>NC_089840.1:269261262-269973762 GCF_035609145.1 Eleutherodactylus coqui | reverse complement strand
AGAAAGCAGGAATATCCACGATCATAGAGAACGATGGGCTCGATGTCGCGGGTATCAGTGGTAAACTAGAATATGATGCGTTCTATTTTCCGCGAGCGGATTACGCAATACCGACCCGCTACTGTGAGAGGAACTATGTAATCTAATGCATTTGATTGATCCGTGTATTACCGCAGATCAAACAATCACGGAATCAATCATTCCTACCCGGCCGCGGGAGGCCGGCCTAACAGACTGTATAGGTTATATACCACACAGTTATCACGCACCTGCTGGATGAGTTTCTTCTTTTTAGCAGAATCCGGCATATGGTGGACATGTTGAAACAAATCCCTTAATGCTTCCTCGGTGCGTCGCTGCGTCAGTTCCTGCTGAGATGCGGACGAGGAGGGCGATGATGCTAGACGACTTCTTTTCTGGGTCTTTACAAACGGAAATTCCTTGTGCGTGTCGGAGGATAAGAGCTCCAGATCATCCTGCCGGCGGAAGAGGGGAAGGGACATATTAGCGGTTATTCAGGGTCTTCCATGCAGGTTTGGAGGCCAGAACCAGGAGGAGCGCCAGCCGCCATTTATATCAGACTTCCCTATAGAACTCACAGCTGGAGAAACCTGCATGTGTCCCCCACATCACGTCTCCTGCGCACCTATACTGAAGGAATTAACCCCTGCAGCCTCCACTAGAGGGAGTTAAGGAGCTTACTGCATACATTTTTACACACACAATGAATGATCACTTTATTAGAGACCCCCCCCCCCCTCCTCCCCCAGTTAGACTGGCCCACCAGGAGTATCATGGGATCCTCCAGTGCAGAGGTCCCCAACTCCAGTCCTCAGGGACCACCAACAGGTCATGTTTTCAGGATCTCCTATGGTAAGAACACCGCCGGCAATGTCTGAGGACTGATAATAATTACATCACCTGTGCAACACTGAGGAAATCCTGAAAACATGACCTGTTGGCGGTCCCTGAGGACTGGAGTTGGGGACCCCTGCTCCAGTGCATCAAGTAACAACAGCGGATCCAAGAGGTCCAGATGACGAGCCATTTGGAGGCGACTTTAGGGCCACTTACCACTGGAGTCCATTTCATACGTATCAAGTCACAACCAACCTACTAAATCTTATTATGGCCCTGTGTACACCGACAGGAAGACAGATTAAGATCCTGTGGATGTGTGCATGGTCTGTATTGGTGGAAGGAGGACCCTCAGGATCTCCACTCGGTGGTACCAGAGAAACCCAGTACCATGCTGCATGTAACTTCGCAGGGCTTTGAAGCCACATTAAAGGGCCACTCCGGTGATATTTCCCCCATTCATACTGTAGCTCTCTCCCCAGTATATACCAGTTCACTCATGTTACTTTGGTTAGTTATTCCTTTCTATCTGAAACTCCTGGCCTCTTTTTCCTCACATGGTCATGCAATGGCAATTCTGGCCAACTCTGATCTACTTGGGGTTGTGTGTTCAGTTTCTACTCAGTTTCTCAGTCTGTGTGATGCTATTATATGGACCTTCTTGCAGAAACTGCTTAGAGGGGGACACGGACACTCCTAAAGCCGTCACTGATGATTATCTCACAGCTCGTCACACAGTTATAGTAGAGGAGATCACAGCTCATCCTCCTGACTGTATTCTTATGGTATATAGCTTATTTAGGTGAATACAGAAGGTGAGGATAATTAAACTGTCCCCCCAGCAGGCACAAATGATACAGTCTCTAGCTAATGCATCTTGAGATAGATCTGAAACCAAGAGTAAAAAAAAAAAATCTTGGCCTCAAGATAATGCCCGATAAGCATCAGACAGGGGGCTGCACTGCAGGGAAACAGCTGCAATATACAGAGGAAACCTCCAGAGTGCGACAAGTGAAGGGGCAGGGTTAAAAAAACCAAACCCCCCCCCCCCCCCCCAAAAAAAACGGGTTTTTTCACTAAAGTTGCCCTTTAAAGAGGTCAGTGTAGGCAATGACTGGCACCAACTCACGCCGCGGTATGAATTTCCTTCCAGAGTAGATTTGCTTAAAGGGGGTTTTCTGGGACTGGTGAACAAACTCAAAATAAGTCATCAATGGCTGATCACTGGGAATCCGCTGCTCGGGACTTCCACCAATCAGCTGATTGAAGAGGCCACGACACACAGGTGAGGTTTTCTCAGGCCTGTAATGTCAAGTTCATTAGTCACATGATCTTGGAGCAGATCAGTCCATTTGACTGAATGGGACCGAGCTGCTATACAATGTACAGCAATGTGCCCGGTATGGATGGAAGTGGCCGCTGTACTCACCTGAGAGCGACTGTCACTTCAATCAGCTGATCAGTGGACATCCCGAGTGACGGACTTCCATCAAATCAACTATTGATGACCCATCAGGGATTGGTCAATTGTTTAGTCCCAGCAAACCCCCGTCATAAAAGGGGAAACCTAACTTTACCGTACCGCTCCTAGACTAAATCCCTTTGTACACACATTACACATGTCACCATCGGACCCTCCAGGCCATGTGGTTCTCTGCATATTCATCTTCCCAGTGTCAGGCGCTGTAATGATACACTATGTACACTGCAGACCATCTACATCATTACCTTGGAGGCCGGAGCTTTGCTGCCGCTGAAGTACAGCCGGGCGTATTCCCGTACATAAGCAGGTGCCTAAAAGCAAAAGCAGAAATCTCTAGCACAGATGGCAAAACATGTTTTCCCGTAATCCATTTTCATGTGCACAAACATGCAATTAGCTCACATTAGGCAAATTTACTTGCAAGAGAAGAGAGTGGGATGGCAGCCGCTATGTTGTACTAAAGTGGGATGTAATTAGCATGCCGTGCATTAGCGGTTACACCATGTACAATAACCTATAGAGTCATCTGACCTTCCAGCACTCACTTTGGTTGAGCATGTCAAAGGGCAGATTAACACATCCCCATCCCGAGATGCGAAAGGCCCTAACAAATCCTAAACAGATGCTCTCCCTCATGACACTTACACCCCATCCACAGAATAGGAGAGGTCTAATCACTGGGACCCCCAGCGATCCAGATATCTGCACACTCCAAAACTTCCATGTGAACGGAGCCCAGTGCGCATGTGGGACCACCGCTTCATTCACTTTTATGGGACGGAGGACAATTGCTAGGTGCATCGATCTCTGCCTGTCCCATCGAAGTGAATGGAGCAATTCACACCACTGCACATCGCACCACTGCACATCACACCACTGCACATCGCACCACTGCACATCGCACCACTGCACATCGCACCACTGCACATCGCACCACTGCACATCGCACCACTGCTCCATTCACATGGGGCATTCGAGGTGTCAAGATTGCGGGGGGTTGCAGCAGTTGGACAGCCACTGATAAAATTAGTGGGAAAACCCCTTTAAAGGCTGCACACATCTTGGTCAGCCCCCCCCCCCCCCCAAAAAAAAACAAAAAACAAAAAAACAACAACACATTTTCACTTTTTTTTTTTAAAAAAAAAGGGGACCCGGCACCAGGGTCATGCTGCCCGAACACATCAAGGACAGCTGGTGTGCAGCACAGAAAGCAAGTTATGGTTTGAAATTGGATGTAAACTATTCCTAGAGGTGTCTCAACTTTTGTAGATCACTTTCAAACCCTCCGATTCTGTATATCAAGTGTTTGAGCAGACATTACAGCACCCTTCAGGGCAGGATTTGGACAGTTTTGCTCTTCAGGACGGTGTGCATTGCCTTTTTATTGTCATTATGATGGCAAGATAAAACAGACAGTTATAACCCTAAGGGCTCCTGCACAATGGTGAGTGAGATACTGGGCTGTGATTCATGGCCCGATATCACGCTCGCAGTCCTTCTGAAAGCCCCTGGATGGGAGAAGTTCACAAGGAAACCGCCTTGCATCCCTGCGAGAATTCCCCCTAATCGCCGCCGCGGCCGTCACAGCCGCGGCAGGAGATCGCGATCTTCGCCGACTGTTTTCAATGGGGCCAACTTGTACAGAGTGACTGGCAAACTGGACAAAAGAGGCTAGCACAGCATTTTGATAGGCTATACAATACCCTCTGCTGTACGCCTAGTCGGTCAGGGGTTCATACTACTGCAAGACAATGATCCAACACATACTTCTAGGATATGTCAAAAATACTTAAGAAAAAGCCAGTGGGCTTCAAAGAGTGGCATGGCCTGCACAATCTCCAGACTTAAACCCAATTTAGCTTGTTTAGGATGAACTGGACAGAAGAGTGAAAAGAAAGCGACCTACAAGTGCAGCACATTTGTGGGAACTTCTGCAACAATGTTAAGAAGAAAAGTTTTGAATATCTGATAATTGTAGAAAGAACGTCTCGATTGTGTGAAGCCGTTATATCAGCTAGAGGGGGCGACTGTGAAGAGTGAAAAGACAAAAAAAAAAATACAGATTTAATTCGGTGAACCCAAATTAATCCTTTTTTATTCATCTTCAATCTTCATTTGTTCTACACTTTCATTTCAAAGTACACATGACATTAAACTGTGAAATCTAAATAAAAGAAAAAAAAAATAAGCAAGCAGTCAAAAAGCCATATGTACTTCAAAACAGTGCCAATAGAAACTATAGGTTGTTTCACAAAAAACAGAGTCCTCAGAAGTACTGCAGTGTACCATCTGAGTGTAGTTTCAAGTCCCCTACAGAACAGACACGCACGAAAAATGCATGTATAAAAAAACTAGTCGTCACTCAGCTCCATCAACGGGGAAACTAAGGTGCAGCGCTCAGAATGTGGAAATATGCATGTGCATAGAGGAATGCCCCTGTCAAGCCCCAAGCTCCTGATTGGCTGAATTCTGTAAGGTCTTTGAAGCTTCCGGTGGTGATAAGGTACAATAGTACCGGCAACTGCACAGTGTACGGAGCTGTCGGCGGCTGCTGCTGCAAAATAGCTGTTAGTGGGGCCTCCACCCCCATTTATTTTTTTTTCCCTATACATTTTTTAGTGTTACCTCCCTACTTTCAAAAATCATAGCTCTTAATCCATTGATGTAGCGGTTGGAGAGCTTTTTTATTTTTGCAGGACAAGTTGTTTTTTTTAATGATACCATTTAATGTACTGCAAAACTTTTAAAAAGCCAAGTGTAAAAACATACAACTCTGCAGCCATCTTTGGGGGGTGGGGATGAGCTTGTTCTATGGTGCACACAGCAGCAAAAACACAACTTTTTCTATGATCAATGCGATTGCGACAATACAGAATTTATTAGAGTTTTTTTTTGCTGTACTAAAAACTGTTTTCTGCCATCTTCTATTTTCTAAAGATTTTATTATTTTTTTTTTTTAACAGCCGTGACACTCATCATTCTGTTGACATGGTGGGGGTCAGGGCTTGCTTATTGAGGGACCTCCTGTAGTTTCTATTGGTACCATTTCGCAGTACATATGACTTTTTGATCGCTTTTTCTTTCATTTTCTTTCTTGGAGTCAGGGGGACAGGAAAAGAAAAAAAAAGAAAAAGAAAAAAAAAAAAAAGCAATTCTGATGTGCATTCTTTTTTTTTCCTGACAACACTCACTGTGCGGGATATACAATGCAAAACAAAACTATTTAGGTTATTATAAACATGTAGGGAAAGTTTTTTATTTATTTATTACCTTTAATTTTAATCATTAATAGAACTTTCTTTTACTTTTTTTTCTTTTTTAGTCTTAATAGGGGACTTGAACTTGTAACCGAATAGCACCGCACATTCTCTCAGGAGAAATTGGCACTGATCAGAACCCCTGAACTCTGATCGAGGCGCTTAAATGCTGCTGTCAGAATGGATGGCGACATTTAAAGGGTTAATCAGCGTGAGCGCTGACGACAGCCGACACCTGTATCACTTGTAGCGTTAAAGGGATTAATGAGGGTCCTAAAAGTCTCAAAAGGTCATGAGTGTGCGTTACCGCTGCATTCCCTTCAGCAGGACTGCTGGTGATAGACATCATTACTAGGAGTCCCCCACTGAAATGAATGAAGCCGCAGGGCACATGCTCAGCCGGTGCGCGAATCAAGCACAGACCTGCAGGATCCTCATTCTCGTGATTGCTGGGGGTCCTAGCACTCAGAACCTGGCTGTCAGCAAGTTTTGCCCATCCTATGAAGAGGGAACAATAATCCTGATACGACCCCTAGAAGTGGTGCAGTTTTTGTCCAAGTTATTCATGTGCACTCATTCCTACAAATCACCAACACATCCGGCCGTCCACAGATCATCATCACTCACTACAGTCCCCGTCCCTATTGGGGCTTACAATTAAAATCCAAATTAACCCATTGCTGGGACCCATTCTGAGCTGCAAGGATGAAACCTGGGAGAACATACAAACTCCATGATGAAGTTGCCCTTGGTGGGTTTCAGATCCAGAACCCAAGTGCTGCAAGGCCACAGTGTCTACGACTGAGATTTGCAGGTCTGCGTGGAAGCTGTAAACTGCCGAGTGGTAACAGGCAAACATACATTTGATAGTTTACCAAGACAGACAAAAGAACAGCAATGGTGGTAGGATCAGACTACAGAGTGCTTGTTGTAGTCTGTTACCATGGAGACACAGAGCGAGAAGATAAAAATATTAATAGCTGCAACAACAAACTTCATTTGGATGAGCAAGTGGCCCCCTGGGAAAGAGTAGGTCATAATGTAGTGAAGTCATAGTGTGCACTTACCTTAAAAAGCTTTTGAGAATGTTTAATCATGAAGGTGACGCCATTGGTCAGCTTTATTATATGTTCCTGCAGATCATTCGCAGTGACCTGGGATACAAGTATAAAACAAGATATTTTAGGCTTAGCCCGAGTTAAAAACCTTACATATTTGGTGTGTTCCTGAAGTGCAGCAAAAAAGGAACGTGCCATGCAGGAGTCCCATAAACTAAGTTATTAGGCTTAAAAGGTGGAGTTCGGGGAGCTGCCTTTGATACTCACTGGGCACCCCATTCCAGCGGGGGGGGGTCATACCTCCGGGAGCAGACAGCATGGAGCGGTCACGTCCACAGTCCACGGGGCTTTAATCCTCAGAGGCGGCTTGTTTTTACGTCCCTGAGTATTAAAACTCACTTTTATATATGGAGCCAGGAAGGAATTTCTTGCCCAAAAATGGGTTAAATTGTGTTCTGCCTGGCTTCTTTTGCCTTCCTCTGGAAAGGGGTTGGAAACAGGCTGAACGTTTGTCTTTTTCAGCCTAGCATACTAGGTTACTGTTTACATAGGACAGCAATCACCCATAATAACTTTTGAGCGATTACCTCGCTGACCATCGCCCCATGTAGGAGTACCCTTGCCCGTGCAAACACGCAGCTCTCCCCCTTACAAATTGCACGTGGAGTAGTATTCAACGGGTCAATTAAACCGTGTACAAAAGGAAAAGTTGGTGTCAGTCTCCGATAGTGTGCAAGGTTTTTAACCATTCAAGGAGTCGGCCATTCCCACAACCAGCGCTCCACTCAGGCTCCTCCTCATTGCGGGGGTGCAGTAGCCCCGCAGTAAGGGCGACATGGACACAGGAACCCAGTTCTTGAGATCCGCAGGGTTCTCAGTGGTGAAACCCCTATAGATTAGCAAATTATGCCTGCTCTAAATTGCTATTCTGGTACAAGCCCCTTAAAAAAAAACAAAAAAAAACAAAAAACACCTTGACAAAAAACCCCCCAAAGCAAACTAATTTAAAGCGAACTAAAATCTTCTAAAATGAGACCCAGTGATTATACTGGGGTTTCACTCGATCAGTTTTTCTACTCTTAGAGAAAGGAGGACGCGGACCCAACCTTAAAGCGCACCTGAGTATTCGATACTTTTCTAGAATACACCAGGCTCTCCTTACCCTCATTTACTGCGGTTTGCACCCAGTTTCATGTCTGCAAGTTCTGCTTTTCAGGTGGCATTTCCCATTTTTCTGATCTGCTGTTTGCAATCTACTTTCATGTAGGAGGCATTTAGCAATCAACCAATCTGCCAGTAGTTTACTGTCCTGACTTCTCATGCTGCATCGCAGTCTGTGGTCCAATCAGACAATCTGGCCAAACACTGCATAAACCCAATATAATGGGTGTACCATCACAAGCTAGAAGATAAGCAAAAGATAGTGCCCCTTTGAAAAAAAGGTACAGCCGCAAGCTTGCTTAAATCGCAGACAATGAAAGCCTGCCCACCCGCAGGTCTCAATGGCCAGATGATTGTGCCAGTAAGGTTGCTCTTTTACTGGAAAGATAAAATCTTCCGGCCATTGGCCACCACAAGTGGACGGGGTTTCAATGGTTTATTCGCAGAGGACCATACCTGAATAAAATTATGGAGGAATGTTAAAGGCCGGTTTCAGGACAAAATTCCGTCTTGGGTCTGGAGGGTGCAGGGGGTTATTGTTACCTGCAGTCTGTCCAATCTGCCAGTTCTGGGCCCCATTTTTGGCCATGCAGCAATTTTCTAACTACCTAATGCACCCCGTGTACAGGTCTGATTGAGCAATGTTGATCATATGAGCAGCCCTGGCCAATTAGAGAGCAGGTATAGTACATTGGAAGTCTAAGGCCTCCCTCACAGATGCTTTTTTCAGCGTTTAGGGATACACTTTTAGCATAGTACTAAACGCTATCAGAGGCTTCCATTGTTTTCAATGGAGCCTCTCACAAAGCCTTAGACAGCCACTCGATCGCGGTGCTTTTCAACATCGTGATTTTCGTGCACAGTCGGTTCTATTTTTGGGCGTTTAGCACTCCTCATCAATGCGATTGCTTCATTTGGTGGGTTCAGGACCTCCGTCTTGGAGACAGAAGCAGGTCGCAGAGGTGGGAGCTGCATATATTAGACATTTATGGCATATTCTGTGGATTGAGACTCCCTTAGCTGGTGTGCTACAAGTATATGTGATGCATTATTGTCTCTGTATACAAGATATACCAATTCTGCCAATGTCAGACAGATGAAGCAAGAACATGTTTCTACAGATATACAAGTGACAGACTGCCAGCAGAGTTCTTCATCCTAACAGTCAGGATGCTGGCTACTTACATTTTTGGGCCATATGATGTGCGGGGCGAACATTAGGGCCAAATTGTGTGCGGACATCTTGTTGCGGTCCTGTTTTTTGGCCGTTTGGTACAGGAGATCCAATAGTAGTTTCAGAAGGTTCCTATTGGGGGATGGGAGAAGCAAGAACAAAAGCTGTAGAGCTTCAATTTGTCGCTCCTTATCAGGCGCTCCCGTCCGGTTACCCTGGTCATCTAGAAGCATTAGATCTGTGAAGAAAAATAGAGAAGCTGCTCAGTTACATAACATTATGAGAATTCTTGACTTTTAGAAGTGGACATCAATTAACTATGTGCAACATGGAAGGGGAGAGAAGCCACATGGTGAGCTGCAACGCATGCTATATGTTTACAGACCTACCGGAGGAAAAGCCAAACTGCACCGGCCAGAAATACAAACTTGTGTCTCTACTGGAGAAAAAGGTGCAAAGTCTTCAGGAGAGAAGAGCCACATTGAAACTTCATTAAGGAAGAGGAGGATTGAAAAGGCAACTATTGGGTGTATTCACAACTGGCTGAGTGATCGTAGTCAAAGAGTGGTCATAAATGGCTGCACATCCAAGTGGAAGAATGTATCAAATGGGGACCACAAGGCTCTGTCCTGGGCCAGTGTTGGTCAACATTTTTATAAATGATCTGGAGGAGGGAATTGATGGGAAACTGATCAAATTTGCCGACAACACAAAGCTAGGAGGGATAGCTAACACTACGGAGGAGCGAGAGAGTATTCAAAAAGATCTAGAAAAGCTTGAACAGTGGGTGGCGACTAACAGAATGGTATTTAACAAGGAGAAATGCAAAGTCCTACATCTGGGCAAGAAGAAAAAAAATACAGAATGGGAGGAATTGGGCTAAGCAGGAACACATGTGAAAGACTTGGGTATACTAATAGATCATAGACTGAACATGAGTCAACAATGTGATGCAGCAGCAACAAAGGCAAACGCAATTCTGGGATGTATTAGGAGAAGCATAGAGTCTAGATCACGTGAGGTAATTATCCCCCTCTACTTTTCCTTAGTCAGACCTCATCTGGGATACTGTGTCCAGTTCTGGGCACTACAATTTAGAAAAGACATAGTAAATTGGAGCAAGTTCAGAGAAGAGTTACCAAGATGGTGAGCGGTCTGCAAATCATGTCCTATGAGAAACGGTTAAAGGATCTGGGAATGTTTAGCTTGTAGAAAAGAAGGCTGAGAGGAGACTTAATAGCTGTCTACAAATATCTGAAGGGCTGTCACAGTGCGGAGGGATCAGCCCTATTCTCATCTGCACAAGGAAAGACTAGAAGCAATGGGATGAAGCTGAAAGGGAGGAGGCACAGATTAGATATTAGACAGTGAGGGGGATCAATGAGTGGAATAGGTTGTGAAGTGGCGAGTTCTCCTTCAATGAAAGTGCTCAAACAGAGGCTGGACAGACATGTGTGGGATGATTTAGTGATCCTGCACTGAGCAGCGGGTTGGATCCGATGCCCTGGAGGTCCCTTCCAACTCTATCATTCTGTATAATACAAGTTAGGCCATCTACACACGGGGGAGGACAATTTTGAGTCAAGGAACTCGGCCCGATATCGCGCTCACCAACGTGCATTTTTACACGAATGCGAGTTTTTCTCTGCAAAAATGCCTCCCATCACTTCTGTGAAGTAGTAACCCTCCGGCGCTTTATAGGATCGGCAAGTGCGTCCCATTCTTTTTAATGGGAAACATTGCACAGTGAAAACAATGGGCAAAGCGTTCTGAGGAACGCAAAAAGACAGGACATGCAGCAAGTTTTTCCCTCACCACAATGCAGAGAGAAAAAAAAACCAAAACTCACTTATGTATATAACTCCATTTAGAGGAATGGACTTCATATTTGCGCGTCTCACAACGCACCAACCTCAAGCGAGAGTCTCGGCCGCATGAAAGTGGCCTTAAGGCATTTTTCAGGTCTTGAACGGCAGAGGCCCACCCCCCAGGACCATGGCTGCTCATCTGTTTGCTGGGTCAGCTGTCCCATTGTAAGTAGAGCGCCGTACGGTGTGTTAGCTGGCACTAAAAGTAAAAATTGGCTCCTACCCCATGGTTTTTTTGCCTTGTTTTTGATGAACACTGCAGGATAATCGGCTGAACCGGATGGACGCGTCTTTTTAGCCTCACAGTCTATGTTACTATGTGTCCAACAGCCAACAAAGACACTTGCTCTGGCAAACGCAGGAAATGCGCTAGTCCACTCTGCGCAGCAGGCTCCGCTGCAGTAATGTCTGGTGTGTTGCAGCTCCCCCACCCAAGCAATTATAGTACAAAGTCCTTTAATCCGGTATGCTAGAAAATACACATGTAATGTTTAGAGAATCTTCAAAAAAGTGGCCCAAAATGAGAAAAAAAAAAAAAAGCAGCACTTTTCTCCTTGTTTGCTCCGCTCAGTTGTCTGCTAGTCTTATGACATTTTATTGATGCCAGATTTGGCTTTCTGGATTATCAGACACCAGATTAGAGGAATCCCGCTGTACTTTGATATGTACAATGGCTGCACTCACACCGACGACACAACCTACCTGCGATCTTTAAGTGAGCTTGATAATGGCGGTGCGTCAGCAGAGGTTCTGGTAATTCACCCAGAAACATTTTTAGTAATGTGGCCACATCTTTAGGATGAAACTCTCCAGAATCCACGTCGATGTCCACGCCGCTGTTCAGAGAGTCTTTAAGAATCTGCAGACGATTGCTATTCCCAGGAATACGAAACAAGCCTTCAGTGCGGAGATCTGCGAGGAGAGAGACAAGTGAAGGAGCAAGAAAGGAAGTTCTGAACTAGGAAGAGGAGTTTCCCCAAGCCAGTCTGAATGGTCTTGCTTACATGGGCGAGATGTGACAGCACCGAATTAAGGCCTCATGTCCACGGGGAAAATCAGGCCCGCTACAGATTCTCCATGGAGAATCCATAGCGGGTCCCTCCTGCCCCGCGGACATGAGGGCTGAAAATAAGAATTACTCACCTCTCCGGACAGTCCCTTCTTCGCGGCTTGATCTTCTTTCTTCGGCCCGGCGGATGTGCTCGGCACGCTGGCTGCGTGCCGTGCGCATGTGCCGGTCACATCCACCGGGCCGAAGAAAGAAGAGCCGGCCGCGAAGAAGGAAGATCAGGCCGCGAAGAAGGGAAGACCCGTACCGTCCGGAGCAGGCGAGTTTAATTCAGGTGTAGGTCTCCCGTGGACCCGGACAGCTTCCATAGGCTTCAATAAAAGCCTGCGGGAGCCGTTCCCGCGGGAGACCCGCACTAAAATGGAGCATGTCTGAATTTTTTCCTGCACGCGGGACCCGCGCCTGCAGGGAAAAGGACATCCGCAGGTATTTAACTACCTACGGGTGTCTAATGCATCCTTATGGGGCGCGGATCCGCTGCGGGAAAAACGCTCCTAACACTTTCATAGTGAATGTAACCCTCTGGATACTTGCCACTACTGTTCCAAAGCCAAAGGGGGAGGAGTTATATCATTGGCCTCTGTTGCCCATCTGGATAGGTCATCAATAGTTGATCAGCTGGGGTCTGTCGCTTGGGACCCTGACCGACCACCAGACTGTGTGCCCACTAACAGCGCCGCAATTACACAGGGGTTTGTAACTGCAAGCGTGGCTCTCATTGAAATCAACGCGAGCCGTTCCTGCAGTTACAAGCGCTGGCCACTACACAGAGATCGGAGCAGAGACTTCAGCTGCTTCCTCTTCACCCCCATTTGCGGTGCTGTCAGTGGGCGCACAATCAGCTGATTGCTTGGGGTCCTTTACTCTGGACCAGACCAAATAATTATTGATTGCCTATCCTGAAGACATGTCATCAATAGTATTCTCCCTGAGAAAATCCCTTTAACACAGGTAAAGGATACCTTATCAATGGGGGTTTAACTGCTGGAATCCCGCGGATCCCCACAAACAAGGGTTTCGAAGGAATAGAGAGGCAATTAATAATGTGCAACAGTGTTCCATTTGCAAGATCATTTGATGACATTCTCAGGTTGGGCTATCGATAGTTAATCGCCCAGGACCCATTGCTTGGGATCTTGGGCGATCAGCTGATCACCCGGCCCGCAGTCCATGCAGCGTGGTCGGACATCATCATACGGGATGGCAGCAGAAGTGGCTTAGCTGACTTCACTCACAATCAATGAAAGCCATTACACTTTCGGAACTTCTGCCTCCGATACGGGAGGGGAACACAAGTGCAATAGCCGGCTTCAGCTCCCCTTGATTTCAACGGGAGATAAGCCAGCTAGGGCACCTCTGCTACCATTCCCTAGGACTTTCAGCTCCGCTGCACTGACTGCTGCCTGGGCGATCAGCTCATCGCTGGTGATCTTGAGCATCGGGTCCCTTGCAATTAAATTATTGATGATCTATCCCTGAGGATAGGTCATCAATTTTGGTGCAGAAACCTCCTTTGATAGAGAACATTGAATATTACAATATGCTGCAGTACTGAAGTATTGCAGTATATATAGTACTGTGCAGCCAAATAAGATCAGGTAGACAATTAGGAATGTCCGATGCTGCTAGATAACATGTACAGACTGTTGGTTATTATGGCTATCAGCGGGCTTCACTTGCCTTCGGTGCGTGCCCTGGTGGAACACACTGGCGCTTGTCTCTAGACCTTGCACCCCAGCAACCACACAGTTCACATAACGCTTTTTGTGACAGAAACCGTACGGCTACAGCGCTTTCACAATATAAGTGTTCATCAATATCCATCTTATACGGAAAGCTGCAAGATAGAAAACTCCAGCAGATGCAGGGAGGTCAGGACACTTACTTTTGTGTAGGTACTCGATAAGCTGGTATATTTGTGCGATGCCTTCTTCTGTCAGAGGTGCGCCAAAAACTATGCATTTTTCTAGGAAAAAAAAAAAAAAAAAAGAGAAAAACCGTCAGGACGTGAATTGCTCCAACAGCGGGGGCTGTACATTCTCAAAGCATTTAAGGTGAAAGCTGCTATTGTTGTTCAGCCGCATCAATACTGGCAGCACAATACTCCGAGACTGGAGAACAGCGAGCCGAAGCTTCATTGTTTGTGCAGAAGTACATGCCAAGACAAGAAAGCATGTGCAATTAGGTTCATTTGTTCTGCGTCGGTGGAAATAAGGCGCAGAAGTAGAATCAGCCCCCGTGGAGGTCTCATAACTTACATTGTGCCACATTATTAGCAGTTCCGGTCAAGACGGTTAAGTAAACTTTCTCAAAACTTTTGGCTCATGATAGTGATGTGTCAGAAATATTGACTTGCGGAGGTCTGGGTGCCGAGACCCTGACTATTTGCTAAACCAAACCTGCAGAAGGTCTCATCTGAGCACTGCGCCTGTTTGGTTGTTTCCGTCACTGCTCAGAGCAGCGTATAGGCTTCAGAGGAAGTCTATGGAGTCCATACTCTACCTGTGAGGAGAGCTGAACAGGCACTGCAGTCAGATAAGATTCTGCCCCTTAGTTTTAGTGATCACCAGGGGTCTCAGCAGCCGGACCCCGCCAATCAGTACTTCAGAAATGTCACTATAGTATGTCAGAAGTTTGAAAAAGTTTAGTCCTACTTTAAAAGAGTATATTCAAATGAGGAAAAAAAAAAAACTGGTCAGGTGATGCGAAGTGAAGTCACCTGACCAGTATCAGGGTGCGCTGTAGCTGTAAAATGTCTGCTGTGGATGAACAGATTCCTGGTCAAAAGCCGCACGAATGATGCAGATTTTACGCGGTCCTTCATGCCTCAAGAAGTAACTGCACTTTTACAGGAAATTTTTGACATGTCACAGGGAGATATCAAAACTTTTGATTGCTGGGGTCTGGGTGCTAAGACCTGCACGGATCGCTGAGATAAAGGGGTGGAAGCGCTCATGCAACCGTTTTCGCTCCAGAGAATTAAATCGACAAGTACGCTCTGAAGAGAACTTTGAGCCTGCAATGCTGTGACTGCACTGATAGTACATTGCAGTACTTATGTACTGCAATGCAATATTGCTAATCGTAGCAATCACAGGTCAAGGTAGACCCGGACAGCATGGTCTGTTGTCAGGTTGCCATGACAACCCATTGACCCTCCACCATTACACAGCTGAGGGCTCATGCTGCGGATGGCGCAGGCTCATCATCTGAGCCAGTGTCATCCATAGGGAATAAATGTATGCCCATTTATGGAAACAGGTTTTAACCCAGGGTGTACATTTACACCCTAAAGGAAGGAGGGGGCTAAAGGGGGTGAAACCAGTGGAACAATCTGGAATTTCTACAGATTTTAGAGACTTTGCAGCAGGCTTGTTTCTCTGCTACATGTGAACGGGGCTCTTAAACTCTCATCCATTTAGATCTTTCTGTAGTTTGCTGCAGATCTGCAAAGCGGCATCCCATCACTAGAATAGGTCGTCACTTTATAATCAGTGGGGGTACGACCTTAGACCCCTCCCCGGTCCAAAAAATGAAAGGCATGGAGCGTTGGCGTTATGCTGCACTCCCTTCTAGTTTTTCTTGTGCTACACAGTAATCCGGGCAGCTCGGTTGTGCGGGACGCTGCAGCATTCACTTGCATTGGGACAGGTCACCGCTGTGCTGGGAACAGGAGGCCACAGAGGTGAACCAGCTCTGCAGCCCTTCATTCACAGGATCAGAGGTCGGACCCCCACCAAAGCTAAAGATCACAATTTCCATATAAATGTAAGCAGAGACGGAGACACGAGCCGACTGCGGCTTCACAGAAGAGTGAGGGGGAACAGAGATGTCACCCTCTAAGGAACTCACCGCAATATGGAGAGATTGACATGTAAATTGTGCCCTTTACTCCGGAGGAGACAGTCCTGCATTGTCCGGGAGACTCCCTGCAGCCGGGAGGATTTGAGGAGTAATACATGTGCATGCATTCTAATCAGAGCCCAGTGTGTTAACATAGCACCTGGTAATAAGAGCCACTCTGTACCCGCAGCAGCGAATACGGAGCAAGAAAAGGAGAATGCATTAAAATGTAGATTGCTAAACTTCAGAGGTTTCCATAATAACCGCAGCCGGATACGAGACTGAATAGAAAACACTGGGAAACCATAAGGCCTCATGTCCAGAGGGAAAAAAAAAAAAATCAGGCCCACCGCGGATTCTTCATCCAGAATCCCGCAGCCGGTCCCTCCCTTCCCGCGGACATGAGATCTAAAAAGAAGAATTACTTACCTGTCCGGACGCTGCGGATCTGCCCTCCCTCGCGGTCGGATCTTCCTTCTTCAGCCGGGCGGATGTGCCGCGCGCATGCGCCGTGCACTTTGTTTTTGTTTTTAACTCCTGCTCTCCTGCGCTGGAGAGCAGGAATTCAGCTGCGGGTGTGCCGTGGATTTGGACGGCTTCCATAGGCTTCAATAGAAGCCTGCGGGAGACCCGCACTAAAAATGGAGCATGGTGCGGGTGTTTTCCCGGACACGCAATCCGCGCCTCATTGGATGGCTGTAATTGGCTAACTTACGCGGCGTCAGCCAATCACAACCATTCAACATTAAACGGCTGTGATTGGCTGACGGCGCGCGAGTTAGCCAATAACAGCATTAGCTTTCTGGAGGCAGGGATTTCAATCCCCGCCTCCAGAAAGCAATGCTCTGTCGGGGACGAGGAGGGAGCGACAGCCTGCAGCAGCGCCGCAGAACGTCGGGGCAGGTGAGTACTGCTTTTTATTTTTTGACACTTTTTTTTGTATACCCGGTGTATAAGACGACCCCAACTGCAGAGCAGATTTTTCGGGGTTAAAAGGTAGTCTTATACGCCGGAATATACGGTATGTGCAAATAAGGAAGATGGAACAATACCTCTGCAGCGCCACCTATTGGATGGCAGCATTCCTGCAAATCAATCTCCAAGGCAGGTCTTTGCAACAACGATTGGGAATTGAGCAGAAGCTCGCCCCGTTAGTGATGTTTACACGCACTGACCTTTACGCTTGAGAAAGTTGAGCGACTTAAAGAAGGAAGCGGCTGCTCCGTTGGGTCCGGGAAGTTTTGGTTCTACCTCTCCCATGAGCTGGGCGAGCTCGGTGCCGGGCAGATCTATCAGCCGGGTGATGTTACTAACCACCAGCTCCGTAAAGGCTTCTGGGTTCTCGTGCCGCAGCTTCTCCACGAAGAAGTCCGGGTTGTAGATGACGGGCTGGCTGCGCAGGGAGGCATCGTTACAGATCACTATGCTGCACAGCGCCTCGCTGGAAGGAAACACGAGAACATGTCAGGAGCGCAAATTAGGCAACACTCGAAAAAAGCAACAAACATGAGGCATCAAGGACCAGACACTTCAGGGATTTTATACATGTGGGGGTTTACTACCATATTTTTTTCCTTTAGCTACCAAAGTTGTTTTTGCTGTGTCTCCCCCCCCCCCCCCTCCCGGTGACATATAGGGATATTTAATATCATTGTCACTGAGTTTTCCCCCCCATTTTTTAGATTTTTTTTTTGCATTTCTAGTTATTAAAATTAGTATATTTACGCTAACATTAAGTATGGGAACGGGATCCGCATATTGTGTAAATATATATTACACGTAACATTTGACAAACTTACACATTACTAACAGTTTAAACATCCAGAAACAACCCCCTGACCGTCATTAAGGCCCAATTCCCACGGAGCGGATTTCCGCCACATATCATGCGGCGGAAATCCACGGCGTTGCCCCACAGCTATTAGGCTCAATTAAACCTAATTGCATAATGCTCACGGTGCGGAATTCCACCATGGAATTCAGTCCTGTGATATCACCTGTAATCACCCGCGGCAAATAGAACATGCAGCCAATGGAAGCCGTCCGTCACGCTATCTTCCGCTGTAGCACAGCGGTAGATAGCGTGAAACCACTTCCCCCTCCTCTGAGTTATCAGCTGACAACCTGTCCTGATTTATTACAGAAGCAGGAGGCTTTAATCCCCGCCGTAACTTTACACACGGTTGGGTTTAAGGCCTCCTTCACACGGGCTACAAAATCGCATGCATGTGAAGCTCATGCTTTCCTAGTTACTTCACATGTGCGGAGTTTTGTAGCATGCAACAAGCCGAAACAAAACCATCGAGGGTCCGGCAATATGCCAGCGACTCGCGAGGTTTTGTAGCCCATGTTTCCCTATGGAGCCTTCTCTCCGTTGCATTGTATTAAAACGCGGTTTTCGTGCAATGCAACTTTGACAAAGCCAAAACTGCAGGAAAAAAAGCAAACAAAAAAAAACAAACACAACAACAACAAACAAACGCATACATCACCTTAGAAACACTGCCCGACGCTGCTGCAGCTTCCTCAGTCTCCGGCACTGTTTCTCTTCATCTCTTCTGACCGTGGACTGAAAAATCCCTGCTTCCTGGAAGCACTGTCTGTGATTGGCTAGGCATCAGCCAATCACAGCCAGCGCCCGATGAACCAATCACAGCCATTCATTGAGTGCTGGGTGCGATTGGCTAAGCATCAGCCAAATCACAGCCAGCGCTTGCAGGAGGCTGGGATTTTTCAATCCACGGTCAGAAGAGATGAAAAAGGCTGCCGGGGACCGAGAAGAAGCTGCGGCGGAGCCCTGGATAGCGCTTCTAGGTGATGCATATATATACACTTTTTTCTGCAGCTACAGCATATTTTCGGGGTAGGGCTTATATTTCAAGCCCTCCCCCGAAAATCCTTGCATGTGATGCTACAAAATCGTGGCATCACCTCGGGAAATTGCAGTGATATCACACTGACCAGTGATGCAATATCGCTGCGATTGTCTCGCTGCGATGCCGTGTCGCCCGTGTGAAGGAGGCCTAAAGACCGGGATCAAGCGCTGTATATTTACAGTGCTTGGTCCTAAATGGGTTAAACACGTATTGTTCAGTCGTTGTCATTCAGTTATACGGCCGGCTGAAGACTGAACCACCTTGTTACAAATAATTTGTCTTTAAATATGAGCCGACCGCCTGAGCGAACAGCCGGCACTTCCTTGTTCCACGTAAAACTACCCTAAGTTACTAAACGGCACTAGTGAACATCCAGATGGCGGTATACGGTAACGAGCGCGCTTGTGCTGAAGGAGTCGGGGCTTCGGTTACGCTCGCTCAGGGAAGACTAGAGTTTTTATTCCAAAAAGACCGCGGCTGGAAATGGCTTTATTATTACTGCCGACATATAATTGTTGTACGGCCGGCCAGAAAGTTATGGTGGGTAATAAACCATTCAAGTGTGCAGAACAAACGACTATTACTACACCGAGCCCCCCGCCCCCCCATAACATCCCCAGCACAGTTTAGGGTCCCTAGCCCCAACATACCAGCATACACGTAGCCAGCAGTCACTGAGGCCCCCCAGTGGACAGGGAGTCACCCCAGCCTACACCCCACTAAGCAACTCCCTCTTCATATACAACCTGCAGTTTCCAAACTGGCAGAAGGTCCTTTTCCAAGGAGTCTACCCCAGAGACAGAAAACTGCAAATACAGAAATCACAGCTACTTCACCTCTGAAGGACCTATATAAAATATAAAACGCTTGGTCCTGGGCTTTAATCCCGACCGATAGCAGAAGCAGGTCGGGTTGTCAGCTGTCAGACACAGCCGAGGACCCGGAGGAGAAGGCTGAAGCAGTTTTTAAACACTTCTACCTTCTCCTTTCCCCGGTAAACAGCACTCAATGAGTGTTATCTACTAAAAAGAGAGAAAGTGGAAGTATTACTTCGACCATGTGACAGTCTGGTGCCACCTGCCACAGCAGAGCGGCAGCGTCCTCGCAGACCCAGATCAGCTCTGTTAGTGACTATTGTCACTACAGGGGGATGTTTCCCCAGTGGAAAAAGTATGAAAATTTAAAATAAAAAACACAAACACAGTGAATAACCCACGGGAGTCTTCTATCACATCATGGGGGACATAGATGGTAAAAAATAAAATATATATTTATATATATATATATATATATATATATATATATATATATATATATATATATAAATAAAATAAATGACCCCCCGCCGACGCCAAAGAAAACAGTCGCCATATGCACTCTGTGATCCAAAACAATACAAATTACAATTTCAAAACCTCTACTTTTTAAAGACCACCAAACCCTCTTCGACAGGTTTTACCCCAAGAAGTTACCAGGGAAGATGGCGCTATTGACGATCCTCTAACTGCTCTTGACTTAGCGGCCACACATCCACATCAGCGCAGACAACCCAACCTCTTACAGCCATTTTCTCATTCTGCGTTACATGGTCACGGACGACGTTCTGGCTCATGGTACAAACCGCAGCAAAAACAATCGTAAATCCGGACGCCAATTCCTGCAACCATTAAGAGAGACTGAAAAGGAAATAAAGCTTACAAGAGTGCAGAGATCTTCTTGAGCGGCATGAATAAGGCTGGAGATGGATGTAAATGAGGCGTTCCGCTCGGACACGGGGACCTAATGCACCCATGCACATTCCTGGCATACTGCTTGGCACAAAGGCACATTGTACGGCCCGCATCATGGAGGGGCTGGGGTTTTAGGAGATTACTACAGTTCTCTATGACGTCACTGCTTAGTAAACTCAAATATAAAGCGAACAGATCTCCACTTACCCCGCCAGAATCCCAACGCCGTAGTGCAGCCCCACCGTCCTAAAAAACGGAGGCGGCTGATGGAGGTTTTTGCAAAGACTGGCAAAGTTCTGGATGTTGAATACCTAGTGGTGTAGCCCCCCACATTATAATGTGTCCCCTCCCCAGCGGTATAGTAGCCACACGCGGGGGGGGGGGGGGGGGGGCCCTCCCCCCTCCCCAGCAGTATAGTAGCCACACGCGGGGGGGGGGGGGGGGGGGGGGGGGCGGGGGGGGCCTCCCCAGCGGTATAGTAGCCACACGCGGGGGGGCCTCCCCCCTCCCCAGCGGTATAGTAGCCACACGCGGGGGGGCCTCCCCCCTCCCCAGCGGTATAGTAGTCATACTCGGAGGTCGCCCCTCTCCCTGCAGTGTAGTCACTCAGAGGTTCACCACCATTCACATAAGACAGGCTACAACCCATCTGCAGTAAGGACTTTGTCACACGACCGTATTTGTGCGCAGAAACTCTCAACATGCAATATGGGGAGAATAGAACCCATTGATTTCAATGATCCGATTCTCTCTTTTTTTGTACAGGTGATTCTCATGCGCACAAAAAAGTAGGGCCGGCTCTATTTGTCCAAAGAGCAGCACAGAGGTGTATGGGAGGCGCACAAGTGTACAGGTATATGTGCATCGGAATGCACCAAGCGCAGCGCAAACCCAGCCACACCGGCACCTCTGTTGGCTCAATACGCTCATCTGAGGCCGCCCCGGTGCCACCTGCAAAATCCAGAGTGAGATTCTGCCTGCAGATTATCCGGCCCATCGCACGCTACGACAATACGCGAGGTCCATCCCACAAGCGGAAATCCATTGTGATTTTCCGACTTGCGGGGGAGAAAATCGCAGCATGCAATGGAAGCCGTCTGTCCCATGGCCATACCGCAATCATTACTGCAGAATGGTTGCGGCAGCCGTGTCATTGCCATAGCAACGGCATGGCGTCTTCTATACTGCGCATGTGCGCCAGCTGACACCTGGATAGGTAAGCAGTTGTCACCGCCCGGGCACCAGATCGAACTCCACTGCAGGAATCCCAGCCGCCCGTGTGCAGGCGGCGTAACAGTCACAGGAGCCAAGGTGCTCACCACCCGCCCGCCAAGTAATCACACAGAGGAGCCAAGGTGCTCACCACCCGCCCGCCAAGTAATCACACAGAGGAGCCAAGGTGCTCACCACCCGCCCGCCAAGTAATCACACACAGGAGCCAAGGTGCTCACCACCCGCCCGCCAAGTAATCACACACAGGAGCCAAGGTGCTCACCACCCGCCCGCCCAGTAATCACACACAGGAGCCAAGGTGCTCACCACCCGCCCGCCCAGTAATCACACACAGGAGCCAAGGTGCTCACCACCCGCCCGCCCAGTAATCACACACAGGAGCCAAGGTGCTCACCACCCGCCCGCCCAGTAATCACACACAGGAGCCAAGGTGCTCACCACCCGCCCGCCCAGTAATCACACACAGGAGCCAAGGTGCTCACCACCCGCCCGCCCAGTAATCACACACAGGAGCCAAGGTGCTCACCACCCGCCCGCCAAGTAATCACACACAGGAGCCAAGGTGCTCACCACCCGCCCGCCAAGTAATCACACACAGGAGCCAAGGTGCTCACCACCCGCCCGCCAAGTAATCACACACAGGAGCCAAGGTGCTCACCACCCGCCCGCCAAGTAATCACACACAGGAGCCAAGGTGCTCACCACCCGCCCGCCAAGTAATCACACACAGGAGCCAAGGTGCTCACCACCCGCCCGCCAAGTAATCACACACAGGAGCCAAGGTGCTCACCACCCGCCCGCCAAGTAATCACACACAGGAGCCAAGGTGCTCACCACCCGCCCGCCAAGTAATCACACACAGGAGCCAAGGTGCTCACCACCCGCCCGCCAAGTAATCACACACAGGAGCCAAGGTGCTCACCACCCGCCCGCCAAGTAATCACACACAGGAGCCAAGGTGCTCACCACCCGCCCGCCAAGTAATCACACACAGGAGCCAAGGTGCTCACCACCCGCCCGCCAAGTAATCACACACAGGAGCCAAGGTGCTCACCACCCGCCCGCCAAGTAATCACACACAGGAGCCAAGGTGCTCACCACCCGCCCGCCAAGTAATCACACACAGGAGCCAAGGTGCTCACCACCCGCCCGCCAAGTAATCACACACAGGAGCCAAGGTGCTCACCACCCGCCCGCCAAGTAATCACACACAGGAGCCAAGGTGCTCACCACCCGCCCGCCAAGTAATCACACACAGGAGCCAAGGTGCTCACCACCCGCCCGCCAAGTAATCACACACAGGAGCCAAGGTGCTCACCACCCGCCCGCCAAGTAATCACACACAGGAGCCAAGGTGCTCACCACCCGCCCGCCAAGTAATCACACACAGGAGCCAAGGTGCTCACCACCCGTCCGCCAAGTAATCACACACAGGAGCCAAGGTGCTCACCACCCGTCCGCCAAGTAATCACACACAGGAGCTGCGCTGTCATAGTCGGTACTGATGGATGGGAACAGGTTAGCCAGTGCTTCCAACTCCGGTCCTCAGGGACCCCCAACAGGTCATGTTTTCAGGATATCCTATATTAAGATCACCTGTGGCAATGTCTGAGGCCCCCCGTCTACGGGCGGGATTTCGCCGGCGAGTCACACTGTCTGAAGCTTTCCATAGTGTTGCTATAGAAAGCGCCGGCCCCATGTCCACGAGCGGAGAATCATTGCAATTCTCCGCTCACGGCCGGCAGCCGGCTCCTGCTCCTGGGTGGCGGAGATTCGCCCATGGACAGCGGGCCTAAGGCACTGACAATAATTATATCCTCTGTGCAATACCGAAGAAATCCTGAAAACATGACCTGTAGGGGGCGCTGAGGACTGGAGTTGGAAACACTGGTTTAGGTGAACACTAGAGATGAGCGAACATGCTCGGCCACGCCCCTTTTTCGCCCGAGTACCGCGATTTTTGAGTACTTCCGTACTCGGGCGAAAAAATTCGGGGGGCGCCGTGGCGGCGCGGGGGGGAGAGGGGGAGAGAGAGGGCTCCCCTCTGTTCCCCGCTGCTACCCCCCGCACCGCCGCGCCTCTCCCCGGCGCCCCCGAATCTTTACGCGCGAGTACTGAAGTACTCGAAAATGGCGGTACTTGGGTGTGTAAGTACTCATTACGAGTACGTTCGCTCATCTCTAGTGAACACCAATCCTCCAGATCCAATGAGCACCTAGGGCGCTCCAGCAGACATGCTTATTGGTGGCAGAGCGGATCTCTTTGTATGGCCGGCCGGCGGGCACAGAGGGCAGTGAAGAACCTCGTCGGCGTATGCAACATCCCGATCACATCATTGAGTCACCCTGGGCCCTGCAGCATTGGCGCAGCTGGCATCTTCTGCTGACCGATATCTAGCGGGCACATGACGGTACCCTACGCCGCAGCTCTGGCCATGGTGTGTGCCCACGCTCGACAGGAACAGCAGAGTGTAAGCCACATCAGTGCCGGATCTGACGTGAATACAGCCGCCATCTTGGCGTTACGTAAGGCGATGATTACGACTTCCGTGTTCTGCTTTTTCCAACATACACGGATTCTGCGCCAAAGGTGGCAGGAACTTCAAAATGGAGACGTGATCCAGTGTGCCGAGGATAGAACCGCCAACCTGTCACCCAGACGGCGAGTGCGGCCATGTCCCTCGTAACACAAGACTGCGCCCAGAGATGACCCTGCGAAGACGACGACCGAGATGTAGAAGGTCCTCAACAGATCAGCCCGAGAGTCCAGAGCATCAGATCATCATTACGTGTAGGACTACAAGGCTCAGCGCACACGGCAGTGCTGCCGGGACTAGAGCTGAATCCAAGCCGCATGCAGTGGTACACGGGCACCGAAATACCCCAGGACTGCAGTGGGTGCGCTCTTCATCGCCATCTGTTGGCGTGTGCCGGGTATACAGCTGTGGGACTGAAGCGAAATGCAACAGCTACAACCGCCGGACACAAACGGAGGTAACAGGATGTCCGGCTGCGGCCCTCAGCTGTGTGCCAGCGGGACCCATGGCAATCCACTGACTGCCCGGGCACGGCACTCTAAAAGGGGCCGACTGATGAGACATCTCCTTTAATGTGGATGGAAGCAAGTGTGATTCTGTATGCCAGCACCAGAGTGAGGGGCGCAGGCGGCAAAACAGGGGTGGCTGAAGCCGAAGCCCTGCGGACCACCGAGCCGGCTGCAGAGGGGGATGAAAAGGTCAGGCGGTCCAGCAAGTACCGCAGTGGCTGAGGTGTATGAGGGTCCTGCTGTGGCCCTATAGATCTCCACCTGGGGGCCATGGTATGCTTTGTATAACCGGTCCCTGCACTGGGCACGCAAGTCTGTTGGCGAGTGGTAGGGCACAGCCTCCCCGCAAGGATGTGCCTGTAAATGGTGGCATATGTGTTGGCGAGTGGCGGCAGGCAGGGGCAGCAGGTAGGGGCGGCAGGTAGCGGCGGCAGGCAGGGGCGGCGGGCAGCGGCGGCGGGTAGCGGCGGCAGGCAGGGGCAGCAGCGGCAGGCAGGGGCAGCAGCGGCAGGCAGGGGCAGCAGGTAGCGGCGGCTGCAGTGAAACAGTAATTGCAGTTAGTTTAGTGTGCCACTAAGTGCAGAGCGCCGGAGCTGAAGAGCGTTCGCCGTGGCCCCTCGTGGGGGCGGAGCGTGCGCCCGTCAGGGGAAAGTCACATCTGCGCTGAGGATTCCATTACGAGAAAATGGAATTCCCCGGACAAACGGATCCGCCCCACAATGGCACCGAACTGTGCCGAGCGGCCCCGCGACCACCATGGGGGCCCGTCCGGCTCTGGCACCCGTCTGGGATTCCTACAAGCAACAAGTCCTGCGGGCACAACGTTTTCACCGGATATATCATGCCGGATCGGCGCTGGAGATTCTGAGCCTCCGCCGTAGACAGTGGCACAGAGGGCCGGCTCACATTGGCGCCGCCGCCCCCGATGTAAAGCGCTCTCACCTAGTGAGGTCAGATGTGATCCTTTTGGCACAGAATTGCGCACTTGCGGACCTCCATGGACCTTCGGGGCGCAAAAATACCGCAGGCGCCATTGTTTCTGCACGCGAAAAAAAAAATGGAAGGGAGACGAACGCATTGAAGATGGCGGACCCCATTCACTGCGCACAAATACGTCCGTCCGGGTTATATCTGCACCGGATCGCGGTCAGAGCCTCCGCGCAAATCTGACATAAAGGAAGTCGCACAGCACCATCCTGTACGGGAAAACAGCTGCCGGTGGGCGCCATCCGGGTCGGCGCACGCCGTTCAGCGCCGGTCGGATCTTCCGGACCAAAGAACGATCAGACGGCGAATTCCCAAATCCGTGTTGTTGCGCCGTATTTCCTCCGCTACACGAGGGGCGCGCTGAGGCGTCCGCGATGCGGAAACGATCCGCTAAAGCTGCGCCAGAACCGTCATCATCGGCGTCTGTCAGGCGCTGCAGGACGTAACGCACTGCGGATAACGCGGGGGCAGCGCACTCTCCTCCGTGGTGACGCACCGTCCGCAGTCACGTGACGCTACAGCCCAGCAGTCTGACTAGCTGGACAGTGGGAGGACTACAAGTCCCAGCCTCTCCTCCGTGCACGCTGATACTTGTAGTGCCCCAGAGCCCCGCACTCACCGCCTCCCCCTCCTCGCCGCATCTTCCTCCGTCGTTGCTGCCATCTTGTTTTCAAATCCTCCGCCGCCGTGTCGGTTACGCCCCTTCACATCCTCATTGGTTAAGCTCGTCAGACCCTTCTTTCCTGATTGGTTACTTTGAATCTACTGGGCGAGGACTGCGGGCGCTGTGGAGACCTGAGCGCCACTTCCCGCGATACCCTGCGAGATCTGCCCGTAGATGGGCGGGAGGTCCAGTGTGCTGAGGGGGCGTCACCCGAGGAGGCAGATCACGTGACGAGCCGCCGCCGCTGTACATTGTCTGCCCCCAGCGGCTCCTCTACATTAACCCCTTAGTCACCACGACCAACTCATTTCTCACTTCTTCCCATCGTCCTGTTGCAGGAGACATAACCTTCCCGTTCGCATATTTGTAGTTTCCGGTTAGGTTAAGCAGCGCTGCTGATTAGAGCCACCTGATTGGCTCTTCGGCACCACGTGACTGCACAGCGTGCACGCGCATTGCCTTCAGCAGCCGTGCACTACACACTACAGTTAGGCCTCATGTCCACGGGGAAAATCAGATCCGCTGCGGATTTGTAACGCGGATTTGGGCTGCGGATGCACTGTAATTGTCTTTTATTTTTCATGCGGAGATCAATTGAGCTCTGTGCTCTGTGTGCTCCCGCATGCGTGATCCGCACTAAAATGGAGCATGTCCATTTTTTTTCATGCTCCAGAAATTTTTTAATTACCATCCGCGGGTATTTATCTATCCGCGGGTGGTCAATGCATTCCTATGGGGCGCGGATCCGCGTGCGGGGAAAATGCTGCGGATTTTAATTCTTATTTTCCCCATGGACATGAGGCCTTAAGGCCTCCTTCCCACGAACGGATTTACGCCGGAATTTCGCACCGTGAAATGTCCCATCCTCACCCGCGGCATGCTCTATTTGCCGCGGGTGTACACGCTGACGGCTTCCATTGCAGTCAATGGAAGCCGTCCGTTCACGCTATCTCCCGCTGCAACCAGCGGAGGATAGCGTGAAAAAACGCTTCCCCGCCTACCGCCGTGCGTCATATGACGCGGCCGGCGCGTCACGTGACACGGCCGGCCGCGTCATGTGATGCGGTGGGCGTGTCACATGACGCGACGACGGTGGGCGGGGAAGCATCTTCACGCCATCTTCCGCTGGTAAGTATGGGGTCTCTGGGGGGTGCCGTGACGGGCTTCACTGCGGAATATTACGCGGCGGAGCCCGTCACGCTCGTGTGAAGGAGGCCTTAAGCAGCACGGGGTTAGGTTTACGGTTAGGTTTAGGATTACCTAACCCCAACCCTAACCCTTAAACCTAACCCTAAACTCTAACCCCGTGCTGCTTAAGTGTAGTGTGTAGTGCACGGCTGCTGAAGGCAATGCGCGTGCACGCTGTGTAGTCACGTGGTGCCGAAGAGCCAATCTGGTGGCTCTAATCAGCAGCGCTGCTTAACCTAAGCGGAAACTACAAATATGCTTCCCGTTCCCCGCCGCCATGTCCGGTGGGACAAGTTGTATTTTATAATGGCATCATTTTTGGGGTCCATATAATGTGTAGCTTTTATAAATTTTTTAGGGGTATTGGGGGGGTAAACTTTTTTTTTTGTGTTTTTTTTTTTTTTTTTGCATTTCACTTTGCCGGCGCCCGGACTGCTGTCACATGTGAGTTTACAATGTGCTGCATTCGAAAACGCGGCGTTTACGGCGATTTTGAGCAGCGTTTATTAAACACATTTGATAGCGTTTTTTAACGCACGCCATCATTGTGGGGAAATGCGTTAAAAAGCACAAAAATAGAGCAGACGACACTCGAAAAAGCTTCGAGCGCAAGACTGCGCAGCTCCATTGAGATCGATGGAGGCGTTGTAACGCCATTAGCACAGCCTTTCATTTGTTTTCCACGGGTCATTACAAATGCAGCGATGCCGCACATGGGATTTGTTTAATTACCAGTATATTTTTTAAATATTAAAGGGAGAATGTTGGGTTTGACATATTTATTTGTTTTATTTATTTATTTATTTTTTTAAATACTTTTTTTAACTTAGTATTTTTGCCCCTCTGGGGGACCTCATTATCTGCATCTTTTATCATTCTTCTAATACACTGCAATACTTCAGCTGAGCCTCATAGGCCACCGTAGCTGTCTGACCCCGAGGCTATATTCAAGCATGCGGGTGTCATAGCAACCCATTGGAATCCCGCGGTTATATCATGGGTGACAGACCGCAAGCTAAACATTCCCAGATCCTTTAACCGTTCCTCATAGGACATGATTTGTAGGCCGCTCACCATCTTGGTAACTCTTCTCTGAACTTGCCCCAGTTTGTCTATGTCTTTTTTATAGTGGGGTGCCCAGAACTGGACCCAGTATCCCAGATGAGGTCTGACTAAGGAACAGTAGAGGGGGATAATGACCTCACGTGATCTAGACTCTATGCTTCTCTTAATACATCCCAGAATTGTGTTTGCCTTTTTGGCTGCTGCATCACACTGTTGACTCATGTTCAGTCTATGATCTATTAGTATATCCAAGTCTTTTCACATGTGCTGCTGCTTAGCTCAATTCCTCCCATTCTGTATTTTTTTTTCTTCTTGCCCAGATGTATGACTTTGCATTTCTCCTTGTTAAATACCATTCTGTTAGTCACCGCCCACTGTAGAAGCTTTTCTAGATCTTTTTGAATCCTCTCTCTTCTCTAGTGTTAGCTATCCCTCCTAGCTTTCTGTTATTGGTTATTTTGATCAGTTTCCCATCAATTCCCTCCTCCAGAGCATTTATAAAAATGTTGAACAACACTGGGCCCAGGACAGAGCCTTTGGGGTACTCCACTCTATACATACTTCCAGTTGGATGTGCTGCCATTTATGACCACTCTTTGAGTATAATGATGTATTGCCAAGTTAAAAGGCAACAAGTTCCGATACGGCTTCAAAGAAGGACAAGTGGGTTGATACAACAAATTTATTTAACCCTTTCTAATCCCCTTGACGTCTGAAGACATTCTGATTGAAGGCTGTACAACTCCGATGTCGGAAGACGTCCGGCAGGGTATTCTTACTGTATATTACTGTCCGCTCTGTTGTCGGGGACCTCTCTAGCATGTCCCATACAGCAGTACTGGCTCTAGCCAGCAGAAACCCCCCTAGGAAACCCTGAATCCAAAATTGGATTGCAAAGGGTTAATAAGATAATAAATTAACAAAATCATATAAAATAGGTGACAGTTAAATTAAGTTACATGAAATAGGTAACATTGCGTACCTTTTTTACAATATTTCTTAGGCCGCCTGCACAAGGCAGAGCCTGATTCCGCATACGGGTTCCCGCAGTGGATTCCGGCTCTGACCGTGGCCGGCGACCCTGCGTACCTTTTCTGTACTGTGGATGGTTGCGGCGAGCCGCCGTCCGACATGTGCAGTACAGATTTTTTTTTAAACTCCTGCTTGTTAATTGAGGACGGGCCGCGGGTCGGACGGACATAACAATGGACATAACTAAACAAGTCTTAAGGCCCATTCACGCGCAACAATTATCGCTCAAAATGCATTAAACGATGGCATATGATAGATAATCTTTGTGTAAACGCTGCCATCGTTCACTCTTTGGCCAAAGGATGATTTTATGGTGAGCTTAAAATCCATTGTTTAGCCGAAGAGAGATAACAGGGACCGCACACTGTGTTCTCCACGGGAGTCAGAGATTACATTGTATTCTGCTGACACCCTGTGCGAGAACATGGAGCTGAGTGCAGAGCTCAGACCACATGTAAACGGGTCCCAGAGGCTCTTTTACATGCAAATGAAGCTGATAAAGTGTTAATGGACATTAGTGTCCATTAATACTTTATGCAAAACGATCACTAAAACTGTCAATCTTTCAATCGTTTGAAAGATTGTCTTTGTATATAAATGGGCCTTTACAGGCTCGGGTCAAATACAGTTCACATTAGTTTTAGCCTGACAAAAGTGAGGATATAAGAAATCACTTTATACAACTATCTATACAGGACACTCAGCCAGTTGTGAATCCACCTAACAGTTGCCTTGTCGATCCCATATTTCGTCATTTATTTTTAGTAAGGATAGTATGTGATACTTTGAGATGGAATGAGATCTACTGCATTTTCCTGATCAACACGTTGATGATTCTGTCATAGAAGAAATTAGATTAGTCTGGCATGACTTGTTTGTTACAAACCCATGCTGGCTCTGGTTAATTACTCCATTCTCATCCAAGTACTTGCATACATGTTGTTTAATAATTTGTTCAAAGATCTTTCCCTGTATAGAAGTCAGGCTCACAGGCCTGTAGTTTCCTGGGTCCACCTTCTTCCCTTTTTTGAAGATAGGGACAACAGTTGCCCTTTTCTAATCTTCTGGGACTTCTCCTGTTCTCCAGGAATTTTCAAAGATAATGGCGAGTGGTTCAGCAATTACCTCTGCTGCTTCCTTCAGTATCCTAGGATCATAATGTTTTGGCAGCACTTGAGAAAAACCATGCAAGGTGTTTAAAGCATTGCCCTTTGCCTTACAATTAACAAAGACAATTAACAGCTTGGTTTATTTGTCAAGTTCATGATGCCAGTCCGTATACAGGCCGAGACCTGTGCTGGACAAAATAATAATAAAAATGAGGTGCGGTATACTTCAGTGCAGATGTGGTGAGAAGGGAACTACAAGAGTCAGGATTATCATTGAACAGTAAAATGATTTATTTAAACCAATATATCTTCAATAGCATGGATTCACCCTGAGCTAGATAGCTGTTGGCAAGTACAGGAACCTTGTTTGTGCATTAGGGCTCAATCACCATTGAAAGTGCAGGGAAGCTCATCTGTACACCATGCTTTGCCCTTCTTCTACTTTCCTTCACCTACGCTTTACATGTAAATTTCTTTCTCTCTTTTACTTCTTTTGCCAAGCTATTGTCTTCACTTTTCTTTCCTTGTTTAACAGTTCCTCTTTCTCCATCCTTCTTTCTGTAATCTTCAGTCTCTAACTTTCTATACATATAATCCTTGTTTTTACACCTTCGCTGTCTTAATACAATTTTATACTTTGGTTACTTTTATTTACACTGAATCCTTTCTTCTTTGCTGTGTCTATCTTGAATTTAATCACTTTCTCGGGTACTCACACCTCTTCCTTCTCACTGCACTGGCTTCTGGCTTCAAGATTCCTCATCAGACATGCACAGTACAGATTTTTTTTAAACCCCTGCAGGAATCCGTGACTTTTCCGCAATGTCAATTGCGGAAGGGCTGCAGGTCGGACGGCTTCCATTGACTTTAATAAACAGAGGCTACACAGTCATGAGCAGCTGAATGCAACGCTTTATTATAGTGAGTAGGAGTTTGAATGGGGAGGTGGTCGCACCCTGACGCTCCTCCTAAGTTCTATGGAGCTGACAGAAGTGGCTGAGCACAGACACTAGGCTTGGAGAATGGAAGAGTCCGAGAGGTGGTCCATTGTTCCCGCCTGGGCCTAGCCTCAACCACCATCTCCCAAGAAGTGCACGTACCCCGGGCTGAGAGACACGCATGGAAACCATATGAGTACAGAGAGAGAGGAAGGAACCGCTAGCAATCGAGAAGTATGAGTGGCTGGCAGGAGAGAGAAAGCAAGTTCCAGGAGAGTTTAATGCCTACAGATAACTGGGACTGTAGAGAAACAAATACCCCATGAATCCTCCCTGCATCACCTTTGTAAGAACTGTTGGACTGTTGTTGTTGATATCAGTTAAGTAAACGGGCAGAGACAAATGTTCCCGCTTCCGGTTCAGAAAACAATACCTTGTGTGTGGACTACTAATTAATTTTCCGGAATTGACATTGGAGACATCCACCGCAGAGGACTGAACGTTGGCGTCACGAGTGACAAATTGGACTACAGGTAACAATGGTTAATATCTCTGTGATCTCTCCCAGCAGTAACGAGGTTGGGTCCCTAGCTACCCTACGGGAGGGAAATGGGAGAGCCCTGTGACAAGATTAACATCTCTACCTTGCTGTCTCCTCGGCTGAGGGCCTGCTCCTCGGACGCTGCATTTCCAAGGTGCATAATAGTTCAGTGCTATCCCTATAAGTAGTCCTGCATGTAATACCTTGCTGATCCCACTTGTGTTTGTAGTCTGTTGTCATTCTAGAAATTAAATTTACTTTGTCAGAAGGCTTAAAAATAGAATGTAATTACCAGGAAACATAACGCCTTCAGTGTCAAAACAACAACCATGAGGGTCTGTGACACTTGGCAGACCACCATGGCACCTACCATTTCTTTTTACAGGCACTGTGCTCTGTGAGTTGAAATCCGATCAAGGGCAATATGTGCATGGAGTCCTCTCGTCCCATCCAGATTTCTGCCTGCTCCATCCCTAAACTGTCCATCAGTGGAGCAATTATCTTATTGTTGCTATAGTAATTCCTGGCTTCGGTGTGGCAAGCGTTATTTCTTTTATTTCTTCTCAACTTTTCAGTTGATGCGTTCTCGACTCCCACACAGTCCTTGTTATTTTTTTTTCTGGTTATGCTTAACCCCCTTACAATATAATTGTGTGTCTATGTACGCTGGGGATTGTTTACATGTTGCTATGGTGAATACTTGTATAATTGTATTGTTCTCTGAATTCTATTCATGTTCTTAATTAATTGCTACTTATCACTGTTGTTTTTACGCCTTTGCTGTAACTTTATACCATGTATTGTTATGTTTTATGCTTTTATGACTATATAACCCCATAGGTTCATGAAACTTGGCTCAGAGCTGAATGGTGAGTCACGGTGGTGGGCTATGTTAGCCTATTTCCGCCCGCAGCATGCAGAGTAACAGTTCCCTACCTATACACAAAAGAGGGGAGAAAGCTGCCAGCCGGCACAATGTGGCTGGGGAGAAGCCTGCACGACCCACATCCGTGACTCGGAACGCAACTCTGAGTAAAACTTCATGACCCTGGTGACAGAATCCCTTTGATCTCTTGAACCCCCTTTCTCCTGACATTTTTTTTAAAGTTTTTTAGGTTGACCATACAAGCTAAGCAAGGCCGCCAATTTCTGGGGATCGGCTGATCATCTAAGGCTCTGTTCACATTTGTGTCCAGGGTTTCCTTTCTTCTGTTCTGTCAAAGAGATAGAAAGAGGGAAAGAAAAGTTTCTCTTTCATTTCAGTGAAGACTTTAGGACTCTCAGTTACTTTCAGGTTTCTTTCACTTTCACGTTGCTGTCAATGGAGAACGACTGCAAACAGAAAACCTTTAATTTAACCCCTTAGTGACCAAACCTGTTTGCTCCTTAATGACCAACTAATTTTCCCGTTAAGCCCATTGTTACATTCCTAGAGCCATAACGTTTAAACTTTTCCATCTAAGGGCTTGTTTTCGGCGGGACAAGTCATATTTTCCATTACATCAAAAGGCGTATGGGCGGTCGGTAAGGGGTTAAAGGGGTTGTCCCACCATTTAAAATTGCTTCACAATCACTCTGCCCTTCCTAGTTGCTGCTGACCTGGACATGTGACTGCAGCAGCCAATCAGTGGTTATAGAAGCATGGTTGCATGCTTTTTTGCTTGTGGAAAAAGTCCTGTAAAGCACGCATATGCACGTGCAAATACGCAACGCAACATCATGGAAATGTGTGTCGTTTTATGTGGCTTGTGAGGTCCAGATGCAGAAGGACCGACTCCAAGAGGACGCAGCCAGCACTTGGCAGAGAGAGTGCGCCAGCTCAGGGAGCGGGTGCCATATGGGATTCTGATCTCCAACGCACCTCCACACCACTCTGTACAGCATCTCACAGGCAGTGGCACAGCTTGGTGATAAAGAGCTGGAAAGGGAGAAACCCCATCATAGTGCATAGAGCTGCGTAGCCATGTTATGGAGTACTTCCATTTAGGGATCATTCGCATGGGAGGATGCAGCTTCGGTCGGTAAAAAAAAAAAATTGGACGTACCGCGATTTATGCATGTCACCCTCTTTTTCCTCATAGAGTGTAAGCTCTTGTGTCACCCCTGTTTCCTCATGGAGTGTAAGCTCTTGTGTCCCCCCTGTTTCCTCATGGAGTGTAAGCTCTTGTGTCCCCCCTGTTTCCTCATGGAGTGTAAGCTCTTGTGTCCCCCCTGTTTCCTCATGGAGTGTAAGCTCTTGTGTCCCCCCTGTTTCCTCATGGAGTGTAAGCTCTTGTGTCCCCCCTGTTTCCTCATGGAGTGTAAGCTCTTGTGTCCCCCCTGTTTCCTCATGGAGTGTAAGCTCTTGTGTCCCCCCTGTTTCCTCATGGAGTGTAAGCTCTTGTGTCCCCCCTGTTTCCTCATGGAGTGTAAGCTCTTGTGTCCCCCCTGTTTCCTCATGGAGTGTAAGCTCTTGTGTCCCCCCTGTTTCCTCATGGAGTGTAAGCTCTTGTGTCCCCCCTGTTTCCTCATGGAGTGTAAGCTCTTGTGTCCCCCCTGTTTCCTCATGGAGTGTAAGCTCTTGTGTCCCCCCTGTTTCCTCATGGAGTGTAAGCTCTTGTGTCCCCCCTGTTTCCTCATGGAGTGTAAGCTCTTGTGTCCCCCCTGTTTCCTCATGGAGTGTAAGCTCTTGTGTCCCCCCTGTTTCCTCATGGAGTGTAAGCTCTTGTGTCCCCCCTGTTTCCTCATGGAGTGTAAGCTCTTGTGTCCCCCCTGTTTCCTCATGGAGTGTAAGCTCTTGTGTCCCCCCTGTTTCCTCATGGAGTGTAAGCTCTTGTGTCCCCCCTGTTTCCTCATGGAGTGTAAGCTCTTGTGTCCCCCCTGTTTCCTCATGGAGTGTAAGCTCTTGTGTCACCCCAGTTTCCTCGTGGAGTGTAAGCTCTTGTGTCACCCCAGTTTCCTCGTGGAGTGTAAGCTCTTGTGTCACCCCTGTTTCCTCGTGGAGTGTAAGCTCTTGTGTCCCCCCTGTTTCCTCGTGGAGTGTAAGCTCTTGTGTCCCCCCTGTTTCCTCGTGGAGTGTAAGCTCTTGTGTCCCCCCTGTTTCCTCGTGGAGTGTAAGCTCTTGTGTCCCCCCTGTTTCCTCGTGGAGTGTAAGCTCTTGTGTCCCCCCTGTTTCCTCGTGGAGTGTAAGCTCTTGTGTCCCCCCTGTTTCCTCGTGGAGTGTAAGCTCTTGTGTCCCCCCTGTTTCCTCGTGGAGTGTAAGCTCTTGTGTCCCCCCTGTTTCCTCGTGGAGTGTAAGCTCTTGTGTCCCCCCTGTTTCCTCGTGGAGTGTAAGCTCTTGTGTCCCCCCTGTTTCCTCGTGGAGTGTAAGCTCTTGTGTCCCCCCTGTTTCCTCGTGGAGTGTAAGCTCTTGTGTCCCCCCTGTTTCCTCGTGGAGTGTAAGCTCTTGTGTCCCCCCTGTTTCCTCGTGGAGTGTAAGCTCTTGTGTCCCCCCTGTTTCCTCGTGGAGTGTAAGCTCTTGTGTCCCCCCTGTTTCCTCGTGGAGTGTAAGCTCTTGTGTCCCCCCTGTTTCCTCGTGGAGTGTAAGCTCTTGTGTCCCCCCTGTTTCCTCGTGGAGTGTAAGCTCTTGTGTCCCCCCTGTTTCCTCGTGGAGTGTAAGCTCTTGTGTCCCCCCTGTTTCCTCGTGGAGTGTAAGCTCTTGTGTCCCCCCTGTTTCCTCGTGGAGTGTAAGCTCTTGTGTCCCCCCTGTTTCCTCGTGGAGTGTAAGCTCTTGTGTCACCCCTGTTCCCTCGTAGATTGTAAGCTCTTGTGAGCAGGACCCTCCTCCTCATTGTTCACGTTGTCTAACAGCATACTATATAATCTCTTATTTTGTCCGTTCTTGTACCTTCTGATACGTGAAGTTCTGTGGAAGACGTTGGCACTCATAAATAACGATTATTACATGATGAATAGACACAATTATTAGGTTTCTTTTATTTGTCCAAAAAATACAATTGTGGCCTTTTAAAATGACCAATTATAAACCAGTATTGGATAAAAGTAAAGTCCTGCCCGTCAGCCACAGAGCCACGAGCCCCCCGTACACCCCAACCGCTCTGACCCCCAGCAGCGATGCCACCCTACCCGCAGAACAATACCCGCCGCTCACTACTTACATGCCAGGCGCTGGATTCATGAGGCCGGGCTCCGTGCCAACCCTGAAAAGTGCATTGTACATGTAAAGGTCAGGCGGGACGCATCACAATAGTCATTTGTACTAAACATCCAGACGTTTTATAGAAACATCATCACATTTACAATTATAGTCCCTGGAATCACTTTGAAGGACGTCCGTCGGTCATCTGTAGGTTCCCTGGAGTTATTCTTCAGCGGTGTCTTCGTTAGGTTCCCTGTACTTGAGGTGTGTGTAAACACCTCTGTGATCAGACGCTGAATTAAAGGGGTTGTATGGCTTTCCAAAAAATGTCTGCTTTCTTCCATAAGCTCAGTGTGTGGTATTGCCTATTAACACTATGCAAGTGAATGGGGCTGAGCTGCAATACCAGACACAGCCTGTGGACAGCAGTAGCGCTGTTTCTGAAAGATCGCTGGCATGTTTTCTAACCCTTTATAATCCCCTTTAAAAAAAACTAAAACTGCACTCACCGCATTAAATTACAGTAATTACACTCCCATAGGACACGGTGGGTGATCGAGCCACTGCCAGAAACATAGAACCCTGCCTATTTCTGCCCTTCTGCAGGCTTTCTGCGTGCATAAATACGCAGCACATTTAGGGGGCTTTACACGACCGCATGCGTATAGACGCTCGCCCCGATGCATTTGCGCATGAATGAGGTTCTTGAGACTGATTTGCACACATCTCCACCCATAGCATTGTACTTTTTGCGCACCCGGGGCCGGTGACGTACCCCATTCTTTAGATTAAAAGCCTAATGAGGTCCAGCTGTCTTCTTTTTTTTCCGCAGTTTTGCGCAGTGTTTCACGCATCCCCTTACTTATTAGTCCGCCTCCCATAGACTTCTTTGAGGCCTTCACTGAGCCAAACGCAGAAAGATAGAGCAGGTCCTACTTTTTTCCGCACCCACAAATGCACACGCAGAACGCGCTCATGCCAACTAACCCGCTGGCATCAATGGGATTCATTCTTTGTGTGTGTGTACGGTCGCGTGAAGTCGCCCTAATGCGCACATAAAACCACAGAAGGGCCCATTACTTTGTTTCACTTCTGTGGCCTATTTCGGTTCCTAAAGGCAGATTCAGAGGAACGTGGTTTCCTCCCGTTATGCGGCCGTGATAATCACTGCCTCATCATGTGACGAAGCGGAACCCCTGCTTTCAATGGATGTCGCTGTTTTTTTTTCCATTAGTTCTTTTCTCATCTGTTAATTCTACGGCTGAGAAAAGATAAGACCCGCGTAAATACCACGTGCGGGAAAGATCGTGCAGCACCTATCTTCCCGAAGCTTCTTTCGCCAAGTTTGAACGTCCGAAGAAAAACCTTGTTCAGGCACAACTTTACTCTGTAGCGGTGAGCATAGTGGCGCCTGCGGCCATCTGAAACCGCCCTAATACGCACCAAAATAGGACAAGCTGCGTATCTTTTCATGTAACCGAAAACTGCATGAAAAATACGCTGATGTGAATGAACTCATTGAAATCGATCGGTTCCATTCACTGAGTATTATGTACATAATATGCAGCGTATTTACACCCGTGTGAATGAGACTCAAAACATGAAAGGAACTTAAATCACACAGTGGATCACGTCCACCATGGCATCTTCAGATTCTTTCACGTTTATCACATGTACCCAGTGTGAACCTGTGAGGAGAACGGGCACCGATGGCCGACCTGCCATTTCTGGTGTTCTGACAAATGCCAACTGAGCTGCAAGGTGCTGAGCTGTGAGCACAAGTCCCACTACAGGTCGTTGGACCCTCATGGAGTCAGTATGACAGTTTGGTCAGTAGCCGCTGGAGGGCATCTTGTAGGGCTCTGGCAGTTCTCCTCCTGTTCCTCCGGTCCTGATGTTGGGTTGATGCCTTCTACGGCTTGTCCCGCTCTCCTCATGTAACGGCCATGTCCTGGTATCTGCTCCATGTTCTGTAGACTGTGCTGGGGGACACAGCAAACCTTCTTGCTCCGGCATGTATGGATGGGCCATCCTGGAGGAGCAGGACTACATGTACAACCTGATTGGGCTGCAGGCAGCACCTCATGTACCGGTAGAGACAAGGACATCAGCAAGTGCAGAACTAGAGAAGAATCAGTCAGGAAGGAGAGCGGGATTGTCTCCAGTCCTTATTGGGGTGTCTTGCTGTACCCCTCCGGTACTCCTGTTGTCACTTTCATTTGCACCAAAACTGATTCAGAATCGCTTCTGCTTCCTGACTGCACAGATTGTATCCCTGAAGTGGAGGTCACTTGGGGTCATACTGGGAGGCTTAAATGTTCCTAAAAATGTTTGAGCCATGTACTATTAGGTTCCCAGAATCTTTTATTTCCAGCTGCTATTATCTAAATGCTGCTCACCCTGTGTGGAATTTAGCTGTTATAAGGCCATATGCACATATTTCTGATGATTGTATAGCGAACGGATAATACCATGTTTTAAACGCACAATTGCATCTCCTCAACATCAGAAATAAGTAGACTACCCGCTGTGGAAGAATAGCAATAGTCATATGGCAAATGCTGGAGGCCGCGTATAACCTCCATATTGCTGTTTTCTATTTGACATAAAACTTCAAAGTAAGTGACAGAACCTTAGGTAAAAGTTTGTGCCAGCCTCTAATGCACTCCTTTTAGTGCCTCTGTGAGGGTATATGTATATATTGCCATATGTTCTTTATGCTTTTATACCTGTATGCAAGTTCTATTCAAAGTTAAAAAGAGAAAAACTTATATGTCGCCTTTAGAGATGAGCGAACGTGTTCGTCCGAGCTTGATATTCGTGCGAATATTAGGGTGTTCGGGATGCTCGTTACTCGTAACGAGTACCACGCGGTGTTCCGGTTACTTTCAGTTTCCTCTCTGAGACGTTAGCGCGCTTTTCTGGCCAATTGAAAGACAGGGAAGGCATTACAACTTCCCCCTATGACGTTCAAGCCCTATACCACCCCCCTGCTGTGAGTGGCTGGGGCGATCAGATGTCACCCGAGTATAAAAATCGGCCCCTCCCGCGGCTCGCCACACATGCCTTGTGACTTAGCTGAGGGAAAGTGCTGCTGCTGGTGCTGCTGTAGGGAGAGCGTTAGGAGTCAGTGTAGGCTTCAAGAACCCCAACGGCCCTTCTCAGGGCCACATCTACTAGTGTGCAGTACTGTGTTAGCACAGTATTTTTTTTTTTTTTGTCCAAAATTGGATCTGCAGAGCATTACGCCCTGCAATAGGGACAGAAGTGGGGGTTAGGCAGGGAGAGTGTTAGGAGTTAGTGTAGGCTTCAAGAACCCCAACGGTCCTTTCTAGGGCCACTTCTATCCGTGTGCAGTACTGTCCAGGCTGCTGTTAGCAGTGTTGCATATTTTTTTTTTCTCTCAAAACCGGCTGTGCAGAGCATTGCACCTGGCATTAATACTACAGGGATAGAATTGTGTAGGCAGGGCCAGAAGACATACATTATTCATTGAATACACGCAGTGGGGTCTTCCCTTTGCTAAAAAGGAAAAGAAATTATATTTGGCCTGCCTGTGTCAGTCCTAAGGTCTGCGTGTACGTGTGTGCTGCGTGTACAACGTACAAAAATCAGACGCAACCAGTTACGCTTTACTGCAGCCTAGCGCCATTGTCTTTCCTGACTGGCAAATACCTGCTCTGCTAGAGTTAATAACTCTGCTACACTATACTTGTGTGACACTTTTTGAGGGCCACACCACAGATATTAAACTTCTTGTTCATTGAATATACGCAGTGGGGTCTTCCCTTTGCAAAAAAGCGAAAACATTATATTTGGCCTGCAGGCTTGCGCCAATTTATTTCCTGCCTGGGAAATCAAATCACTGGTAATACAGCATGCTGAGGGGTAGGGGTAAGCCTAGAGGACGTGGACGTGGACGTGGCCGAGGACGCGGAGGGCCAAGTGAGGGTGTGGGCACAGGCCGAGCTCCTGATCCAGGTGTGTCGCAGCCGACTGCTGCGCGATTAGGAGAGAGGCACGTTTCTGGCGTCCCCACATTCATCGCCCAATTAATGGGTCCACGCGGGAGACCTTTATTAGAAAATGAGCAGTGTGAGCAGGTCCTGTCCTGGATGGCAGAAAGTGCTTCGAGCAACCTATCATCCACCCACAGTTCTGCGCCGTCCAGTGCTGCAAATCCGAATCCTCTGTCTGCTGCTCCTCCTTCCTCCCAGCCTCCTCACTCCACTACAATGACACCTGCTCAGGAGCGGGAAGACTCCCAGGAACTGTTCTCGGGCCCCTGCTTAGATTGGGCAGCAGTTGTTCATCTCCCACCAGAGGAGTTTATCGTCACTGATGCCCAACCATTCGAAAGTTCCCGGGGTCCGGGGGAAGAGGCTGGGGACTTCCGCCAACTGTCTCAAGAACTTTCTGTGGGTAAGGAGGACGATGACGATGAGACACAGTTGTCTTGCAGTGAGGTAGTAGTAAGGGCAGTAAGTCCAAGGGAGCAGCGCACAGAGGATTCGGAGGAAGAGCAGCAGGACGATGAGGTGACTGACCCCACCTGGTGTGCAATGCCTACTCAGGACAGGTCTTCAGAGGGGGAGGCAAGGGCATCAGCAGGGCAGGTTGCAAGAGGCAGTGCGGTGGCCAGGGGTAGAGGCAGGGCCAGACCGAATAATCCACCAAGTGTTTCCCAAAGCACACCCTCGCGCCATGCCACCCTGCAGAGGCCGAGGTGCTCTAAGGTCTGGCAGTTTTTCACAGAGACGCCTGACGACCGACGAACAGTGGTGTGCAACCTTTGTCGCGCCAAGATCAGCCGGGGAGCCACCACCAACAGCCTCACCACCACCAGCATGCGCAGACATATGATGGCCAAGCACCCCACAAGGTGGGACGAAGGCCGTTCACCGCCTCCGGTTTGCACCGCTGCCTCTCCCCCTGTGCCCCATCCTGCCACTGAGATCCAACCTCCCTCTCAGGACACAGGCACAACCGTCTCATGGCCTGCACCCACAGCCTCACCTCCGCTGTCCTCGGCCCCATCCACCAATGTCTCGCACCGCACAGTCCAGCTGTCGCTAGCGCAAGTGTTGGAGCGCAAGCGCAAGTACGCCACCACGCACCCGCACGCTCAATCGTTAACCGTCCACATAGCCGAATTTATCAGCCTTGAGATGCTGCCGTATAGGGTTGTGCAAATGGAGTCCTTCCAAGCTATGATGGCGGCGGCGGCCCCGCGCTACTCAGTTCCCAGTCGCCACTACTTTTCCCGATGTGCCGTCCCAGCCCTGCTCGACCACGTCTCCCGCAACATTGTACGCGCCCTCACCAATGCGGTTAGTGGCAAGGTCCACTTAACTACGGACACGTGGACAAGCACAGGCGGGCAGGGCCACTACATCTCCCTGACGGCACATTGGGTGAATTTAGTGGAGGCTGGGACAGAGTCAGAGCCTGGGACCGCTCACGTCCTACCCACCCCCAGAATTGCGGGCCCCAGCTCGGTGGTGGTATCTGCGGCGGTGTATGCTTCTTCCACTAAAGCACCCTCCTCCTCCTCCTCCTCCTCCTCCTCCTCAACCTCTGTCTCTCAATCAAGATGTGTCAGCAGCAGCAGGACGTCGCCAGCAGTCGGTGTCGCGTGGCGTGGCAGCACAGCGGTGGGCAAGCGTCAGCAGGCCGTGCTGAAACTACTCAGCTTAGGAGATAGGAGGCACACGGCCCACGAACTGCTGCAGGGTCTGACAGAGCAGACCGACCGTTGGCTTGCGCCGCTGAGCCTCCAACCGGGCATGGTCGTGTGTGACAACGGCCGTAACCTGGTGGCGGCTCTGCAGCTCGGCAGCCTCACGCACGTGCCATGCCTGGCCCACGTCTTTAATTTGGTGGTTCAGCGCTTTCTGAAAAGCTACCCACGCTTGTCAGACCTGCTCGTAAAGGTGCGCCGGCTCTTCGCACATTTCCGCAAGTCCCACACGGACGCTGCCACCCTGCGCACCCTGCAACATCGCTTTAATCTGCCAGTGCACCGACTGCTGTGCGACGTGCCCACACGGTGGAACTCTACGCTCCTCATGTTGGCTAGGCTCTATGAGCAGCGTAGAGCTATAGTGGAATACCAACTCCAACATGGGCGGCGCAGTGGGAGTCAGCCTCCTCAATTCTTTTCAGAAGAGTGGGCCTGGTTGGCAGACATCTGCCAGGTCCTTCGAAACTTTGATCAGTCTACCCAGGTGGTGAGCGGCGATGCTGCAATCATTAGCGTCACCATTCCTCTGCTATGCATCTTGAGAAGTTCCCTGCAAACCATAAAGGCAGCCGCTTTGCGCTCGGAAACAGAGACGGGGGAAGACAGTATGTCGCTGGATAGTCAGAGCACCCTCCTGTCTATATCTCAGCGCGATGAGGAGGATGAGGAGGAGGGGGAAGAGACAGCTTGGCCCACTGCTGACGGTACCCATGCTGCTTGCCTGTCATCATTTCAGCGTGTATGGCCGGAGGAGGAGGAGGAGGAGGAGGAGGAGGATCCTGAAAGTGATCTTCCTAGTGCGGACAGCCATGTGTTGCGTACAGGTACCCTGGCACACATGGCTGACTTCATGTTAGGATGCCTTTCTCGTGACCCTCGCATTCAACGCATTCTGGCCACTACGGATTACTGGGTGTACACACTGCTCGACCCACGCTATAAGGAGAACCTTCCCAGTCTCATTCCCGAAGAGGAAAGGGGTTCGAGAGTGTTGCTATACCACAGGACCCTGGCGGACAAGCTGATGGTAAAATTCCCATCCGACAGCGCTAGTGGCAGAAGGCGCAGTTCCGAGGGCCATGTAGCAGGGGAGGTGCGTAGATCGAGCAGCATGTACAGCCCAGACAGTGCAACAGTCTTTAAGGGCCTGGCCAGCTTTATGGCTCCCCAGCAAGACTGTGTCACCGCTCCCCAGTCAAGGCTGAGTCGGCGGGAGCACTGTAAAAGGATGGTGAGGGAGTACGTAGCCGATCGCACGACCATCCTCGGTGACGCCTCTGCCCCCTACAACTACTGGGTGTCGAAGCTGGACACGTGGCCTGAACTAGCGCTGTATGCCCTGGAGGTGCTTGCTTGTCCTGCGGCTAGCGTCTTGTCGGAGAGGGTGTTTAGTGCGGCTGGGGGAATCATCACAGATAAGCGTACCCGCCTGTCAACCGACAGTGCCGAGAGGCTAACACTCATCAAGATGAACAAAGCCTGGATTTCCCCAGACTTCTCTTCTCCACCAGCGGACAGCAGCGATACGTAAGCAATACGTAGGCTGCACCCGCGGATGGAAGCTACGTTCTCTCTCACCATCCAAAACGGGGACATTTCTGCTTCATCAATCTGTGTCTAATATTCCTCCTCCTCCTCCTGCTCCTCCTCCTGAAACCTCACGTAATCACGCTGAACGGGCAATTTTTCTTAGGGCCACAAGGCTCACTCATAATTTTTCTAAACAATTTTTAGATGTTTCAATGCCCTGAAAAGCGTTGGAACTTTAACTTGAACCAATTTTTCGTTAAACTGGGCTGCCTCCAGGCCTAGTTACCACTTAAGCCACATTAACCAAAGCGATTAATGGGTTTCACCTGCCCTCTTGGTTGGCCATGGCCAATTTTTTTCAGGTACATTAGTACTGTTGATACAGCAATTTTTGTGGGCCCTCGCCTACAGTGTAATCAAATAAATTTTTAGCCCACCTGCATTAAGCATGACATTACTACCTCAGCTGTGTTGGGCAATGCAATGGGATATTTCTATGTACCGCCGGTGGGTTCCAGGGAGCCACCCATGCTGTAGGTGCACACGGAGTTTTTACTACATCTGTACACTTGAAAAGAACCCCAGTCAGACTGGGGCATGCAGTGTGGGCCGAAGCCCACCTGCATTAAGCACGACATTACTACCTCAGCTGTGTTGGGCAATGCAATGGGATATTTCTATGTACCGCCGGTGGGTTCCAGGGAGCCACCCATGCTGTAGGTGCACACGGAGTTTTTACTACATCTGTACACTTGAAAAGAACCCCAGTCAGACTGGGGCATGCAGTGTGGGCCGAAGCCCACCTGCATTAAGCACGACATTACTACCTCAGCTGTGTTGGGCAATGCAATGGGATATTTCTATGTACCGCCGGTGGCTTCCTGGCACCCACCCATGCTGTAGGTGCACACAGAGTTTTTACTACATCTGTACACTTGAAAAGAACCCCAGTCTGACTGGGGCATGCAGTGTGGGCCGAAGCCCACCTGCATTAAGCACGACATTACTACCTCAGCTGTGTTGGGCAATGCAATGGGATATTTCTATGTACCGCCGGTGGGTTCCAGGGAGCCACCTATGCTGTAGGTGCACACGGAGTTTTTACTACATCTGTACACTTGAAAAGAACCCCAGTCAGACTGGGGCATGCAGTGTGGGCCGAAGCCCACCTGCATTAAGCACGACATTACTACCTCAGCTGTGTTGGGCAATGCAATGGGATATTTCTATGTACCGCCGGTGGCTTCCTGGCACCCACCCATGCTGTAGGTGCACACGGAGTTTTTACTACATCTGTACACTTGAAAAGAACCCCAGTCTGACTGGGGCATGCAATGTGGGCCGAAGCCCACCTGCATTAAGCACGACATTACTACCTCAGCTGTGTTGGGCAATGCAATGGGATATTTCTATGTACCGCCGGTGGGTTCCAGGGAGCCACCCATGCTGTGAGTGCACACGGAATTGCCATTGCGGAGTTGTACCTGCCTGTGACTATTTATAAAAAACCGCGGTCTGACTGGGGCGTGCAGACACCTTGACAGAATGAATAGTGTGTGGCACATAGGTTCCCCATTGCTATGCCCACGTGTGCAGCTCCAGATGGAGGTGGCACAGGATTGGATTTCTCATTGCTTCTGTACAGCATTGTGGACTATCAGCCCGCCCCTTTTATGGGGGGGTCGCTGCCTAGCCATGCCAACCCTCTGCAGTGTGTGCCTGCTTTTCCTGTGGCAGACGCACTTATACATAGACATGAGGGTGGTTTGGCATGAGGGCAGCTGAAGGCTGGGCAGGGACAGTTTGGTGTGCGCTGTGGACACTGGGTCGTGCGGGGGGGGGGGGGGGGGTTGGGCAGCATGTAACCCAGGAGAAGTGGCAGTGGAGTGTCATGCAGGCAGTGATTGTGCTTTGTTGGAGGTAGTGTGGTGCTTAGCTAAGGTGTGCATTGCTAATGAGGGCTTTTCAGAAGTAAAAGTTGTTGGGAGGGGGGGGGCCCACTCTTGCCGGTATTGTGGCTTAATAGTGGGACCTGTGAACTTGAGATGCAGCCCAACATGTAGCCCCTCGCCTGCCCTATCCGTTTCTGTGTCGTTCCTATCACTTTCTTGAATTGCCCAGATTTTCACACATGAAAACCTTAGCGAGCATCGGCGAAATACAAAAATGCTCCGGTCGCCCATTGACTTCAATTGGGTTCGTTACTCGAAACGAACCCTCGAGCATCGCGATTATTTCGTCCCGAGTAACGAGCACCCGAGCATTTTGGTGCTCGCTCATCTCTAGTCGCCTTACATCAGATATGCCAAGAGGCCTTGCAAGGCGAAGACAAAATGTATCTTGAACACAAGAAGAATCGGACAAGGCCGCGTGTACTTGGCTGTTTTCCCGGAGGCGCCAGTATTAAGATAACAACTGTTCAACTATGTACATAATTTTCACTGTCTCAGGCCGGAAATCCGGACTTCCCATATATGGTTATGAGCCCATCACTCATTCCTGGTGATGGGACAAAAGGGTATAAGATCTCATGTAATCTGTAATAAAGAAGCGCAGTCATGTCCCGTGTGAGAAACAATACCAGACCTCTGTGTGGTGTCTCTTCTTACCGCCGGCAGCGGGGCAAGTGGGGTGGGCCTGATTGGTGCTGTACTTAGAATTTTACCCTGACAAATGGCGCCCAACGTGGGGCGACAAAGCCAGAGCCTACAACGCATTCCACCCGGATCCACGCCACGGAGAAGCCGTCCTGCTGCAAACCGAGCCTGATCAACTCACAGAACTCCAGGTAAGTCCAGCATATATTTATGTTGTGTTTTACGCTGAGAGTCTTGCAGCAGGACTGACTATCTGTGGTTTGTGACCGGACGGGTTGGGTTAAGAGTTCTACACGGTAACTCGTGTGGGCTTCAGGTTTGCCGTCATGGACCACTGACCGTGATATGCGCACCAATCGGTCACCCAGGGAACTAGTCTGTAGTCTATTTGTTGTTGAAGTCCGTAGTGTTTTAACGATAGTGAAGGTTGTTTGTTGTATCTGCAGGAATTTTTTTTCTCTTTCTTTTCATTTAGTCTCACAAGAGAAGGGACCGTCGGTTGTTTTTCCAGTATATATATCCCGGGCTAACGATTTGAAAATTAGGAGGGATGCATTTTGTGAGACAGGCTTCATAGGAGAAGGGACTCTCAGTTGTTTTGCCTTATATATAGGGCTAATGATTTGATTTCAGAGAGATGCATTCTGTGAGGCTGGTTCTATAGGAGAAGGGACCCTCGGTTGTTTTGCCGGTATATAAGGGGCTGACAATTTGAAAATTAAGAGGGATGCATTCTATGGAGCGTGTTATTTTTATTATTGTTGTTGTTGTTGTTCTAATATGCGTAAGATCTTATTAAAGAAGACAGAGCCCCTCAAGGGCCGCCGCCGTGCGGATGAATTTGTAAACTGTAAGAAAACTCTAATGAAAATGTGTGACATCGACCCGCACGGTAGATTACAAAAATGGTGTCTGGGAGGAGGTCTTTAGGACCAAGAGGCGCCTTAAAAGACCAAGGTTTGCTAGAAAGTGCTGAAGTGAGAAGCAGAGAGACAGTCAGAGAAAGTATGTACACATTATTTGTTTAAGAAAGTATCCGTAAGTGAAATGTTGAAAAGTACAGTAAGTGATCAAGAGGGTGTCGGGAGAGTGTCTATTGAAGGTTATATTGGCAGCTAGGTAGGGAGAAAGTGCTGAAGGAACAAGCAAAAGTCGAGAAAAAAGTTACAATGCATGTGATTTGTTGGCAGAGAGAAAGAAGAAAATGTGTATAATACAAGATAGATAATAGATGTATATATGTATATACTGTATGTGCAAATAGTTAACTGAGCTTGCTTTTAGAAGAGAAGGTTTTGTTGACATGTAGCTGCGAGCTTGTGTTTAGTTTTCAAGGTCAAGAAGATAACAAAGCGAGAGAAAATGCAATAATAACCCTGGATAATATCTTTGCTTGCTGTAAAGGAATGAAGGCTTGAAATGAATTTAATTAATTATACTGTCTTAGTAGGCAGGAAATATAGCAATTTCTAAGGTATATTCTTACTTATACAGGGGTTGAAAATGAATGTTGCAAGGTCCCAGCATATGTGTTAATTATGAGTTCAAATGCAGGGAATAGTTAAGCTAAAACAACTTATTCAGTCTGTGTTTCATATTCGTAGAGAGATAACACATGTTTTAAAAAGGTGGGGGCTTTCAGACTTGACTCTCAGCTCAGGGTCAAATACAGAGAAAGAAAGACAAGGGGGGCTGAAAAATACCCACAGATTCTAAAATACTTCAGCGTTTAATACAGCATATAATAGTTTCAGTAAATAAGAAAGATAGAATGTCTCAGTCACTCAGCAAACTTTTTTTCACATAATTTGTCAAAGATAGCGCTCATTCACAATCTCATCTCAATAGAATCATGTACTTTATAACATTATAGCACTCACCTCAATGTTTTTCAACTGATGTATGTATGTTTGTCACACTTTTTTGTCTGTGCATCTGTATGTACTGGTACACCTTCAATGAGGGGTGACGAAGCAAACTTGAGAGCATGGATGGATGAGAGTTAGTGACCCGTGTTCGGGCTGTGTGGAATGTGTGATGCAGGTAATGACTGGGGATAAAAGTCCTCCCCATGCATGGGACTTTGCTTGGTTGAGATGTGGACGTGTAGACTGTTAAGCTGAAATGAGCTGTGAAGAAAGACTCAAGGAGCCAATATCGAAGGGGTGGAGCTAGATGATGTAATAGTACGTAGTAATGTTTCATCCCTCTTGTCCAAGGGAGGGGGTGAGGATCTTGAGCAGCTAGTAAAAGTTTTTGTTTTGTTTTTTCTCCTGTCTCAAATTTGATAAGACATTGCAGGCGGGAACAGGCTAATAATGAATTCACTTAAAGGATCTCACATTTCAAATATGAATAGATGTTTTGTAGGTTATTCTTCCCCGGTGTAACTCATGTCTCTGGTATTGGTGCTAACATTTTACAGGCCTTATCTGCATCCATCAAATCTTTTTACAATGTTATACTACCTTGAAACCGGGTACTATTGTTCCAATTCAGTACCCTGTTTCAAAGGGGGGGAGGAGAAGGCATAGGTGATCTAGGTATTGCAAATCAGCCATTTTTAAATTTTTTGCAAGCCATTTTTTAATTTTTTAATTTTTTGCAACAAGATTCTGATCTTTTTCAAATAGAATACCAGCATGATTGTCTAGCAGTGATGCAACAAGAAAATTTAAGTTTTAAAAAGTTACTGAAAGCCCTTGTTAATAATGCATACTTTGAGTTGTTTTTATAGATGGTACCCAGGGTGATGGACGACTCCACACTGGATATGCAGTGGTCACACAACAAGATGTCCTAAAAAGCAGAATGCCTCCGCATGTCGCAGTACAAGAAGCGGAACTGAAAGCCCTCGCTGAGGCGTGTAGAGTGGAAACAGGTAAGACGGCAAACATTTACACTGACTCCCGGTATGCATTTGGCATAGCTCATGATTACGGCCCAACATGGAAGGCCAGACAGTTTTTTACCTCAGCAGGACAGCCAATTAAGAATGATGCAGCGGTGCAGTCTCATGGAAACCCTACTTCTACCTGACAAAGTGGAAAGCTCACACCAATTCCTACACCAAAGAAGCGAGAGGCAATGCCATCACAGACCACACAGCAAAGGCAGCGGCCCTCAAGCCGTGGAAGAAAAGAAGAAAAGAAGAATTTAACAATAACTTTGGACTTTGACTAAACCTTGGACTTTGATATGAACTTGGACTTTGATAAAAATTTGGACTTTGATATGCTAAAGACTTTACAGTTACGAGCCAGCAAGGAAAAAAAGGAAAAATGGACTAAAAAGGGACGGCATATGGTGAACAGTCAACAGCACTTGCCCACCACGGTCCCTGTGCCCCATGATGGCCCAGCTGATGCACGGAAACACGCACCTCTATGTCAACGCTTGAACGAGGACGGGTGGCTCCTGGGTTTTCTGTAGCTGCTGCATCATTTGTCCAATTTTGCATGATCTTTGCCGTAAGCAACAGGGCAGAAGTAAAATTTGCCACATCACACTTGCCTAGACCACTCTACCCATTTCAGGGATTGCAAATTGGCTACACTCAGCTACCACTTGTTGGGAAGCATGAATATGTGCTTGTTGTTGTTGATGTTTTTCAGGTTGGAGACCTACTCTGTTACCAAAGTAAATAAGCAGGTAACTGCACAGAAGCTCATGAATGAGGTAATCTGCAGATACGGGGTACTGGAAGTGATGGACTCAAACAAAGGTACACACTTCACAGGTGAAATAATGCAACACATCATGTCTGCTTTGGGTATATTCCAGGCTTTTCACACACCTTACCGTCCGTGGAGTAGGAGGAAAGTAGATACAAAAGGCAATGGAGGAAATGGGCACATTTTGAATTGAGTGTCTTCCATTAGTTTTTCTTTTTCTCCAGGAGGATACATGCCACAGTAGCTGAGTTTGGGGAATGATTTTCTTGTTAATTTTGTCACAGGTCCCTCCAAGGAATTGTCAATAATGCATTCTGCAGTCTCTGCTTTTCTCCCAGGTCCTACAGATGAGTGTCACAATCTGAACCCAGGTGACAGGGTCTATGTGAAAAAGTTTAAGAGAGAAACCCTGTTTGAATGTCCTTACCAGATGTTGTTCACCACCCCAACTGCAGTTAAGCTCGAAGGAAAGCCCACTTGGATCCACACTTCGCACTGAAAAAACTAATGATCCTGCATATCCTTTACATGCTATAATGTGGTACAATTCCTCTAACACACACCTTTGACTACTGTACACTAGCCATCCACATGTACACATAGATGCAATAGGAGTGCCAAGGGGGGTGCCAGATGAATTTAATTCTAGAGATCAGGTTAAAGCAGGTTTTGAGTCCTTATTTGCTATTGTCACTGTTAATAATAATGTAGATTGGATGAATTATATCTATTACAATCAGCAGAGGTTTGTAAACTACCCCAGGGATGCTTTACAAGGGTTAGCTGACCAGTTAGGGCCCACTGCATCCATGGCGTTCCAAAATACAGTGGCCTGGATATGATTTTAGCAGAAAGAGGTGGGGTATGTAATTTCCTGTTTGTGTATTATCCCTTTGATCAAAAAGAGTATGAGTAAGGGACTGGATAATGTGACCAAAATTTCCCTTGTTTGAAAAAAAGATGAAGAGCCAGTTCCGATAATGACAACCAGATACGTTACCAGAAGAATGGAGAAATGGACTAGTACTGCGCCGCCCTGGTCTCATAAGTTGGACTGTCAGTGGAATTCCCATTTGCCTAGGGATAGTGCAGAAGACCTTAGGTTCCGGCGAGGGCACACCCTGCGGGGTGTTAACTCGTACAGATAGAGGGTATGGATGCCCGGAAATAAGCCCAGGGAATCCATGGCCTCCTTCTGAGGTGAGGTAGGGATCCCCCCCTTTAGGAGTAGGGACTTACGGGCAGTGGAGAAACCCTGACGCAAGGGAGAGACGACCGAGGAAGAGTGCAAGGTCTGATGTTTGATCTCCATATAAGTTTTTAGGGGGGTTTGTGAGGGTATATGTATATATTGCCATATGTTCTTTATGCCTTTATACCTGTATGCAAGTTCTATTCAAAGTTAAAAAGAGAAAAACTTATATGTCGCCTTACATCAGATATGCCAAGAAGCCTTGCAAGGCGAAGACAAAATGTATCTTGAACACAAGAAGAATCGGACAAGGCCGCGTGTACTTGGCTGTTTTCCCGGAGGCGCCAGTATTAAGATAACAACTGTTCAACTATGTACATAATTTTCACTGTCTCAGGCCGGAAATCCGGACTTCCCATATATGGTTATGAGCCCATCACTCATTCCTGGTGATGCGACAAAAGGGTATAAGATCTCATGTAATCTGTAATAAAGAAGCGCAGTCATGTCCCGTGTGAGAAACAATACCAGACCTCTGTGTGGTGTCTCTTCTTACCGCCGGCAGCGGGGCAAGTGGGGTGGGCCTGATTGGTGCTGTACTTAGAATTTTACCCTGACACCTCTGCTCCAAGTGCCCGGGCAATGCCTACAATCCAAATCCTTCCTTAAGGCCTTATGCATACGCCCCCCCAAAGACCCCATACTCACCTCCGGATCCGCTGCTTGAAGTCCCGCATGATGCTCCAGCGCGCATGCGCAGTACAACGCATGACGTGCCGGTAGTGTCATATGACGCACCGGCGGTGTCACCTGACACGCCGGCAGAGTCATATTACGCGGCTGGTGATGGGCGGGGCGCGTATTCACGCTATACTTCCGCTGTGCTACAGTGGAAGCATAGCGTGACGGGCGGCTTCTGTTGACTACAATGGAAGCCGTCCGCGCGTATACCCGCAGCAAATAGGACATGCTGCAGGTAATTTCATGCTGCGGAATTCCGCAGCATGTACATTGACCTATTAGGTTCAATAGAACCTAATAGCTGCAGTGAAACGCCGCGGATATCGGGCCGTGTGCATTAGGCCTTAATATCTTTTCTCCAGGTGTTCATTTTAATGCTTCTACCCAAGTTGCTTCTTCAGAGTTTGCCAAGATTCCACTTTCAGTGTTGGAGCCTCCTAGAATAGCGCTGTCTCCTGTATCCACTTTGTGTCTTAAAGTGCCCACATAGTGCCATACACTGCCCAGCAAGTGCCATACTTCACTCACATACAGTTATTTTGCAATCATGTAGGCAAACGTGCTCTAAAAAAGTTGCAAATTTTGGCGCAAGCCAAGCTTATGCAAAAAAGTGTGCAACTTTTTATGTAACATGTGATGCTCATGCCAGGTTTTTTGAAAAGGGACGTGGCTTATCTGGAGGGGCGTGTCCACTCTAGCCCCACACATTTAAGTATAATTTATGCCAGAAACATATCGCTTCAGTTGGGATTACATTAAGACCGGTGTATTGAACACTGGTCTTAGTTAATTCCCACCTATGAATACCCAGAGTTGCGACACTGATCCCCCCCATAGTGCCAGACAATGCCCTACTTAGCTCAGATAAGTAGTGCCGGCACTACCAAAGTCCCCAGTACCCAGAGTTCCTCCCTCCCATTCCAGATCTGAGTTAAATACAATGCAGGAGGTTACTAGTTTTACAGGACAAGTTGTACAAAGTCATACTAGCTATTCTAGCAGACGAAATCCAGTATGTTACTTCAAGAATTGGTATAATTGGAGGCTGTATAACTACGGTGCGTAAACTTAACTTTAAACGAAAGCATCACCTTTATTTTTAACCAGAGAGTGAAATATTTACAATTTTTCTAATTAGTTTTTATTTTCTGACTACAGTTTTTTCTTTTTTAGAGATATGCTTTAGAGCAGCCTCATTAGCCATTCACACAATGGACAGGAAGGGACTCATTGACCTCTATGGGAGAGTATTGTGGGCATACTCTGAAACCTGTGCAGGAAGGGAGAGGAGGTGAACTGTGACACCATCACCTATATATAGGTGTTACCTCTTATTGTAATCCTGCCTGTGATGTTAATGAGACAACAGCTGAGAAATTTCTATACAGGTCAGGAAGTGCCAGACTGTTATTAGGCTTAGTGGTCAGTGTGAGAACTGCAGGATTTCAGGATCTAAAAAAAAATAAAAATCGTGTCATCAAAAATAAAAAAATCACCAAAAATTCTTAAATTTGTTTAACATAAAACATCATTTATACAATACACCATTTTCTGATGACACATTCCTTTTAAGCAGATGTCGAACAACCAATGGAGTTACATGTTGTATAGTGAGGAATATTTTATAATGCCTGACTGTAGGTCTGGCAGAGAATTTGTGCTTCTGAAAGTAGTGCCGTTCTCATAAACTGTAAGCAAATGAGGAAAAGAATAGAGAACACCCACGAATACCTGACCGCAGGTCGTAAATCAGTCATTTCTACATTCTTTTAAATCATCCTGAGTATCTTTAAGAGTTTGTTGGACACTATTTACAAGAGGTGCCGCCTTAGACTCTATAATGTACTGCAATACATGGAGCAACCGGTCCGCCAGAGCGGGAACTGCTATGGTTCTGGGTCATAGAGAGGAGCACTAGGCGGAGGACCCCTTCAATGACATCCATGTGCAGTACGCCGCCTACGATGCAGCTAGTAAAGGAGGTGTGCAAGCATCGGCAGGGTTTGCCATGGCACCTGCGCAGGAAGTGGGAACCCTCCAAGTTATGGGGCAGAGCACTTCATTACTGAATGAAGTATTCATAAATGTCAATGTTGCTTTAGCTCTGGCAACACCTCACCCTGTTTCACAAGCAATATCATACAACAATGTCCGTGTTCTAAAATGTTCTAAATGTAGAACGCTGCAAATTCCACACAGAAGTAGTTCTTCTTCTTAGCAAAAAGTTAAACAAAACTTGGACTCGTCAGAACCACTGATAGAAAAAAGTCCAAACACAACAAAATGACAAGGATGGATAAGTGTAAACAGTACTTGCAGACTCTTACTTATCTGTACAGGATGGAGCACAACATATAGCATCCAATGTCCCCGATTACCAATTAACAATCAGGTTGGCCTCAGTTGAGTCAAGTTGCGCTGAAAGTTCTGGAAGAAGCTGTATAAGTGAAATTCCAGTTGAGCGGGAGGCCACACATCACAAGAACAGTTTCATCACTAACGAGAGGATAAGCGTTAAAACATAACTTACATTTTTTTTAACCACTTCAGGACTAGACATTTCTCACTTTTTAATTGTTTTGTCCCTGCTTTCCAAGAGCCATCATGTTTTAACCTTTCCATTGACATCAGGTCATACACATGAGCAATTTTTTTTTCTGCACTGCGATGCAATGTAGGAAATATTGTGGCATGTTCTATCTTTGGGCGTGCCCTCGCATCGCCCATTGTTTTCATTGTGAAATTAGCCTAAGACCCTTCACATTTCGTTAGTTAGATTTCATCAATGGGTCTATTCAACCAAAGAATTAAATCAAGTATTAAATAAAATTGAGTCAGGAGAACTACATACATATACATAGTAACATAGTGTGTTAGGCTGAAGGGAGACAATGTCCATCTAGTTCAGCCTGCTTCCACCCCCCCTTGTTGATCCAGAGGAAGGCAAAAACAACATAATGAGGCAGAAGCCAATTTGGGAGAAAAAATTCCTTCCTGACTCCATAATGGGCAGTGACAATAATCCCCAGCAAGTATAAAGCAGCAAGTATTTATCACACTACCCCGTTGCTTATGGGATGAAAGGCATACTCCCATCCCTTTAATGTAGTGATATAATATAAAAAACTCACTTTATTTTGGAACCTCTTTCTTTAGTTAAAAAAAAATCTGTATGCCTCTTTCTCAAAATGCGGCTATTGTTTGTAAGTGCTATACTGAAGACATAGAGGATAATGTCTGTCTGTTATGCACATTTTGTTTGCAGCTGTTATACTGAAGGCATAGAAGATATTATCTGCCTCCCATGTAGCTGTTTTAGTGATGCATTTCAAGATAATGGTCTCCTAGTACCACACTTTATTGTACTCACAAACAAATTGACGCTACATAAGAGGCAGTAATTATCCTTTATGTCTTCGGTATAGGAGCTGCAAATATAACCCCAATTCCAAAAACATTAGGACGCTGTGTAAAATATAAAAAAGTTATGAAAAAAAGGAATGCAATGATTTGGAAATCTTGAATTACCCTATTTTATTCACAACGGAATATAGAACACGTAGCAGAAGTGGAAAGTGAGACATTTTTCAATTTCATTAAAAAAAAATTAACTTATTTAGAAATTGATGGCAGCAACACATCTCAAAAAAGTTGGGGAATGGTTAACAAAACGCTAGAAAAGTAAGTTGTACTAATTAAAAACTGCTGGAGAGTCGATTTTCTATGAAGTCACATGACTGTGTATAAAAAGAGTATGTTAGAGAGGCAGAGTCTCTCAGAAGGAAAGATGGTCAGAGGTTCACCAATCTGTGAAAAGCCACGTCTAAAAATTGTGGAACCATTTCAGAAAAATGTTCCTCAATGTTATATTGTGAGGACTTTGAATGTCCCACCATCTACAGTGCATAATGTCATCAAAAGATTCTGAGAATCTGGAGATATTCAAGTGTACAAAGGGACAAGGTCGACGGTCAATATTGGATGCTCGAGATCTATGGAATCTCAGGCGGCACTGCATTAAAAACAGGCATGATTCTGTAATGCAAATAACTGCATGGGCTCAGGAATACTTCCAGAAATCATTGCCTGTGAACACAGTAAGCCGTGTAATCCACAAATGCAAGTTACAGCTGTATCAAGCAAAAAAGAAGCCGTATATCAACACAATCCAGAAATGCCGACATCTTCTTTGGGCCAAAGCTCATTTAAACGAACTGAGGCAAAGTGGAAAACTGTTCTGTGGTCAGATGAATCCAAATTTCAAGTTCTTTTTGTTAACCACAGACGCCGGGTCCTGCTGACTCAAGAGGAGAGGGACCATCCAGCTTGTTAACGTTTACAGTTCAAAACCCTGCATCTCTGAGAGTACGGGGTTGCATTAGTGCAGCTGACACATCTTCAAAGGCACTATCAATGCTGAGCAGTATATAGGGGTTTTAAAACAACATACGCTCTTATTCAGACAACGTCTCTTTCAGGGAAGGCCTTGCATATTTTAGTAAGATAATGATAAACTACATACTACATCCATCACAACAGCATGGCTTCACAGAAGAAGAGTCTGGGGGCTGAACCGGCCACCTGCAGTCCAGACCTTCCACCAATAGAGAACATTTAGTGCATTATGAAATGCAAAATCTAGCAAAGACGATCCGGACTGTTGAGCAGTGATAATCCTACATGGGACAAGAATGGGACAACATTCCTCTTCCAAAACTCCAGCAACTGGTCTCCTCATTTCCTAGATGTTTACAGACTGTTGTAGAAAGAAGAGGGGATGCTACACAATGGTAGACACAGCCCTGACCCAACTTTTGTGAGATGTGTTGCTGCCATCAATTTCTAAAGGAGTCAATTATTTTAAAAATGGTGCTATGTTCTATTGTGAATAAAATATGGCTATAAAAGTTTTCCAAATCATCGCGTTCTTTTAAAATTCACATTTACTTAAATTTTATGCAGCGTCCCAACTTTTTGGGAATTGGGGATATATTTCCAGCTCCTATTCTGAAGGCACAAAGGATAATCTCCTCCTCCTATGTAGCTTCAGTTTGTGAGTACAATAAAGTGGTCCTGGGAGACCATTGTCTTGAAATACATCACTATTGGAGGCCACTAGCTTTTTCTTTGATACAGTTGCGATAAAAACTACTCACCCCTATGCCAAATTAGGTAAAATTGTCAAATTTGCCAAGTTTCATCTGCTTCCTAAAAAAAGCAAACCAGAACAATTTAAATAGTTTAACAAAACTAATATAACGAGTGGTTTCTCCAAATTCAGCACAAAATGCCAATTTTAATGACTATTGTAGTCTTAGAATTACTCAGCCCTTTCATGATGAGCATCTTTAGTACTTAGTAGAACAATCTTCTGCTATTATGACTCACTGCAGACATAATGCATAGCCAAACAGCAGCTTCTGACAGCGTTCCTGAGAAATCTTAACCCATTCCCCATGGGCAATGGCTTCCAGCTCATTAGGCTTGCATAATGCAACTGCCGCCAAAGAATTTCTATGGGGTTCAAGTCAGGTGACTGTGGCCGCCACTCCAAAATCTTCTAGGACTTGAAAGCAAGCTTTCATAGACCTTGAGACATATTTGGGATCATTGTCCTGTTGGAAGGTCCAATGAATTCCAAGCTTCAGTTTCCTTACAGAAGGCATCTCTTTTTCTCCTAGGATTTCCTGATATTGATGGAATTCCTCTTGTCTTCCACACAATGCAGTTTTCCAGTGCTAGAGGAAGCAAAGAAGTCCCAGAGCATCATGCTTCACTGTAGGTAAGGTGATCTTTTAAGCTTAGTCCTCATTCTTCCTTCAGACATATTGCTAATCCATTGGCCCAAAAAGTTTACATTTTGTTTCATCGCTCCACAGAACAGAGTCCCAAAACTTCCAGGGCTTTTTTACATGATTTCAACATATTGGAGTCAACTTTTTTTGTCCTTTTGGGCCAGTAGAAATGTACGTGGAGTTCAGGTATGAAGACCTTCAGCATTTAGTAAGCTCCTTAATGTGCAAACAGAAACCTCAATGCCTGCTACACCAAATCTTGCTGCAGGTCTTTTGTAGTCACTCCAGGGTTTTTCACCACCTGCCTCCTCAAGAAACTGATGGCGACTGGTTATAGCTTCCTCTTTCTGCCACGTCCAGGTAGTGTAGACAGTATTCCTTTAATGTGGGGTTAGTGAACACTGATCGTTCACAGCTTCACATTCACTTATATAACCAATGTGAATACTGAACAATTCCGATTGAATGAGTCAACAATGAATCCGTCTGTCTAAACAGGTTACATGAGAGTGAATGAGCTAGCAATAATGTCACAGGCTTCGACTGTGCAAACAAGAATCATTCAGTGTAAAAGAAGCATTAGCCATATGTCTAATATAAAATCAAACATCAGTCAGCAAAGTCCTAGCCAGCCCAGGTACCGGATGTGTTTTATCTCAAACACACCTGATGTAACTAATGAAGCCCTTCATTAGTTGAATCAGGTGTGATTGAGACAAAACCTAAATTGCAAATGTGTTCATAAGGTGATTGTATTCAGGGAGCTGAATGGTTCTGAGACTGCAGTAGTCATTATAAGTGGCATTTTGTGATACATTTAGAGAAACCATATGTTATATTAGTTGTGGGGAGCTATTTAAATTGTTCTAGTTTGATTGTTTTTTTGCAAACTGCTGAAAGCTTGTAAATTTGGTAAATCTACCTAATGTGCCATGTGGGTCGAATCATTTTGATTGCAACTGTACAGTAGATATCAGGATGAATTTTGCCTGGCAATGAAGGATATTGGAGATTAGGATACTCTATGTTGTGCTCCGTTCTATGTAGATTTAGTTTATCTACTGGTCTCACATTCTTGGTAATGGCCAAGCCATATTCTTATTTAGGGTGCATTCAGACGACCGTATATCGGCTGGGTTTTCACGCCAGCTGATATACGGCGTCTCTCTCTGCAGGGGGAGGAGGCTGGAAGAGACGGGAGCAGTGCTCTGAGCTCCCGTCCTCTCTCTGCCTCCTCTCCACCCCCTTGTACTATTTTCAATGAGGAGAGGTGGGACGGGGGCGGAGCTAATTCCCAGAACTTAGCCCCACCCCATCCCACCTCCTCTCATTGCAAATAGTGCATAGGGGCGGAGAGGGGGTGGAGAGGAGGCAGAGAGGGGGCGGGAGCTCAGAGCACTGCTCCCGTCTCTTCCAGCCTCCTCCCCCTGCAGAGAGAGATGCCGTATATCGGCTGGGCGTGAAAACCCAGCCGATATACGGTCGTCTGAATGCACCCTAAATAAGAATATGGCTTGGCCATTACCAAGAATGTGGGACCAGTAGATAAACTATTACCATACAATGGCCCTGAAATACGATGAGAAATTAATTTTCAAATCTGAATAGTCTATTAACATTCACTGTGCCGATTATTATTTTTGAAGCACGGTTAAAATGCAATTACAGCGTAACCTTATAATCCATTTTAAGTAATGCCATCTCATAATCCTCTTACAAATATGACAGCACCTTCTCTTCTCCAGTTGACAGCTCTAGCTCAGTTTTTTTTTTTTGCATGATTTGCAATTATGCTTGCACTATGAATGCCATATTAAAAGGCAATTTCCACCCTTCATTTTATCTACCCAAGCGCTGCATATCCCCCGATCATCACATAATAGCACATAATGTGTTCTCGGATCATTTACTCTGTTCCAAAAACCAGATTATTATGGCACCGAGAAGTCTCCCGTCTCCATCACGTCAAGTTGCCTGGAGAATAATAGTTTGGGGTCTCTACTGCGAATCTGCCCCAAGCACTCTTTTGGTTCTCCTTCATTAGAATTTAGGGTCCAGGTTGAACGTGTGCTGGGTGCTGACGCCAGGGAAGATCCACCAGACCGGGCAGAGGAGACTTGGTATGTATGATTTGGTCCATCTGTAGATTTTTCCTGCCACGGAAGAAATGCCGTTAGGGTTTCCCTGCACGCACTGCGGAAAGATGTGGATGAAATGCAAAACAGGATTGGGTCCAGAGCGCTATTGAGATACCAAAGTGGTAGCGAGAGGTAGGTCTTCAGTAAGGTGTAGACCTTGAGAACATATGTGTTCCAATTATCTATATAGATCTGCATGAGTGAAGACGCGGTATCTGGAAAATTGCACAGAAAAAATGCCACCACCACTGCACCTGTAGATGAAAAGACATTGCCGTAAGCAATATTATATGTATGCTGTATATTATATAGTGCATCATACAGTACTTGGCAGGGAGGTTCTTCCAAACTTCCACCATACTTCACTGCTGTCTGCAGACACTCATTATTGTACCGCTCTCCACCATGCTTCACTGCTGCCTGCAGACACTCATTATTGTACCGCCCTCCACCATGCTTCACTGCTGCCTGCAGACACTCATTATTGTACTGCTCTCCACCATGCTTCACTTCTGCCTACAGACACTCATTATTGTACCGCTCTCCCCCATGTTTCACTGCTGCCTGCAGACACTCATAATTGTACCACTCTCCACCATGCTTCACTGCTGCCTGCAGACACTCATAATTGTACCCCTTTGAGTATTCACCTTCTTTCTAGAAATCACACTTACACAAGTTTCATTTTTCCATAAAAACTAAGGAAACAACGTTTCGACCACTTACTGGTCTTTCTCTAGCTCCAAGGGCGTTTGGTATTCAAGGGAGCTTGAGAAAGACCAGTAAGTGGTCGAAACGTTGTTTCCTTAGTTTTTATGGAGGAATAAAGTTTATTTTTTTATTTGCATCTTAACTGCTGCCACAACTTTTCCTATATGGGGTGCTATTTGTGGCTTTTTTGGTCCAAAATCCGTTGTTTGTGGCGAGCAGAACCTTTGAGATACCAATCTCCTTACCCTTGTGGTTAAACTGCTGTATATGCTGCTGACCACCTATTGTATGCAGAACTTACCCATAAGTTGACGCGCTTTTCTTTCTGAGGATGGATGACTATGGGCCCGATTCATATGTTTTGAAGAAAACTGCCAATGTGTTCTTGTGAGCCCAATCTTTTCCCGCTGCCGATGGTTCATATTGAAGTGATGGAAAATTAGGAGATGAAAAATAATGATGGCAGCCAAGGGCACCACAAAAAACAAGATGCTGCGTGTTTGTATGATGCTCTTGTAAAGAATATATGGCTTTGGTTCCAGCATTTCACACACTGTAGAGTCAAGGACAACCTCATCCCGAGAGGTAGCGGTATAGTCCAGGATACACGCTGAAGTCTCACCATATACAATAGCCACAGGTATAGTGCTGAGGAATGACAAAATCCAGATGAAGGTCAATAAATAAGCAATGCGGGATTTTCGAAGTCCGGTGATGGACCACATGGGATGACATATGGCGAAGTATCTCTCGGAAGTGAATGCAATGATGGTCCAGCTGGTGGTGGCACCGTAGACTTGTCTGATCATGAAATATAATTTACACACCGTGTCAGACAATGCCCAAGGGTAATATTGCCAAAAGTATCTGTACAAAGTCACGGGAATAGTAAGCAGAAGTAGAATATCTGCCAGAGCCAAACTCAAGAGGTAGACACGGACGGCACTCACTTTCATCCTACTGTTTTTCATTAAAGTAAGGATAGTTAGCCCATTGGTCAACATACCAAAAAGGAAGAGGAGGCTGTAAAAGATGGTGGCTGGAATGGCCACGTAATTGGGCTCCTGTTTTTGGGCACCAATAAAGAGGTGATGTAGAGTCTTTCGAGAGGTGTTGGAGACAAGACTTTCATTCCACAGGGATCCATTGTCCACGTTGATGTAGTTTAAGCATTCATTGTGTACAGCGGCATTCGACTGGTTCATTTTCCAAAAAATGGGTCAAGGCTGGAGATTTGAAGGCTAAATGACAGAAAATTGAAAGGGACAATTAAGACAAGAAGCAAAATGAAACAGAATGTAGTAATAATTATACATTTCAGCTCCTAGGAACGCTTTACACTTACATTGATGAAGAATGATAGCTGATTAAGCAAAATGACTCTATTATTCTGCACTGCGAATTCTCGATCAGTCAGATGATGAGTGCTTGAACATCTCACTTATAACCGTATGTCAGTAGAAGACGAATGTGGGTGGCGATCAAACTAATCGTATGTGATCCAAACCTTCACAATGTACCAAAAATCAACCCAAATCTACAGTATGTACTTTAGCTAGTCATGATTTTTGTTTTTATAGGAAAAAGTTGCTCTCGGAGTATTTATAGATTAATTTAATCAGTATTTTATAAGTACAGGAAATTAGAAGAATGTAATTGTGGTTTAGAGTCTGAAAGGAGAAATAATGTGTGGGGCGGCCATATTTAAGGTAAGCATTTTCTTTCTGCATTATCTATAGAGGCATTGTATATGTCTTATGGCAGTTACAATGAACAGGAGTTAAAGGGGTTGTGCCGAGATAGAAAGTGATCCACAGGATATGGAATAACTTTCTGATCAATGGGGTCTGACCGCTGGAGCCCCAATGATACCAAGGGTGGGGTTCTAGTGCTTCCAGGAATAAACAGCTTGGTAGTCGCACATGTGCTGATGCTCCATTTATTTCAATGGAAGGGGTGGAAATAGGTAAGTTCAAACACTTTGCTATCCGCAGAGTTCCATTGAAATGAAAGGATGCTCTCAGGATTACTGGGAGTCTCAGTGATCAGACCCCCATTGATCGCAAAGCTAGGCCCTATCCTGTGGTTAGGGGTGAGAAGGTACAGGCTCATAACATGGAAGAATCTGTCTCAAAATGGCCGCTAGATACAAAATGGAGCATTATAAGATGGGAATAGGCTTGTGTGTAGTAGAACAATAATACAAAGCAAAGATAAGCTTAGGGCAGGAGGTACGGTACAGTGTCTAATGATTTGTTTCTGTTTTTTCCGAGAAACCAAGTCTGGGTGCCTGATGTACAATTGTTATCAGAAGAAGCCCCCTCACGCCTCCAGCTTTCAACAAAGGAACTGGCTGTGCTGACCATCTAAATCACAAGGGAAGAACCAGACCACAGATATTTTGAAGGACATTTCATAGACTCTCACGCTATGCGATTGCTGAACAATGCATGATTCATAATGTCTGTCTAACCCAATGAGATTAACGCTGTGATTAATGACCCATTCCTTTTCTGTATAAAAAAACTATACAAAGGTAATAAACGCTCAGTGTACGGCGCGCCTCCTTACAGAGAGAGTCACCTGTTACCTGCCGTGGCTCCTCTCTACGTATCTGATGAAACTGATAACTGTCTCAGTGTCTAGTTTTTGGTTTCTGGGATGCATCCAGATACGGTTCTAATTTGGACCTCAAGACCCGAAAGGTTATGTGACCGTGCAGCGGTCCTTAACAGGAGATCACTTTCTATCTTGGCACAATGCATTTTCAGGCTACCTGCATACTAGGTGTGAGAGTTGCGGCACGGAAACTCTCATCAGACAACTCATAGACACTGGTTCCTGTGCTATCCAATATACACAGACACAACACACTGATGTGCATTAACATGTCCTATTTCTTGTTCATAAAACGGACAGCAATAGGTCATGACATGAGTTTTTTCCTATGGACCATTAGTCTGCGTGAAAAGCATCCATGTGTATACCCTCATAGACTTATAATGGGGGCGTGGAATCACACAGCCCCAAAATACGCTAGTGCATTGGGGGTCTAATGGTTAGAAAAGTGTCCCTAAACTATTAGATAATGCCTCTAACCTCATCGAGTACCAAACAAGGCTTTTTAAGGATTCTTCCTACTATGTTCTGTGCCAGAGCAATAACATCCACTTGGTTCCGGTCTGCTTTGTTGCATTTTTTAATCCTGTTGTTCTTCATTATGACTTAGTTTGTGTTCCTGACCAGGTTTTCCTGTCTCCTGCGTGTCCTGGCCTCTGTCTGCTCTCTGTTTATGCCCCCTGTCTGGTCATACCTATTCCATTATTTCTGATATATCTCTTGCTAACTGATAACCAATCTCTTGCTTCAGTGGAGTTGTTCCCCAGCTTTCTCTAGACTCTTGAATGCTCAATATGGATAGCAGGGGATGTATATCTGCATAAGTAGACATATTTGCAGTTCAGGAGTATATGTAAACTGGGTAACAGCTCTTGTGTGGTCTGTAGTGGTACGTTCAGACGGTGGAATCAGGGTTGCAATCTTTAGTGCTTATTCCACCTCAAATCTGCATGGGTTTCTGCCACAAATTTGCACATCAGTGTACCGCGGATCCACACACAAATTTAGCCCTTTTCGATGCATTTATTACAGAAACCTGCTCAAGAAGTTACATATCACTTCTTTTTTTTGCATGCAGAGTCTGCGTGGGCAAAAATCTGTGTCATATACAGTTAGGCCCAGAAATATTTGGACAGTGACACAAGTTTTGTTATTTTAGCTGTTTACAAAAACATGTTCAGAAATACAATTATATATATAATATGGGCTGAAAGTGCACACTCCCAGCTGCAATATGATAGTTTCCACATCCAAATCGGAGAAAGGGTTTAGGAATCATAGCTCTGTAATGCATAGCCTCCTCTTTTTCAAGGGACCAAAAGTAATTGGACAATGGACTCTAAGGGCTGCAATTAACTCAGAAGGCGTCTCCCTCGTTAACCTGTTATCAATTAAGTAGTTAAAAGGTCTGGGGTTGATTCCAGGTGTGTGGTTTTGGATTTGGAAGCTGTTGCTGTGACCAGACAACATGCGGTCAAAGGAACTCTCAATTAAGGTGAAGCAGAACATCCTGAGGCTGAAAAAAAAGAAAAAATCCATCAGAGAGATAGCAGACATGCTTGGAGTAGCAAAATCAATAGTCGGGTACATTCTGAGAAAAAAGGAATTCACTGGTGAGCTTGGGAACTCAAAAAGGCCTGGGCGTCCACGGAAGACAACGGTGGTGGATGATCGCCGCATACTTTCTTTGGTGAAGAAGAACCCATTCACAACATCAACTGAAGTCCAGAACACTCTCAGGGAAGTAGGTGTATCTGTCTCTAAGTCGACAGTAAAGAGAAGACTCCATGAAAGTAAATACAAAGGGTTCACATCTAGATGCAAACCATTCATCAATTCCAAAAATAGACAGGCCAGAATTAAATTTGCCGAAAAACACCTCAAGAAGCCAGCCCAGTTCTATGGACAGATGAGACAAAGATCAACCTGTACCAGAATGATGGGAAGAAAAAAGTTTGGAGAAGAAAGGGAACGGCACATGATCCAAGGCACACCACATCCTCTGTAAAACATGGTGGAGGCAACGTGATGGCATGGGCATGCATGGCTTTCAATGGCACTGGGTCACTTGTGTTTATTGATGACATAACAGCAGACAAGAGTAGCCGGATGAATTCTGAAGTGTACCGGGATATACTTTCAGCCCAGATTCAGCCAAATGCTGCAAAGCTGATCGGACAGCACTTCACAGTACAGATGGACAATGACCCCAAGCATACAGCCAAAGCTACCCAGGAGTTCATGAGCGCAAAAAAGTGGAACATTCTGCAATGGCCAAGTCAATCACCAGATCTTAACCCAATTGAGCATGCATTTCACTTGCTCAAATCCAGACTTCAGACGAAAAGACCCACAAACAAGCAAGACCTGAAGGCTGCGGCTGTAAAGGCCTGGCAAAGCATTAAGAAGGAGGAAACCCAGCGTTTGGTGATGTCCATGGGTTCCAGACTTAAGGCAGTGATTGCCTCCAAAGGATTCGCAACAAAATATTGAAAAAAAAATATTTTGTTTGGGTTATGTTTATTTGTCCAATTACTTTTGAGCTCCTAAAATGTGGAGTGTTTGTAAAGAAATGTGTACAATTCCTACATTTTCTATCAGATATTTTTGTTCAACCCTTTAAATTAAACGTTACAATCTGCACTTGAATTCTGTTGTAGAGGCTTCATTTCAAATCCAATGCGGTGGCATGCAGAGCCCAACTCGCGAAAATTGTGTTACTGTCCAAATATTTCTGGCCCTAACTGTAGACTGGGGCACAGAATCCTATAAAAAATAACATCAACTCTGTGGCTAAAAGAACGGCATGTGAACATACCCTAAGACCCTGTTCACACAAAGGAATTTTTCTGCTGTGGATCTGACATTACAATCCGTAACAGAAGTTCTGCTGCGGACTTTCTCGCAGATCTCCATGCGATAGCTCCTGTCAATAGGGAAGATCTGCATGCAGCTGCCTAATGTGGTTTCCATGCAGAAACAATGTGAAGAACCGACAGATTAATCCTTTCTTTTTTTGCAATGCAGATTAGAAAATCCACGCGCCCATAGGAACTATGTTGTGGATTTCCATAGCATTCAACAGAATGCTAAAATATCACAGATTTCACAGCAGATTTGAGGGTGGAAAAGGAGGCAGACGCTGCCATTGAGCATGATGCCGAACCCACACTTCGTCAAGTGTCCTCACAATTGCTGGAGGCCGATAATGCTTGTAAAACCACAATGAGAGGACAAATGGCTGAATTTTGCCAATCTAAGACTGATGACTTAGAGAATCGCCTCCGTCACAATAATTTGCACATTATAGGTTTGCCGGAGAGAGCAGAGGAGCCGCACCCAGAAACCTTCATCAAACAGTGGTTGAAATCTACCCTGGGAGAAGATGCCTGTTCCATATCTGTTACAGTAGAAAGAGACCCTCATGTACCCTCGAAGCCACCCGTACCGCGAGCCCCCCCATGACCATTCCTGGCCAGGCTCCTGAATTGCAGAGACCAGCACACAGCATTGCACCCAGCCAGGCAAAAAGGTCCCATCAAGTTTAATAACTCTTCATTCTCCATATTTCCAGATTTCTCGACGGATCTTGAAAAGTAGAGGGCGATGCTCATAGAAGTGATTCTCTGCATTACATTACATTACGCTCAATTAGCGCTATGCAATGTGTAAAGGAGAAGGCAGAAGGGGTTAAAAACCCTTTCTGCCTTCTCCTCGGGGATCCTCGGGGAAGACCAGTGCAGGAGTGCATCTGCACCCGATGTGTCTGATGAGCGGGGGCAGATGCACTCCTGCACTGCAGTTGTGGACCTGTTCTGACATCGGAGCTATAGAGGAAGCTCATGATGTCGGAACAGGTCAGGCATTGGAGTGGAAAGGGTTAATACTGTGTTGCCATATGAAAAGGTCATTTACCAGCAAAGGGGCTGCTCGGCTAAATTTCAAAAAATTGGGGGTCTTTGGGTAGGTAACTGTATTATTGTACAATAGCACTAATCCTACTTTATAGCTACAAAAGTAAACCAATACTAATGCAGACTGGTTCATTGTTTATTGGTTATTGTCTGAAGATTGGAAAGTGTTTTATTGTTATTATAAGGGTGTATGAGATACATGTAACAGAAAATGGAAGTTGTAAATTATACGAAGAAGCAAGTGCGAACTGTGTAATTGAGTTTATTGCCATAGTACCAGCAATGACATATGGAATGTACTTGTATACCTAATTTCATTAAGTGATCAATAAAACAAAGTTAAAAAAAACCATTTCCACTGGTGAGCAGTCAAGAGTCTGGAAGATCATAGAATGGTAGACTGGTAGGGTTAGAAGGGCCCTCCAGGGTCATCTGGTCCAACCCCCTGCTCAATGCAGGATTCACTAAATCATCCCAGACAGATGTCTGTCCAGCCTCTGTTTAAACACTTCCATTGACGGAGAACTCTCCACCTCCCGTGGTAACCTGTTCCACTCATTGATCACCCTCACTGTCTAATATCTAATTTGTGTCTCCTCCCTTTCAATTTCATCCCATTGCTTCTAGTCTTTCCTTGTGCGGATGAGAATAGGGCTGATCCCTCTGCACTGTGACAGCCCTTCAGATATTTGTAGACAGCTATTAAGTTCTCCAGCGGGACAGCGACTGTTAACAGCTGTTAAAGAATATCAGCTGTTATCAGTGCTGCTTGCGGAGAGCACATTGTGCGGTCCGTTTTATCTTATCGTCCTGAGGGACAAGGATTTCATGCGGAGCTGAAGTCAGCGATGGACGAAAAGTGCACGGTAAGTGCGGGATGGCGTACATTTAGACACAACGATTATCACTCAAAAGATGGTTTTCAAGCAAATTTTGAGCGATCATCGTTGTGTGTAAAAGGGCCTTTAGGCCAGTGATGCATAATAATACACTGTGTGCATCAGGTAGTCTGAAAAGCTTGTGTTGCCATCTTTGTTTGTCCGCGCCCGGAGGGTCATTTTAAGCCCTGTTCCACATGGACAATTGAAATTCTGCCACTTCTTTGTTCCCTAGATTTTGGAGCATCAGCGATGCTTTTAAAAAAAAAAAAATCTCCCATCGCATCGCTGCTGAACGCAATGAAATCGCGCATATTTTTATCTTGAAAGTCAATAGGACTTTCTAATGTTAAAATTGCATTGCGATGCAATAAAAAGGAGGCTCCATACGGAAACATGGGGGATTAAAAAATCGCACATCACTGAAAGATTGAACATTCCGTGATATTTTCATTCTCGCAACATCGCATCCGTGAAAGTATCGCTAATGTGAAGTAAACCAGTGAAAATGATTGGTTTCATAAATCTGCTTTCTTACTCTCTCTCGCATCGCGCGATTTTATCGCCAGTGTGAAGGCAGTCTAAGGGCCCCTTTCCACTGGCGAGGTAATCGCACGTTTTCAGTGCGATGTGAGAGTGCGAGTTCTCGCAGGAAAGTCCCACACGTTGTTCTATGACAGCCTTTCCACTAGCGATGTTTAAGGGCAAGCTGCGAGGCGAGGATTAAAAATCGCAGCAGGAGGATTGTTCCAGCGTTTTGCATTTTCTGTCGCCCATACAGTGTAATGGCAAAACAGATTCTCGCATCGCAACGCAAAAGCTTGCGATTTTGCAGCGTTGCGATGCGATTTTAACATTGCGATTTTCTCGCAGCCGTATCGCTATCGCCAGTGGAAAGGAGCCCAAAGTGGGATTTACTGCTAAAAGGACAATTGTTTATGTTGCCGTTTGCTCGGAGTTGGGAAATAAGTGCTTGAATGTAATGTTTGACGATCCTGCCCTCCTATGGAGAAAGATAGCGGACTCTCGCAGAGAATGGTATAGAACCCAACTGTTGAGCCATGCATTGTGATCACACATCACCCCGTCTGCATTGTTACATGAGTCGTGCATTATTATACCCATAGGAAACACAATAATTAGGGGGGTAAATGATCACAGCATGTTTAGAATGGGGGTGAAAAAAATCAATACAGATGTCATGTACACTAAATGGCCCCTTTATTAGAGACATCGGCCCTTCAACATCTGGAGCTTCTCTGTATATGAGCCCTGACCCCGGAGTGCAGAATAAAAGCACTGACAAGTTTTCAATAGATCAGTTTCAGTGTGAATCCACATTAGATGGGAAAACCCAGCGATCTGAGCGACTTCTGATGAGGCCGGGTCATCGGTGCTAGACTAGTCGGGGCTGGGATGTAACTGCCAACCGTGGGGAGTTTACTCATGTAACGGTGTGGAGAGTATTCCGAGAATGGTGTGATCAGGGAAAACATTCAGTTTAAGTGGATCCCGTGGATGGAAACAACTGGTCACTGAAAGGGGTCGGAGGAGGATGTCAGGAATCATTCTGATGAACAGGAACTGCAATGTCAAAAAAATGTCAAAAAATACAACGCTGGTGCTCCAACTAATGTGTCCGAACGCACGACTCGCCTTTCCTTAGCACGCATGGGCTATAACAGCTAAGACAAAATCCAGCTCCACACCATGAAGAACTGTTCTGTAGGAGAAAGGAGTCCAACGCGCTACTAGATGGGTCTAATAAAATGGCCATTTGCCTGTATTTCCAGGCGTTCAATGCTTCACATAGATTATATCTAGATGCACATAAAGTGTAAAATGGCACTTTAAAGGCTCTGTTCACATGGGGCGGAATTGCAGCGGAATTACTGTGCGGATCGTCTGCACGGCAATTCCACCCGCTGCTCCTAATCCCAGGATAAGCCAGCAAGGTGGACGAAATTTTGGAAAAATCTCGTCCACATGCTGCGGCCAAGCCGTGCGGAAACGGCTATGCGGTGTGGAAAACAAAGGCGCAGCATGTCAATTCTTTTTTTTGTCTGCAGCGGCCTCTCTTTGGTGAGAGAAGGCCGCAGCCGAAATGCAGACAGCGAAGCTGCTTCAAAACACGCAGCTGCGCTTTTTAAAAAATTCTCGCTTTTTTTGGTGCGGCCAATCTGCGAGAATTCCGCTGGAAATCTGTCCTGTGTGAACCCAGCCAAAGGGGAACCTACAATATGTCGTAAAGACCGTTTGCACTTAGAACATCATAATTTTGAAGTGCAGTCCGCAGCTCTGTGTAAACCTACCTGGCGGACAGCGCAGATATATACAGGATTTTCTTGCTCGTGAAGCGGGCGGTTGTTCAGCCGCAGACATGGCGGCTCCTGGATATGGGGGAGAGGACTCATAGCTAGAATAGCCTCGCAGCTCGGAAGTGATTGGAGGTTTGATTATTACATCTGGGTGTTGCACATATTACACTGGAGGGTCATACTGTGAAGGTCACTAGATGCTCTATGGGGGTCATTTAAGAAAAATGGCGCAGGCTATATTTTGGAGTAGATGTACCTTAGCAAATGGCAGATATATCATTTGTGTAGCGTACGGGCTCGCTCTGTTTTCTCTCTCCCACTAAAATGTCGCAGTCGTACATCTTACGGGTAAAGTGATGTGTGTGACATTTTCTAGGACAAATACTTGTCAGCCACCGAACGCGCGGTGACCTTTTGTGCGTTATTGAACAGTTTTTCATAAGGGTAAAATATGGCACCCTGGCATCGTAAGACACTTTGTACTTATTAGGAGACATTTCATTCATCGTACGTCAAGTATAAAGTAATATTCCTTTTATCTTGCTAGTGCCGGATTATCAGATGTTCCGTACTAATGGACGCTCTGAGTTTTCAGGATAGGTCATCAATAGATGATCAGTGGATGTTGGCTGCTCAGGATCCCCGCCGATCAGCTGATCCTTCGGCCTACTGTCAGTGCAGCCGGCTGGACGTCTGCATTAGGGTCGGAGCCAGGAGTGTCGTAGAAGGTATAACTTCCATTGACTTCAATGGGAGGGAAGTCTAAATATTACTCTTCCGGGGCCAGAGACAGAATTGTAATGGAAGGCTTTATTCCAATTGAAGTCAATGAGAGCTATACCTTCTATGGCACTCCTGGCTCTGACCCAAATGTAGATGGAGCTGTCAATATCCATCCCGTTGCAGTGAGTGCAGAAGCTGAGATCAGTACTACCAGGGGTTAAATGCCCCAAATACCCCTTAAGCTACAGAGCTAGAGAAGACAGTCCAATGCAAAATGCTAATGCAGAATATGGAGTGAGGGTGCGCATACTATATAACTTAGGGGTGCATTAAAGGTGAAATCAAAAAATGGGACAACACCTTTAAATTAAAAGAGGCTCCTGGAAGTCCTTTTACATGCAAATGAAGATGATAAAATATTAATGGCCATTAATACTTTATGCAAATAGATTGCCAAATCTTTCAATCTTTCAGTCGTTTGAAATATTTTCTTTGCGTGTAAATGGGCCTTTAGAGTTATCTTGTTTCTGAGAATATTGTTTTAAACAGGGTCAACATTAGGGTCAACCTAGGGCTGTTTAGAGACAGCGGGGTCTGGTGTTGAGGGACAGTGTCAGGGTCAGCATTTTTCTGATTCTTTATCCAGTTTCATAGCATCTGCTCCAGTTTCATTATACTCATCATCCAGTTATCATCACTCTCTGGCCCTGTCACCCAACGATGACTCACCAATTGCATCTGTGTTTCACTGTGTTGATAAAGGCTTCATATCTATTTATCTATTGTCAGTGAGTCGATGTGCTTTGGCACATATGGGTTTGATTTGGGGCTAAATTTGGAAGTAGCACCTGAAGTACCCCAATATTCACCCCCAACCCACCCCCACATGGGATCTGGTCTTCAGTGCAGAGTTCCAAGGCTGTTAGGCCTCATGTCCACTGGACAAATAGAATTAGGAAATCCGCGCGGGTGTCCCGCACGCATTTTCCGCGGCCATAGGGATGCATTGGACACCTGCAGGTAAGTAAATACCAGCGGATGTCCTTTTTCCCTGCCGCGCGGATTGCACGTGCGGAAAAACACCCACAGCATGCTCCATTTTCTGCGGGGCTCCCGCGAGGATGACTCCCACAGGCTTCCTTTGAAGCCTATGGAAGCCGTCCGTATCCGCGGTACACCTGCAGCTGAATTTCAGCTCTCTGGGGCGGGAGAGCAGGAGTTAAAAAAACTGCACGGCGCATGCGCGCGGCATGCTTTCGACGTGCCGAGCACATCCGCCAGGCCGAAAAAAAAGAAGACCCGTCCGCGACGAAGGGAAGATCCGCTGCATCTGGACAGGTACGAAAAATCAATTTTCAGGCCTCATGTCCACGGGAAAGGAGGGACCCGCTGCGGGATTCTGCATGGAGAATCCGTGCGGGCCCGAATTTCCTAGTGGACAGGAGGCCTTACTCGCAGATGTAGTTTCAGTTGAGTAACAGCTGGTGCTACATTAGACCAAGGCGCATTACCTGGGGGTGCGAACACAGACATAACCAGAAGACTTATCCGAGGTCAGGACAAGCAGCATAAGCTTTAGAAGTGAATCAGGCAAGAGGTCAGTGCTGGTAGAACAAGGGCAATACGATACACAATCCAAGTTGGCCAGGCAGTTGGCAGGGATGGTAGTCCAATAAATGTTGTCAAGGCCAGCAATGCAGAAGTCAGAATTGTCCAGAACCAGCAGGACTCAGGAAACCAGGAGAGCACACAAACTATACTAAAGCTAGAACCAAATTGCTTAGGTATCGTCCTTAGACAGGGTTGACATGGAAAAGTTTGGGGACAGTTTAGCAGAGCATACATTGGCTCTTTAGATATGAGGCTGTGAGCACATGTATACCCAACAGGTGGAATCAAGTGATTGTGTACTGGGACGGATTGCGACATCTGTCACAGGAATGTGAACGCCAACCAACCACAGCAGCAGGTGAGCAAAGATGGCGGCTGTAGCAGCGCATCATGACATCTATATTTCTTGCAACTCTACTGTACATCCTGGGGTATGTGAGTACTGGGGGATACAGTTAGTCCCCAGCAAAGGCAACTGCTAAAGATTAAGCTAAGTTCTTCTGTTTAGCATCCACCATCTAGTGTCATTACAGAGGGCTCCATGTTCAGAAATGGTTGAATTAGTTGGCCCATTAGTTTTACTTAACATTGCAAGGACCTCTGTCTCTATACTGACAAATGCAGTCGGACCCTTGAAAGCAGTACTAAGTATACTGTCCTGCCTGGAGCCCAAAAACAACTTTTAATGAGTACGTCTCTAAATACGTTTTTGGACCTAAGCAAAAAGCCAAGGGCATAAATACCATAGAGACTGCCCCTATAGCTGCTATGGAGTCTTTGGAGAGAGCAGACCCACCATGGTTGGTTCAACCCTTTTTGCTATGAGGGGACAAGAACCTGTACAGAAGTCCCCTCCCCTGAGGAACTGCAATGTTAGCATACATGATAGTGTGGAATTGACCAAATGATCCCGGGTGTCAAAATTGAACATGGTGGAAGGTTGGGTGGGGGTTCTTTCATCCTTGCTTCGGAGCCCCCTTCTCTTCTATATACACGACTCTAGAGAGCATACTTGTTGGGTAAATTGTACCAGAATCAAGCTTTCGAACACTGAGTCATTAACTGATTACATCTAAAAACAAATAAAATCTGGTGAGGGTCGCAGATTGCAGCGGGAAGTATTTATTCTACCACTGCGGGTTATTCATCACACACTTTTTTCCCCCAAAGCTGGTTGATTGAAAGCAGCGCGTTTGTTATTTAAGAATCAGTATTAAATGCTTGTCGGTTAAAGTCTGCGGGAAATCTATGACTTACACATGGGGACCCAGCAGGTCTGTAATGGCCCAATTTACTAATGCCAAGGTTATGTACAATGAATCAGCTCCTAGTCACATTTTTGGCACAGACTGATTTTCTTTCTTAAGCTGTTGAGAGTTAATCCGGTTATGTTGTTGCTATATTTTGGTGTTGAGACATATATGTTTCATGATGTGATGCAGCAGATGGAGTAACTGGTATATACAGTATTTATTTAGGAACACAAAAATGAACAATAGAATGGTAATGATCAAATAATTAGTCTAAAGGACCTTTTACACACAATGTTTGCTCAAAATTTAGTGTTTCCAGTGGCCAGGGATGGCTTTGTTTTGATTTGCATATTCAATTAGTGCAATGTTTACTCAGCAGGGAGGAGAACAATGGAATGTACCAGCCAGATGGTTGCTCAGCTGGTCAAAGGGTTTATGAATAACAATCGCCTAAACACATGCCCAGCTGAGCAAACAACTCCTAGAGGAAACACTGATGATTAATTAGCTAATGGAGTGATTATCTGTTGGAGTAATTTTATGCAAAACCATAGCTAAATCTTTCAATCTTTCAGCAGTTTGAGCGATTGTCTTTGCGTATAAAAGTGCGCTAAAGTTGTCAGGGAGGCGTTACCCGTGTTGGCTTGGAGCTATCCAATCTTCATATAATTACTCTAATTGTGGATTAGAGTGCTAAGACAAATGAATAAATAAATCAATTGGACTCACCCGGTGTCTGGCGAGCACCCCTGTGCAGAGGTCTCACCAGCACCTCCACATCCTCGTCGGCTTTAAAATAATCTGGCGTGTCCTTACGGCTGCTGGGCTCCTGTGTCCTGCTGGCTAGCAGGACCCACTTGAAGAATCTTCGTATAGGGACTCAGTAAAAAGAAAAGGCCCGCGCCCTTTGGGACCTGAACACCAGAGTCAGGCTATGGACACCACTGGTTTCAAAACTTTATTCTAAAAAATGCTCTGTGCAACGCGTTTCATCGTTATACACAACGACTTTATCAAGCACAATGACTGTAGCATTACACATTCACTATATATATAGAAAACTCACTTTTCGTCGGCAGCATCCTATTCGTTGGGGTGGTAGTGTGGGTTGGCGTCCTAGGCGTCTGTCGGGTGCGAGGCGCCATGTCGGGATCAGGTAACGGTATAGTTCTTCCGGGTAGATGACGCTTGTCAGGTCTGGGTGGAGCTACATGCCCTGATTGTTCTATCTCCACGTTCACAGGTTCCTGAAGCGTCAATCAAAATACGTCCGGTATTTACGCTATTTGCGTTCGCTACGTACGGATAATGTGTAAACTTCGTCCTAGCATTCGCCGTGATGTGCATCAGCTGTATCCTAGACAACCAGGTTTTAACGCTATTTGCGTTGACTACGTACGAATCGTGTGTAGAGTCATTCATAGCACGTACCGTGCTGTGCATCAGTTGTATCCTAGACGACCAGGGTAAATACCTCTGGCCATTTATATTGGAGCGCTTTACACGATCCTGATGTATATTAAATGAAAAAACAAAGATTGTTTCTGATTATTGTAATATTATTACTTTCTCAATCGAAAGTTTTAAATAACAATGGTTCTTTTGATAGACCCTCACTATATACCAAAAGTTGTTTGTTGGTATCTAGGTATATTATATAATTCACTTGATATAGAATTAAATACTTATGTGAAAATTAATTAACCCTGCATGTCCCATTGGGCGGAACCTATAAATGGATTTAATATGGATAATTGGTATAAAGAAATATATATATATATAGAAGTTAAAAAAAGGAAAAGAAAAAATAAATATATTAATATATCAATAAAGAAGAGGATGTCTGTATATTATGCCATGAGTACGTAATTAGGAGGAAAAAGGGGAAAGTAGTGGAACCTGGTGCGGAATTCGGGAGGGAATGTTTAAAAATGGGATGTTGCCGTTAAAAAGGGGAACCTGTACACATATATGTATAAAAACTTGAATAGAATATTTTTCAGATATTTTTTCACACATCATTTCTACAATTGTTACGCTTTATTTCTTTATTGATATATTAATATATTTATTTTTTCTTTTCCTTTTTTTAACTTCTATATATATATATATTTCTTTATACCAATTATCCATATTAAATCCATTTATAGGTTCCGCCCAATGGGACATGCAGGGTTAATTAATTTTCACATAAGTATTTAATTCTATATCAAGTGAATTATATAATATACCTAGATACCAACAAACAACTTTTGGTATATAGTGAGGGTCTATCAAAAGAACCATTGTTATTTAAAACTTTCGATTGAGAAAGTAATAATATTACAATAATCAGAAACAATCTTTGTTTTTTCATTTAATATACATCAGGATCGTGTAAAGCGCTCCAATATAAATGGCCAGAGGTATTTACCCTGGTCGTCTAGGATACAACTGATGCACAGCACGGTACGTGCTATGAATGACTCTACACACGATTCGTACGTAGTCAACGCAAATAGCGTTAAAACCTGGTTGTCTAGGATACAGCTGATGCACATCACGGCGAATGCTAGGACGAAGTTTACACATTATCCGTACGTAGCGAACGCAAATAGCGTAAATACCGGACGTATTTTGATTGACGCTTCAGGAACCTGTGAACGTGGAGATAGAACAATCAGGGCATGTAGCTCCACCCAGACCTGACAAGCGTCATCTACCCGGAAGAACTATACCGTTACCTGATCCCGACATGGCGCCTCGCACCCGACAGACGCCTAGGACGCCAACCCACACTACCACCCCAACGAATGGGATGCTGCCGACGAAAAGTGAGTTTTCTATATATATAGTGAATGTGTAATGCTACAGTCATTGTGCTTGATAAAGTCGTTGTGTATAACGATGAAACGCGTTGCACAGAGCATTTTTTAGAATAAAGTTTTGAAACCAGTGGTGTCCATAGCCTGACTCTGGTGTTCAGGTCCCAAAGGGCGCGGGCCTTTTCTTTTTACTGAGTCCCTTTGCGTATAAAAGGGCCTTTACACCTGTGAATGCCTATACTCTATCTATTGCTAACTACTGTACGAATAATAATACCTTGTGAACGATATTAACACTCTGAATAATGGTAACGTTTTGTGGAAGTACAGATCACAAAATATAATATGCAGTTTCTCCCCAGAGACTAACACTCCACTATCAATACAGTTATTAGAAATACAGATTATAGTTGGAACTTCCAATGTCTCATTGTTTAAAGCTTGCTCGATACCTCAGGTGAAATGTTACTCTTTCCTTGCCAACAAATGTCTCACGTTGTGACCAGGGGCTCAAGAACCAAAAATGTGCCAATGGATCAGTGCCCTTAGTGCAATAAGCTCTTTCCTCTTGCAGCAGGTCTGCTGACTAACTGTCCTTAACCCTTTCTGATGTGCACACCCAGTGTACCCTTATAAGGTCGGCATCATTTACAGTTCTGTTCTGAGGAAGCGATTCCACATATTGTATACGGGTCAGAAGCACTCTTCTTCTCTCCTTTTGTCAGTGCTGATGGACTCTCTGATCTCCTCCCTGCACTCTCACAGCTCAGTCCAGTGCTCTCTCTTCTCAATCTCCGCACAGCCTCTCTCCTAGACGGCGGCCTCTTCTTCCTGGGCTCTGCAGCTCCTCTGCTCACAGCAAGAAACTGTCCTCTTTATGGGCATTCACCAATTACAATCAATCCAGGGAGCATGCTCCGTTTTGCTGTGCCAAAATTTTATGTAAATTTTAGGTGCATTTCCCAGTACATCTCCATGGCACCTTTACACCTTTAGTGGCACGGCCGGAAAATCTCCTAAAAATCAGTGTTGAAATGTGCTGAAGACTATCTAAACCTGCCACTGAAGGGGTTAATCCCTTACAGTGAGTCCCTTACAATAGTTTCCATTTGTCAGCTCCAGCCACTATGATAACATCTTACTGGGTTCATGTACTGCAGCTATAGAGGCGGCAGATGTAGTAAGTGCAATGTGACCCCAACACATTGAGGACCTTCTGCTATTTTGCTGCTCTAAACCAGTGGTTCTCAACATGGGCGTTATTGCCCCATGGGGGGCGTTTTTACTTCTCAAGGGGGCGGTGGAACGCAAAGGGGCGGCAGGGTAAATTGGCACATAAAGGGGGCGGTAGGGCGGTGTTCTATGGGTCTCTGGGAGTTGTAGTCTTAGTGGACGCCAAGTGTCTTCAGAGCACAAAGATAAACTACAACTAGAGGCTCACACAATTGAAAGTTCCAGCCAATCAGTAGCATTATGGAATACAGCGGGTTAGGTTGTACTTTAGGTTATCCAGTGTGATTGATCTGTAGCGGAGTCATGGAACTGTTGTTTACCAGAAATTTAACCACTGACACAAAATGCTCCTCTATATACAGAAGAGTGGAAGAATTTTTTCCCAAAAAACCCCCCATTCCTTTAACAAATGTAGTACTCGCTTGTGCAACCAATGGAGCCGCATCCATGATTGGTCGATATTGCGGACTTCTAGCCCATTTAAAATCTGCTATACCTGGCATAATGGCAGTCCACTGTGGGATCCATCGGCAGCACCTTGTTGCCAAACATTTATGTGAGAGATTGCAAGATTCTCTGAGCTATGTAATTAATGCTGTAAACAAGATAAAAGAACAGGCTTTGAACAAACAAAATCTTTTCTGCAAGCTCTATCAAGACCATGAGGAAGAATTCGAACATCTACTCCTACACACCGAAGTGAGGTGGCTGTCAAGAAAGAAAGACACTTCTACAAACTGGTTGCCTTTTTGATGCAATCGAACTGCGACATCTTGATGTTGCCTATCTCGCAGACATGTTTGACATACTCAGTGAGGTCAAAACAAAGTTACAAGGAGACAAAATGAATTTCATTAAGGCTAAAGGTATAATCTCTTCCTTCATTGCCAAACTGGACCTTCATACCAATAATCTGAGTCAATGCGAGCTCTGTCAGTTTCTGAGTTTTCAAGAAATTGCACGCAAAGATGGAGACAAACTTAGATGTTTTTTGCTCACACCTCAAACAAGCCAAAGAAGACATGCAAACTAGGTTACATGATCTATGTACCCTTGGAATATGAATGTGGGTACTCAATCCATTTTCAGCACAGGCAGGAGAATTTCATTCCCCAGATTACAAGCGCAGTTGATCGACTTGAAACACGATAGCGAAACCCAAGCACTTTTCTAGCAATGTGGCTATGAATGTTTTGGGGTGAAAGTGAAGAATTCCTATCCTGTGGCAGGAAGTTAAGTTGCTTGTGTTAGCTTTTCCATCTATGTACTTAGTGGAGAGGGGCTTCAGCGCGGTTCAGCAGCTCCTGACCAGAGCGAGAAATAAACTTCTATATGTGTAAGGGGAGACTTGAGACTGCGGTTGACGAAGATAGAACCACATATCGCGAAATTGACATCCGCTCATCAAGCTCAAGGCAGGCATTAATGACACAGATTGATTGTGGCAAACATTTTGATTATTAGTCGAATTTCATTCTTTTAATGAGACTTCTGACCATTAAGGATTAAGGTGTATCCTGCATTTTCTTTATACGTTTATATCGAATGATAATTAAAGATGGTATTATTGCTCGCTTCCCCCCATCAATTATCTTCTGCAATAAAACCTACCGTGTTTCCCTGAAAATAAGGCACCCCCTGAAATTGGCATCCCCATTGTCTCCTACCTCCAGATGTATAGGTAGATCTGCAGACAGTCTGCTGTTATCCTGTCCCTGCTGTGCTGTACGAGTGTGCTGTTGTGAGCTCCCCTTGCTGGCTGGAAAAGTCCATACTGTACGTTCTGTTCCTGCTGTAAATTTCTGCTGTGATGAGCTCCCCCTGGTGGCCAAAAGCTGCAATACCATCCCTGCTTACAAGTGGTACAGGAACTTCTGTCTGCAGACAGGTACGTTACTTTACAGCCCTTATTATTTACTTTGCAAATCCTTGTCAAAAGCCACATGTACGTTTTCCTGTCCACATGAGTCAATATTCCTGCAGAACAATCTCATCCCCTTGTGGAATCTATGCCATGACGAAATGCTGTGATTTTAATTTCTAAAGGAAGTCCAACGTGCTACTAGATGGAGGATTCTAATAGGGTGGCCATTCTGTATATAGTCTTGCTGCTGAGACAATCTCATCTATATATATATATATATATATATATATATATATATATATATATATATATATATATATATATCTATATATAAAAATAAAGGTAAAAGTCCACTAATTCTCTAACTTCCCGGTGTCGTACAAACATGAAATTTGGTAGAACATTCTTTAGGTCCTGAATAGGAAAAGAAAAGGGGTCACAACACGATTATTCAATGCTAAGTACAAACGTATTGGCACCCCTACGTAATGTACCTTATCTAATTCTTTAACTTCCTGGTGTCGTACAAACATGACATTTTGGCACGACCATTCTTTAGATCCTAAATAGGAAAATGAAAAGGGGTCACAACACAATTATTCAATGCTAAGTGCAAAAGTATTGACACCTCTGTTTAATGTATCTAATCTAATTCTCTAACTTCCGGGTGCCGTACAAACATGAAATTTGGCACGACCATTCTTTAGGTCCTAAATAGGAAAAGTAATGGGATCACAACTCGATTACAATAACTGAATAATTATTCAATGCTAACTGCAAAAGTAAGTGCACCCCTATGTAATGTAACTTTCCGTTGTTGTGCAAGCTTGAAATTTGGCACAAGCATTCTTTAGGTCCTACATAAGAAAAGTAGTGGGGTCACAACTCGATTATTCAATGCTAATTGAAAAAGTAAGTGCATCCCTATGTAATGTAACTTCCCAGTTTCATATAAGCATGAAATTTGGCACAAGCATTTTTTAGGTCCTAAATAGGATAGGTAAGGTCCTAAATAGGGAAAGTAAAGGGGTCGCAACTCGATTATTCATTGCTAATTGCAAAAGTAACTGCCCCCTTATGTAATGCAACTTCCCGGTGTCGAACAAGCTGGAAATTCTTGCGCAAACATTCTTTAGGTCCTAAATGGGGAGAATGGGAGGGGTGGCACATTCTGCAGAGGGACATCGGTACATGCAGACATCGGTACATGCAGCCTGAGGAGAATCTAATGCTCCTCTATGTGTATACATATTTTATTTCTTGGTTCCTCTAAAGTAACCTTGACTTTATAAAATATTCAGTGCGAACAATACGTAAACACCTGTATCAAATTAACTTGGGCAAAGCCGGGTATATCAGCTAATACTGTATATTGCTAGAACTCTGTACTTCAACTTGATTTATTTCCACTTAAACTATCATAGTAGAGCAGTGCAGCTGTGAATTCGGATGAGTCTAGCTGTGAATTATTATGAATTGCATTTGCATAGAGGGAACAAGATGTGTCCTCCTGTCTTCCAATTCAATTGGAACGAGGGCCATACTGTGTGCATAAAGGATTCTTCGTATTTGCTTATTTTTAATCTATGATAGAATTATATAGACATGCAAGAGACGGGGATTTATGCTTCTAACAAGATTCAGTGTTCCGCATTGTAGTGAACAGGAGGAATCTCATGCGTCCTTCATGTATATAATAATAATTACACTAAGAGGGTGAGTTCTGTGCTACTTAACATTGCAAGTTGGGATGGGGGTTTATGAGCATAAGTTTGTTAGTAACTGGACTTGTTTCTTGCACACATGCTTCCTACCGTTAGGGTGGATTCACATGTTGCATCATTTTATGCCATAGACAAATCTACTACAAAACCTGCATGTGTAACACAGAGTGTGATATAGATTTGCACAGAAGTGCTGCAGTTTTCACCGTTTGCAAATCCACAATAAGTTCCACAGGTAAGACATGCAGATTTTGTCAATGACATAGTAAATCCACCCATACAGTGACTAGCCAACCCACCCCTATGACAAAAACCATTTCCAAGATGCTACAAGTCAGTCCTGGAATCCTGACTTTGTGACGGTTCCGCCAATCATTCAATAAATGTTTGTCATGCTCGTTTGCTATTATTGCCTTTTATATGGTGGAAAAACTAAAATCCTGATTGTTGGCAGGAGGGTGCCTGAGCAATGAGTTCCTACAAAGTTGTTTTCAGTTTAGTTTGACTCGTGCAATTCACCCAGCTTTCTCGACTTCTCCTGTCCTGACCTTGGTTTGCTCCTCGACCATCATTTATCTTATCGCCAACCATCCTGCTCTTCTGCCTTTCTCAACGCTTATACATGAACTCTGCCTGTTCTGATCTTGGCCTTTGATTTTGACTATGTTTCTGCCCGTCACTCCACAACCTTGCTACGGTACCTCTGACCTTTCTGTGTCTGCTGCCACTGGACTGAAACAACTCTTGGGGTTATGATCTTGGGGTATCAGCAACTCAGACCAGATGACTCAAATAGGGCGGTTGAAAACCAAGCAACTTCTAGGTGCCATCTTCAGGAATAGCCCAAAATAAAATCAGTCAGTAGCATAGCAGGCCCACACCCATTGCATGACAATGAAGTGGGCAGTTGGATGTTGTGATGGCATGAAGGAGACAGACAGAGGTGGAGACAGTTCATTGCAGCAAAAAACAATTTTTACTAAAGCATTAATGACATATATATATATATATATATATATATATATATATATATATATATATAATATTCCATAGCAGGATTCAAATACAAAAAAGGACCAAATGTTTTGTGTCGAGGGAGCTAGGAGTGCCACCCCACCTCCCCTTTCATCAATTGTATTTTCCAGCAGAACCTGATCACTGTACATAGTAACATAGTATGCAAGGCTAAAAGAAGACAAATGTCCATCCAGTTCAGCCTCTTTCAACCCCCTCTTGTTGATCCAGAGGAAAGCAAACAAAACCCCCAATGAGGCAGAAACCATTTTGAGGGGAAAAAATTCCTTCCCGAGTCCATAGTGACAGTCAGAATAATCCCTGGAGCAATATTTGAAAGTTCCTAGCTGATGACGCAGCTTGTCAGTCGCGACAGCGTCATGGCATGATGGCCATGACAAAGGGTCTGACCTGTCACCCTGTTACGTTGTGCAGGGATTGCTAGCTGCTACCTATCAGCAGGTGGGGAGAGCTTTATATCCCTACCACACCTTCTTCCCCGTGCTGTTGATTTCAGTTCTTTAGAGGGGTGATTGGAGTAGGTTAGTGCCTCTATGCTGGGTGAAATACTTCCAAACACAGATAAGTACTGGTGGTCATTTCTGATGTTTTTTTGTAACCTTTATTGTTTCGTTTTGCTGTGTCAGTGCACCTTTCCAGGGCTTCCTGCAGGAGATAGTCAAAGCCCAGGAGAAGACAGCGGGGCTGTCCTTATCAGGACAATTACTGTGCTTGTAGGCAGGGGCTCCTCACTTCCCTGTTAGGTAAGGGACAGGTTTTTCAATCTTATTGTTCCTGGAGTGGTGTTCACTGTCCAGCATAGTTTTTGATGTTATCTTTTTGCGTTCTGTGTGAACGTCACCCTGCATCCAGGCTGTGGCAAGGTGCGCCTGGCGGACATGACACCTGACTCCAAGACCCGGCTCAACATGAACATGATTCAACTCTAACATATGCAAATCTATGATAGCATCATTAAAAAAAATAACTGTGCTTTAAGTTATTTACCACTTCAGAACCCCAATTTATGAGTTACAAAAATCTCTCTTGATCTGGAGGACTCGATACATCCACACAATACACAGAAAGTCCTTTGGTTTAAACAAGAACAGTGGTGTAATTCTTCATTTCTCCTCTGGAGGTGCTGCACGGAAATTGAAGACTTGTTGCTGGGTTTCCGCACAAATTACAGCTGTTCTCTAGGGTTCCCAGAGGTGGGATTGTTTGTAGACCCTTCTTACAGTTTGTAGGCTCTTCTAACAAAGACTGGATTGTTTAGGTAAGTCCATGTACAATATATTCTTGTCTAACAAGGAAGAAGTTATGAAGTCGCTCATACACAAAGTTTAACGTATTCTCTTAAAATTTAAGTCACTGGAGAAATGAAATAGACTCTACTAGAAAATAAGAAGTCTTTCATCTTGTCTGTAAAGTTAAACCGTTATTAATGCATTAACCATCTTCAAAAGTTCTGGTCTCATTAGAAGATTTTCTGAGTATCCTTAAACTCTTTGCTAGAAGTGCCCGTGTTGTAAAGCTGTCAAGAGCATTTCTCCACCAGTGATCCCTGAAGACTACCTTCACTTTGATCATCTCTACTTGGACATCAATCAAGAGGATGACTATTCTGCAAGAAAATTGCATGGGTTGATGGACGAAGCTGAACATTGTGCCGCCTATTAACTCTTCTGGCTGGGGCTTCAATAAGAAACCAATTATCAGGTATAAATGAATGAGGACATTGGCGAGCATGTGCCCATTATTCAGCTGCTTATTACTAACTCCTCTTAGCCCTGTGACATCTTAGGGCCTTTTTACACAGGGCGATAAATCATTTGGATTCCTGCATCCAGTGGGACTCTGAATGATTATTGTTCAGTGTAAATGCATGTCCCAAGTGAATGATGAACAAGAATTCATTCACTTCTCGCATAATGAGGACAGCATAAGCCCCATAGACTTGCATTGGGGACTGCACACATGTGTTTTTCACGAAGAAAGTAGCAGCATGTCCTATTTTGGCTTGTATAAAGATTCTAACATTGCCTTCAGGTATTGCTGCCTTCCAATAGGTGCCACTGTGGAGTTATTGTTCTATCTCCGTTATTTGCATATTACCCAGAGGAGCATAAATGGCCTTTTAAGTCTCCTCACTCACCGTCTAGGTGCTCTCCCTAAGGAGAAAAGATAGCGTTTCTGACCTATTTCGGTCCATATTATGGACCAAAATCTTCCATGCAAGTCTGTGGGGTGCTAAAGATACTGTGTATTTGTGTAAGAAGGCAGGAGAAAGCAATTTGTACCTCTTGAATATCTTTTTTGCGCGTGTGAAAAACATAGTAAGTATGTGCGCAAAAAAACGCAGCACAGACCAACTTCTCAGTAAATATTAGCAGATTTGGTCCATGAAAATGTTGGGTATCTCACGGCCCATATGAGTGAGCCCTTAAAGGGGTTGTCCCGCGCCAAAACGTTTTTTTTTTCCAATAGCCCCCCGTTCGGCGCAAGACAAACCCGATGCAGGGGTTTAAAAAAAAAACCCGGATAGTACTTACCCGAATCCCCGCGCTCCGGTGACTTCTTACTTACCTTGCGAAGATGTCCGCTGGGATCTTCACCCACGGTGGACCGCAGGTCTTCTCCCATGGTGCACCGTGGGCTCTGTGCGTTCCATTGCTGATTCCAGCCTCCTGATTGGCTGGAATCGGCACACGTGACGGGGCGGAGCTACGAGGAGCAGCTCTCCGGCACAAGCGGCCCCATTCAGAAGGGAGAAGACCGGACTGCGCAAGCGCGTCTAATCGGGCGATTAGACGCTGAAATTAGACGGCTCCATGGAGACGAAGACGCTAGCAACGGAACAGGTAAGTGAATAACTTCTGTATGGCTCATAATTAATGCACGATGTACATTACAAAGTGCATTAATATGGCCATACAGAAGTGCTGAACCCCACTTGCTTTCGCGGGACAACCCCTTTAAGGTGCGTTCATACATAATGGATTTTAAAGCAGATCCACACCATAGTCTAATCCATTTGGTTCAGATTTTGACATGGATATTGCTGTGAATCTGCAGCAGATTTCACTCTTTCAATTGTAGGAATGCGAAGTCTGTGAATCCTCGCCAAAATCTGACTAGGCCAGCGACTGCTGGTCAAAGCGTGGCTCCTGTCACATGCATGTATCTGGCAGCTTTATACTAAGGAGAATTAGAAGATTGATTTCAGTGTACAATTGATTGGTTATATCAGGCTGTAAGAATGCAACTATGGAAATGGCCACTAGGGGGCTCTCATACAGATTGCCTGAAAGTTGGTGTGGCAGGGAAAGGATGTTTTTCTTGCTTAATTAACTTACTCCCAGTCCTGTGAGGTAGCAGGCTGTTGATAAGAGCCTGTGGGAGCCAGACAATCTATGAAGATATACAACCAAATCTCTGCTGATGTTCTATGGCATTACGCCTGGTAGTTAGGTTACAGTATTATGTTTAGTTAGAGGCCAAATGGCCAGGTATTTCATTTTTAATGTCCTACACTGGAAAAGTCTGTAAAACAGTATATAAACTACTGTGCTGAAAAATAGAAATAAATTATAGCAGGAGAAGGGCTTTCTGATTTGCAAATGAAAGATATCAGAGGCAGTTGAAAGGGGAAGCTGCCAGGTTGTGTCTTCTTGCAGTAGAGGCCAAGAGGCAAATGTTGTTGGCAGGAGAAGAAACAGTAATGATCCTGAATGGAAAGCTGGCTGCCATCAGTGACGCCACATGATTGAAAACAGAGGCTGAGGTCATCTTAAAGTAGAATGAACACCTCAGTTGATTAGGCAAAGTCAAAGATGATCAAAGAAGGGTACTGGAAGAGTGAACTGCTCAATGCAAGCAAGGCTTTGAAGAAAAAAAAACCTGCTGTTTAGGCAGGCCTCTGAAAGGAGGGGAAGAGGCAAATGAGATGGATGGAAGATATGTTGCTTCAAATGAGGGTACAGATGGAAGATCTCCCTGAAGTGAAGGCTGAGTTAGAAAAGCTCAACAAGCGCATGCACATGGAAATGCAAGACTTGGTTGTCATCAAGAATGATACTGAAAAGAAGGTTCGGGAACTGGGAAGAGTCTAAAAGACTGTTCCAAGAGCAAATATAAGAAATGAAGACTCAGCTGGAGGAACTTAAAGATGAGTTACAAGCAACAAAGAATGCCAAGTTGTGTTTACAAGGTAACCTGAAAGCTATGCATGAACAGTTTGAGAAAAATGAAATAGTCTTGAAGGAAGAAATTGCCCCCGTAAACAATGGTAGAGAAGAAGTTGACCAGAAACTGCACGGATTGCAACAGCGGCTGAAGAATTGCAAAAGAGAGTTGGAAGACCCTTGGACAGATAAAATTCTTATGCAAGAAAAGAATAAGTTTTCTGTGGAAAGGAAGGCAAAGCATGGATGTGGTTCAGAGAAGCTATGAGCGGTACTGGTGTATCTTGATGCCACCGGAAGCTAGGGGTGTGACAGCTGTCACCAGGAAAGAATGCCCCTGTCACGCCCCTAACTTCCGATTGGGAGACAAGATACAGCAGGAAAGACTAGTGGCACTTCAAGGGCACGCCCACCTCGCATACCGCATCCTAGTGAAATGGCCCTGGCAGGTGAACCATGTCTCCGGCGTACTCCCCGCTTGTGCCACGCTCATACCCATCTGTCCGTTGCAGGTCACACATGTAGCTGTCCTCTGCTCCGCTTCCCCCTGTGGCCGCTGTCACTGTGCTCCTGTCCTGTGGGGTTTACATCTTACAGATCACCATTCATCCATGCAACCAAAAAACCCATGTGAATGATCTCTGAAATCCTCTGCCCGCTGAGGTTTTAACTTTCGTCCATCCAATGAGGAGATTCGTTCCAGGCAAACTTTTTCTTCCCAAGAAAAAAGCAGGTTTAGGACTTCTTCACACAGGTATATGTGCAAATACGCTCCCCACTGCAGAGCATATTTGTGCATGAACCAGTGAAAAGCTCTTTTCTTTTTTAATATTTCAAATTCTGTGCTATTGCACGTGAGTGTAAAAAAATGCAGGAAGATAGATCCTGCCCTATGTTTTTTCATACTTAGAAAAGCTACATGCCAAAAAGATAGGGCAAGTCCTATCTTTTCTCGCACGTAATATTAGTGCAGCGACCGAGAACCGGGTCTTCAGCTGGAGTGACAGCGGGGTACAAAATGGCAGCGGTTCACAGTGGCTCTAACGTCTCCCAGCAAGGAAGATAAGATACTAGCAGACTTGTTAACTGCAATTCAGTCCCAGATTATAGTCGTGACGCCAGTGTCCCTCTTGATGAGGCATCAGTTACTCACAATGAATAAATGAGTACACAGACAAACAAAATGCTTTTCAAAACCGGGGACACAGGGTTTCCTTTTACTCACGTTCCAACTTTGAATTTCCCTTACAGGCAAATTTACTGGTACTTCTTAACATGAAGTTGCAGGCTGTGGAACAGTTTCCTGAACTCTACTTTTTCTGAACACATTTGACAATAGACGGTTCTTCCCCATTACAAATCCTCAGTCGCTGTTATCTGAAGGGCACTTGCTTGGGTTACATGGTCTCTCATATCACTCTTACTTTAGCCATTAGCGGTAACAGACTTCTACGCTTCCCCTCCATATACTGTACACCGCGGACACGTATGGCTCTTGCATTTTCATACTGACTCTTAAGCAGCATCTCCTACACTTTTAGTCCCGTAGGAGACAAGCTTTCTAGCAGCAGAGACATAGCCGTGGCCTAGCCCTGGCAGGAGCATCAGCCTATCTCTATTGTGAGCTCACCACACTACTCCACTCTCTCACTTACTAACTCCTCCCTATTCTCCTCAAACCACCAATCACAAGACACTGACGAGACAGAGAGACAAACAAACTTACATATGATGGAAGGACCCTACTTTGAGTCACCACATTACGATGATCACATTTTAGGAGTCCAATGGGGGAGAGAGGGATTCCCTTTTCTCTGTCAACTTTTTACATGCTGTGGTCACACTGACCGCAGCATGTAAAGGGTTGAACAGTTGAGATTAGAGGTTTCTCTGGTCCCTGCTGTTTGAGCAGGTGCCAGGCTGTTATCCAACAGTCGGGCGCCCACTCCCTCTAACACAGGAGACCCATGCCAGGCTTCTGATGTGGCTGCAATCAAAAGACATGATATCAGAATAAAGCTTCTTAACAGCCACCATCAAAAGGTGTATGGGCAGTGGTTAATGGGTTAAAACATGTTTTGATTAAAAGAAGGCAGGAGTTCTGATCGCTATTCATGAAAGTGTTAATTTCAATCTCACCGACTCAGCAATACATCCCAAAGGCAAATTTATTATCTTCACTGGAACTATAAACAAATCTTCTATCCCTTTAGTCAATTTCTATGCTCAAAATTCTTTTGGGGTCTGTTTTTTAAACAAATTACTCAAAAGATTTGTAAACTCCATTCCGGTAAACCAATATGCAAAGACTTTAACATCGTCGCTGATTCAGACTCAACAGGCTACAGCATAAGGACATCTCCCTCTGTCTCCTTGGCTCCATAAAGAAGCCCTATGTGATACATTTCACTCCTTAAACACTTCTTCCAGAGAATGTACGTTTTGCTCCACTTGACACAAATCGTTTTCTTGAATAGACTTCGTTTTGGTTGATAGATAGGGACACTTCCCTTAATTACTCTTTCATCAATTGGCACCTCTACTTGGTCTGACCATTCCCCAATTACACTAACCATGTCCTTAGACACTCGACTTAATAGCATCAGGTCCTGGAGAAATAATATACTGCTTATGAAAATTCCCAATTATAACGAACTAATAACCGCGAAACTCAAAGAATATTTTCTATTTAATGACCTACCCGAGACTGACGCTTTTTCGATTTGGACGTGGCATCTTAATTAAAATTAGCTCCCAGCATAAGAAACTGAAACAAGCCTGCATTAGCAACCCTTTTGCGCAGTTTAATAAGGTCGAACTCACATTACAAACCTTTCCCTCTAATTCTTGCCATAATCAACTTCTTAGGCTACGTAATGAGCTTAGAGAGTTGCTTTTAGAAGATTATGAAAAATATTCAAAATTCTTTTGGCCTCGTATTAGCCCTCTTACATTAAACCCTCAAAATGGATGGCTACTACAGTGAAACGCAGACAACTCAAAGCAAAAATCCCATATCTTTATAAATCTTAGAGTTCTGGTACTAAGATCACTCATCCTTAAGATATTGCTGATTAGTTTAGTGACTTCTACTCTAAATTATACAACTTGAAACATGACCTATCTCAACCTACGTGTTCTTTGTAAATGAGTTCCTTCAAGAAGTCAAACTCACCACTATTGCCCTAGGCCACCTTACAAAGTTAAATACCTTTATTCTTTCCTCAGAAGCTTCAAAAATACTGAAAACTCTTAAGTATCATAAAACTCCGGCAGCATGTGGATTTACTAATGAATACTTCAAACTATTTGATCCCATCATTTACAATCATTTAACCAAAAACTTTAACAAAGCAGTTTCTTGTGGCCGTCTACTCCATGCAACCATAGTTACAATTCCCAAACTGGGTAAATCACTAGACTCCCCAGCCAATGTCAGACCAATATCTTTGCTCAAGTGCGATACTAAAATATATTCTAAATTGTTGGCACAAACACTTATGGTGGTACTTCCCAACATAATCCACAAGAGCCAAGTGGGCTTTATGAAGAAGAAACAGGTCTCAGATGCCACCAGAAGACAACTTAATTTCAGAGCCGGACACTCTCATTTGTTGTTCCTGCTTCTTGCTTTGGTTGTGGAGAAGGCATTCAACAGGATCCATTGGGGCTTCGCTTTTGCTACTCTATAAATTTGGCTTTCACACAACATCTTTCATGTGATCCAAGCTAGGTACTGTGCTCCCTTGGACAGGTTGTTGGTGGATTGAGTTTTCTCCAAGTCTTTTCAAATCAATAATGGTACATGGCAAGGCTGTCCCCTATCTACTTTATTATTCTCTCTAGTAATAGAGCCTTTTTCAGAAATGATTAGATCAAATTCCAATATTAAAAGGTATTTTAATACTATTGCAGTTGGTTTTATACAACACAAAAAAGCCTATTTGCAGATGATGTACTATTGATTCTTTCAGATACCCATCCATCTTTAAGAGAAGCATATAATTCTCTATATAACTTTATCCAAATCTCCTATTATAAACTCAACTTTATCAAATCATTAGTTCTTGGTATCAGTATTTCAGAAGAGCTTAAAAGTTCATCCAACTTGAATTCCTTTTCCATTAGCAACAAGATAACATTCTATATTTGGGGATTAAACTTTGCTTCCCTTTAAAAAACCTAATTTATATAGGTTTCCTACCCCTTTTGTCTTCTGTTCAAATAGACATAAATCATCTCTCGAGCCACAAAATTTCTTGGCTAGGTCATGTTTTTTACTAGATGCTCAAAGAGTGGTCATAAATGGCTGCACATCCCAGTAGAAGAATGTATCAAGTGGGGTTCCACAAGGCTGTGTCCTAGGCCCACTGTTGTTCAACATTTTATAAATGATCTGGAGGAGGGAATTGAGGGGAAACTTATCAAATTTGCAGACAATACAAATCTAGGAAGGATAGCTAACACTAGGGAAGAGAGAGAGAGTATTCAATAAGATCTAGAAAAGCTTGAACAGTTGGTGGCGACTAACAGAATGGTATTTAACACGGAGAAATGCAAAGTCCTACATCTTGGCAAGAAAAATGAAAACAGCACATACAGGATGGGAGGAATTGGGCTAAGCAGCAGCACATGTGAAAAAGACTTGGGTATACTAATACATTATAGACTGAACATGAGTCAGCAATGTGATGCAGCAGCCAAAAAGGCAAACACAATTCTGGGATGTATTAAGAGAAGCATAGAGTCTAGATCACGTGAGGTCATTATTCCCCTCTACTCTTCTTTAGTCAGACCTTATCTGGAATACTGGGTCCAGTTTTAGGCACACCACTTTAAAAAAGACATAGACAAACTGGAGCAAGTTCAGAGAAGAGTTACGAAGATGGTGAGCGGTCTGCAAATCATGTCCTATGAGGAACTGTTAAAGGATCTGGGAAGGTTTAGCTTGCAAAAAAGAAGCCTGAGAGGAGACTCAATAGTGGTCTGCAAATATTTGAAGGGCTGTCACAGTGCGGAGGGATCAGCCCTATTCTCATCTGCACAAGGAAAGACTAGAAGCAATGGGATGAAACTGAAAGGAGGAGACACAGATTAGATATTAGAAAAAACTTTCTGACAGTGAGGGGGATCAATTAGTGGAACAGGTTACCACTGGAGGTGGTGAGATCTTCTTCAATGGAAGTGTTCAACAAAGGCTGGACAAATATCTGTCTGGGATGATTTAGTGAATCCTGCACTCAGCAGGGGGTTGGACCAGATGACCCTGGAGGTCCCTTTCAACTCTACCATTCTATGATTCTAATTCTCTATTACATTTGCACGATCACTGTGCACACAAGGAGGACTGGGAGTACAGAATCTGCACTCTACTATTACTCTATGGTTCTTAAATTTTAATCAGTTAAATAACTGGGGTTCACATTCTTCAGACTCCAGTTAATCTTCTATAGAATTGAACGATGATAGATTATTAAAGTCACTTAATTGCGCACGCATTGACCTCCTCCAATGTGAGGGTTCATATTCTTCCTTTCCCGGAGAAGTTCAACTGCCCCCATGTTACCAACTATACAAGCTTGGAACTTTAACCTTGAGGAAAAACTCAATGCATAGAGCAAACAGCTGTAAAAATTACCCTGGAGACTCTCAAGTACTTTTTTCCTGACTTGAGGGTATCTAGTTGTGTTAAAAGAGGAGTCATTTTCCTATTTGATCTTGCCCATAACAATAGAATTAAGGTATTTTTTTGCGCTTGGGTCAGAAATTGGAATTTCAAGTACTGGTCTGTATAAATCTATCCAGATCTCCTCCATTTTAAAAATACTTTACGCATTTGGAGTTATCATGCCTTCATGACTACATTGTATAATATCCAAACATTCTCTAGGTACTCATTCAACGGCAACTATATGGTACCCTGTCGGGAGACATGAATAACTCCAAATAAGCTCATTTTCTGAATTGGGAAGAGACATATCTAATAATGCTTTTCAGCCTTGGATTGTATTAGTAAATCTTCCCTTAGCTCCTCTCTTGTGGAGGTTCACTATAAGCTTCTAACTAAATGTTTGCTCCATTTAAATTGATAAATGCTTCCTTGGTCTGAGCAATTTGTGCCGGAGAAATTGTGGCCACCCTAGCTCCTTAATCCATATTTTTGGAGTTGTCAATTTTTGACTTTCTATTGGGAGGAAGTTCCTTCTTTAATAAGGAATTACTGATGAGCGAGCATTGCCCTTAGCGAGTACCTGCCCGCTCGAAAGAAAAGGTTTGGCTACCAGCGTGGGTGACAGGTGAGTTGTGGCAATGAGCGGGGGGGGGGGGGGGGGGGGGGAGGGAGAGAGGGATCTCCCCTCCATTCCTCCCCGCTCTCCCCCGCCGCTGGCAGCCGAACCTTTGCTCTCGAGCGGGCAGGTACTCGCTAAGGGCAATGCTCACTCGAGCAATTGCCCTTAGTAAGCATGCTCGCTCGTCACTATAAGGAATATAACTTGAGTGGCAGTCTCTAATACTCCTGCCATGGAACTCCTTTAAACTCCCTTAACTCCATTACAGCCCTCACCTCCCTGGTATTGGAGCATAATTCCTGTGGAAAAAAGCTATGCCATTCATAACAATACCCTTCACAAATATTACTTCATGTGGAACCCTTGGATTCATTACTTCTCTTTCTTATCCTTGTTATAAATCTCCATTTTCCTTTCTATTGTTTCTTACAAATGTTAAATCTTTTTTTCTTTGCTTTTGATAAGGTTTAGCAAATCTGGTACATTGTATGGCTTTTTTTTTACTTCATTTGTGACAAATCTTATGTTCTCAAACTTTTGTACACAATAGGCTATATTTTTGTTTGGTAAAACTTCCCTTTTTTTAAATAAAAAATTCTTAATGATCCAAAAAAAAATCCATCTCCTAGGAGTTGTCATTGTTCGGCAGATCTCAGCATGCAGTTATATTTCAGGCAGATATGCAAATGACTAGAGCTCTGGTGTGATTAGATGAACGGTCTCTGAAAGTCGCTCCAACCTTAGCTTATAAAAAGGCTCTCAGACTACTTGTGTGTAGTGGACCTCTTCTCCCACTTGTGTAGAGCTTATACAATGCAAGGTAACAGAATGTGTGAGGGGGCGCATTATTGGGATGTGAGAAGCTGGATGGTCGTATCGATGAATTGTCCCCCACTGGGCCGTTCTGACCAGACTGTTAGAAGGTGTTGGGACCAGTGGATGCATGAGGAAATGCACACAAGGGACCTACGCTCAGTAGACCCTCAACAGACCACCAATAGACTGTCCGAGAAGCACAAACAGCTCCAACTGCTTAATTGTACACCATCCAGAGACAAGTGCCGCTATCGTTACAGGCCCCTGTGTCTGTTGGAACCATTTCCAGGCACTTGGCTGAAGGACAATTGGTTTCACAGTGCCCATTACATATATTGCCTTTGACACTCACCGTCACCTATATCTGCATTGATGTCGTGAATGGCAAAACTTGGCTGCTATGGAGTGGAACTGGGTTGTCTACAGCAACGTATTTGGATAGATTTTGGGCACTGATGATGGCCATGTTTGTGTCTGCAGACCTAGGGATGAGTGCTTCAATCCTTTTGGCATGATAGTTTGTGGGACCATTGCAAATAAAAGTCAGTCACTCCTAGTAGTGCTACGAGGGACAATGACAGCTCAGTGTTTTGTTCAGGACATCCCACATGTGTTCCTCTCATGGCAGGGCTTCCAAAAATTTCCAGCAATATAATGCTCAATCACACACAGCAATGATGTCACAGGAATGGCCCCACAATATTCCTACATTTCCATGGCCTGCCCGGTTGCCAGATTTATCAACAATAGAACATGTATAGGACAATCTGGGATGCCAAAATCGACAACATACGTGTTTGCATGATCTAGAGGCTCAGTCATAGCAAATGTAGTGTGATATGCCATAGGATACTATACGGAACCTGTGTGCCTTCATGCCCGCCTGTATCATATCTTACATCTAAGTAAGATATATGTCCATCCAGTCCGGTCTATTAACTCCCCCCCCGAACCTGTTGATCCAGAGGAAGGCAAAAAAATGCACAATGAGCTAGAAGCCACTTTTTCCCATTTAAGGAAACAAATTTCTTCCTGGCGCCAGTCTGGAAATCGGAATACTTCCTTGATCAACAACTCTTATGAAGTTATAAGTGATTATAACATATAATATTGTATTGCTCAAGAAGGGCATCCAGAACCTCATCAAGTCCTCAGGCAGACAGTCCCATAGTCTCACTGATCTTACAGTAAAGAACCCCCTTTTATGTTGGTGTAGAAGCCTTCTTTCCGCTAGACATAGAGAGCGCCCCCTTGTTACAGTTACAGTCCTGGATATAAACAGATCATGGAGAGATCTCTGTATTGTCCCCTGATATATTTATACATAGTTATTAGGTTGTCCCTCTGCCATTTTTTTTCTAAACTAAATTAGCCCAATTTTTATAACCTCTCTGGGTATTGTAGGCCATCCATTCTATTTATTACTTTAGTTGCCCACCTTTGAACCTGTTGAAACTCAGCTATATCCTTATTAAGTACCAGTGCACAAAATTGGGCACAATATTCTATGTGTGGTCTGACCAGTGCCTTGGCAGCTGCTGCTGACACTGGTTGCTCCAGTTAAGCTTACAGTTAACTGAAAACCCTCAAGATCTTTTCTATGTCAGTGGTACCCAGTGGTTTCCCATTCAGTGTGTAATGGTGACATGTATTTCCTTCCCATGTGCAGAGCCTTACATTTATCAATGTTAAACCCCATTTGCCACTTTTCTGCCCCCAACTTATCCAGATCCTCTTACATCCGCCTTGCGTCCTCTGTTGTGTTAATTTCTTTACAGAGTTTTTTATCACCTGCAAATATTGATACTTTACTGCACAATCCTTCTACCAGGCCATTAAAGGGGCTGTATGGCCATATTAATGCACTTTGTAATGTACATTGTGCATTAATTATGAGCCATACAGAAGTTATAAGAAGTTTTTCACTTACCTGCTCCATTGCTAGCGTCCTCGTTTCCATGGAGCCCGCCTAATTTTCGGCGTCTAATGGCCAAATTAGACGCGCTTGCGCAGTCCGGGTCTTCTTCTTTTCTCAATGGGGCCGCTCGTGCAGGATGCCGGCTCCGTGTAGCTCTGCCCCGTCACGTGCCGATTCCAGCCAATCAGGAGGCTGGAATCGGCAATGGACCGCACAGAAGCCCTGCGGTCCACCGAGGGAGAAGATCCCGGCGGCCATCTTCAGCCGGTAAGTAAGAAGTCACCGGAGCGCGGGGATTCAGGTAAGCGCTGTGCGGATTTTTCTTTAGGTCCCTGCATCTGGGTTGCTCGCGCCGAACGGGGGGGGGGGGGGGGGTTTGAAAAAAAAAACAACCCGTTTCGGCGCGGGACAACCCCTTTAAGTAACAGTGACCCAATTAGAGTACTATTTATAACCCCCTCTGCTTCCTATCACTGACCAGTTACGTACCCCCTTACACACATTCTCACCCAGACCAAGCATTCTCATTTGATATACAAACCTTTTATGCAGCACAGTATATAATGCTTTGGAAAGGTCCAGATACACAAGATCCAGTGACTCACCCCGGTGTAGTCTAGAACTTACCTCTCGTAGAAGCTGACCAGTTTGGTTTGACAGGAGCGATCTCTCATCCCGTGCTGATATGGAGTTATACAGCTATTTTCCTTGAGGTCCTCCAGGGTAGCGCCTCTTAGAAACCCCTCAAACATTTTAACCACAACAGAAGTAAGACTTAGCGGCCTGTAATTTCCAGGTTCACTTTTTGACCCCTTTTTGAATATCGGAACCACTCTGGCTATGCGCCAATCCAGTGGAACAGACCCCGTCACTATAGAGTCCTTAAATATAAGAACAAATCACATTACTTAATTCCCTTAAAACCCTTAAAAATGTGTAGTTTTCCATAATAAGTTATCCTTTGCTCTGATATTATAATCACTTACCAATAATAATATTAGAATCACACATATAAAGTTTCATTAGATTACAACACCTGCTTCTAGAGGGATTTTTTTTGACAATGAGTTTAATATACATCAAAACAATTTAGGAAAGTTCCAACGCATTTCCTTACCTTTGAGTGCTTTCATTAGGGAACTAATTAGTGTCAAATTCATTGAATAGTCACTTTCTTCTTGCATGACTCTCTGTTACTATCTAGTATGACTATGTAAAGTACATTGAATGCTGTCTATTTTATGACTGGTGCATCTTTGGACTCTTCCCATTTCTTGGTCTGGTTTCGATTTAACTCCAATTGGTTCCCTGATGGACTGATGCATCAGAACTTTTCTAGCTCATTTTCATGTATACTTCTTTATGCATTCTACATTTATGTTTTGATATTGAGACCTGTGCTTTGCTAACTTTAGAGTCATCTATATATATATATATATATATATATATATATATATATATATATATCCCTTTTATACAGTATATAAGTCTTCTAAATTACTAATGTAGGACATCAGGGACAGTTTGGTGAACAGAGTCATCCTTATCACGTTGCCCTCCCCCAAAAAGTTGTATGCATATTAGGATATTTAGATCTGTATTTTTGCTAATTTGAACACCTCCATTATATATAATATGTTTTACTAATTACTAATATAGCTTAGGAGACATTATGGAGATGTTGGCAATGAGGATCGTCCTTATCAGGGCGGGCACCCTGAAATAGGTAGCAGGCATATTAGGGTGACATTGTTTTTCTTTTTGCTGTGCCATTATTTTTAACAAATATATTTAGTATGCAAATGGAAGATGGTACAGGTTTCCAAAGGAGCATGCATGGCCTTATAAGTCCCCTCACAATTACTAGGTACTCTCCACAAGTAGAAACTATACCCTTCCCGATCCACATCATGAGCCTCTCACCCAGCCAGCAGCCTTCTACATACTGTTGAGGGACAAGAACCCTAAAACAGTCTGTTTGTACATCAATTTCTTGTCCTTCCGAAGAAGACTCTGACTTTGGCTAATATTCCCAGTCATGTTATAAGGATTGCTAAAAGGTCCAACATTGATTTGCAGGAATGCTGCCTTCTAATAGGTAGCACCATAGAGGCATTATACCCTCTTGCATTTACATACTTCATTTCCCAGAGGAGCATGCTTGGCCTTCTGAGTCTTCTCAGACCTACTACTCTCCTCAAGGTGAATTTATAACCCTCTCACAATCACAAGACAGGGGTATTTGTTTTTTGTGATCCAGTTATACTGAATATTTTCCACTAAATACATATTTATAATATTTTTATATATAATATAACTTGCTGGACAGAACAACGGATAGATCAACAGCTGGACCAAAGAATGGACAGACAGATGGACCAACCAATTGACTGACTGTAAATTATCTCGAATATAGCAAGACTTGCTGGACAGACAAACGGTTGTTGCTTGGTCGGATATACTGTGAACTATCTAATGTATAATAGGAACTGCTGGATGGATAGTCGGTGGGTTGGTCAGTCAGTTGGATTCAACCAACCGTGATAGACCAATTGGTCTGTCCATCTTACTGCATGGATGGACAGACAAACTGACCAACCATAAATTATGACCTGTGTAACAAAATGTGCTGGATGGATGGACGGACCGACAGACTGACCATTAATTATCTCATGTATAACAAGACTTGCTGGATGGATGAACAGACCGACAATGAATTATGTAACATATAACAAAACTTGCTCAATGGATGGAGGGACTAACCATGAATAATCCCATGTAAAACAAAACTTGCTGGATGAACAGACAGTCGAACAGACTGATCAACCTCTCCTGTGTAGCTCAATCTAAGTGCATACATTGAACTTCTTTTCAGCCTTAGTAATAAGCTGCGCTTAAATACCTGCAGTGTTTGTGGACCACGGGTAAACCCATACCACACAGGAAGGAATGTTAGGCCATTTACCCAGCCTGCTGGTCATTCCACAAACTCAGAAACACATTTCATCAAACTCAGAATCCAGCTTTCCTGAATACTAAGCCAATAAAACAGGATACTAGGAGGTAAGCCGCAACTACTTTCTCTGTCACCGTCCCACTATAAAGTCTGCTCACCCCTCCTTCTGCTCTGTAACTTCATGCCTTATAGATTGGATCGCAATTTGGTTAACAAAAGTTTTTATTGATTTAGAGGGGTTACAAAATTATCAAGATTGACAATAAAGTTAGGTAACAAATTTCTTTAATAACGTTGTCCCCTAAAATAGAAATGAAAGGGGAAGGCAGAAAACAAAAGAAAAAGTGGGGGTGGGGGTGGGGTGGGGGGGGACGACGGAGAGGAACAACACATGAGGGATGAGTTGGGGGAGGGAGTAGGGCTGTGCTTATTACTTATCATATAATTATCTCAGGTTTGGGAGATTTAAATGGGGCCTTCCATTGTCCAATACGCTGGTTATGATGCTTCATAAGTTTGTTGGGGGGATGGGGGGGTGCGCTTGGTGGTGAGCTAGGGTCCATTGGGTGGGTCTTGGATCGAGCTGCGGAATTCCACAGGCATTCACCGTACATTATAAATAATATGTTAAATTAATTATGCAGGCCAGTATGATCCTGTCAATACCAAATTTATATAGGTTTTTTTTCTTGCACCTTTTTAACACTTTGAAAGAAAATTTCTATTTTTTGTTTATCGCTGCATTCAAAGACTCCTAACATTTTTTGCCAACAGTGCTGTTTAAGGGCTTTTTTTGCGGGATGAGTTGTACTTTTTAATTGTACCTTTTGTTGATTCATGTGACATTTTGATCACTTTCTATTTAGTTTTTTTTTTAAGGCTAGAATGGCAAAATTAGCTATTTTCACCATGTTTTCCTTTCTCATGACGTGCACTCTGCAGAGAAATAATGTACTAACTTTTTTCTCTGGGCCATTAATAGTGTATTAGAAAGCTTCAGACAGAGGCTTAGCTTTAAAGTCCACCGTAGCTAGCAGACCTGGAAGCCAGATCATAGCAACCTATTGAGACCCTGCAATCACATGATGGGGGTCCAATGGGTAACACAGTTACCCTCTGTTAGCCTTTTACACTCTGTTGTCACACTGACTACTGAGTATAAAGGGTTAAATACCGGAGATCCATGTTTTTTTTGGTCCCCGGTGTTAGAACAAGTGCCTGGGTGTAATCTCGTGCCAGGGTTCTAATGCAGCGCCATTAAAAGATGGCACTGCAGAATTAAGCCCATTAACCGCTTCCCTCCCCATGACGTAAGGATACGTCATGGGAGCGGGGTACTTCCCACTAAATGACGTACCCTTACGTCATAGGGATGGTGCGAGATGTGCTTTTTGTCATATTAGCATTAAAAAAATCCCACATATTTGGTATTCTCGCATCCGTAACGATGCATACAATACGTTGCAGATGCTTTTGACTCTGCATGGAAAAAAAGCGTTTTAAAAAACGCTAAAAAACTGAGGCAAAATGCTAATTTTTAGTGTTTTGCCTCCCTAAAAACGCAATAAAAGTGATCAAAAAAGCTGTATGTACCCCAAAATGGTACCAATAAAAACTACAGCTCGTCTCGCAAAAAATAAGCCATCTCAGAGCTCCGTACATAGAAAAATAAAAAAGTTACAGGACTTTGAATGCATCGATTTAGAAAAAAAAAAGATTTCCAAAAAGAGGATTTTTATCGCAGAAAAGTGGAAAAAACCCCAAAATATGTAAGAATTTTGGTATCGTTGTAATCGTACCGGCTCGCAGAAAAAAAAGGATTGTGTCATTCATGCTGAATGATTAATGCTGCAAAAAAAACAACTAAAAAATCTATGGCAGAATTGATGCGTTTTCTCTCCCTGCGATCATAAAAAAATAATAAAAGTTTTATAATATAGTCTATGTACCCAAAAATGGCACCATCAAAAACTACAGTTCGGCATGCAAAAAACAAGCCTATATACGGCCACGTTGACGAAAAAATAAAAAAGTTATGACTTTTGAAAAATGGAGATGAAAATCCGCAAAAATCGTGCCGTCCTTAAGCCCAAAATGGGCTATGTCCTTAAGGGGTTAATGGCCGCCGTCAAGAGAGGTATGAGTGGTCGTTAAGAGGTTAAGAAGGTATTTATGACTGTAATAAGGTAATTTATGAGTGTAATAAAATAAAGATATGTATGTCTTAAGACACAATAAGGAGTTATGCTGTCGTGTGTCTGAGAGAAAGATCAGCTGTGCATAGATAAAGACTGCACACAATATGTTTGTTTTTCTGTCTCATGGCAGAAACTGACATCATTCTATCATGAAGACTAGGAAATCGACATGTAGGCATTTTTTGGCTAAACTAGTGTAGTTGCCCGGAGGATCCTCCAGAATAATAACACTCATTTGTCCTGTCATACCTGTCTATGTGCTCCCGGGAGGCAACCTGGTTTCCCCCCTTTTTCCTAAGCTAGAAGCTTAGAGCTTGGCATCAGCTGGCTACCTATTGGCTGCATGTCATACCTCCACTGATTGGTGGGAGAGCCCAGAGTGGGAAACATTAGTATGAGCCTCTATGCAGAAGGGAAGGAGAGAAGAGAAAGTGCGGGAAGAGAGGAGGAAGTGGAGGAGGAGTTAGCAGGGAGTGGGAGGAAAGTCTGCAGTGAGGCGTCGTCCTCTGAGGTCGTGTTTCAGGAGTGCAGCAAAGCATGCAATACTTTAGCAAGTCTTCAAGGGAAGTGAAGTCCTTTCCGCTCCCGAGTTTACCCGCAGTGAGGAGAAGGTCATCTAGCACTACAACAGTGAGTCAAACTAACACAGTGCATTCAAAGCCAAGAATAGTGCAGAGGCCATTACGACTCTAATCCAATACCTGCATCTTTCACCTCCAGTAAGCCCATTAGTGCAAAAGTACTGTGGGGATTCACTACTGAGTAATCTCTAGGATATTAGAGCGATAGAGCATTGAAGAAAAGTGTATGTTATTTCCAAGTTTACGGCTTTCAATGTGTTCATCAACTGCATCATTATCAGTACTACTTAAACTTCTGTATTGCTGCATTATTGTGAAAAGTGAATTCTGTTCATTGAAAAGCTTAAGTAAAACTGTGTGCTGTCAGTTTGCTAACTGGACTCATGTCAAGTTATTCCACCATCGTTCAACTTGGAGTTCAGATTAGAGTACTGGCATGACCCATGACAAAACCACCATTCAGGTGTAAGATATTTACTACGGTTATTTGTGCCACTGTGCGACAACCAAGCAGAGCACCATTGCCACCGCTGTTGGGAGAGATTGCAGAGCCACCCGTGACATCCATCTTGAAATCCCCATGGTCTCCCCCACTTTGGCGCACTCTGCTCAGCCGTAGCAGTAGTATAAAGGTTTTACTTTCCTGAAACAGGACAGAAGCCATTCAGATAAGTATGGGGATGCTCTATTGGTCCAGTTTCTTGGAGAATTTTTCTATCTTGACGACATTTGAAAGTGGGCTTTTCTAGCTAATGATATACAAGTCAGTGATGCAAGGTAAATTCCTGGAGAAGGTTCTCTGTTAAGTCAGATGTTGCTACCTTTCCAGCGATGTAAGTTATAATCTTTATATATAATAATAATCTTTATTTATGTAGTGCCAACATATTCCACAGTGCTTACAAAATAAGGGAGAACAGATACAAAAACCACAGTTACATGTAGTAATCAGTTGATGTAAACAGTAGGGGTGAGGGTCCTGCCCCAATGAGCTTACATACTACAGATAATGGGGTGATACAGAAGGTGAAGGGGCTGGAGATGTGCACGGTATGGTAAGGTGGAAAGTGAGGGATACTATACACATAGACAATGCTCAGACTTAAGCCGTATAATGGCTGAATCGGTATGACTGCAGGGGCGGTTGATTGCGGCTAGCAATGATTGCAATCAGTAGGACAAGGAGCATGCTATCAGGCGGAGTACAGAGGGGTTTGGTTTAGGCAATATGGTATGCCTCCCTGAAAAGGTGTATTTTTATCCAGGATTGCCCGGATAGTTTTGGGTAGCGCATTCCAGAGGACTAGTGCTGCTCTGGAGAAGTCTTGGAGGCTGAAGTGAGAGGTTCATATTAAAGGGGCACTTAATTTGATCTCGTTAGCAGAGTGGAGGGCATGGGTTGGGTGGTGGATTAAGATGAGGGAGGCAATGTAGGGCGGTGCAGTGCTTAGGAGAGCTTTATGGATGAAGGTAGTGAGTTTGAATTGAATTATATATTGAAAGGGCAGCCAGTGCAGTGAATGACACAGGGCAGAGGCATCCAAGGAAGGTGAGGAGGCTGGACAGGAAGGTGAGCCTGGCTGCAGCCTTCAGAATGGATTGGAGAGGTAGAGTCTGGTGCGGGGGAGGCCGATCAGCAGCGAGTTGCAATAATCGAGCCGAGAGTGGATGAGAGCAACAGTGAGTATTTTTAGCGATTCCACGGTGAGAAAGGGGCGTATTCTTGCAATATTCTTGAGGTGCAGCTGACATCTTTGGGCAAGAGATTGGATATAGTGGGTAAAGTAGAGATTGTGGTCAAATGTAACCCCAAGGCAGTGGGCGTGCTGGAAATTATGGTGCCACACACTGAGATGGAGATGTCAGGATGAGGTTGGTTAGTAGAGGACAGAAACACTAGTAGGTCAGTTTTTGAGAGGTTCAGTTTTAGGAAGAGAGGGGATATAGTGTTAGAGACAGCAGACAGACAGTTGGTGGCATTCTGAAAGTCTGTTGCTGTGATGTCACCGGAGGAGGTATATAACTGGGTGTCATCAGCATAGAGATGGTGCTGAAAGCCAAAACTCCTGATGGTTTATCCAATAGGGGCTGTGTAAATGGAGAAGAGTAGGGGCTTGAGGACCAAGCCCTGGGGGACACCAACAGCAAGGGGAAGAGGAGGGGAGGTAGAGCCGGCAAAGGAGACATTGAAGGAGCGGTCAGATAGCTAGGAGGAGAACCAGGAGAGAGCAGTGTCCTTTAGTCCAATAGAGCAAAGCATACTGAGGAGGAGTTTATGGTCAACAGTGTCAAATGCTATGGAGAGATCGAGGAAGATCAGTAGGGAGTAGTTGCCCCTTGATTTGGCTATCAGGAGGTCATTTGACACTTTTGTAAGGGCGGTTTCTGTCAAGTCTAGAGGGCAGAACCCAGTCTGTAGGGGGTAAAGAAGAGAGTTTTTTTGATAAATAGCTTATAAGGCACGAGTAAACCAGGCATTCTAATAGTTTGGAGATGAAGGGGAGGTTGGAGATGGGTCGGTAGTTGGCAGCATCGGTTGGGTCAAGAGTCAGTTTCTTTAGTAGTGAGGATACGATAGCATGTTTAAATGAGGAGGGGAAAATACCAGAGGTCAGAGAGAGGTTAAATATAATGGTGAGATGGGAGATAACCACTGGGGAGAGGGACCAGAGGAGGTGTGAGGTGAGAGGGTTGCTAGTGTAGGTGGTGGGGTGAGCAGAGGAGAGCAATCTGGAGATTTCTTCTTTTGTCACTGGTCTGAGTGCAGAGAATGAGCAGGAGCTAGATGCAGTACTGACAAGACTAAGGTTGGGGCTAGTCTGGGAATGAGAGAGGCTGTGAGTTGTGAGAGACCAAGGGAGGATGTGAGTGATAGAAGCTGAGAGGCAAATGGCGTCCTTTATGGGGATGTCAAAGTCACCTGAAATGATGGTCTGGATTTTGCAGGATAGAAAGTGGGGGAGCCAGGTGGCAAAGTGATGCAGGAACAGGTAGGGAGGACCCGGGGGGCGAGATAATTGCTACTCGCATGGACAGCGGACAGAAAAGTCATAGCGTATATGCCTCAAATGATTGAAAAGTGAGTGAAGGTATGGGGTGGATGGTCTGGTAGGTACATTTTGGGGAGAGAAGAACACCTATTCCTCCGTCATGCCTGTTTTCTGGTCTTGGGGTGTGGGAGAACTGCAGACCATTATAAGACAATGCAGTAGGGGAGGCCGTGTCACACTGCTGTGTTCACGTTTCCGTAAGAGCTAGCAGATTTAGAGATTTAGTAGTGAAAAAGTCGTGGATGGTGGGGAGTTTATTACATGCTGACTGGCAGTTCCAAAGCGCACATTTAAAGGAGTCAGCAGAGGGTAAACCTTGGTAAGTAGTTGGGCTTAAAGGGTGTCTAAGTGAGGCAGGTAGGGGGTAATAGTTAGGAGCAGTGGAGGGTGGACCAGGATTGGGAGAGATATCCCCAGCTGCTACTAGCAGGACAGAGGGGCTAATGTGAGTAGAGTGCACCAGAGGTGAGCTTTGGAAATAGGTTCTAAAGCTAACAGCAAAGATGAGAATAGAGGTGACAGCATTAGTGATAGTTGTGAAGCGCAAGGCATTTAGGCAGAGTTTGTGGCCTACCTGTCTCCTGCCCTGTCTAACTACATGAAACAGTTGATTCAGCTCACACTACAGACAACTCACACGTGTGGCTATAATGGTAATACTGATTTTATCATATAGCTTAGGATACAACAAGAACACAGCCGGGAGTGGCTACTTAGATTGCATTAATTAGGTCAGCTGGAGTTTAGAATTGCATGACTAGTGAAAGGGAAGCGCTGCCTGTGATTGACTGAGTGCTGTGACCAATGACTGGCAGCACTCAGCTGTCATTCAATGAATGGCTGAGAGCTGCCTGTGATTGGCTGAGCGCTTAGCCAATCAGATACAGCCCTTTCGGCAGGCGGGGTTTTTAAATCCCCACCTGCTAAAAGAGCTCTAGAGCAGTGCAGGAAGAAGACAGGCTAGACGCGCCTGAGTCCCGGCAGCTGAGGAGAGGTGAGTGTAATTTTTTTTTTATTTTCTAACACATTCTACTGATGATTTTTAGGAAAGGGCTTATATGTAAATCCCTGCAGGGCTTGCCAGCAGCCTATTGCTTTCAATGGGACTGCAGAAGTGCCGGTCCTATTAAAAAGCAATGGGAGAACATTGCGATCCTCTGCCACAGCTGTCACAGCTGTGACAGGGGATTCTTTACTCCCTGCAGGGATAAAGAAATCCTCTGCCACAGCTGTCACAGCTGTGACAGCTGTGGCGGGGGATTCTTTACTCCTTGCAGAGATTAAGAAATCCTCTGCCACAGCTGTGACGGCTGTGGCAGGGGATTCTTAACTACCTGCAGGGAGTCCTCTTGGCATTGATCACTGCGACAGTGCTGTCACAGTGTTCAGTGACAAGGGGTTTCCCCGCTGGGGAATATTGACGTGCACCACGGACCTATGGTGCACGCATGTCCTATGTTTTCGCAATGTGTTGGATTAGGTGAGCCATGGGATGATGTGTTGAAGAGTGGAGAGCTTGTGGATATTGTGAGATGTTTGAGAGTGAAGGTGCAAAAGGGCAAAGAATTTGCTTCAGTGTGCCGGAGAGGATGGGTATAGTTCAGCGGGTGTTGGAAGATGCATAATAAATATCAGAGTGTGTTACAGAAAGTGCAAGAATTGAAAAAGGAGGTTTGTGATGTACATAGTTATCTGGTAATGTCACGATGTCAGAACAGGTTACTTGTGGATAAAGCAGATCAATACAGTACAATAGCGGAAAAAAACAGCTGTCAGGGTTGTACAGAGGAAGAATAAATAAGAAAAAGGTCCATACTTTGGTGGACAAAGTGGATGTCGATTGGGATCCAGATAAGTGAGATGGAGATCGTTAGGGCAGCAAATATGTATTCATTTTATATCTTGTATCCATCTTATATGCTTTTCAAACTGTCATATCAAAAACTATTAATTCTCCATTAGAGCATTTCAGACATACTATCTAAGATTTGCCGAAGTGGTGGAAAACAACCTTGGTTATTAAGCAACTCGTGACAAGAAAAGCCTAGCGACTTTGACATTATCAGCACCAGTTCTCCAAGGCAAGACTCATGGCTTATTTGTACATATTTTTAAATATATGATAAAGAAGTCTGCTGGGCATGTTAGAAATATACTTCTTTACCTAGCACTATAAATTGAGATGCAGGACTAATAAAGGGGGGAACTATCTTGATTAAACCAAGCTGAGTGTAACGTGTCTTAGTTCTTTGAAGTCCTTAATCTCATTCTTTTTATAATTTAAAACCTCAAAATACGCCTGGAGCCTATGTCCTGTGCTAACAAGATATTTGGGATTCTTCCTTAGCTGAATCTGAGTATTTCTCAGATCCCGTTAAGGAGGATGGACATTTTAATGAGCATAGAGAAATTGATCTGCCCTTTTTAAAGCAAATCCTATCATGAGGTGCAAAATGGTAAGTAGTCCACAAGGACCGATGAATAGAGATGTAGTGGAGGGTTTTTCACAACAGAATTAAATGATATTCATGGGAGATTTGCTCAGAAACAGACAGAACCATAGATAACATGGATAGTGAGAATGTTTGATGAAGGAACGGATGGCATATTGTAGTAGAAATGAGGATTAATTAGCGTAAAATGTCTATAGATTTGTATAAACTAGATGTATTACGCAGCTGTAGTGATTTGACTCTGTAGAGGCTAATGGCTGCATAATTTTATTATGGTAATTGCTGGACAATGGCATGGTGAAAGATGTGTGCTATAACATTAGCCTAATGTAAAGTTCCAGTGCAGCCTCTTAAGGGTTAAATCACATTCCTATACAGTAAGACGGAAAGTGTATCTATCTTGGGTGTATCCCCAGCCCTTTCCTCTCTCAACTTCTGAGACAAAGAAGCTGGTCTTTGCCTGACCACATGTTGAGGAGACAAAGGCTGAGAGGGGCGTGGGGAGGGGATTCTATATGGCTCAACGAATGAATATATATATGTTACTGATGTCATGTTATATACCCATAAAGGGCAGGTATTATGTGTTTTAATAAAACTGGAGCTCTTACATTGTACGGGCAGACCCAGTTGAGATTCGAGACTAATAGCTTGTGTCTGACTGGTTGTTTTCATCGCATGCGCATGCCATACTATGTAATTAGGAAGCTTCAGAATACCCCAGAACCTGCTGGAGCAATTGGTGTCCAGATCAATATTTGTGGATAGGGAGGACGCACCCAAATTTATTAACTTGTCAACTGATCCAGTGGTAGCTTAGATATTCAGGACTTTACAGGTCCAGCAGGGTCGGCTAACCCTACTAGATGTGATGGGGATGGGTATATGAGATAAATATCCTACTGATTCTCATTGGCCACATACAGAGAAGCCCTAGTGTACTTTGCGTCATTGTATGCAGAGTATTGAGGATGATATGATGAAACATGCGATTGCAATGAATGTACAAAGGGATTTGATGAGAAGAATGCTGACTTTGAGTATTAGGAATAAAATGATCAAAACCACTTCCCCAGCGTATAGAGGACCAGATCAGCGGGGCAAGGCGCGGAGGACGGGGATGAGTACGCTCAGCTGCCCCCATGGAGCTGATCCATGAGGACAGCTGAATCTTTAACTTTTAAAAACTTTTTTGCACTTTAATGCGATCGCATTGCTGGGGGGACTCCCTGCAGGACGGGATGACAGCTCCATGTTGTTAGCTACCTCCGGGCACCGACAGCATGGAGCTGTCACATCCATAGCCCACGTGACTTTAATCCCTAAAGGAAGCATGTTTCTACATCCTCAGGGATTAAAGCCCACTTTTCTAGGATGTAAAAACACTATGGGCTGGTCAATAAGGGGTTAAAGGAATACTGCAACAGAAACACAAATATTTTAACTAGACACTGATAAGGGAGTGAAAGTTTTATGGTCCCTGAATTACTGTTGGGGGGTCACCAGGCCAGCAGTCCTATCTGTGCTATAGATGTCTCATAGCACAGTCACACATGAATCCTCCTGAAGAATTTAACCCACTATTCAAAAGTTGTTATAAATTTATATTCCCAAATTCTTCTATGGCTTTGTGACTTGAAACCGCCCTTCGGTATCATAACTCTCATATGTTCTATGCCGTGTCCATGACTAGAAAAATGTTCAGCCACAGGTAATTCTGTCTTTCTCTGTTTAATTGTGTGGCGATGTGGTCTCATCCTGGCTTTCAGTTTTTGTCCTGTTTCTCCAACATAAAGGCCCCCAACAGGACATTTACTACAGAGGATCAGATATACAACATCAGATGTGGAACATGTGAATGTCCCGGGATCTGATAGTCCTGCTGTGTGTTGGGGATTTGTATCCTGTCCATGGTCAGTATATGTGAGCAGGTCTTGCAGCTTCTTACATTACAAGGATAAGTTCCTTTTTGTGTGTCAGAGGGCAATGCACTCCTGATTATAAAGTTCCCCAAAATTTGGAGGGAGGTTGCCTGTAACACAGAAGTGGAGGGTCCAGGAATATGGTTTTCAGATGGTCATCCTTGTGTAAGGTATGCTAGAGTTTCTTTGCGGTTTTCCTTAGCACTTCTAGCTGTGCATTGCAGGTCACTACTAGAGGTACACAATCATTTCCTTCCTTCTCTGTGTATTGGAGTAGTTCATTTCTGGGTATCCTGGTGGCTCTGGTGATTTGGTCATCAATTGAGGTGGGATGGTAAACCCTGATTTAAAAAATGTCCTTTTAAGATGATATAGATGTTCCTCTCTGTCTGTTGGGTTGGAGCAGATCTGGTTGTAACTGATGACCTGGCTGTGGACTATGGACTTTTTGATGTGTTTAGGATTGGAATTGTCCCAACTCAGGGTATGTGGGATGATCAATCAGTTTTCGGTACAGGGATGTCTGTATTGAGTTGTTTGAAAACTTTATGGTGGAGTCCAAAAAGTTGATTTTGGTATACGAATAGCTTAATGTAATGTTTATGGTGGGGTGGAATGCATTTAATCTCTCATGAAACTGTAAAAATTCTTGTTCGTTGTTGGTCCAGACAATTATGATGTCATAAATGTAGCGAAAGTAGGCCACTAGTTTGCAGAGTAGGCCTGTACCCAAACACCATGAACAAAGGTAAAATCAGCTGTGTTATCAATCTGTTATCTCACAACCCCAATAATGTGGAGCTCAGTGTTCTCTCCAGAGAACTTTCATTCTGTCCCACTAAAATGCTTGTCAAAATAGAACTCTGTAGCGACATGGAGGAATATTTCAGGAGATTAAGACTGAAAGAGTTCTTCCATGACAAAGAGGACACAGGACTTTCAAGCACACAAACATAGGAGAAACTCGGGGCCAAAAAGAAGTCTGATTGGACATCCCCTCCTGGCTGCAACCCCACTTTGGACAAATATATAGACTCCTTTAGACATGTGGTGCAATCTACTATACTGGACAAGCAGGAAAGGGAAGCATAATGGGCATATACAGTAAATTTATAACAACATTTGACACTTTGAATAGTGGATTAAATTCTTCTTCACGAGGATTCATGTATGACTGAGAGGTATGAGACATCTATAGCACAGATAAGACTGCTGGCCTGGTGACCCCCCAACAGTAATTCAGGGACCATAAAACTTTCACTCCCTTATTGGTGTCTAGCTAAAAATGTTTGTGTTTCTGTTGCAGTATTTCTTTAATGAATCACATCCAAGCACATCCATATCTGTGCCTTGTCAAAAGTATGTGTGTATAAATATGCATGCCTCTTCGGATCTATTTCATTTAAGCCTGAAGAAGAACCCTGCGTTGGTTCAGAAGCTCGCACTAACATCATGTATTTTTGTTAGCCATTAAAATGTATCATATCTACAAGATTACGTGGTTTCTCTTGCTGGGGACAATCACATTTTGCTCTACTGGCTAACAAGGTACCAAATCTTCAAAACCCTTACATATTATAACATGTGACTTGTAAAATGGGGTCCAAATTACTTAAAGGGGTTGTCCCGCGCCGAAACGGGTTTTTTTTTTTTCAACCCCCCCCGTTCGGCGCGAGACAACCCCCGATGCAGGGGTTAAAAAAGAACACCGCACAGCGCTTACCTGAATCCCCGCGCTCCGGTGACTTCTTACTTACCTGCTGAAGATGGCCGCCGGCATCTTCTCCCTCGGTGGACCGCAGGGCTTCTGTGCAGTCCATTGTCGATTCCAGCCTCCTGATTGGCTGGAATCGGCACGTGACGGGGCGGAGCTACACAGAGCCCCATTGAGAAGAGGAGAAGACCCGGACTGCGCAAGCGCGTCTAATTTGGCCATTAGACGGCGAAAATTAGATGGCAACCATGGAGACGAGGACGCCAGCAACGGAGCAGGTAAGTGAAAAACTTTTTATAACTTCTGTATGGCTCATAATTAATGCACAATGTACATTACAAAGTGCATTAATATGGCCATACAGAAGTGTATAGACCCACTTGCTGCCGCGGGACAACCCCTTTAATTACTTAAAAAAAGCTCCATCTACCATTACACTGGCCTTAAAGTGTCAATGTAGGTACAGGACAATGAGGGCTAATGTATTTTGGCCAAAATATCATCCAATACCTCATGGATGTTACTGTATGTTGCAGATTTAACACTGGCCTTAGGGAGATTGGCTTTAAGCAGTGCCGGATTAAAGGGGTATTTGAATCCCTGCAAGTTATCTCCTATCAACAGTGGAGGTCCGACTGCTGGAATCTCTTATTGCATTGCCCCTCATGCTCCTCCTACTATCTGCTCCTGAAAAGTGGGAATGAAAATGCGAAACAGAAAATTTCAGAAAATTCCAATTTTTAAAGGGTTTAAGGCTAAAAGGGGCCTAAGGGTCCTTTTACAGAGGCCAATAAATCTTTCAGACACCCGCATCCAGCAGGAATCTGAACAATTATCACTCAGTGTAAATGAATGCCCTGACTGATTGATGAATAAGAATTCATTCACTTCTCATTTGTCGGTCAGTTCTTTCATGCAGCAAACTGAGCAACGGATTGGCCGTGTAAACAGGCAATCATTCATTTATGAATGACTGCCTGTTTATTTTGAGTGGAGGCGGGCGGGCCAGAATAATCCCTGACCCGCTCTGCCTCCATTTACTGAGCGAGGCTTGTCCCTGTGTAAAAGAATCATTGCTGGGACCACCTGTTGGGCATTTGCACCCGACAGGTCATCCCGTGTAAAACAGCCCTGAGGCCCCCCTCACACAGACGTTTTTGTACAGAGTTTAGTGCTGCCTTTTCAGCGCTGCGATAAACGCTGTACAATCTTCCCATTAATTTCAATGGGGCTATTCACACATGCGTTGAAACGCTGCGCTTTGACAGTGATGCATGTTCTCTCTTTGGCCATGCGTCGCCCATTAAAATGAATGGGCAGCGGTTTCAGTGCTGCTGAAAACGTGGCACAACTTGGTACAATGTTTTTGGCAGCGCTAAACACCAGCGCTAGCTGCATGAGCTAAAGAAAAAAAAGTAATACTCACCTAGTAGGTGCGATCCGGGTCCCTGGCGCTGCTCTTCAGGCTGCCAGACATTTGTCAGCACTGATAGACCATCTATTGCTGGTTACAGGGATTGAAATCCCAGCAACAGATTGCTCTGATTGGTTCAGGAGTGCCGACTCAGCCAAACAGAGCCGGCGCTCGATGCACCAATCACAGCCATTCATTTGAATGACATAATTGAATGACTGTGATTGGTGCAGAGCTCCAGCTCTGACTGGCTGAGTCGGCGCTCCTTAACCAATCAGAGCAATCTCTTGCTGAAGGCGGGGATTTCAATCCCCATCACCAGCAGTAGACGGTCTATCAGCGCTGACAAGTGCCCGGCAGCCTGTCAGGAGCCCTGGAGAACAGCGGCAGGGACCGCCACGGCACCTGCTAGGTGAGTTTTTTTTTCCAGCTTCCTTGGCTGTGTAATTCTGCTGTGCTGAAAACGCAGCCAAAAAACTGGCAAAATGTATGCCAGCGCTGCTGAAACCGCAGTAGATGCAGCATTAAAAACGCTGAGTTTCTGCTAACGCCTGTGTGAGGAGGGCCTAATGGTGAAAAATATTGAATTCTTTAGGCTCAGCAGCCCTGTGTACCCAGCATCATAGCTTACAGAAGCCACATTTCTGTACCATGAAAGTACATTTCCAAAGTGTAATTACAGCTCCACACAAGTGGTTCCCTGGAAGCAGCTGTACCAGCGCTGGTGAAGAGATCTCTAGCTATGAATATTTAGCACTTGAATCTCAGCTGTATACCGCATCCTCCACCTTTTGATTTTCAAGGAACATGTGCGAACTGCCTCCTCCTCTTGTGTGCTAATATGTTCCTAAGACTGCAAAACTTTCTATATCACTCAATGTGGTTCATTGTATTCTACCAAACAATGTATTATGCTCTGACAAAGGATGTAAGGTGAAGTTCCCTTTGGCTTTATGTTCGCACTAGTTTTTACCCGCGTGGAATTTGTATTTTTTTTATCTAATCTGTGCTTTACTGTATATTAAAACATCCTTCCATTTTAGTGCTTTGCAATGCCTACATTTTTGATTCATTCTCCCTATGATTACTAATTGATGGTTAATATAGTCAATCAATGGGTCGTAATGAAATGCGGCATCATTCAAAGGCGCCCATGTGCTACATACAAACACATGACTACTTTCTGAATGTCTTTCAGCAAATAAAGCATGCCATCTTTGGGAGTCTTCAAGCATCTCTGCAGCCATCAGACACATGACGCTCAGCATCTAAGGTCTGGCAGGCCTCAGATTGCTCCATTGTCTTGCCAGCACTAAAAGACCAGTGACTGTCAGCATCTAAAGTTTTGTGGACCTGACATTGCTCCAATGTATCTCTAGCTCTGCGAGACATGTGACAATTAGCATGTAGGGTCCAGCGGACCTGATATTGTTCCAATGTCTCTCTAGCTCTGAGAGACATGTGACCATTAGCATCTAGGGTTCAGCGGACCTGACATTGCTCCAATGTCTCTGTAGCTATGAGAGACATGTGACCATTAGCATGTAGGGTCCAGCGGACCTGACGTTGCTCCAATGCATCTCGAGCTCTGCGAGACATGTGACCGTTGGCATCTAGGGTCCGGCGGACCTGACATTGCTTCAATGTATCTCTAGCTCTAAGAGACATGTGACCATTAGCATGTAGGGTTCAGCGGACCTGACATTGCTCCAATGTCTCTGTGGCTATGAGAGACATGTGACCATTAGCATCTAGGGTCCAGCGGACTTGATATTGTTCCAATGTATCTCTAGCTCTGAGAGACATGTGACCATTAGCATCTATGGTCCGGCAGACCTGACATTGCTCCAATGTATCTCTAGCTCTGTGAGACATGTGACCATTAGCATCTAGGGTCCGGTGGACCTGACATTGCTTCAATGTATCTCTAGCTCTGAGAGACATGTGACCATTAGCATCTAGGGTCCGGCGGACCTGACATTGCTCCAATGTATCTCTAGCTCTGAGAGACATGTGACCATTAGCATCTAGGGTCCGGCGGACCTGACGTTGCTCCAATGTATCTCGAGCTCTGAGAGACATGTGACCATTAGCATCTAGGGGCTGGCGGACCTGACATTGCTCCAATGTATCTCTAGCTGTGAGAGACATGTGACCATTAGCATGTAGGGTTCAGGGGACCTGACGTTGCTCCAATGTATCTCGAGCTCAAAGAGACATGTGACTATTAGCATCTAGGGTCCGGCGGACCTGACGTTGCTCCAATGTATCTCGAGCTCTGAGAGACATGTGACCATTAGCATCTAGGGGCTGGCGGACCTGACATTGCTCCAATGTATCTCTAGCTGTGAGAGACATGTGACCATTAGCATCTAGGGTCCGGCGGACCTGACGTTGCTCCAATGTATCTCGAGCTCTGCGAGACATGTGACCGTTAGCGTGTAGGGTCCGGCGGACCTGACATTGCTCCAATGTCTCTCTAGCTTTGAGAGACATGTGACCATTAGCATGTAGGGTTCAGGGGACCTGACGTTGCTCCAATGTATCTCGAGCTCAAAGAGACATGTGACTATTAGCATCTAGGGTCCGGCGGATCTGACATTGCTCCAATGTATCTCTAGCTCTGAGAGACATGTGACCATTAGCATGTAGGGTTCATGGGACCTGACATTACTCCAATGTCTCTGTAGCTATGAGAGACATGTGACCGTTAGCATCTAGGGTCCGGTGGACCTGACATTGCTCCAACGTATCTCTAGCTCTGAGAGACATGTGACCATTAGCATCTAGGGTCCGGCGGACCTGACATTGCTCCAATGTATCTCTAGCTCTAAGAGACATGTGACCATTAGCATGTAGGGTCCGGCGGACCTGCTATTGTTCCAATGTATCTCTAGCTCTGAGAGACATATGACAGTCAGCATCTAAGGTCCAGCGGGCCTCAGATTGCTCCAATGTATCTCTAGCTCTGAGAGACATGTGACAGTCAGCATCTAGGGTTCATTGCTCCAATGTCTCTGTAGCTCTAAGAGACGCTCATAATCTAAAGTCCGACGGGCCTGAGACTGCTCCAGGGTCTCTACTGCTGTAAGAGCATCTTGTCTTTCAGCTTGTTGATGCCTTCTTGCCTCAGCGCGGTCATCAGATTCTTGGATTCTAATCATTTTCGCAGTCCGAGCTCTGCGCTAGATCTGACTTGCGCAGCATATTAAAAGAAGACCAAAAAATGGATAGGAAATAGGATTAGCAAAAAGGAAACCATTTCTTACACAGCTGAGATTAAACAATTGGTTGGTTGCTCTGGGCAGCACAGATTTTCTTTAAAATCTCAATCCATGTTAATGTCTCCTTCATTCAAGTTTTCAGGATATCCCGGACAACGTTGGGTATCCCTACTGGCTTAATAATCGCATATGTGCGGCAACAACGCCTGCCCTCATGTGTCTGCCCATTTCTGTAGGAATAGCGTATGTCCTTCCTCAAGATGCAAGCTATCTCCATGCCAAATTTTACTATCGCATTTATAATATTAGCATGGATGTAATTAGTCGTAAGGATCTGACAACAGCTCTCACCCATTTCTATGGGATCTCGACTATTCATTCCTCTGAGATGCATTATTCATAACCTATTACAATAAGCATCATATTCTGTCTTCATGTATTATATAAAAATTACATTTTTTGCAGAAACACGGCTACCCCAGTGCATAGGCATGTCTCCCAACCGTCCTGGATTTTGGGATCTATCCTGCCAATTTAGGAGGCACGAGACAAGTCCTGCAACAGGGATGGAGTTGAAGAAAAAAAGCTTATACGGATGCCTGCCACTCCCATATAGCACTGGTCCAACCACTACTACAGTTCCCCCATTCAATTTCAGGTAATGGGATCAAGTGATCACTGCAGCCAATCACCCGTCTCAGCCGTATGCTGAGGCCATTGATTGGCTGCAGTGATGGTGTGATCCTGCTACCTGGAAGTGAGCAGGAGACAGTAGAGGTGCAGACCGGAGCAGGTAGCGAGACGGGTGAGTATAAGCTTTTTTTTTTTTTAAATATTATTTTCCTGCATAAAAGGGGGCATATGGGGCACTATTACTGAGGGGCACATGCAGAGGGCACTGCCTCTGAGGAGCACATGTGGGGGCACCATTACTGAGCGCATCGTGCAGGAGTAAATATTACTGGGGCACATGTAGAGGGTTACCAATAATGAGGAGAATATATGTAGAGGCACTATTACTGAGGGACACATGTGAGGATTACTATTACCAATGAGCACTATTGCTGAGGGGCACATGCAGAGGACACTATCACTGAGGAGCACATGCCGGGGTAGATATTACTGAGTTGCACTTGTGTTTGGATGCTGTTAACGAAGGTCACATGTGGAGGAACTATTTCTGAGTGACACATGTGGGGGTTACTATTCCTGTGGGGCACATGCAGGGGTAAATATTATTGACGGGCATATGTGAAAGGTTACTATTAATAAGAAGCACACATGGAGGCACAATTACTGAAAGACACAGTAGGGGTTACTATTACAAAGGGGCAAATGCCCCTCATTTGCCCCCTGCACTATTACTGAGAGGCACATGAGGGGCAATATTATCGAGGAGAACAAGTGAGGGCATTCTTATTAGGTGGGGCACTATTACCTTGTGAGGCATGCTGATGGGCACTATTACCATGGGCGGGGGACTGAGGGGCACTATTAATGGGAGGGGGCACAAAGTGTGTCTTAGCAAAAATGCGGTGTGGGAAATATGACCTAGGCTGTGGCTGGTATTGCAATTCAACTTCAAAAACTCAAATGCTGCAATACCAGACACTGCCAAGGAGTGGTGCTGTTTCTAGAGGAAGCCAACCAGACTATTTTTTCTATTCTCATGTAATCCTCTAAGGATTTCACAACTGATGCCCAAAATCACATCAGTTTTGCAATCTATTCCTCTGTCTGCAACTAATCTGTTTCCCTCCATTGAGACTAATAGGAGATTGTGTTAATTTGTGCATCAGTGGAGGATAAAATGTAACCCTTTCCAGGAAACCAATTATATAGCCCTACAGTTGTTGGACTCTTTCCATCACATTACATACTGAAGAAAATTGAAAGGGTACTAAGCAAAAACTAGATATTCCTACCCATTATCCAAGAAGAGAGTAATTTATGGAGAACTAAACAGACATCAGCCTGCAGTGCAGAGACATGCAGGGAAACAGCAGCCCGGAATCAAGGGTAAAAAATAACTGAGACTCATCCAAGCCACACAACCAGGCACAGGGTGCGCAGTCCTGGGCACATGATTAGTGCCAGTCCTAGTTAGGCTCTGTCCTATGCAGCTGCATCCCCGTGATCGTCTTAGTGAAAGTGTTGCTGCCTGGGGTAAAGGTCAATGCACTCACTATTCTTTCCAAAAACCCTTATACATAAACCATCTTGGGTTCCCACAGTGTAGGGGGATTAAAAATTGGGGAACACATTGGGGTAAACAGTAAATCTTTATTTGGCAGCTGGCTCAGTGGTACAGTCTCTTTTCTTTAGCACACAGTTTCACAAGTTTGCAACACAGTTTCAAATATTTTGGCAATCCCAGCATTAATACTTGGCAACATTGTCTCAACTTGTCAGCCCATTCGGAAGCAAGTCTTGGTCTCTTTAACCTTTTGCAATCCAATTTTGGATTCAGGGTTTCCTAGGGGGGTTTCTCTATCTGCCATTATACAATGGCACCATCTGCTGGCTAGAGCCAGTACTGCGGTATGTGACATGCTGGAGAGGCCCCTGACAACAGAGCGGCCAGTAATATACAGTAAGAATACCCTGCCGGACGTCTTCCGACATCAGAGCTGTACAGCCTTCAATCAGAATGTCTTCAGACGTCAGACAGTGGATTGGAAAGGGTTAAACATTCACAGTCTCTTAGTTACTCAGCAGTCTGGTGTAACTCTATGAACACTCTCAACAGTTCACAATAGTATGCACTCACAGTCTTTTAATGGCAGGCTCTCATTCTCTCAGCAAAACAGGGGCTTCACAAGTGGAGCTCCTACAGATACAACAGTTCATCTGACAAGCTCCAGTTTCCCATCTGCACCCAACCTCTTCTGCAGCAGGCTTCCAAGCTTTCTCCCATGGCTCATGATTTAGACCACATTCAACCTTGAATCGAGCTTATGTACTTGCTGCTCACTTCACCATTGTGGCCAACACAATTTCTTGCATGCAATGCCTTGACTTTCATACCAAACATAGGCACCATCATGTTGGACAAGATGCGCTTTATCATTTGCCCATCAGATGCATGTGCCCTACTCAGGGCAGTACCCTGTTATACAAGACCATGTGTACAATGTCCACAGGGGCCACAACAGTGAATGATACATAAATCAGTGGCACAATACATATTGTCAATACACAATAAACCTCAGCAGTTATGCAACAATCATTAACACTCAGAGGTGCCCCAAGCTCTATGCTGCCTGAGATGAAGTGCGAATTCATCCCCCCACCCTCTCACGCAAGACTCTCCCCTTATTTCACAGGTATTGAAAGCATCAATACACAAGATACCCAACACATATTTGAACCATTGAGACTTGTTTGAAGTGACAGACTAATAGTGCCCCCAGTAGTGACTCAAGAATAAGTGTCCCCTTTAGTGGCCTCAATAGTTATAGTGACCCCATTAGTGATCCAAGTAGTAATTTTTACCCTGTTAGTGGCCCCAGTAGAATTAGTGAACTCAATAGTGGCTCCAGTAGTAATAGGGACCACCATGTTAGGGGGCCAAGTAGCAATAGTGACCATAATAGTGGCGCCAGTAGTAATAATGACCCTGTCAGTGGCCCCAGTAGTTATAGTGACCTCCATAGTGGCCGCAGTAGTAATAGTGCCCCATAGTGGACCTCCATACAGGCAGCAATCTGACATCAAGCATTTAACTCTCTTGGTCTGTAGCTATGGTCCAGTGGCTGTCACTGCTGTAAGCCACTCTCTGCCCAGCATCGGCACTGCTTACAGGGTGGCATCTGCATTTAGGAACACAGATGCTAGGAGGAGAAGTCTGGGGTCACAGACTGATTACAGCAGCCACCATCAGACTAGGGCTACACACCCAGGGAGTTAAATGTTTGTTGTGTTGCTGGACTCGCAGTTGGTACAATTTTTTTTACCAGCCATTAGCATGGCTGGTAAACAATAAACGGTGGTAGGGCTGGTGACTTACCTACCAGATGGCAACCTGCCACCCTTCTGAGGTCCTGCAGGCTGCCACCTGAGGCAGCAAGCTCAGGTTGCCTCATGGTAGGGGCACTCCCAATAAACATTAGTATTTATATCACTTTGCCTAATAATATTATTAACAGTCTACATCACCTATCTAAATAAACCAGAGCAAATGTGGCATTTACCTGACTATGCTAGATTAACTTTTTCATCCCCCTTAAAACCAGATGAAACCTTTAAAAGGGAATTTTCCTACACGTCCCCTTTAAATGTGATTTCCATACCATAGTACAGAGGATAAATGATTAGCATCTCCATCTCGCATCTTAACGATTTTCCCTAAAAATCTGGGAATCAAAAAGTTAAATAATATCTATCACTTTAAGATTCCAAGACGTTCCTTTCCTTGAATTCTAAAATGTCAATCAGTGTAATAAACATCTGCTTAGAGCTTCTAATTAATAGATGAGATTAAGATGTGCATAAATACATCTATCAGCCGGGCATGGAGAAATCGAATGGATACTATGTATGGGACCATGGATCACTGATACATTGTAGTGATGGATGAGTTGCTACTTACTTTGGGCTGCAGGACTGAGGCGATGTGGCTGCGTCTGATGCCTGCTGGTGACACAGAAGCTTCTATTCAGCTGTAGCTTTCTGAATGAAATACATTTGTGACATGATGCGGTGAGAGGGCAAGTGTGGGAGGCAGCAATATTCTCCAGTGCCATGGATTGCAAGCTTCTGCACTTCTACAGAAGCCTATCCCTATCTGTGCTGCCCATTGGCTGCGGAGAGGAGAATGATGCTGGAGTAATTCCTGCGGAGTGAATGAAGGAACCTTGGGGGGGTCTGATGTGGGTTTGATTTTAGCCTCTCGCATCCAGCTGTATTACAGCAGACATCATTACAGGGATGTCACTCATCTCCAGTGTGTACTCTCAGAAATTCTCTTTTTATTTGTTTTCAATCCCAAGTAATTGCTGGAAATGTTGCTTGAACAATATTGTCTATTAATCTGTTATTTGACATGTTGCCTATGATACAGCAGAGCTGCCTCACAAAGTAACATTCCCTGTGGATTTCTGGTTGATGCACAAGTCTGTAAACAAGTTCATATTTGCATGCAGTGCCTTACGAATTTACTCCCCCCACTTGGTTATTTTCCCATTTTTACTGTTTTTGCATTCCTGTTTTAGGGGGGTTTATAGCATTTGTTTAACATAACATGCCGTTCTCCTTGAAGTCGGCATATCACACACTGGGATTTGTCTGTTCTTCCAGGTAAGGCTGCCTGTCCATGGGCGTTGCGGTAGCCACCGCCCGGGAGCAGGAGCCTGCAGACAGATCTCCGCGGTCAGCCTATCTGACAGATAGGCTGACAGCGGAGAATCGTGGCAATTCGCAGCATGCTGCGATTTGACGCCCGCGAGCGGAGAATAGCTATGATTATCTGCTCGCGGACATGGGGCTGTGCTTTCTATAGCAACTCTATGGAAAGCATGCATTGCGTTCCCCGCAGGATCATCGCCGTGGGGAACAGAATCCAAAACTGCCCGAGGAGAGGTAACCTTAATCTGCTCCAATTCCTTCCAGTTAGATAGTTGTGTCGGTGTTAGAGATGGGCGAACTCGTTTAGGGTGATTTCGCAATTCAGCACAGCTTTTTTCGAGTAACTGACTATTTGGGCGAGAAGATTCGGGGGTGCCGGGGGGGCGGCGTGGTGGAGCGGGGGGTAGGAGTGGGGAACAGGTGGGAGCTCTCTCCCCCCCCCCCCCCAATCCCCTCTGCAACCCCCCGCTCACCCCCGGCACCCCCCGAATCTTTTCGAGTAGTCAGTTACTCGAAAAAAGCGGTGCTCGATTGCGAAATCGCCCTAAACGAGTACGTTCGCTCATCTCTAGTCATGTCTGTCACAAACCAGCCCTTCACTGCACGTGACATGGGCACATTTGCATGGGGTTGACCGAATCACGCTCCCTCAGTTGTGCACTCATTGCCGGATGGAGTATAGATCACACCCCAGCACAGTCATATGTGCCCCAAAAATACCCACTGCCACCACTGACCATTTTATTGTAAAGCAGGTCAGCCACCTAAAACTTGGTAATGTGCTGGGGTACGGGCACTCATGGCACTCCAGTAGTTGAAGGTACACTCTTATCGGGGGCTATAGATTTTTATAGAGTGACAAGGACTGAACTTAATAAAGCTTAAACCGTACTACAAAAAGTTGCAATGCTTGTAAAAAGTAAAAAAGATAATATAAAAAGGTCATATAATACATGCAAAATAAATTACCAAATGAAAGACTAAAAACTAGAATACCAGACCTAACTGATTGGGTCAGTTTGAATCTGTTCAAGAAGAGACACGATAGGCACATCTTGGGCAGAACCATATATGTGGATACAATCTCCTGGGGTGTGACATTGATCTTTGATTTACACTGCACTTTTAACATGTCCCAGTAACACCACAATAACCCGTCTCCTGACCATGTGATAGGGGCGGGTTCAGTACCTGCAGGATATCTCACTTTTGAAGCCTCGATTCTTTTTTGGTCATATTTCCCCATAGGAAGCTGCTAGGGAGAAACTACGACCATTATATTCCAGTACAGAAATGTATCAATCCATCAATACTGAACATGGCTGTCATAGCTCACTTGGTTGAGCAGATATTGAGTTTTGTGGGTTTCTGGTATACTATGATCCTACTGTTTGGACAATAAGAAGCGTCTGGATTCCATGAGCACAATCATGTTGCTGGCATTTGCCAGAGGATGAATTATTAACCCTTTCCAATCCAATTTGTATCCTGGTTTTCCTAGGGGCTTACTCTTTTTCTGCTGTTATACAACGGCGCTATCTGCTGGCTAAAGCCAGTACTGCATGAGGTGACACATTGGATAGGCTCCGACAGCAGAGAGGCTGGCAATATACAGTAAGAGAACCCCGACAGACATCTTCCAACATCGGTGTTGTACAGCCTTAAATCATAATGTCTTCAGAAGTCAGACAGTGGATTTGAAAGGGTTAAACCCTCCATTTTAGCTTTAGCAGTATGTTTTAGGTCCTTGTTCTGCTGGAAGGTGAACCTCCAACCCCCGTCTCACATCTTGGGCAGATGAAGCGGGTTTTCCTCAAAAATCCTCAACCAGGCTTCCCTGTTGGGATGGTGTTCTTGAAGTGATGGGAAGTGTTGGGTAACACCACACATAGAATTTCTCATGATAGCCAAAAAGTTCAGTTTCATCTGACCAGAGAAGCTTCTTCTATATGTCGGGCAGCTGCTACATGCTGTTTGGCGAAGTCCAAACTTATTTTTTTTATGTTTTCCTTTAAGCAACGGTTATTTTCTTCCATTATGTCCCCTAGGTGAGGTGTACGGCTTATAGTGATCCTTCCATCTCTGCTGTGGATCTTTGGCAGCGGACATCCCCTTTAAGCAGAGGACATGCAGCACAGTAGTCGTTGGGTTTTCTCACGAGTCTTTCATTCAGAGAAGCCATTAAAAATTTACAATTTTTGGGCTTTTCAGTCTCTCTTTGTCTGGACCAGTATTTTATCAAAAATATCGGACGACCGTTATTTCCAAAAGAAAACTTATTTATTGTAGAACTTTGATTTTTGTTTCTTCTTTTACGCTCCTCAGGTGGTTGGGAGGAAGATAAAAAGTAGTTCTATCTCCAGCGTCCTGTTCTTCTGCACACGGGGAAGACACCGCGGTGGTAGTTTTAGTCATTTTTTGTAATGTATTTGTATCTTGCTGTGTTGGGACGATGACCTTACTGATATGATCACATGTAATTATTGCATTATATCAATAGGATTGTAACAATCAGTAAATTGCTGCATTACACAAAACAGCGTCCATTTAACCCCTCAGTGACTTGCCTATTTTGTGCCTTAAAGGGAGTCTGTCACAATGTTTTTACATGCCTCTCTGAGGACATTAAGGTAGTGGCTGTCACACTGGTTGCAGTGATATGTCCGCTGTGTATTGCTTCGCAGTAGTTTTTGGAGAATTTAGCATTCTATTAGTACCGTGTTTCCCCGAAAATAAGACAGTGTCTTATATTAATTTTTGTTCACAAAGGTTTAACTTTTTTACATGTATAGCTGCCTGGACACTATTTAAATTGACTTTTTTAATTAACTGTTAGCAGGGCTTAATTTTGGAGTAGGGCTTATATTTCAAGCATCCTCAAAAATTCTGGAATCATGCTATGTCTTATTTTCAGGGTATGTCTTATTTTCAGGGAAACAGGGTAGCAGCCAGACACAGAGCTAGTCCACCCTGCCCTCCAGCCATTGATCTCTCTATGCACAGTAATAGGCAGACAGCAGTCAATCATTGGCTGGAAGACGGGGTCTGTGTAGCTAGCCTGCAGCTCATGAATATCCAGGAGTACTTCCTGTAGTCCTCTGTGTGCTGTTACTGATAATAAAATGCAAGTTTCTCCCAAACTACTGCACCGATCCATACAGCAGAAACATCATTGTAATCAGTATGACTGTCACAACTTTATGGTGTCCTCTGAGATGGGTGCAAAAAGATGGTGACACAATTTCTTAAATGACCAGGCAATTTTTCAATTTTTACATTGTTACCTTCCAAGAGCCATAATATTTTATTTTTTCCATTTACATAGCTATATGAGGCCGTGCTTTTTGTTGGACCAGTTGTATCTTGTAATTTCAGGGTACGTATCATGTATTGTTTAACTTCTGCCATTTTTCATTCAGCTTCTCTTTTACAGGGTGACCCAAATGATGCAAATGAAATGATTGTTTTTTCTGCAGGTCAATATGATTACGGAAATAGCAAATTTATACAGTTTTTTTTTAAGGGAGAGTTTATTGGGCATTTGATACATTACAATACAAAAGAGCATAAAGGGAGATTCAGCAGTAATATTTCACAGTGTTGCCATTCCACAGCATGCAAAGGAGTATTTTGCGCATTGTTGCCAAGAAATGTTTAGGGATTAACGCTTTGCAATCCAATTTTGGATTCAGGATTTCCTAAGGGGTTTTCTCTTTCTGCCATTATACAATGGTGCCACCTGCTGGCTACAGCCAGTACTGCGGTACTGGACATGCTGGAGAGGCACCCGCAACAGAGCGGCCAGTAATAAACAGTAAGAATACCCTGCTGGATGTCTTCCACCATTGGAAGCTGTACAGTCTTCAATCAGAATGTCTTTAGACGTCAGACAGTAGATTGGAAAGGGTTAAGATGGGGGTGTTTTGGGTAGTGGCTTCATTTTAACTAGATTTATACGACACACTAGTGTAAATGGGAGCAAAGCCCATTGCGTTGCTATATATTTCGCCCATGTGGAGCAAGGTTGTCTGCGTAAAAATAGTCAGTGGAACTCCATAGTTTAATGCCCAAGTATGTGACATTGTCAGTCCATCTCAGAGGGGGCAGGGAGAACTAGGGAGGCTGCAGGGCTTCAACTGCCAGTAGTCCAGTCTTGTCCCAATTGACCTTCACTCCAGAGTATACTCCAAAAGTGACAAAAATAGAAAGGACTGAGGTCAAGGATGACTGGATCTTGTAAGAATAGCAGGGTATCGTCTGCATATAACGCCACGCGTTCATCATAGGCTCTCAATTGGAACCATATAACCTCAGTGGTCACCCACATTTGAATTGCCAAATTTACATACTTTAGGTGTTATTACTTTTCTAAAAAAAAAAATCCTTAAGAAAAAAAAATTGTGTTCGCATCGCCATAGTCTAAGACCCATAACATTTTTATATTTCCGCCAGTAGAGCTATATGAGGTATTGATTTTTGCAGGATGAATTGTAGTTTCTATAAATGCTATTTTGGGGTTTCTGTAACTTTTGATTGTTTATATTGCTTTTTTTTTGCAAGACAGATGAAAACTGCAATTTTGGCTTCTTTACCCCATTTTTTTATTGCAGTTACCGTGCAATATAAATAATATCCTAACTTAATTAGGATACGATTATGTAAATACCAAATTTATATAAATTTTTAAAAATTTTTATTACTTTGGCACAATTAAAGCTGTTTTTATAGAATAAAATATTACATTTGCATCGCCACCTTCCATGACCAATGTTATTTTTTATTTTTTCAGCAAATGAGCTGCGGGAGGCTTTGTTTTTTGTGGGACTATCTGTAGATTTTGGGGTTCATATGACTTTTTGTTCACTTTTTTTTTAATAAACTCTTTTTTATTGACATTTCAAGGAATACGTACATGAGTAGGCTGGATTGGTTACACAAAGCTCTGTCATACAATACACATTTCTGATACTGAAATGCATGCGCCCTCGGCAGCAACCATCACTTGTCCTTCTTGGCAGTTTCTGTGTTCAGCATACTATCAGTCCCACACATGTATCCTCCATTTTTTATTTTCCCCCTTTACCCCTCCTCCCCTAAACTCCCAACATTCCAGTAACTTGTTATAAAACAAAATTAAAACATAACTAGTAACTTGCTAAACTGACCCGCAGTGTATCCTCCAGCGAACCTCCCTCCTCCATATTCTGTCAAGTGATTTTTAGAATCCGCAGCCTGTTCATATTGTTTGGTTTGTAGTACCATGTCGTATTAGTGAACTGGTGCATGCAATCCTTAATTTCGCTAGGATCAAGAAATTTTTCTATAAACTCTCTCCATTTTTTCAAGAATTTTGGGGTTTGGGTTTCCATGTGACGTTCTATCTCTGTTCTTTCCATTTTCATAAGATATTTTAGTTGTTGGACGATATCATTTATTTCCGGGGGTTTGGTTAATAGTAGTGATGAGCGAGCATTGCCCTTAGTGAGTACCTGCCCGCTCGAGACAAAAGGTTTGGCTGCCGGTGGCGGGCAGGGAGCTGCAGGGGAGAGCGGGGAGGAACGGAGGGGAGATCTCTCTCTCCCCCCGCTCCCTCCTGCTGACTGCCGCTACTCACCGCTCCGCCGCGCCGGCACCCGAACCTTTTGTCTCGAGCGGGCAGGTACTCACTAAGGGCAATGCTCGCTCGAGTAATTGCCCTTAGCGAGTATGCTCACTCATCTTAAGTTAACAGCTAACTGCTCAAGAGACAAATTATATTCAGTTGTGCAAACCAGTACAGACATGTTCCTGAAAAAGACAGCGCTAACAACTTTAATGGCTGAGAGAAATTTGTAATAAACTTCGGAAACAGCCTTGATAAGTGTGAAAAAACAGGCCAAACACTCCCTGGGGTGTTTAAAGTTTTCACGGCTGAAGAAATGAACTGAAGAGACAGATTTTGGCAAAAGACTCAGATCCCTGACCCGCTCTGCCTCCATTTACTGAGCGACGCTTGTCCCTGTGTAAAAGAATCATTGCTGGGACCATGCTGTCGGGTGCAAATGCCCAACAGGTCATCCCGTGTAAAAGAGCCCTGAGGCCTCCCTCACACAGACATTTTTGTACAGAGTTTAGTGCTGCCTTTTCAGCGCTGTGATAAACAATGTACTACGTTCCCATTAATTTCAATGGGGCTATTCATACATGCGTCGAAACGCTGCATTTTGACAGCGATGCATGTTCTATCTTTGGCCATTTTCAGCTCGTTGCACAACTTGGTACCATGTTTTTGGCAGCGCTAAACACCAGCGCTAGCTGCATGACCTAAAGAAAAAAAAGTAATCCTCACCTAGTAGTTGCCGTCCGGGTCCCTGGCCCTGCTCTTCAGGCTGCCAGACACTTGTCAGCGCTGATAGACCATCTATTGCTGGTTACAGGGATTGAAATCCCAGCAACAGATTGCTCTGATTGGTTCAGGAGTGCCGACTCAGCCAATCAGAGCCGACGCTCGATGCACCAATCATTTGAATGACATAATTGAATGTCTGTGATTGGTGCATCGAGCTCCAGCTCTGACTGGCTGAGTCGGCACTCCTTAACCAATCAGAGTAATCTCTTGCTGAAGGCGGGGATTTCAATCCCCATCACCAGCTGTAGATGGTCTATCAGCGCTGACAAGTGCCCAGCAGCCTGGAGAGCAGCCCTGGAGAGCAGCGGCAGGGACCGCCACGGCACCTGCTAGGTGAGTATTATTTTTTTTTTCAGTTTCCTTGGACGTGTAATACAGCTGTGCTGAAAACACAGCCAAAACACTGGAAAAATGTATGCCAGCGCTGCTGAAACCGCAGTAAACGCAGCATTAAAAACCACTGAGTTTCTGCTAACGCCTGTGTGAGGAGGGCCCAAGGGTGAAGAATATTGAATTCTTTAGGCTCAGCAGCCCTGTGTACCCAGCATCATAGCTTACAGAAGCCACATTTCTGTACCATGAAAGTACATTTCCAAAGTGTAATTACAGCTCCACACAAGTGGTTCCCTGGAAGCAGCTGTACCAGCGCTGGTGAAGAGATCTCTAGCTATGAATATTTAGCACTTGAATCTCAGCTGTATACCGCATCCTCCACCTTTTGATTTTCAAGGAACATGTGCGAACTGCCTCCTCCTCTTGTGTGCTAATATGTTCCTAAGACTGGAAAACTTTCTATATCACTCAATGTGGTTCATTGTATTCTACCAAACAATGTATTATGCTCTGACAAAGGATGTAAGGTGAAGTTCCCATCGGCTTTATGTTCGCACTAGTTGTTACCCGCGTGGAATTTGTATTTTTTTTCTCTAATCTGTGCTTTACTGTATATTAAAACATCCTTCCATTTTAGCGCTTTGCAATGCCTACATTTTTGATTCATTATCCCTATGATTACTAATTGATGGTTAATATAGTCAATCAATGGGTCGTAATGAAATGCGGCATCATTCAAAGGCGCCCATGTGTTACATACAAACACATGACTACTTTCTGACTGTCTTTCAGCAAAGAAAGCATGCCATCTTTGGGAGTCTTCAAGCATCTCTGCAGCCATCAGACGCGTGACGCTCTACATCTAAAATCTGACCGGCCCGAGTTTGCTGTAAGGTCCCAGCAACTCTAAGAGACACGTGACGCTCAGCATCTAAGGTCTGGCGGGCCTCAGATTGCTCCAATGTCTTGCCAGCACTAAAAGACCAGTGACTGTCAGCATCTAACGTTTTGCGGACCTGACATTGCTCCAATGTCTCTCTAGCTCTGAGAGACATGTGACCATTAGCATGTAGGGTCCGGCGGACCTGGTATTGCTCCAATGTATCTCTAGCTCTAAGAGACATGTGACCATTAGCATCTAGGGTCCGGCGGACCTGACATTGCTCCAATGTATCTCTAGCTCTAAGAGACATGTGACCATTAGCATGTAGGGTCCGGCGGACCTGATATTGTTCCAATGTCTCTCTAGCTCTGAGAGACATGTGACCATTAGCATGTAGGGTCCGGCGGACCTGGTATTTCTCCAATGTATCTCTAGCTCTGAGAGACGTGACCATTAGCATGTAGGGTTCAGCGGACCTGACATTGCTCCAATGTCTCTGTAGCTCTAAGAGACATGTGACCATTAGCATCTAGGGTCTGGCGGACCTGACATTGCTCCAATGTATCTCTAGCTCTGAGAGACATGTGACCATTAGCATGTAGGGTCCGGCGGACCTGACATTGCTCCAATGTCTCTCTAGCTCTGAGAGACATGTGACCATTAGCATGTAGGGTCCGGCGGACCTGACATTGCTCCAATGTCTCTCTAGCTCTGAGAGACATGTGACCATTAGCATGTAGGGTTCAGCGGACCTGACATTGCTTCAATGTCTCTGTAGCTCTAAGAGACATGTGACCATAAGCATCTAGGGTCCGGCGGACCTGACATTGCTCCAATGTATCTCTAGCTCTGAGAGACATGTGACCATTAGCATGTAGGGTCCGGTGGACCTGACATTGCTCCAATGTATCTCTAGCTCTGAGAGACATGTGACCATTAGCATCTAGGGTTTGGCGGACCTGACATTGCTCCAATGTCTCTCTAGCTCTGAGAGACATGTGACCATTAGCATGTAGGGTCCGGCGGACCTGACATTGTTCCAATGTCTCTCTAGCTCTGAGAGACACGTGACCATTAGCATCTAGGGTTTGGCGGACCTGACATGGTTCCAATATCTCTCTAGCTCTGAGAGACATGTGACCATTAGCATGTAGGGTCTAGCGGACCTGATATTGTTCCAATGTCTCTCTAGCTCTGAGAGACATGTGACCATTAGCATCTAGGGTCTGGCGGACCTGACATTGCTCCAATGTCTCTCTAGCTCTGAGAGACATGTGACAATTAGCATCTAGGGTCTGGCGGACCTGGCATTGCTCCAATGTCTCTCTAGCTCTGCGAGACATGTGACCATTAGCATGTAGGGTCCGGAGGACCTGACATTGCTCCAATGTATCTCTAGCTCTGAGAGACATGTGACCATTAGCATGTAGGGTCCGGCGGACCTGACATTGCTCCAATGTATCTCTAGCTCTGAGAGACATGTGACCATTAGCATGTAGGGTCCGGTGGACCTGACATTGCTCCAATGTATCTCTAGCTCTGAGAGACATGGGACCATTAGCATCTAGGGTCTGGCGGACCTGACATTGTTCCAATGTATCTCTAGCTCTTCGAGACATGTGACCATTAGCATGTAGGGTCCGGCGGACCTGATACTATTCCAATGTCTTTCTAGCTCTCAGAGACATGTGACCATTAGCATCTAGGGTCCGGCAGACCTGACATTGCTCCAATGTCTTTCTAGCTCTGAGAGACATGTGACCATTAGCATCTAGGGTCCAGCGGACCTGACATTGCTCCAATGTATCTCTAGCTCTGAGAGACATGTGACCATTAGCATGTAGGGTCCGGCGGACCTGACATTGCTCCAATGTATCTCTAGCTCTGAGAGACATGTGACCATTAGCATGTAGGGTCCGGCGGACCTGACATTGCTCCAATGTATCACTAGCTCTGAGAGACATGTGACCATTAGCATGTAGGGTCCGGCGGACCTGACATTGCTCCACTGTATCTCTAGCTCTGAGAGACATGTGACCATTAGCATGTAGGGTCCGGCGGACCTGACATTGTTCCAATGTATCTCTAGCTCTGAGGGACATGTGACCATTAGCATGTAGGGTCCGGCGGACCTGACATTGCTCCAATGTCTCTCTAGCTCTGAGAGACATGTGACCATTAGCATGTAGGGTTCAGCGGACCTGACATTGCTCCAATGTCTCTGTAGCTCTGAGAGACATGTGACCATTAGCATCTAGGGTCCGGCGGACCTGATATTGCTCCAATGTATCTGTAGCTCTGAGAGACATGTGACCATTAGCATGTAGGGTTCAGCGGACCTGACGTTGCTCCAGTGTCTCTGTAGCTCTAAGAGACGCTCATAATCTAAAGTCTGACGGGCCTGAGACTGCCCCGGGGTCTTTACTGCTTTAAGAGCGTCTTGTCCTTCAGCTTGTTGATGCCTTCTTGCCTCAGCGCGGTCATCAGATTCTTGGGTTCTAGTAATTTTTGCAGTCTGAGTGTGAGGGTATATGTATATATTGCCATATGTTCTTTATGCTTTATACCTATATGCAAGTTCTATTCAATTCCAAATGAGAAAAAAAACTTATATGTCGCCTTACATCAGATATTCCAAAGGCCTTGCAAGGCGAAGACAAAATGTATCTTGAACAAAATGTATCTTAAAACCCAGCAAAGGAAGAACCAGACACAAGGACGCATACTTGGCTGTTTTTCCAGAGGCGCCGTAGCAAGATAACAACAGTTCAACTATGTACATAATTTTCACTGTCTCAGGCCGGAAATCCGGACTTCCCATATATGGTTATGAACCCATCACCCATTCCTGGTGATGAGACAAAGGGTATAAGATCTCATGTAATCTGTAATAAAAGCGCAGTCATGTCCCCGTGTGAGGAACGATACCAGACCTCCGTGTGGTGTTTCTTTCTTTACGGCCGGCAGCGGGGCAAGTGGGGTGGGCCTGATTGGTGCTGTACTTAGAATTACCCTGACAATTTGGCGCCCGAACGTGGGGCGGTAAAACACCGGAGCTTACAACGCATTCCACCCGGATCCACGCCGCGGAGAAGCTGTCCTGCTGCAAACCGAGCCTGATCAACTCACAGAACTCCAGGTAAGACCAGCATATATTTATGTTGTGTTTTACGCTGAGAGTCTTGCAGCGGGACTGACTATCTGTGGTTTGTGACCGGACGGGTTGGGTTAAGAGTTCTACACGGTAACTCGTGTGGGCTCCGGGTTTGCTGTCATGGACCACTGACCGTGATATGCGCAGAAATAGGTCACCTAGAAACTAGTCTGTAGTTTATTTGTACTTTGAAGTCCGTAGTGTTTTAGCAATAGTGAAGGTTGTTTGTTGTATCTGCAGAATTTTTTTTTTTCCCTCTCTTTCTTTTCATTTGGTCTCACAGAAGAAGGAACCCTCCGTTCTGGTTTATTTAGTTGTTGACGGTTTAGCTGAGAGGGAAGCACTCTGTGAGATAGGTCCCATAGACGAAGGAACCCTCCGTTTTAGTTTAGTTTAGTTGTTGATGGTTTAGCTGAGGAGAGGGATGCACTCTTTGGGACTGGTTCCATAGAAGAAGATGCCTTCGGTTGTTTTGCCATATATAAGGGGCTGACAATTCGGGTCAGAAGGATGCACTCTATGGAGCGTGTTATTATTATTATTGTTGTTGTTGTAATATGCGTAAGATCTTATTAAAGAAGACAGAGCCCCTCAAGGGCTGCCGCCGTGTGGATGAATTTGTAGAATGTAAGAAAACTTATGAAAATGTGTGACATCGACCCGCACGGTAGATTACAAAAATGGTGTCTGGGAGGAGGTTTTTAGGACCGAGAGGTGCCTTGAAAGACCAAGGTTTGCTAGAAAGTGCTGGAGGAGGAGGAGAGAGAGAGACAGTCAGAGAAAGTTGTATGTACACATTATTTGTTTAAGAAAGTATCCGTAAGTGAAATGTTGAAAAGTACAGTAAGTGATCAAGAGGGCGTCAGGAGAGTGTCTATTGAAGGTTACATTGGCAGTTAGGTAGGGGAGAGAAATAAGGGGAACAAGCAAAGTCGAGAAGAAAGTTACAATGCATGTGATTTGTTGGCAAAGAGAGAGGGAAAGGTGTATAATATGTATAATCCATACTAGGTGGATATATGTGTGTATATATGTATATACTGTATGTGCAAACGGTTAACTGAGCTTGCTTTTAGAAGAGAAGGTTTTGTTGACATGTAGCTGTAGAGTCTGTGTCTCGTTTTCAAGGTCGGGCGATAACGGAGCGGAGAAAATGAAAAAATGACCCTGGATAATATCTCTGCTTGCTTAAATGGAATGAAAGCTTGAAATGAATTTAATTAATTATACTGTCTTAGTAGGCAGGAAATATAGCAATTTCTAAGGTATATTCTTACTTATACAGGGGTTGAAAATGAATGTTGCAAGGTCCCAGGATATGTGTTAATTATGAGTTCAAATGCAGGCAATAGTTAAGCTAAAACAACTTATTCAGTCTGTGTTTCATATTCTTAGAGATAACACATGTTTTAAAAAGGTGGGGGCTTTCAGATTCACTCTAAGCTCAGGGTCACGCATTCTAAAATACTTCAGTGTTTAATACAGCATATAATAGTTTCAGTAAATAAGAAAGATAGAATGTCTCAGTCACTCAGCAAACTTTTTTCACATAATTTGTCAAAGATAGCACTCATTCACAATCTCATCTCAATAGAATCATGTACTTTATAACATTATAGCACTCACCTCAATGTTTTTCAACTGATGTATGTATGTTTGTCAAACTTTTTTTGTCTGTGCATCTGCATGGACTGGTACACCTTCAATAGGGGGTGACGGAGCAGACTTGAGAGCATGGATGGATGAGAGTTAGTGACCCGTGTTCGGGCTGTGTGGAATGTGTGATGCAGGTAATGACTGGGGATAAAAGTCCTCCCCATGCATGGGACTTTGCTTGGTTGTGATGTGGACGTGTAGACTGTTAAGCTGAAATGAGCTGTGAAAAAAGACGCACGGAGCCAATATCGAAGGGGTGGAGCTAGATGATGTAATAGTACGTAATGTTTCATCCCTCTTCTCGACACGGGAGGGGGTGAGGATCTTGAACAGCTAGTAAAAGTTTTTCTTTTGTTTTTTTTTCTCTCTCAAATTTGATAAGACATTGCAGGCAGGATCAGACTAATAATGAATTTGCTTAAAGGGATATCACATTTTAAATATTAATAGATGTTTGTAGATTATTCTGCCCCGATGTAACTCATGTCTGTTATTGGTGCTAACATCTTACAGGCCTTATCTGCATCCATCAAATCTTTTTACAATGTTATACTACCTTAAACCCGGCTACTATTCTTCCAATTGAGTACCCTGGTTTAAAGGGGGGGGGAGGAGAAGGCATAGGTGATCCAGGTATTGCAAATCAGCCATTTTTAAATTTTTTGCAAGTCATTTTCACATTTTTAAATTTTTTGCAACAAGATTCTGATCTTTTTGAAATAAAATACCAGCCTGATTGTCTAGCAGTGATGCAACAAGAAAATTTAAGTTTTAAAAAGTTACTGAAAGCCCTTGTTAATAATGCATATTTTGAGTTGTTTTTTATAGATGGTACCCAGGGTGATTGACAACTCCACACTGGATATGCAATGGTTACACAGCAAGATGTCCTAAAAGCAGAATGCCTCCGCATGTCGCAGTACAAGAAGCGGAACTAAAGGCCCTCGCTGAGGCGTGTAGAGTGGAAGAAGGTAAGATGGCAACCTTTTACACTGACTCCCGGTATGCATTTGGCATAGCTCATGATTACGGCCCAAAATGGAAGGCCAGACAGTTTTTTACCTCAGCAGGACAGCCAATTAAGAATGGTGCAGCGGGGCAGAGTCTCACGGAGGCCCTACTTCTACCTGACAAGGTGGAAAGCTCACACCAATTCCTACACCAGAGAAGCAAGAGGCAATGCCATCACAGGCCACACAGCAAAGGCAGCGGCCCTCAAGCCGTGGAAGAAAAGAAGAAAAGAAGAATTTAACAATAACTTTGGACTTTGACAAAACTTGGACTTTGATAAAAACTTGGACTTTGATAAAAACTTGGACTTTGATATGAACTTGGACTTTGATAATAACTTTGGACTTTGATAATAACTTGGACTTTGACAATAACTTTGGACTTTGATAAAAATTTGGACTTTGATATGCTAAAGACTTTACAGTTACAAGCCAGCAAGGAAGAAAAGGAAAAATGGACTAAAAAGGGACGGCGTATGGTGAACAGTCAACAGCACTTGCCTACCACAGTCCCTGTGCCCCATGATGGCCCAGCTGACGCACGGAAAGACGCGCCTCTCAAAGCAGTAATGATGTTGACGCTTGAACAAGGACGGGTGGCTCCTGGGTTTTCTGTAGCTGCTGCATCATCATTTGTCCAATTTTGCATGATCTTTGCCGTAAGCAACAGGGCAGAAGTAAATTTGCCACATAACGCTTGCCTAGACCACTCTACCCATTTCAGGGATTGCAAATTGGCTACACTCAGCTCCTACTTGTTGGGAAGCATGAATATGTGCTTGTTGTTGTTGATGTTTTTCAGGTTGGAGGCCTACCCTGTTACCAAAGTAGATAAGCAGGTAACCGCACAGAAGCTCATGAATGAGGTAATCCGCAGATACGGGGTACCGGAAGTGATTGAGTCAAACAAAGGTACACACTTCACAGGTGAAATAATGCAACACATCATGTCTGTTTTGGGTATATTCCAGGCTTTTCACACACCCTACCATCCGCGGAGTAGTGGGAAAGTAGATACAAAAGGCAATGAAGAAAATGGGCAAATTTTGAATTGAGTGTCTTCTATTAGTTTTTCTTTTTCTTAGGAGGATACAGGCCACAGTAGCTGAGTTTGGGGAATGATTTTCTTGTTAATGTTGTCATAGGTCTCTCCAAGGAATTGTCAATAATGCATTCTGCAGTCTCTGCTTTTCTCCCAGGTCCTACAGATGAGTGTCACTATCTAAAACCAGGTGGCAGGGTCTATGTGAAAAAGTTTGAGCGAGAGACCCTGTTTGAATGTCCTTACCAGATGTTGCTCACCACCCCAACTGCAGTCAAGCTCGAAGGAAAGCCCACTTGGATCCACACTTCGCACTGAAAGAACTCATGATCCTGCATATCCTTTACATGCTATAATGTGGTACAATTCCTCTAACACACACCTTTGACTACTGTACACTAGCCCCCTGTTTCAGAACAAATTAATACAATCAAATGTGCAATATGAAGACTACACTGAGGGGGAGAATCCAACACCGCATCGTGCTAAGAGAGAAGTTGACACTCAAGGTGGTAACTTTGATCCACATGTACACATAGATGTTATAGGAGTGCCAAGGGGGGTGCCAGATTAATTTAATTCTAGAGATCAGGTTAAAGCAGGTTTTGAGTACTTATTTGTTATTGTCACTTTTAATAATAATGTAGATTGGATGAATTATATCTATTGCAATCAGCAGAGGTTTGTAAACTACACCAGAGATGCTTTGAAAGGGTTAGCTGACCAGTTAGGGCCCACTGCATCCATGGCCATAGAGTGGCCCTGGATATGATTTTAGCAGAAAGAGGTGGGGTATGTAATTTCCTGTATGTGTATTATCCCTTTGATCAAAAAGAGTATGAGTAAGGGACTGGACAATGTGACACCAATGTTTCCCTTGTTTGAAAAAGATGAAGAGCCAGTTCCGATAATGCCAACCAGATACGTTACCAGAAGAATGGAGAAATGTGCTAGTACTATGCCTACCCCGGTCTCATAAGATGGACTGTCAGTGGACTTCCCATTTGCCTAGGGATAGTGCAGAAGACCTTAGGTTCCGGCGAGGGCACACCCTGCGGGGTGTTAACTCGTACAGATAGAGGGTATGGATGCCCGGAAATAAGCCCAGGGAATCCATGGCCTCCTTCTGAGGTGAGGTAGGGATCCCCCCCCCTTTTAGGAGTAGGGACTTACGGGCAGTGGAGAAAACCCTGACGCAAGGGAGAGACGACCGAGGAAGAGTGCAAGGTCTGGTACTTGATCTCCATATAAGTTTTTTAGGGGGGTTTGTGAGGGTATATGTATATATTACCATATGTTCTTTATGCTTTATACCTATATGCAAGTTCTATTCAATTCCAAATGAGAAAAAAAACGTATATGTCGCCTTACATCAGATATTTCAAAGGCCTTGCAAGGCGAAGACAAAATGTATCTTGAACAAAATGTATCTTAAAACCCAGCAAAGGAAGAGCCAGACACAAGGACGCGTACTTGGCTGTTTTTCCAGAGGCGCCGTAGCAAGATAACAACAGTTCAACTATGTACATAATTTTCACTGTCTCAGGCCGGAAATCCGGACTTCCCATATATGGTTATGAACCCATCACCCATTCCTGGTGATGAGACAAAGGGTATAAGATCTCATGTAATCTGTAATAAAAGCGCAGTCATGTCCCCGTGTGAGGAACGATACCAGACCTCCGTGTGGTGTTTCTTTCCTTACGGCCGGCAGCGGGGCAAGTGGGGTGGGCCTGATTGGTGCTGTACTTAGAATTACCCTGACATGAGCTCTGTGCTAGATCTGACTTGCGCAGCATATTAAAAGAAGACCAAAAAATGGATAGGAAATACGATTATCAAAAAGGAAACCATTTCTTACACAACTGTGGTAAAATAAAAGCTGCGCTGTGATTGGTTGCTATGGGCAACACAGATTTTCTTTAAAATCTCAATCCATGTTAATGTATCCTTCGTTCAAGTTTTAATTCCGGGCAACGTGAGGTATCCCTACTGGCCTAACACGTGCTTCAACAACGCCTGCCCTCATATGTGTGTGCCCGTTTCTGTAGGTATAGCGTATGTCCTTCCTCAAGATGCAAGCTATCTTCATGCCAAATTTCATGAAAATCGCTCCAGCGGTTTAGCCATGAATAGGTAACAAATAGAGTTACTATTCCATTTATTATATTAGTATGTATGTAATTAGTCGTAAGGATCTGACAACAGCTCTCACCCATTTCTATGGGATCTCGACTATTCATTCCTCTGAGATGCATTATTCATAACCTATTACAATAAGCATCATATTCTGTCTTCATGTATTGTATTAAGATTCTATTTTTTGCAGAAACACGGCTACCCCAGTGCATACGCATGTCCCCCAACTGGATTTTGGGATCTGTCTGCCAATTTAGGAGGCACGAGACAAGTCCTGCAACAGGGATGGAGTTGAAATAAAAAAGCTTATACTGATGCCTGTCACTCCCATATAGCACTGGTCCAACCACTACTACAGTTCCCCCATTCAATTTCAGGTAATGGGATCAAATGATCACTGCAGCCAATCACCCGTCTCAGCTGTATGCTGAGGCCATTGATTGGCTGCAGTGATGGTGTGATCCTGCTACCTGGAAGTGAGCAGGAGACAGTAGAGGTGCAGACCGGAGCAGGGAGCGAGCTGGGTGAGTATAAGCTTTTTTTTTAAAAAATATTATTTTCCTGCATAAAAGGGGGCATATGGGGCACTATTACTGAGGGGCACATGCAGAGGGCACTGCCTCTGAGGAGCACATGTGGGGGCACCATTACTGAGCACATCATGCAGGAGTAAATATTACTGGGGCACATGTAGAGGGTTACCAATAATGAGGAGAATATATGGAGGCACTATTACTGAGGGACACATGTGAGGATTACTATTACCAATGAGCACTATTGCTGAGGGGCACATGCAGAGGACACTATCACTGAGGAGCACATGCCGGGGTAGATATTACTGAGTTGCACTTGTGTTTGGATGCTGTTAACGAAGGTCACATGTGGAGGAACTATTTCTGAGTGACACATGTGGGGGTTACTATTCCTGTGGGGCACATGCAGGGGTAAATATTATTGACGGGCATATGTGAAAGGTTACTATTAATAAGAAGCACACATGGAGGCACAATTACTGAAAGACACAGTAGGGGTTACTATTACAAAGGGGCAAATGCCGCTCATTTGCCCCCTGCACTATTACTGAGAGGCACATAAGGGTCAATATTATCGAGGAGAACAAGTGAGGGCATTCTTATTAGGTGGGGCACTATTACCTTGTGAGGGATGCTGAGGGGCACTATTACCATGTGTGTGTGTGTGTGTGGGGGGGGCGCTGAGGGGCACTATTAATGGGAGGCGGCACAAAGTGTGTTTTAGCAAAAATGTGGTGTGGGAAATATGACCTAGCCTGTGACTGGTATTGCAATTCAACTTCAAAAACTCAAATGCTGCAATACCAGACACTGCCAAGGAGTGGTGCTGTTTCTAGAGGAAGCCAACCAGACTATTTTTTCTATTCTCATGTAATCCTCTAAGGATTTGACAACTGATGCCCAAAATCACATCAGTTTTGCAATCTATTCCTCTGTCTGCAACTAATCTGTTTCCCTCCATTGAGACTAATAGGAGATTGTGTTAATTTGTGTATCAGTGGAGGATAAAATGTAACCCTTTCCAGGAAACCAATTATATAGCCCTACAGTTGTTGGACTCTTTCCATCACATTACATACTGAAGAAAATTGAAAGGGTACTAAGCAAAAACTAGATATTCCTACCCATTATCCAAGAAGAGAGTAATTTATGGAGAACTAAACAGACATCTGCCTGCAGTGCAGAGACATGCAGAGAAACAGCAGCCCGGAATCAAGGGTAAAAAATAACTGAGACTCATCCAAGCCACACAACCAGGCACAGGGTGCGCAGTCCTGGGCACATGATTAGTGCCAGTCCTAGTTAGGCTCTGTCCTATGCAGCTGCATCCCCGTGCATCGTCTTAGTGAAAGTGTTGCTGCCTGGGGTAAAGGTCAATACACTCACTATTCTTTCCAAAAACCCTTATACATAAACCATCTTGGGTTCCCACAGTGTAGAGGGATTAAAAGTTAGGGAACACATTGAGGTAAACAGTAAATCTTTATTTGGCAGCTGGCTCAGTGGTACAGTCTCTTTTCTTTAGCACACAGTTTCACAAGTTTGCAACACAGTTTCAAATATTTTGGCAATCCCAGCATTAATACTTGGCAACATTGTCTCAACTTGTCAGCCCATTCGGAAGAAAGTCTTGATCTCTTTAACCTTTTGCAATCCAATTTTGGATTCGGGGTTTCCTAGGGGGGGTTTCTCTATCTGCCATTATACAATGGCACCATCTGCTGGCTAGAGCCAGTACTGCGGTATGTGACATGCTGGAGAGGCCCCTGACAACAGAGCGGCCAGTAATATACAGTAAGAATACCCTGCCGGATGTCTTCCGACATTGGAGCTGTACAGCCTTCAATCAGAATGTCTTCAGACGTCAGACAGTGGATTGGAAAGGGTTAAACATTCAGAGTCTCTTAGTTACTCAGCAGTCTGGTGTAACTCTATGAACACTCTCAACAGTTCACAATAGTATGCACTCACAGTCTTTTAATGGCAGGCTCTCACTCTCTCAGCAAAACAGGGGCTTCACAAGTGGAGCTCCCACAAATACAACAGTTCATCTGACAAGCTCCAGTTTCCCATCTGCACCCAACCTCTTCTGCAGCAGGCTTCCAAGCTTTCTCCCATGGCTCATGATTTAGACCACATTCAACCTTGAATCGAGCTTATGTACTTGCTGCTCACTTCACCATTGTGGCCAACACAATTTCTTGCATGCAATGCCTTGACTTTCATACCAAACTTAGGCACCATCATGTTGGACAAGATGCGCTTTATCATTTGCCCATCAGATGCATGTGCCCCACTCAGGGCAGTACCCTGTTATACAAGACCATGTGTACAATGTCCACAGGGGCCACAACAGTGAATGATACATAAATCAGTGGCACAATACATCTTGTCAATACACAATAAACCTCAGCAGTTATGCAACAATCATTAACACTCAGAGGTGCCCCAAGCTCTATGCTGCCTGAGATGAAGTGCGAATTCATCCCCCCACCCTCTCACGCAAGACTCTCCCCTTATTTTACAGGTATTGAAAGCATCAATACACAAGATACCCAACACATATTTGAACCATTGAGACTTGTTTGAAGTGACAGACTAATAGTGGCCCCAGTAGTGACTCAAGAATAAGTGTCCCCTTTAGTGGCCTCAATAGTTATAGTGACCCCATTAGTGGTCCAAGTAGTAATTTTTACCCTGTTAGTGGCCCCAGTAGAATTAGTGAACTCAATAGTGGCTCCAGTAGTAATAGGGACCATGTTAGGGGGCCAAGTAGCAATAGTGACCATAATAGTGGCGCCAGTAGTAATAATGACCCTGTCAGTGGCCCCAGTAGTTATAGTGACCTCCATAGTGGCCGCAGTAGTAATAGTGCCCCATAGTGGACCTCCATACAGGCAGCAATCTGACATCAAGCATTTAACTCTCTTGGTCTGTAGCTATGGTCCGGCGGCTGTCACTACTGTAAGCCACTCTCTGCCCAGCATCGGCACTGCTTACAGGGTGGCATCTGCATTTAGGAACACAGATGCTAGGAGGAGAAGTCTGGGGTCACAGACTGATTACAGCAGCCACCATCAGACTAGGGCTACACACCCAGGGAGTTAAATGTTTGTTGTGTTGCTGGACTCGCAGTTGGTACAATTTTTTTTTACCAGCCATTAGCATGGCTGGTAAACAATAAACAGTGGTAGGGCTGGTGACTTACCTACCAGATGGCAACCTGCCACCCTTCTGAGGTCCTGTAGGCTGCCACCTGAGGCAGCAAGCTCAGGTTGCCTCATGGTAGGGGCACTCCCAATAAACATTAGTATTTATATCACTTTGCCTAATAATATTATTAACAGTCTATATCACCTATCTAAATAAACCAGAGCAAATGTGGCATTTACCTGACTATGCTAGATTAACGTTTTCATCCCCCTTAAAACCAGATGAAACCTTTAAAAGGGAATTTTCCTACACGTCCCCTTTAAATGTGATTTCCATACCATAGTACAGAGGATAAATGATTAGTATCTCCATCTCGCATCTTAACGATTTTCCCTAACAATCTGGGAATCAAAAAGTTAAATAATATCTATCACTTTAAGATTCCAAGACGTTCCTTTCCTTGAATTCTAAAATGTCAATCAGTGTAATAAACATCTGCTTAGAGCTTCTAATTAATAGATGAGATTAAGATGTGCATAAATACATCTATCAGCCGGGCATGGAGAAATCGAATGGATACTATGTATGGGACCATGGATCACTGATACATTGTAGTGATGGATGAGTTGCTACTTACTTTGGGCTGCAGGACTGAGATGGTGTGGCTGCGTCTGATGCCTGCTGGTGACACAGAAGCTTCTATTCAGCTGTAGCTTTCTGAATGAAATACATTTGTGACATGATGCGGTGAGAGGGCAAGTGTGGGAGGCAGCAATATTCTCCAGTGCCATGGATTGCAAGCTTATGCACTTCTACAGAAGCCTATCTCTACCTGTGCTGCCCATTGGCTGCGGAGAGGAGAATGATGCTGGAGTAATTCCTGCGGAGTGAATGAAGGAACCTTGGGGGGGTCTGATGTGGGTTTGATTTTAGCCTCTCGCATCCAGCTGTATTACAGCAGACATCATTACAGGGATGTCACTCATCTCCAGTGTGTACTCTCAGAAATTCTCTTTTTATTTGTTTTCAATCCCAAGTAATTGCTGGAAATGTTGCTTGAACAATATTGTCTATTAATCTGTTATTTGACATGTTGCCTATGATACAGCAGAGCTGCCTCACAAAGTAACATTCCCTGTGGATTTCTGGTTGATGCACAAGTCTGTAAACAAGTTCATATTTGCATGCAGTGCCTTACGAAATGACTCCCCCCACTTGGTTATTTTCCCATTTTTACTGTTTTTGCATTCCTGTTTTAGGGGGGTTTATAGCATTTGTTTAACATAACATGCCGATCTCCTTGAAGTCGGCATATCACACACTGGGATTTGTCTGTTCTTCCAGGTAAGGCTGCCTGTCCATGGGCGTTGCGGTATCCCGTGGTGGATCTACGACGCAGGAGCCACCGCCCGGGAGCAGGAGCCTGCAGACAGATCTCCGCGGTCAGCCTATCTGACAGATAGGCTGACAGCGGAGAATCGTGGCAATTCGCAGCATGCTGCGATTTGTCGCCCGTGAGCAGAGAATCGCTATGATTGTCCGCTCGTGGACATGGGGCTGTGCTTTCTATAGCAACTCTATGGAAAGCATGCATTGCGTTCCCCGCAGGATCATCGCTGTGGGGAACAGAATCCAAAACTGCCCGAGGACAGGTAACCTTAACCCTTTCCAATCCACTGTCTGACCTCTGAAGACATTATGATTTAGGGCTGTACAGCTCCGATGTTGGAAGAAATCCGCCGGGGTTCTCTTACTGTATATTGCCAGCCTCTCTGCTGTCGGAGCCTATCCAACGTGTCACCTCATGCAGTACTGGCTTTAGCCAGCATATAGCGCCGTTGTATAGCGGCAGAAAAAGAGTAAGCCCCCTAGGAAAACCAGGATACAAATTGGATTGGAAAGGGTTAATCTGCTCCAATTCCTTCCAGTTAGATAGTTGTGTCGGTGTTAGAGATGGGCGAACTCGTTTAGGGTGATTTCGCAATTGAGCACAGCTTTTTTCGAGTAACTGACTATTTGGGCGAGAAGATTCGGGGGTGCCGGGGGGCGGCGTGGTGGAGCGGGGGGTAGGAGTGGGGAACAGGTGGGAGCTCTCTCTCTCCCCTCCCCCCCACTCCCCTCTGCAACCCCCCGCTCACCCCCGGCACCCCCCGAATCTTTTCGCCCGAGTAGTCAGTTACTCGAAAAAAGCGGTGCTCGAGTGCAAAAACACCCTAAACGAGTATGTTCGCTCATCTCTAGTCGGTGTCTGTCACAAACCAGCCCTTCACTGCACGTGACATGGGCACATTTGCATGGGGTTGACCGAATCACGCTCCCTCAGTTCTGCACTCATTGCCGGATGGAGTATAGATCACACCCCAGCACAGTCATATGTGCCCCAAAAATACCCACTGCCACCACTGATCATTTTATTGTAAAGCAGGTCAGCCACCTAAAACTTGGTAATGTGCTGGGGTACGGGCAATCATGGCACTCCAGTAGTTGAAGGTACACTCTTATCGGGGGCTATAGGTTTTTATAGAGTGACAAGGACTGAACTTAATAAAGCTTAAACCGTACTACAAAAAGTTGCAATGCTTGTAAAAAGTAAAAAAGATAATATAAAAAGGTCATATAATACATGCAAAATAAATTACCAAATGAAAGACTAAAAACTAGAATACCAGACCTAACTGATTGGGTCAGTTTGAGTCTGTTCAAGAAGAGACATGTTAGGCACATCTTGGGCAGAACCATATATGTGGATACGGTCTCCTGGGGTCTGACATTGATCTTTGATTTACATTGCACTTTTAACATGTCCCAGTAACACCACAATAACCCTTCTCCTGACCATGTGATAGGGGCGGGTTCAGTACCTGCAGGATAACTCACTTTTGAAGCCTCAATTCTTTTTTGGTCATATTTCCCCATAGGAAGCCGCTAGGGAGAAACTACGACCATTATATTCCAGTACAGAAATGTATCAATCCATCAATACTGAACATGGCTGTCATAGCTCACTTGGTTGAGCAGATATTGAGTTTTGTGGATTTCTGGGATACTATGATCCTACTGTTTGGACCATAAGAAGCGTCTGGATTCCATGAGCACAATCATGTTGCTGGCATTTGCCAGAGGATGAATTATTAACCCTTTCCAATCCAATTTGTATCCTGGTTTTCCTAGGGGCTTACTCTTTTTCTGCTGTTATACAACGGCGCTATCTGCTGCCTAAAGCCAGTACTGCATAAGGTGACACGTTGGATAGGCTCCGACAGCAGAGAGGCTGGTAATATACAGTAAGACAACCCCGATGGACGTCTTCTGACATCAGAGCTGTACAGCCTTAAATCATAATGTCTTCACAGGTCAGACAGTGGATTGGAAAGGGTTAATCCCTCCATTTTAGCTTTAGCAGTATGTTTTAGGTCCTTGTTCTGCTGGAAGGTGAACCTCCAACCCAGTCTCACATCTTGGGCAGATGAAGCGGGTTTTCCTCAAAAATCCTCAACCAGGCTTCCCTTTTGGGATGGTGTTCTTGAAGTGATGGGAAGTGTTGGGTAACACCACACATAGCATTTCTCATGACAGCCAAAAGGTTCAGTTTTAGTTTCATCTGACCAGAGAAGCTTCTTCTATATGTCGGGCAGCTGCTACATGCTATTTGGTGAAGTCCAAACTTATTTTTTGATGTTTTCCTTTAAGCAACGGTTATTTTCTTCCATTATGTCCCCTAGGTGAGGTGTACGGCTTATAGTGATCCTTCCATCTCTGCTGTGGATCTTTGGCACCGGACATCCCCTTTAAGCAGAGGACATGCAGCACAGTAGTCGTTGGGTTTTCTCACGAGTCTTTCATTCAGAGAAGCCATTAAAAATTTACAATTTTTGGGCTTTTCAGTCTCTCTTTGTCTGGACCAGTATTTTATCAAAAATATCGGACGACCGTTATTTCCAAAAGAAAACTTATTTATTGTAGAACTTTGATTTTTGTTTCTTCTTTTACGCTCCTCAGGTGGTTTGGAGGAAGATAAAAAGTAGTTCTATCTCCAGCGTCCTGTTCTTCTGCACACGGGGAAGACACCGCGGTGGTAGTTTTAGTCATTTTTTGTGATGTATTTGTATCTTGCTGTGTTGGGACGATGACCTTACTGATATGATCACATGTAATTATTGCATTATATCAATAGGATTGTAACAATCAGTAAATTGCTGCATTACACAAAACAGCGTCCATTTAACCCCTCAGTGACTTGCCTATTTTGTGCCTTAAAGGGAGTCTGTCACAATGTTTTTACATGCCTCTCTGAGGACATTAAGGTAGTGGCTGTCACACTGGTTGCAGTGATATGTCCGCTGTGTATTGCTTTGCAGTAGTTTTTGGAGAATTTTGCATTCTATTAGTACCGTGTTTCCCCGAAAATAAGACAGTGTCTTATATTAATTTTTGTTCACAAAGGTTTAACTTTTTTACATGTATAGCTGCCTGGACACTATTTAAATTGACTTTTTAATTAACTGTTAGCAGGGATTAATTTTGGAGTAGGGCTTATATTTCAAGCATCCTCAAAAATTCTGGAATCATGCTATGTCTTATTTTCAGGGTATGTCTTATTTTCAGGGAAACAGGGTAGCAGCCAGACACAGAGCTAGTCCACCCTGCCCTCCAGCCATTGATCTCTCTATGCACAGTAATAGGCAGACAGCAGTCAATCATTGGCTGGAAGACGGGGTCTGTGTAGCTAGCCTGCAGCTCATGAATATCCAGGAGTACTTCCTGTAGTCCTCTGTGTGCTGTTACTGATAATAAAATGCAAGTTTCTCCCAAACTACTGCACCGATCCATACAGCAGAAACATCATTGTAATCAGTATGACTGTCACAACTTTATGGTGTCCTCTGCGATGGGTGCAAAAAGATGGTGACACAATTTCATTTAAGGACCAGGCAATTTTTCAATTTTTACATTGTTACCTTCCAAGAGCCATAATATTTTATTTTTTCCATTTACATAGTTATATGAGGCCGTGCTTTTTGTTGGACCAGTTGTATCTTGTAATTTCAGGGTACGTATCATGTATTGTTTAACTTCCGCCATTTTTCATTCAGCTTCTCTTTTACAGGGTGACCCAAATGATGCAAATGAAATGATTGTTTTTTCTGCAGGTCAATATGATTACGGAAATAGCAAATTTATACAGTTTTTTTTTAAAGGGAGAGTTTATTGGGCATTTGATACATTACAATACAAAAGAGCATAAAGGGAGATTCAGCAGTAATATTTCACAGTGTTGCCATTCCACAGCATGCAAAGGAGTATTTTGCGCATTGTTGACAAGAAATGTTTAGGGATTAACGCTTTGCAATCCAATTTTGGATTCAGGATTTCCTAAGGGGTTTTCTCTTTCTGCCATTATACAATGGCGCCACCTGCTGGCTACAGCCAGTACTGCGGTACTGGACATGCTGGAGAGACACCCGCAACAGAGCGGCCAGTAATAAACAGTAAGAATACCCTGCTGGATGTCTTCCGCCATTGGAAGCTGTACAGTCTTCAATCAGAATGTCTTTAGACGTCAGACAGTGGATTGGAAAGGGTTAAGATGGGGGTGTTTTGGGTAGTGGCTTCATTTTAACTAGATTTATACGACACACTAGTGTAAATGGGAGCAAAGCCCATTGCGTTGCTATATATTTCGCCCATCCCAAATGTGGAGCAAGGTTGTCTGCGTAAAAATAGTCAGTGGACCTCCATAGTTTAATGCCCAAGTATGTGACATTGTCAGTCCATCTCAGAGGGGGCAGGGAGAACTAGGGAGGCTGCAGGGCTTCAACTGCCAGTAGTCCAGTCTTGTCCCAATTGACCTTCACTCCAGAGTATACTCCAAAAGTGACAAAAATAGAAAGGACTGAGGTCAAGGATGACTGGATCTTGTAAGAATAGCAAGGTATCGTCTGCATATAACGCCACGCGTTCATCATAGGCTCTCAATTGGAACCATATACCCTCAGTGGTCACCCACATTTGAATTGCCAAATTTACATACTTTAGGTGTTATTACTTTTCTAAAAAAAAAAATCCTTAAAAAAAAAAATTGTGTTCGCATCGCCATATTCTAAGACCCATAACATTTTTATATTTCCGCCAATAGAGCTATATGAAGTATTGATTTTTGCAGGATGAATTGTAGTTTCTATAGATGCTATTTTGGGGTTTCTGTAACTTTTGATTGTTTATATTGCTTTTTTTTTGCAAGACAGATGAAAACAGCAATTTTGGCTTTTCCCCCCCATTTTTTTATTGCAGTTACCGTGCAATATAAATAATATCCTAACTTAATTAGGATACGATTATGTAAATACCAAATTTATATAAATTTTTAAAATTTTTTATTACTTTGGCACAATTAAAGCTGTTTTTATAGAATAAAATATTACATTTGCATCGCCACCTTCCATGATCAATGTTATTTTTATTTTTTCAGCAAATGAGCTGCGGGAGGCTTTGTTTTTTGTGGGACTATCTGTAGATTTTGGGGTTCATATGACTTTTTGTTCCCTTTTTTTTTAATAAACTCTTTTTTATTGACATTTCAAGGAATACGTACATGAGTAGGCTGTATTGGTTACACAAAGTTCTGATCATACAATACACATTTCTGATACTGAAGTGCATCCGCCCTCGGCAGCAACCATCGCTTGTCCTTCTTGGCAGTTTCTGTGTTCAGCATACTATCAGTCCCACACATGTATCCTCCATTTTTTATTTTCCCCCTTTACCCCTCCTCCCCTAAACTCCCAACATTCCAGTAACTTGTTATAAAACAAAATTAAAACATGACTAGTAACTTGCTAAACTGACCCGCAGTGTATCCTCCAGCGAACCTCCCTCCTCCATATTCTGTCAAGTGATTTTTAGAATCCGCAGCCTGTTCATATTGTTTGGTCTGTAGTACCATGTCGTATTAGTGAACTGGTGCATGCAATCCTTAATTTCGCTAGGATCAAGAAATTTTTCTATAAACTCTCTCCATTTTTTAAAGAATTTTGGGGTTTGGGTTTCCATGTGACGTTCTATCTCTGTTCTTTCCATTTTCATAAGATATTTTAGTTGTTGGACGATATCATTTATTTCCGGGGGTTTGGTTAACAGTAGTGATGAGCGAGCATTGCCCTTAGCGAGTACCTGCCCGCTCGAGACAAAAGGTTTGGCTGCCGGTGGCGGGCAGGGAGCTGCAGGGGAGAGCGGGGAGGAACGGAGGGGAGATCTCTCTCTCCCCCCGCTCCCTCCTGCTGACTGCCGCTACTCACCGCTCCCCCGCGCCGGCACCCGAACCTTTTGTCTCGAGCGGGCAGGTACTCACTAAGGGCAATGCTCGCTCGAGTAATTGCCCTTAGCGAGTATGCTCACTCATCTTAAGTTAACAGCTAACTGCTCAAGAGACAAATTATATTCAGTTGTGCAAACCAGTACAGACATGTTCCTGAAAAAGACAGCGCTAACAACTTTAATGGCTGAGAGAAATTTGTAATAAACTTCGGAAACAGCCTTGATAAGTGTGAAAAAACAGGCCAAACACTCCCTGGGGTGTTTAAAGTTTTCACGGCTGAAGAAATGAACTGAAGAGACAGATTTTGGCAAAAGACTCCGATTTTTATCAGCTCTCTCGGTCCAGGTACGCCTGGTTTGATGGACAATTATGCAAATGTCTATCTTCTCTAGAAATCTCACGCAGGCTCCCCGGGGATTCTTGCGCTGCTACATCACCATTAGCAGGCGCATGCGCAGTGTGCATCGAAGGTCCTAGAAGTCTCTTTATGTGTCAGATTTCAAGTGAAGAAATAAGGGGGCAGTATTGACCGCTGTTTGAAGGGCTGGCTTTGGGCGGGCTAAGAGGAGCAACTAAAATAAATTATAATATCGGGCAGGAAATGTATAAACCAGAATATCGAGATGATGGAATTTGAAAAAAGGTAACAAAAGACACTGCTCTGTGCTGCTCAAGGTGATGACTACATTATGGTAAGTGTAGTTTAAACAGCAAAATCATTCTGACAGTTTCCCTTTAACCCCTTGAGGACCAAGAACAGTATATTTACACACTTGGTCCAGGGCTTTAATCCCAACCGATAGTAAAATAAAGCATGGGATTAAAGCTCCTGCAATGTAGTAGGAGCAGGTGAGGTTCTCAATTGTCATTGACAGCCGAGGACCAAGAGGAGAAGACAGAAGTGCTTTTTAACCGCTTCTGCCTTCCTCTTTACAAGCTACATAGCCCTCAATGAGCACTGTGTAGAGCATACAAGAAGCAGCAGTTCCCTAAATAGGAATAGGCCATAAGAATAGGCCATCACATGATCGCTGATGACCCCCATGTTAGGGAAATAATCAGAGATTTCTTAGCAAGTTTCATTGTCTGGTCTGTATTATATGAGAAGTTATGTACACAAATCACCAACACATGACACTGCCAGTATCATCCAACGATGATGTTCTTCTGAGTTTATTACAAGGCAGACAATGTATATCTACGTTCACATACATATCATCAGAAATACACACCCCCTGTAATCATAAGAACTTATGATTGGCTCTAGGTGCTAATTGTTTAACATATGTTAACGCCTTTAGGTGTGTTACTACTAAATACGTAATTCCTGGGAAATGAAACTAGATTCTGTATTCACTGTTCTAGTAGTTTCTATATGAATGGAGGGGGTTGGAAACCGCTATCTCAGGAAATTCCTAAGCCAGTAAAGGATATGGGCGCGTATGAGCCTGCATCTACATACCAGTGTACAACATGAACGAGTTCACCATTTAGATGCTAGTTATCAGATATACCAGTATCTACATATTTATACATATTTGCCTAGGCGTATGTAAGAAACATATATATACCACAGAATACATATATTATTACTATAACAGTCCCTCCTTTTGTTTCTTAAATCAGCTGGGAGAACAACTAGCCAGGTACTTATAAATGCCCTAGTGACATAAGCCAGAATTCCTACACAACTTCCCCAGATCCTCCGATTGATGCACCCCTAGCTCTCACAAGAAAAAGTATCTTGGAATAGTGATGTAGGAATTGAGAGTTGATATAAAGCAAATTCAATATCAAAGGCAGTAGCTAAAACCTCATAATACATAACAGGGACAGCTTTGTCAATAGTCTTAGAGATAAATGCACAAAGTCATGGAATAGTGCAGCAGTCAATAAAAGCAATAGTAGCAAGAATAGTCACTACAGTTCCAGCAAAAGATGAAATCCAGTGGCTCCATCTCACAAAAGTATCAGTCCAGCAGTCACCAAAGGAGGTCGGAGATGCCAGAATTTGCTGCTAGTTCTTTAGAAAGGCTAGTTAGACCCTTTAGAGTCTTAGTTATGGAACCACAGTTGTGAACGGGGATTGAACAACCTAGGAAAAAATATGTTCACCATGGTGGAGAGACTCTCTTGCAATGAGACGCGTGTATCCAATTGGATTTTGTCCTTCCAGCTGAACATTTGTACTGGTAATCAGGAACACTTGTTATGGACCTTCAAGTCTGGGTTCTAGAGGTTTTACGGACATGTCTTTTGGTAACCACCCAATCTCCTAGTTTCACAGAATGAGTTCTTTCTAAGCTGTCAGGATCTGGAAGGGAAGTAAACACTCGAGAATATACACTAGTTAAGTGTTTTGTGAGAGCAATAACATCCTGTATCTGGAGTTATCGTGAAAAATACAATCCTAACCGGCCCAAAAGTACCTCATATGGGCTGAGGCCTATTCTGTTAGGTGTGTACTTTATGGAGAAGAGTGCCAGGGGGAGGCATTGGTCCATGGTCTATTGAGCTCTTGCATGGTCTACTGTATCATGGTTTCTAAGGTACCATTTAAACTCTCTGCTCTACCACTGCTTTGTTGATGGTACGGAGCATGAAAGGCCTGTCCTACCCCCAATGCTTTCATTACTTTCTGCATCACTTCTCCCATGAAGGGAGTGCCTTGGTCACTCTCAATTATCTCTAGTACAACCCTTGGCAGTTGGATGTAGTCTACTTGAAGAGGCTGGAATGCGTAGTCAGGATGAGGGGTGCCCTGCATAGGAGTCTGTAGAGATCTACCCACATTGTTCCGTGCACAAATCAGGCAGCCCTGTGTGTATTTAGCTGCTCTGATGCTAAATCCTGGGGCAGACCAGTGACTAGTGATCCCATCTGTCAAAGCTGTTTTTGACAGGTATGTTTTACCATGGGAGGCCGCAGCCACAATGATAGGGGCCTGTGGAAGACAAGGCTTGTTGGATACCATCTATTTATCTACAGATGTCTCTGCCCCTCCTGCTGGTTCCCATTGTTCATTTTTCCCCCTTGGCCTGCTTTTGTAACTGAATTAACAGGTCATAATCCACCGGGGGTGATGTCTGAGGAGGTACCTGTACCGCCCCAACCTCTGAAGGATCAAGTCTGGGCTTCTGTGTGGCTGTCTTCACAGACTGATCAGCCAGGTGATTTACGGTTGCCTCTTTTGTGCCATTCTTGTAGTGGCCTTTTGTTATGCTTTTAGGCTACTCTCCTGGGCAGCAAGAGGGTTTCCATCAGTGCCTGTACACCTTTACGGTTTTTAACAGTTTTTTCATTTGCTGTCAAGAATGACCTCTCTCTCCAGATGGGTCCGTAATCATGAACAATGCCAAAGGCATAACGTGAGTCCATGTAAATGGTAGTCGTGTTCTCTTGAGCATGGTTGCATGCTTCTTCCAGAGCTCACAATTCGGGCTGACATGTGAGATGGAAGAGGTTTGGCTTTGACCACATTATATAAGGAGAGCACAACATAACCTGCATAGAACCTGCCTTCTTGACCATACCTCGATCCATCCACAAAGCTTGTAAAATCAGGGTTGTCTAATGACTGATCAACAACATGACTGAATCCCCCCCCTGTCTCATGGGCCATTAGTTAGTGCATAGTCATGTGTATCAAGCTGCAAGGAAAACTATCAGATGATTATCCCCCCTCCTTCCTTTTCCAGATGCAGCAAGGTAGCTGGGTTGAGGGTGTTGAAGCGCTGAATTGGACATGTTGTGTGTCATGAGCAGGGCGCACTGTAAGCTAAGGTGATGTTTTGTGAACCAAAGTTTGAGCGGAACCAGTGGCAGCATTGGCCATGACTTCATGTGGTCTAATACTGTCACAAAAAAATTGAAACCTATCTCAGAACTTTTATCCAGCTGCTGCTACTGTTTCAAACACAAAAGGGTGCACCATAAGCAATATTAAAAGGCTCAGAATGATCCGGAAGTCTCAGGGCTGAGACAGAAAAAAACATTAGACCTCAATTTACAAAGTGTGTAAAATTTAGTGTTTGTTTTTTTTTCCCTCTGCAATGCCTGGTCAGTCAAGCAGAAAGATTTACTGCACAGGCCTTCATCTATAAAGAAGTGCACTTCCGCATGATGTTTATCATTGCTTATCCTGAACTTCTGAGTTCATGAATATCATGCCAGAGCTGCAGTGTACGCTGACATGTACATATGCATAGGCATAGAAAAAGGAAAACAAAAATGTGGATGAAATTCACATCCCACACTGAGCAGGCAGTAGAGTCTTATGCATAGGGGAGAGAAATTTTTATCCCTAGTCAATATTTTTTTTACACATTTTACATTCATCACAGCCCGAACACCTGTCATTAACTTTCATCCATCCGTGTGGTCAAAAATTCACACACAACTACTACTAGCCCCTCATCTGCAGACAACTCACTTGATCCTCCAACCTAACATGCCCCCCCCCCACACCACCCAGAATTCCAGTTATCAAGGAGAGAAGGTGAAAGAAGATAACCAAAACTTTAACTGTGTCTAGAATTCTACAGCTAACCTTAGTATCATTGTAATATTTTCCCCATAATAGGGACACTCACTTGTCTAACATACAGGTTATCAACAACTTGTTTCTCTTACATGACATTATCACACTGAAAACACAACAGTAACACCATTTAACAATTAAACTCACTGCAAACCAATCACAGAACTTACATTTACACAAATAACAGCAAGAACATACCTTAAGATTCCTGTACCTTTCCTATTTGCACAAGCTTATACTAAGACACTGTAATTTGCTTTATTCATGTTGCCTTCATTACAAGCCTCTATTCATTTCACGTAAGCAGTGTATCGTTCCCAGACTCCTACATTACAAGGTCAGTCACACTCTTCTCCTGCTTTCTTTGTGTGTCTGATATACAACAAATTCTGTGAGTCTGGAGGGAGAGGAAGGGAGAAAGCAGCTTCACAAGGACCAAGCATTCAAATGAAAAAAGTTATTTAACCATTTGTGAGCTACCCCTACTACACAAAGCCAGCACTCAAGCCATTACCTGTCAACTTCATTTAATGCTACTATAGACTTTTATTCCTTCACTGTCTTATCCCAGAACTATCTGCATTACGTAAGCATTCTCTCTTTCTCTGAAAAAGTCTGTACTGCTGCCTGCTATCCCTGATCCTTATCAGTGCTATTGTCACCCATAGCAACTTGTCCCCTCAGTCCGGACACTACCTGACACCTTTCTTAAGGAAACCATACATATTCCTCTAGATTTTCTACCTAAAATCTAGAACTGCTATGTGTTACGTCCATGTGGGCAAATAAGCACAGGGTCCACATGAACGTGACCAAGACTGAAAGGGAACTCAAGGAACTTCCACAGATTTACACCTCTCCCTATCTACTACTAGGGTTAGTGACACAGACCTACCTAAGCGGGGACATTGCCCCTATAAAGGGCAGCTCAGCGGTCTTTGGATCTGGGCCCTCACTGCTCCTAGGAACCACACACCCAGGACAGGACACATACACATGCCACTACAACAGGGACAACTGGACAGAGTAAGCTGACACACAGAGCCGGAATCACACCATACAGCAGCCAAAATGCAACCACTAGTAGCAGGTGATAAGCTATAAATGCCAGGTATTAGTTGACATTTTAATCAAAATATGGAAGCTAGCAGGCCACGTCACGGCTTCTGGCTATACGTTAGTCCCTACACTAACCAGGAGTCTAGAGGCACCATACACAGCTGACACTGCAAGCTGCAACAGCACAGACAACAGGACACAAGTCACACCACAAGCTGCAACAGCACAGACAACAGGACACAGGTCACACAGCAAGCTGTACAGGGCAGACAACAGGACACAAGTCACACAGCAAGCTGTACAGGGCAGACAACAGGACACACGTCACACAGCAAGCTGTACAGGGCAGACAGCAGGACACAAGTCACACAGCAAGCTGTACAGGGCAGACAACTGGACACACGTCACACAACAAGCTGTACAGGGCAGACAACAGGACACGAGTCACACAGCAAGCTGAACAGGACACAAGTCACACAGCAAGCTGAAGTAACATGACTACTCACCCTGAACACCACACAGACACTGACAGGAGCTGAGTTTATATGTGCTGCAGACTAAAGGAGATTGGCTGCTTGAGAATACCAGACCCAGCCTGGTATCACTCCCCACCTGTGGAGCTGTGCTGCTAGAAACCTTAGTACTACAGGTCCTAGCAGCACAACGTAACACTATGACTAAATATTCACCAGTATCACACTGACCCTAATCTATAGCAAGCACCTAAGATAGACAACATATCAGCAAGACACAGAAGACATGGGATGGAGAGGTTTTGAATATTCATATGCAATTCAGAGAAGGCACTCATCATTAGTGTTGTGCACTACTACCAGTGCTGGGTAAAAGGTACATCTATGGGAGGTGAGAAGCCAGACTGTGCCTGTTATGGAGCTAAGATAGTGCTTGGGCAGTGGCCAAAGGTATTGCTACAGCAGATTATAAAATGGCCACAGGCCATGACTGGCATTGAAATGGCCACCAGGGGCGTGGCCTGGCTGGACGCTGTAAGAGGCGGTGTCTAGGAACACTATCAAAGCCAGGCAGGCATCTCGCCATGCCTTATTTCTTTGTGTGCAATGCCAACAAGTCCATCCATTTTCATTCCAATGCTCTTTTTTCCGTTATCACCTTCTTCAACTTGCTCACATTCTTTGTTCTCTTCTATACGAGATACATTCTGCGGTGCTGTGTACCATTTTCAACATCCATTCGCTTGCTGCATACATTATCCATTTTAATGACCTATATACACCGCACAATTACCGTGCTGCTCCTACATCATCTCCATTATTCAGTGTACCTTTGCTAGGAATACCTATTTTACAAAAACCTTTGAGACTACGCTCAGCATACCATTAATGCCTCGCCAGACACTCGATAAATGGCAGACAAACAAATAAACCTTACACAGCACCCAGCCATTCCTCAGTACAATAAAACACATCAGGGTTCTTATTTTGCTAAGGGAGAGAGGCTATAAATTATACACAGAACCCATATATGGATTCAACGTATTCGACCAGAGCTCTAAGACAGATGAGAAACAATATAAGGAGCGGAGGTATATAGTACATATGAATGATATGACTCACCTCACTACTGCAGTTTCTCCAATTGTTCTATCGGCTGAGCTCGAACTTAAGCGGTCGAACAAATAAATCCTCTCTCAAGCCTCTCTCGTCCCTGTGAGTGGGCACCAGAGATTTCTTAGCGCGTTTCATTGTCTGGTCTGTATTGAATGAGAAGTTGTGTACACAAATCACTGACACATGACACGGACAGTATCATCCGACAATAATGCTCTTCTGAGTTTATTACAAGGCAGACAATGTATATTTACATTCACTTACGTATCATCAGAAATACATGCTTCATTGTAATCATAAGAACTCTTGATTGGCTCTAGGTGCTAATGGTTTAACATATGCTAACGCCTTGAGGTAAATACATAATGCCTGGGAACCAAAACTAAATTCTGTATTCACTGTTCTAGTAGTTTCTATATGAATAGAGGGGGTTAGAAAGAGCTATCTTAGGACATTCCTAAGCCAGGAAAGGATATAGGGGGGTATGAGCTTGCATCCACTAAGAAGGAAGATATACCAGTATCTACATACATATATATGTACATACACGTGTTTGCCTAGATCTATGTAAGGAACATATATACACCATAGAATGCATATATTATTACTATAACACCAGGCATGCCAGAGCTGCAGGGTCTTAGCAGACCCCAGACCAGCTGTCACAGACTGCCATATTCTTGGATATGTTTTCCCCTGTAACTGGGGATGCTATGGATGCTGCCTCTGTGGATGCCCCAGCTACAGTGTGAAATAAAAAGAGGATTTATATGACATCATGGGGGATTTAGCTCAATGTCCACAGGTGGATTTTATTTGGGGAATCTGCAGATAGCACCTACGCGTGAGATCCACAAATCATAGGGAAGCATTGGGCATCTGCACTTCATCTAACACCTGTGGATTTGTTTTTACTTAATTTGCTGATGCCACACGTGGATAATAAATCGCAGCATGCTCTATTTTACAGCGGATCACGGATGGATGTGCTCCATTCATCTCTGTGGGAGCTTATGATCCGCAGTGCATCGGCAAATACATTTGCGGATTCACTGTGGATTTGAAGGTTAAAGTTAATTAGGGAGGTGGGATTGCAGATTTTTTCCACGCGGATGATCCGCAGTGGGTCCGCTCAGGAAAAAAAAAACACATGCGCTGTGAAAATTTGCATAAAAAATCCACATGTGCCGTGGACACGAGGCCTTAGAGGTTAAAAAAAGTTTTTAAAAAAAGTTTTAAAAAAATTGCATAAAATTAAAAATATATATGAAAAACAGAAAATGACCCACCTGCCCCTAATAAAATTAAAAAAAATCATTAAAAAGGTACTAAAATATAGCCTTGTGTGCGATGGGAAAAAATGCAGCAAAAATAATTTTGGCAGCCTGGGAAAAAAAAAATAGGTTCATAAAAACCACCACATGAGTAAAAATTGCTAAAAATGTCTAGTCCTTAAGGGGTTAATATTCTCAAAGGAGCCCATATCACACATCTTGAAGAATATGGTATACAAGTATAACGCAAACACCAGTAAACAGGTACATATCCTGCAGCGTGACTCGCAGCGCTCTTGTCCCTGGCAGGATTATATAACAGTTGATATCGATTTCCGACAGAGATGATCTGACACTAATAATGATACAAAGGAACACACAGAGATGAAGACGGAGCTGCACGCTGAGCACCGCATGGCGCATGTATCTCCTATGTGCGTAATACACTGAGGGCTTATTCAGATGAGTGTATGCGTAATTATGTTCGCCGGTACGGAATGTATTTCCGCATGAACGAAGCTAGGAGATGGCAAGAAGCAGGCTGGTCCATCCATGCTAGCAAATCGGTTTTTGTGGCGATCAAAATGCCAGTTCACACGCTTGCGTGTTATGCTCTTCCCTTGGAATGGAATGGTAATTAAATACCTAATTAATTGGGTAACTCCCTCTCCCTCCCTTTTTTTGCAGCTGCCATAGAAGTCTATGGCAGTTTTCTGCGTAAGGTCTCATTCACACGGGCATGTTTTTAGCGCAGAATAGGCGCATGAAAAGATTGCGCCTAATAGAACCAATGGTTTCCTATAGAAGCGTTCGGATGAAGGAATTTTAGACGTGCAAAGAACTCGCACCTAATAAAGATAGAACGTGCAACTGCAAAAGTCGCATCTAAGGCTTCATACACACAAGCGCATAAACGGCAACGTTTTTTTACGCCCGGCCAATATTCACAACCGTCTGAGGCATCGGTTTCCAATGCATCCGTTCACAGGGGTGAATATACGGCGTTGAAACGTGAGAAAAGGGAACAGACATGACTGAAGTACGCGCTGACGCATATACGGCGCGCAGAAAGACAGTTCTGGTTCTATCTTTTGCCCGATATATTTGGCGGCAGGTCCTATAGACTCCTATGGGAGCTGAACAAAGAAAGGGAGGGGGATGCAGTTTAGTAGCGTCCAATGCTGCGAAAAGCTTACAGGTGCCTCTATGTAGGCATTGGAAGGCATTCCGAAGCTTTTTGCAGAGCGAGGGATTTCCGGAGTGCAATGTATTTTTTCGTTAAAATCGATGCTTACGGACGAGTGAATGGGTGAGAAAACGCTGGCCGTGATCGCGGAAAAACGACCATTCATGCCAATAAATGGGTGGACGATAAAACGTAAAAATGCCTACGCTCATGTGAAAGAGCCCTAAGGCCAGTGCTACGTGAAAAGATAGCAGCTGACCTGTCTTTGGTACGAGCTGCGCAGGATTTCCATAGACACCGATGGGAGCTGGATAACACGCAGGTCCCTATCGTGTGAACGAGCAATTTCACTGCTAATTAAACGAGATTTAATAGCTGTAAATCACTCGTTCATGCGATTTTCTCCCAAGTGTTTTGCGATTTTTTTTTTGCGACGCTATTAGAGCATGAAAAGCACGCTCGAGTGAAAGAGACCTAACACGGACAAAGATAGGACAGGTCCTATCTTTTCATGGACAAAGATTTTGCATGTTTTTTCAACGAACCTATTGAAATTCAAGGCAACGTTTGCATTATACGGGCGAGATTTTCACGAAATGACTCCGCAAATACGTTGGTCTGAATCCGCCCTAACATGCATATTTACTGCACATTCCATGTCAGTGAGCCCTGAGATAAAGTGACAAACACGACGATGTGCGCTGATACTAAGACCTCTTTCACACGAGCGTATATCCGCTAGCCGATATACGCTACGATCTGATGCATTGGACTCCAATGTATTAGATTACATGGCCGTATTCCCGCGGTGTAAAAGTTCCTGGCTGGGCCAATATATCACTGAGCGCTTTCAAGGCAGGCCGAAAAGATAGTCCTGGAACTTTCCGGACAGAATACGTTGGCTTCTGCATAGACTCCTATGGGAGCCTACGACAGTGGCCGGAGAAGGGAAGTCGGAGGGAGTTTAGCAGTATAACTGCTAAACTCCCTCCGTCTTCTCTCCTGCCCTTCAGCTGTTTGCAATGTGAGGGGGCGGAGCTAAGCTCCGGCCCCTTCATTGCTAGCTGCGGACAAGGGGCGGGGAGGGGGCGGTTGCTTAGCTCCACCTCCATCCCGCCCACTCCCATTGCAAACAACCATAGGGAAGGAGAGAGGAGGTGAGCCAGCGAGGGGGAGGGAAGTGGAGGTGAACCAGCGAGAGGGAGGGAAGGGGAGGCAACGGCATTGCGGCCTCGGCATATATATGTGTACCAGTACACGCGTTTTTACAGCGCCGTATGGCGCACGTAAAAACGCCTACAGCTGTGTGAAAGACGCCTCAGAGGGTAAATTTCCTGATAATTGCAGGGCGGAACCTGTAAGTACCCAGTAATTAGCGCTACTAACAAACTGACAGCAGTAATAGTCTGGAAAACATGAGCGTTAGTGGCTACACGGCGACATGAGCATAGAGTCATATCTAGCACAACTTCAACACAACAGTCGCAGAAAATCCAAATCTGTTCTACAATAGACATCAATGTAAATCACATGCGATTGTGACTTACGTAAGACTTTTCTGCTATTAGGCTGTTTAATAACAAACTTGCAACTATGAAACAGCCACATAACAGCAAGTCACTCAAATTTTTGGGTTGCACGACTTTTCAGAGACTTTATGTTACATGGCACATGTTGCCATGTAGCCCTAGCCCTAATGGCTGCATCTTGAAATAGTCAACTAGGGCAGTGGTGACAAACCAAAGGCGACACGCAGAGCCATCTCCGCTGGCATGCGTGCTAATGGCTGCATACCACAGTAGTGACTACTGGCCGGGGTGCTGCAGCTCCCCAGGCGGTATTCACTCAGCGGCGCTAATCCCAGGCGCACAGTAACGTTAGTATGCCCACGGGATCCTCGTCTCCTCCTTGGTTCCGCGAGAGCAGACGGGAGTAGGTGTCCGGACACACACACTGACATCCGCAGCAGCGCCAAGCAGGGGAGCAGTGGCACTTCAATAAGAAAGATGTAAGCATATGGGTCTCAGGGCGAACTATTACTACTGGGACTGATATAGGGCCCCAGTAATAATAGCATTACTGCTGGGGCCACTGTGGGGTCACTATTACTACTATAGGGGTCACTATTACTTCTGCGGCCACTGTGAGGGTCATTATTACTACTGGGACCGCTGTGGGGGACACTATTACTACTGGGGCCGCTTTGGGGGACACTATTACTAGAGGGGCAGCTTTGGGGGACACTATTACTAGAGGGGCAGCTTTGGGGGACACTTACTACTGGGGGCACTGTGGGGGTCACTATTACTACTATAGGGGTCACTATTACTTCTGCGGCCACTGTGAGGGTCATTATTACTACTGGGACCGCTGTGGGGGACACTATTACTACTGGGGCTGCTGTGGGGGACACTATTACTACAGGGGCCGCTTTGGGGGACACTATTAATACAGGGGCAGCTTTGGGGGACATTTACTAATGGGGGCACTGTGGGGGTCACTATTACTACTGGGGCTGCTGTGGAGGGGTCATTATTACTACTTGGGCTACTGTGTATGTTTCTATTACTGCTGGGTCCACTGTGGGGGACACTATTACAACTCAGGCTACAGTGGGGGTCACTATTACTGCTGAGGCTGTTATGGGGGTTACTATTACTACTGGGGCTGCTGCGAGGGTCACTATTACTTCTGGGGCTGCTGTAGGGGGTGGGGTTACTATTACTACTAAGACTACTGTAGGGGACACTATTACTACTGGGGCTACTGTGGAGGTCACTATGACTACTGAGGGGGTCACTATTACTGCTGAGGCCACTGTGGGGAGTGCTATTACTATTGGGGTATGTTTACACATGGGGGAAATGCTGCAGAATGTTCTCAGCGAAAACTTCCATGGCAAATTCTGCAGCATTTCTGCATCCAAGAAGCAGTCAAAATCTGCACCCGGTCTATTTTGAAATAGCCCTGTCCTTTTAAGAACGATGGAGGTAAAAATCATATGGCGTGATAAGCCCCGCCCCCCTGACGTGCTGGCACTTTGTGATAAATAAGTGGGTTTTGGGTTGGAGTTTGAGCACTTGGTCTCTAAAAGGTTCGCCATCACTGGTCTAGGGGGATGACATTTCTCTATGCGGAGAGCACCAAATTGGTGTAGGCATTTTATACAGGCCATGCAATGCTTCCCAGGAAGAAGTATGCAAATAGGCGATGGAAAATGTGCCCTGCACTACAGTGATGGGGCAAACACTCCAAAACAGCTTTCTACAGTACAGATGGGTGTCTTATCCTTCAGGAGAAGACTCGGGTTTGGCTTATATACTTAGTCACATAGGAAGGCCTGTTGAAAGCTTGGACAAGGGACTTAAAGGGATGTCACCTTCTAAAAGGTGGTGGTGCAGTGAAGGTACTCTTCCATCCCCTATTTGTATACAAAGGCTTTTGCTGCTAATTGCCACCTGATAATACAACTCAAGAAGGTCTGAGGTCGTATATTAACCTGCATGCCTCATCATTATGTGTGTTCATTAAAGGGGTTGTCTCGAGGAAGCAGTGAAATTTTTTTTTGCCCAGTCCCCCTAATTAAGCATACATTACTAAGCCCCCCTGTAAATGACTTTTCTAGCTGGTTTGTACTTACAGTTCCAGCGTTTCAGCAACTTATAAAAAGTTTCCCCAAGATGGCCGCCGGCTCTTTTCCCGTCGCTTGCTGTAGCCCGACGTGCGCTCTCCCGAGACGCTACCAGCTGTGTCTCCCTGACAACCAGACGCCCCGCAGCCGCCGACCGGACCCCGGGATTGAACGCGGCCGACCAGTCACCCACCGCCAGGCAGCAGGTAACCGGCTCTAGGCCCCGGCTCCCCCACGCTAGCCCCCGGCTCCCCCCGGCTTCCCCGCGCTAGCCCCGGCTCCCCAGCGCTACGCCCCAGCTCCCCAGCGGTAGGCCCCGGCTCCCCAGCGGTAGGCTCCGGGGCCCAGCGGTAGGCCCCGGCTCCCCAGCGGTAGGCCCCGGGGCCCAGCGGTAGGCTCCGGGTCCACAGCGGCAGGCTTCGGGGCCACAGCGACAGTCAGTCACGCGTCACCCCCGTCAGTCCATCACCCATCACTTACCTGGGCGGCTGGGCTGGGCGGCTCTGCTGGGCGGCTGGGGGGCTTCTCGGCACGGCTGGGCGGCTCTGCACCTTCCTCTAAGAGAGGATGGTAGCAGAATGGCCGCTCCAGCGTGCTCCCGAGAAGATACAGCTCGTCTGCGCATGCGCAGAAGAGCTGTAGCGGTGAGCACACTGAAGCGGCTCGTGCTCAGAGCAGAAGACCGGACTGCGCAAGCGCGTCTAAAAAAGCAAGCCGCCAGCGAATTTAGACAGAACCATGGAGACGAGGACGCTAGCAACGGAGCAGGTAAGTGAATAACCTCTGTATGGCTCATAATTAATGCACGATGTATATTACAAAGTGCATTAATATGGCCATACAGAAGTGTATAACCCCACTTGATTTCGCGAGACAACCCCTTTAATAGAGATGAGCGAGCGTACTCGGAAAAGCACTACTCGCTCGAGTAATTTGCTTTATCCGAGTATCGCTGTGCTCGTCCCTGAAGATTCGGGTGCCGCTGCGGCTGACAGGTGAGTCGCAGCGGGGAGCAGGGGAGAGCGGGCGGGAGAGAAAGATCTCCCCTCCGTTCCTCCCCGCTCTCCCCTGCAGCTCCCCGCTCCGTGTCGGCACCCGAATCTTCATACCCGAGCACAGCGATACTCGGATAAAGCAAATTATTCGAGCGAGTAGTGCTTTTCCGAGTACACTCGCTCATCTCTATTCATTAAGCTTCTCATTGGTCTTATTTACAATTTTTTTTTCTCCCGTGTTTTCTGAAATTAGACAGAAGCTATGAAATCAATATTAACGAAAAATCAAAAATGTCAGGGCTATACTGAACAGGATCATTAAAAGCAATGACTTATGAAGATCCATGTCATTCTGCTGCACTGCCTGTGTTATTTTAGTACACCAGAATAGTGCTCATGGTTTGGCCTCAGATAGCATAAATCACTCTCACACATGGCTATACTACAATGAAAGATGAGGGGACGGTGAAGGGGGTGGTCTTTGCACCCTGGCATATTGGTGTGGGGTAATGTAATGTCTCCCAGGAAAGGAAAAGTCCACAAAGTATGTAGAAGGTAACAGAATAACTCACGTTTAATGGTTCTAGAAGTACAATGGTTCAACATCAAATCAATGCATAGAGAAAATTTTGTAAAACTGTTTCCAAGTCCAGTCCTGAGGATGGTGGCTTAAGCAAGTGCTTTTTGCTCCATACTGCTGATACAGGTTTTACACTACAGCCCTGGAACATGTAGTCCGACTATAAATCCGTACTGGGTTTTCACCCAGATTGCAGCTGCCCTGAATACTTCTGTTCCTGAAAGAAACTAATCCAAAAAGAGATGTGGGCTTCCGTTCCATAAAGAAGCTTATTAGTCTTTTAATCCATACTGACTTTTCTAGAAGGTTACAAGCCCTTTTTCTAATTTCTGCTTCTCCTACTCCTTAGTGCTGATTAGCTGCAGCTGAAAGGAGTTAAAGGGGTTGTCCCGCGAAAGCAAGTGCGGTTATACACTTCTGTATGGCCATATTAATGCACTTTGCAATATACATCGTGCATTAAATATGAGCCATACAGAAGTTATTCACTTACCCACTCCGTTGCTGGCGTCCCCGTCTCCATGGTGCCGTCTAATTTCAGCGTCTAATCGCCCAATTAGACGCACTTGCGCAGAAGGGTGTTCTCCCTTCTGGTTGGTCCGGGCACGAGCGGCATTCTGGCTCCACCCCTTCGACGCATCATCATGTAGCTCCGCCCCGACACGTGTGCCGATTCCAGCCAATCAGGAGGCTGGAATCGGCAATGGACCACATAGAGCCCACGGTACACCATGGGAGAAGACCCGCGGTGCATCGTGGGTGAAGATCCCGGCGGCCATCTTGGAGGAAAAGAAGTTGCAGAGAGGGGATTCGGGTAAGTAAATTTTTTTTTTAAATTTCAACACATCCCTTGCATTTGTCCTGCGCTGAACGGGGGGCCTATGCAAAAAAAAAAACCCCGTTTCGGCGCGGGACAACCCCTTTAAGTCGCTGGGCTATTTTATCCCTCTCTGTAAACTGCACTCTATCAAACCACCATCTTCAAGACTAGACATCAATAGAGTGCATAACACATTTAGGCTGCATTCACACGAATGTATATATCGGCTCAGTTTTCACGCCGAGCCGATATACGTCATCCTCATCTGCAGGGGGGGGGGGGGATGGAAGAGCCAGGAGCAGGAACTGAGCATTTGCAATGGCGTACTTTGTTTAGTAATTCTCTCCCATAGAGTGTACACTATCCTACCAGATGTAACTGGATGCCTGAGCAAGTACCCTGTTGTACCGCCTCTAGCTTAGATACAACATGTGATACAGGCAGGTACTGAGGCTCTAGTACCCTGTTGTACCACCTCTAGCGTGGATACAAGATGTGATCTCAGATGGTCCCATGCATATTCTATTGGTGAACAAGTGTGACAATGTTGTGGGGGCTTCCTGTGACCCCCTTGTGTGTGCGGCCGAGCATTATCCTGCTGCCTCTTGGAAGCCGCCATGAGAGGAACACATGTGGCTGCAGGATGTCCTGAACATATCGCTGAGCTGTCATTGTCCTTCGTAGCATTACTAGGGGGGACCGACTGTCATATGCGATGGCCCCCCAGACCATCACACCAACAGGGGAAAGTATGTCTCTGCACAGCAAAGGCAGGATTGAGGCGCTCACCCCGAGGTCTACGGACATGAACACAGCCGTCATCAGTGCCCAAACTAAACCTGGATTGATTACTGAAGACAACCTAGTTCCACTCCGTAGCTAGTCCACTTTAGTCGTTCACGAAATCACTGCAGACTGAGGTGACGGTGGGTGGGTGTCAAAGACAGTACACATAATGGGAACCGTGAGCCCAAATGTCCTTCAACTATGCGCCAGGAAATGGTTCCCACAGACACAGGGGTGTAACAATGGTGCCCCCTGTCTTTGGATGACGGACAATGAATCAGTTGGAGATGCTTGTGCTCATCAGATTATCAGACGATTCTCTCTACTGGTGGTCTGTAGGGGATGTCCTGAGCCCGGTCATCTTGTGTGCCCCCACACATCCACTGGTCCCTATACGCCCTAACAGTCTGGTCAGACACTCCTCTCTACTGGTGGTCTGTAGGGGGCGTCCTGAGCCTGGTCACCTTGTGTGCCCTCACACATCCACTGGTCCAACACCTCCTAACAGTCTGGTCAGACGCTCCTCTCTACTGGTGGTCTGTAGGGGGCGTCCTGAGCCCGGTCACCTTGTGTGCCCACACACATCCACTGGTCCCAACACCTCCTAACAGTCTGGTCAGACGCTCCTCTTTACTGGTGGTCTGTAGGAGGCGTCCTGATCCCGGTCACCTTGTGTGCCCTCACACATCCACTGGTCCCAACACCCCCTAACAGTCTGGTCAGATGCTCCTCTCTACTGGTGGTCTGTAGGGGGCGTCCTGAGCCCGGTCACCATGTGTGCCCTCACACATCCACTGGTCGCAACACCTCCTAACAGTCCGGTCAGACGCTCCTCTCTACTGGTGGTCTGTAGGGGGCGTCCTGAGCCCGGTCACCTTGTGTGCCCCCATCCACTGGTCCCAACACCTCCTAACAGTCTTGTCAGAACGGCCCAACGGGGAATCATGTGTCGATACGACCATCCAGCTTCTCACATCCCAATAATGCGCCCCTCTCAGACTCTGGTAATGGGGTGAAATCTCTTCTCTGCTTCGTAGAGGCGTCTAGAGGCCAATAAGCTCTACACAAGCGGAAAAAGAGGTCACTGCACACAAGGAGCCTCCGAGAGCCTCTTATAGGCCAAGGGGGGAAACCACTTTTAGGGTCTCGGGTGACATTCATCTAATCACGCCACAACTCTAATATTAATCTGCATATCTGTCTGAGATGTAAATGCATGCCAAGTTTTGCAGAAAAATGACATCTACTTCTAGGGGCTTGATTTTTTTTTTTACAAAGGGTGTATCTCCTATGGTAAATCTGCCCCAATGTATGTATTATCCCTGTCCTGTGACATTATACTTTATTATGGTTGGTCTGTATGGTCCACATGCTTTAACTTTTCATGCAGGCTGTGTTCTTCAAATAAAATAGAGAACTTCTTCATAATTGAAGGAAAATTAGACAATTTACCACACAGCTGAGAAGTATAGAGGAGCGTAATAATATACATTTTGTCGCTCTTTCCCTCACTGAAAGGAAAAAATAGAAACTGCAACACTTTGCTGTTCCTCTGCGGCTCAGAATGAGTCATCGGAAAAATCTAAATTCTGGAGAGATATATTATATGAGAGAAAGAGATCATGGGAAACTCTAAAATATCAAGCTTTGAGTGGTAACCGGCATTGTTGCTTTTGCAGCTCTTAACCCTTTCCAATCCACTATCTGACCTGTGAAGACATAATTTAAGAATGTACAGCTCCGATGCTGGTAGACATCCGTCAGGGTTCTCTTACTGTATATCGCCAGCCTCTCTGCTGTCAGAGCCTATCCAATGTGTCACATCATGCAGTACTGGCTTTAGCCAGCAGATAGCGCTGTTATATAATGGCAGAAAAAGAGTAAGTCTCCTAGGAAAACCACAATACAAATTAGACTGGAAAGGGTTAAAGGAAGTCTGTAGTTAACATCATAAATCAGTCCCTACAAAACAAGGCAATGCGGTCAAGTCTAGCCATACCATTTGTGTTCTTCACAGTGACTGCAATGTCCTTGCAATTGTCTTTTACCCATGGTAAGCAAATTAGTTGCAAATGCTCCAAAGGGGTTCCGTTGCTGGACTGGTTCGAGTTCTCTCCTCCATTGGCAAAAACCATGGCCTTTGCCTAATTATTGATTGACATCTTCAGCATCGCCAGCTTTAGCTACATGCGACTAGTGCAGTCACACAGGGTACCGGCCACCAGCTTGGGGGGGGGGGGGGGGGGACCAGAGGATGTAGACTGGGAGCGATCGCCACTCTTAAGTTCGCTCAACCAGATGATCTTCCTTCATGCATCAACATCTTGTGAAGCTGCATGAATCCTCCTCCTTCTGACTGTCTCCTCTGTCAGCCCATTGGCGCACCTGCAACATAATTGCTAAGTTCTGCAACTGTATTTGTATTATGAGCTTTGTTCTCGGGCTATATTTATTTTATGAGCTTGACTCTGATGCTGTATGTATGTACTGAGCTTGGTTCTAGCGCTGTATGCATGTAACAAGCTTGGTTCTGGTGCTGTACTAATGTTTTGAGTTTCATTCTGCTGCTGTATTTATCTTATGAGATAAGTTAATTGCTTAGTTCTGCTACTGTATTTATATCATGACCCTGGTTCTTGGGCTGTATTTATTTTATGAGCTTGACTCTGGTGCTGTACCCAGCTTGGTTATGGTGGAGTACCTATGCACTGAGTTTGAGTTGTGCTTATGTTATGTATTCAGTTCTGGTGCTGTATTTATGTACCGAGCTTGATTCTAGTGCTGTATGTATGTACTGAGGTAGGTTTTTGTATTGTATCGATGTACTGAGTTTGCTTTGTACTGTATTTATCTTATTAGTTTCCTTTTGGTGCTGCATTTATGTTAGGGGATTGGTTCTGGTACAATATTTATATACTGAGCTTGGTTTTGGTGCTGTATTTATGATGGAACCAAACTGACCCCATTGACTATAATGGTGTCCATTTGGTTTCTGTCTGTTCATCTGGGATTTCACAGAACAAAATAGCACAGCATGCTCTGCTACTTTGTCTTATTTTAAGGCCAAATTCAGGCAACGAGTTGCTGAATGCAGCCTCTAATGCTGATACTTCATCTGGCAAAGGAAAAGTAGTGTACTTCCAAAAATGGACATAGGGACCGCAAATACCCTGCAGTAAAGAATCTATTATCCTACTCATACCATTCACTATCGCTGACTCACCAAGAAGTTGACTTTGCAGATCTCCCACCGCTCGTGTTCCAACCATGCCGCAGCAGCGATGACACCCCAATACAGGGTCATGTGAGCACTGCACTTAAAGGGCCTTTTGTGGGAGTGTAAAAATACTGCATGGGCAAGGAATGGTTGAAAATAGAGAGATAAGCCATACTATTTATCTGTGGATTTGGACCCTGTGAATTTACTACATGTTGGCTGATGATTTTCCCTATAACAATATTTGGCCCTGCTGCACTGACTGCGGACCAGGCGATCAGCTCCTCGTTGGGGATACCAAGTAGTTAGAGATGAGCGAGCATACTCGGAAAAGCACTACTCGCTCGAGTAATTTGCTTTATCCGAGTATCGCTGTGCTCGTCCCTGAAGATTCGGGTGCCGGCACGGAGCGGGGAGCTGCAGGGGAGAGCGGGGAGGAACGGAGGGGAGATCTTTCTCTCCCTCTCTCCCGCCCGCTCTGCCCCGCTCCCCGCTGCGACTCACCTGTCAGCCGCAGCGGCACCCGAATCTTCAGACCCGAGCACAGCGATACTCGGATAAAGCACATTACTCGAGCGAGTAGTGCTTTTCCGAGTACGCTCGCTCATCTCTACAAGTAGTAGATCCCCGGAGATTATTGATGAGCTATCCTAACAATAGGTCATAAATATTTTTTGCCTAGAAAAACCCTTTAAAGAAAGTCTGAGTTCCCTGTGCACAAGCGGAGGAGAGACGACAAGAGAGAACCAGTCAAGCGAAAGAAAAAGAAAAGGCGTGCGAAAAGTAAGAAGAGTTAAGAGTATAGACACCATTGGGTAGTTTATGCTCTGGTCATTGAGTTAAAAAAATATGTGTATTTCTTCAGCTGATTAGATGATGTGTAAAAGACTCACAATACCCAGAGTACTGGTAGACAGAAGGCATTGATAGAGACTAGAATAGGCTATTACGGTTAAGTAGGATTTATTGCTTAAAGGCCAAGCGATTAAACTGCTCAGTTTTACAAAATACATGGACAAGTGTAATTGTTAAATGTTTTGTAACATTTAGGTACTGCAACGTAATTAACATTTTCTATTTTAGTAAAAGTTAATTTTGCTGCAACACACTGCCTCTGCTTCCATCTGTCTCCATTGTGCCATCATATAACATCCACTTGCATCTTACTAACTCACTCCACCTCTGTTTGTCACCATCACGCCATCATACAACATCTATCTGCATCTTACACAACTGCTTCCCTCTCCGTCTCTCACCGTCGTGCCATCATACATCTATCTGCATCTTGCATAACTGCGTCCACCTCCATCTGTCACCTTCATATCACCATACCAAATCTACCTGCATCTTATATAACTACCTCAATCTGTCACCATCGTGCCATCATACATCTCCCTGCATTTTACATAACTGCCTCCACCTCCATCTGTCACCATCGTGCCATCATACATCTCCCTGCATTTTACATAACTGCGTCCACCTCCATCTGTCACCTTCATATCACCATACCAAATCTACCTGCATCTTATATAACTACCTCAATCTGTCACCATCGTGCCATCATACATCTCCCTGCATTTTACATAACTGCGTCCACCTCCATCTGTCACCTTCATATCACCATACCAAATCTACCTGCATCTTATATAACTACCTCAATCTGTCACCATCGTGCCATCATACATCTCCCTGCATCTTACATAACTGCGTCCACCTCCATCTGTCCCCATCGCATCGTGCCATCATACATCTCCCTGCATCTTACATAACTGCGTCCACCTCCATCTGTCACCATCGTGCCATCATACATCTCCCTGCATCTTACATAACTGTGTCCACCTTCATCTGTCACCATCACGCCATCATACATCTCCCTGCATTTTACATAACTGCCTCCACCTCCATCTGTCACCATCGTGCCATCATACATCTACCTGCATCTTACATAACTGCGTCCACCTCCATCTGTCACCATCGTGCCATCATACATCTCCCTGCATCTTACATAACTGCGTCCACCTCCATCTGTCCCCATCGCATCGTGCCATCATACATCTTCCTGCATCTTACATAACTGCTTTCGTCTGTCAGTCACCATCAAGCCATCATACATCTACCTGCATCTTACATAGCTGCGTCCACCTCCATCTGTCACCATCGTGCCATCATACATCTCCCTGCATCTTACATAACTGCGTCCACCTCCATCTGTCCCCATCGCATCGTGCCATCATACATCTCCCTGCATCTTACATAACTGCTTTCGTCTGTCAGTCACCATCAAGCCATCATACAACATCTACCTGCATCTTACATAACTGCGTCCACCTCCATCTGTCACCATCATGCCATCATACATCTACCTGAATCTAACATAACTGTCTCCGTCTGCACCTGTCACCTTCACACCATCATACAACCTCTACCTGCACCTTATATAACTACCTCAATCTGTCACCATCGTGCCATCATACATCTCCCTGCATCTTACATAACTGCGTCCACCTCCATCTGTCACCATCATGCCATCATACATCTCCCTCCATCTTATATAACTGCTTTTGTCTCCGTCTGTCACCATCATACATCAACCTGCATCTTACATAACTGCCTCCACCTCCGTCCGTCACTATTGCGTTATCATACATCTACTTGCATCGTACATAACTGCGATGCCTCCATCTGTCACCATCGTGCCATCATACATCTACCTGCATCTTACATAACTGTGTCCACCTTCATCTGTCACCATCGTGCCATCATACATCTACCTGCATCTTACATAACTGTGTCCACCTTCATCTGTCACCATCGTGCCATCATACATCTACCTGCATCTTACATAACTGCCTCCACCTCCATCTGTCACCATCGTGCCATCATACATCTACCTGCATCTTACATAACTGTGTCTACCTCCATCTGTCACCATCGTGCCATCATACATCTACCTGCATCTTACATAACTGCCTCCACCTCCATCTGTCACCATCGTGCCATCATACATCTACCTGCATCTTACATAACTGTGTCCACCTCCATCTGTCACCATCGTGCCATCATACATCTATCTGCATCTTACATAACTGCTTCCCCCTCCATCTGTCACCGTCGTGCCATCATACATCTATCTGCATCTTACATAACTGCGTCCCCCTCCGTCTGTCACCGTTGTGCCATCATACATCTACCTGCATCTTACATAACTGCGTCCCCCTCCATCTGTCACCATCGTGCCATCATACATCTACCTGCTTCTTACATAACTGCGTCCACCTCCATCTGTCACCATCGTGCTATCACACATCTACCTGCATCTTACATAACTGCTTCCGTCTCCGTGCGTCGCCATCATACATCATCCACCTACATCCTACATAACACCAAATACTTTAATGTTTCAAAAGTTTGTACAAAGTCCTTTGAAGTTCGAGGTACTTGTTTAGAATTCCGCGTAGTGTTCCTGCCACATCGCTTCTTCTGTAAAAGGTCGTTCCTCCCAATGTCGTACTCTTTCATGTAGACTTGTGCCTCTTCATTTCACAAGTATACAGCCTATGTGTGTGATGACTCATTATAGTACAATAGCGATGGCCCTGCCAGTAGCTCCACATTGTATCAGCCGCACATTCCATGGAACGCTCACACTTATTTTATTGTCACATATTGTCTAATAACAAATATTTGACGTAAAATTAATCATATCTGTAAACATCGCGGCCTTGAATTGTCTTCTCTTCTTTCAGGTTGTTCACACTATTAGTCCATAATTGTTCCTGGAACAACAAGCCAACAATCAATACATCTGTTATACCAACTCCTAGGCGGACTGGGCAGTTTTGCTATTTAGGCTACTAGGAGAGATGAGCGAGCACCCAAATGCTCGGGTCCGCGTTATTCGAGTCAAGCTTTTTGTAAAATTCGAGAGCTCTACTCGAGTAACGAACCCCATTGGCTACAATGGGAGACTCTAACATTTTTGTATGTGGGACGCCGGGTCCCGAGCTTTTTTTTTTCCCTACATCCCTTTCTCTCTCCTCCCTCTCTCTCCCCCCTCTCCCCCTCTCTCTCTCTCTCTCTCTCTCTCTCGCCTGCCTGCCTGCCACATCACAGCGGGGAGAAGCCAAAAACTGGGGCAGGGTCGAACACGGCCTGATGCTCGTTTGAGTAACGAGCACCATCGAGTACGCTAATACTTGAATGAGCATCAAGCTCGGCAGAGTACGTTCGCTCAACTCTAGCTACTAGTACAAAAAGGTGACAACTATTTAAAGCATATCTGTCCCCTACCGTTACCCTGACCAGAGATGAGGCGTATGCTGACAAGTCTAACCATACCATTTGTTTTCTTAACAGTGACTCCATGGCCCCATAATCACCTTTTCAGTGCAGCATAAGAGGCGTACACATTATTGGTAACCTGTCCGATGGGCGGTTCATTCACTGCATCAGTCCAGGCTTTCAGCCCCCTATTGGTACAAAGCACGCGTCTTGCCTTGTGATAGATGTCTTGACGTCCCTTGAGTTGGAATCACTGTGCATTCCAGGCACCACGCTCGAGCTGCACTTCCAGAATTGGCACATATGCACTGGCACGCCCTGCTCTAGCCATTGGCCTTGCTAACACCACGGCGCATGCATCTATCCTGGAAGTTTGACGCAAGCACAGAGTCTAGAACACATAGTTTCTTGAGCTCGAGGGAACTGAAGACCAGTGCCGGCGTTAGCTTAGATCACACCCTGTGTAGAATCTCTTTTGGTGCCAGCCCTCATCATAAGAAACAAAGGATATATATTTTGCACTGATAGGCCGTCTGCTGTATTATACGTGTGCAGAAAGCAGCACATTAGCAGCAAAACCACACCAGAACACCCCAGTACATAAATAGGGGGTGACGGGGGCAGCCAGCCCTACATCAAGGCACCTGGAGCTTTGTAAAGGTTCCCAGGACTGCCATGGCTGTCTGCCTATTAAGCTCTGCCTGTAGCATGGCTTAATAGAATGAATATCAAAAACAAATATACTAACAGTACAACAAAAATGCTATTTAAACTTGTATTATCGTAATCATACTAATACATAGAATAAAGTTAGCATTTCCTTCTTTCCACAGCGTGCACACACTAAAAATATCCCCCCAAAAACGTTTTTTCATTTCACACCACTTTTTAAAAGTTTTTTAGTACATTATATGGTACCTTAAGGGTATGTTCACATGTAGTGGAAATGCTGTGGATTTTGCTGCCAGTCAGCAGCCCCTCACTGCAGCACACAGAGCAGCCCTCATCTGACAACCACTACTAAGCAATGCGGCCGCCAGTCAGGTGATGCGCCCACGTCCGCATCAGCTGACTGGCGCTATCAGTTGCCGGGTGAGGGATGTGAGGGCAGCTCCATGTGCTGCATTGAGCGGCTGCTGATTCCGAGGTGAGAGGAGCGTCAAATCGAGATCTGCACCCTGTTTTTGATGCAGAAATGCTGCAGATTTTGGCGTGGAATTTTCCACTGCGAAAAAAGTCTGCAGCATTTCCACTACGTGTGAACATACCCTAAATAACACCGCGGAAAAATACAACCCAGCCCGTAAAAAAAGAAGTTATCATCTTTTGAAAGCAGGGAGGAGACGAAAGAAACAATATAGCAAAACCCAGCTGAATCCTGAAGGAGTTAACCCTTTCCAATCCATTTTTGGATTCAGAGTTTCCTGAAAAGCTTTCTCTTTTTGCTGTTATACAACGGTGCCATCTGCTGGCTAAAGCCAGTGTGTGCGTGCCAGAGAGGCTCTGACAGCAGAGTGGCTGGCAATAGACGGTAAGAATACCCTGTCGGACGTCTTCTGACATTGGAGCTGTACAAGCTTTAATCAGAATGTAGGAAGATGCCAGACAGTGGATTGGAAAGGGTTAAACCGACATTCCGATCTCAGGGACAAAGAATTCAATCACTTCACTCAAAATTCTGGAGTTTAATAATTTTTATGGTAATGAGTGATAGAATATTTCAATAGTGATTATTAAATAAGACCTGAAATAATAACAATCGCTCTGATTAGACGGAGCTTTGGACAACGAGTTTTTTGTGTGTGATTATGTGGTCATATTTTAGGCCTTTCCAATACCTGACAAATGCTGAGTAGGCCATTATAGCACGTGACTCATTGGCAGCTATGGGGAGACTGCAGCTCTGTATCATTTGGATTATATTCATATTACACCACAGGAAATTGTAGGAATCTAATGACACTCTGTGTGATTGTAACATTGTTATAAGTAAGTGGTTCCAATATCAGAGCAAAAGGAGAATTTATTGTACAAAACTGACCACTTGAAGGGAGGCTCTAGTACCCTGATGTACCGCCTCTAGCTTGGATACAAGATGTGATACGGGGAGGCATGGAGGCTCTAGTACCCTGTTGTACCGCCTCTAGCTTGGATACAAGATGTGATACGGGGAGGCATGGAGGCTCTAGTACCCTGTTGTACCGCCTCTAGCTTGGATACAAGATGTGATATGGGCAGGCATGGAGGCTCTAGTACCCTGTTGTACTGCCTCTAGCTTGGATACAAGATGTGATGCAGGTGGGCATGGAGGCATGCAGCTTCCATATGGTATCCTGCAGCATATTGGTCCCAATTTGCTTTAACTGAATCTCTAGATTGCAAACTGCAATCTCGTAGGCTTTCAAAATTGACGTCCCAGATGGTCCCATACATGTTCTATTGGAGATCAATCTGGTGACCGAGCGGCCTCGGAAGTGTTACAGAACAAATACAAAGTAGTTGGTAGGATTAGCGTTGTTGGCCCATGTAAAATCCAATATATAGCCCGCACGATTCAGTCATTACATAATAGAATGAACAAGCATAGGACTAACATAATTAACAAATATGCGCCACACGGGGTGTCTAGACATTTTTCTGTGGCCCCACACCTCTGATCCTAAATTTCTGCAAGTTACCCCAATCAAATAGATACCAACTCACATTCTAAATAGATTCTAGAGACTAAGGGCTTGTTCAAACGAGCGCTGCTTTAGCGCAGAATAGGTGCGTGAAAAGATCGTGTCTAATGGAACCAATGGTTTCCTATAGAGCCGTTCAGATGAAGGCAAACAAAGATAGAACATGCATGTGCAAAGCTCGCATCTAAGGTCCGTGCTGCGAGAAACGGCAGGACCTGACCTATCTTGCATGATATGTGGGAGTTTCCATAGACTCCTATGGGAGCTGGATAACACGCACCACGCAGCTCCCCACCGTGTGAACGGGCAATTTCACTGCTACTTAAGCTCAAGACTTAATAGCTGGAAATCGGCACTGCGCTAAAACCATGTTTGTGCGAACGAGCCCTAAAACAGAGGGAATGTTTTTGTATATACAAGTTGAACCCTTTTTCACATAATGGATGTAATGAACTAATTAAAAACTCCTGATATAATTATATTTATTAGATTTCCACGTCTGATTTTTTTTAATATCAGCACACCTCTACAATAACATTCCTCTGTAGGTAAAATCACTTTTTGGGGCTGTTCGCCTACCTAGAGAGATTATTTTGGGGTATTATTTTTAATAATAAACTTTATTTGTATAGCACCAACATATTCCGCAGCGCTTACATAGACAGGGGGAATACAGAAAGACAAAAAGTACAAACATTACAGAACCACGGTTACATAGTAATCAGTTGATGGAAACAATAGGGGTGAGGGTCCTGCTCCAACGAGCTTACATACTACAAGTAATGGGGTGAGACAGAAGGTAAAGGGGCTGGAGATGTGCACGATACGGCGAAGTGGAGAGTGAGGGACGCTATACACATAGACAATGGTCAGACATTTAGCCGTGTGACGGCAGAAACGGTGTGACTGCAGGCGCAGTTTATGATGGCTAGCAGGGATTGCAGTCAGTAGGTCAGGGAGCATGTTATCAGGCGGAGTACAGAGGGGTTTGTTTAGGGAATGCGGCATGCCTCCCTGAAGAGGTGCGTTTTTAGAGCACGCCTGAAGTTCTGCGAGTCCTGGATTGCTCGGGCAGCCTTTGGTGGTGCGTTCCAGAGGACTGGTGCTGCTCTGGAGAAGTCTTGGAGGCAGGAATGAGAAGTTAGAATTAAAGGGGCGCTCAGTCTGGTTTCGTTAGCAGATAAAGGAAAATTCTTTTCAGCAGCACTCACCATAACCCATAAGGGGGGGGGGGGGGGGTTTCTTCCACATGTACTGTCCTGCACGCCTAACTGGGATTGAATCCTAATCCCATAGATTGAGACAGAGTAAAAAAGAAAAATAGGCAGCAGAGTCCAGATCTTCAGGTGCAATAAAGACTTATATTTCCATCAGAACATCACATCATCATGAAATACAGCGACGTTTCGACCGTTACATAGATGGTCTTTGTCAAGCTTCATGATTTCGTTAGCAGAGCGGAGAGCCCGGGCTGGGTGATGGATTGAGATGAGGGAGGCGATATAGGGGGGCGCTGCGCTGTGGAGGGCTTTGTGGATGAAGGTAGCAAGCTTAAATTGAATCCTGTATTTAACGGGCAGCCAGTGCAGTGACCGACACAGGGCAGAGGCATCCGAGTAGCCGCTGGACAGGAAGATGAGCCTGGCTGCCGCATTCAGGATGGATTGGAGAGGGTAGAGTCTGGTGCAGGGGAGGCCGATCAGCGACGAGTTGCAATAATCGAGCCGAGAGTGGATGAGGGCAACAGTAAGCGTTTTTAGCGTGTCCACAGTGAGAAAAGAGCGGATTCTTGCGATGTTCTTGAGGTGCAGCTGACATGTTCGGGCGAGAGATTGGATGTACGGGGTCAATGAGAGATCGGAGTCGAAAACGACCCCAAGGCAGCGGGCATGTTGTCTAGGAGTTATGGTGGCGCCACACACCGAGATGGAGATGTCAGGATGAGGTCAGTTAGTGGAGGGTGGAAATACCAGTAAGTCAGTTTTAGAGAGGTTTAGTTTTAGGTAGAGAGAGGACATAGTGTTAGAGACAGCGGACAGACAGTCGGTGATGTTTTGGAGGAAAGGTGCAGAGATGTCACAGGAAGAGGTGTATAGCTGGGTGTCATCAGCATAGAGGTGGTATTGGAGGTAAAATCTCCTGATGGTTTGTCCAATAGGGGCTGTGTAGATAGAGAAAAGCTGGGGGCCGAGGACCGAGCCCTGGGGGACCCCAACAGCATGGATACCAACTATTTTGTATTTCTCTAGCTTCCTGTTGGTATAACAGCTATTTACCCGTGCTTTATCTATAGTGAATTATTTATTCCAATTGGTTTTTCTAACTGTTATCAATATTTGTTCTCCATTTATGTTTTTCCTTTCATGTATTAATGGAGGCCACTGATTGCTTTTATTAATTACTGTTATTATTGTCGAAAACTTTTTGAAAAATAATGAAAAATTTTGATGCATATTTTATCTTTAAACTGTTTTGCATACTATGACTGCTGGCGTGTAGGGTTTGCTGGTGATTCCATTGACGTCTTCATTTCCTACTTGTGTTATCTACTTAACTGTCCCTTGTTTGTCTGTTCCTGTAGTGTGTCCTGATGAAGGGGTCTGTTCGGCTCTGTAACATGTAGCCCTAATAATAATGATATAAATTATCTTTACCAATCTGGTTCCATTCCTTGAGGACAGCAGCGCCAATACTCCTTTTTCTACACTTATCCATTGTTTGGCTATGGTTCCAACAGACACCGAGGTGTAATGATGGTGCCCCCTGTCTTTGGATGGCAGACAACAAAAAAATTGGAGCTGCTCGTATTTGTTGGATGCTTAGATGATCCTCTCTACTGGTAGACTTTCAAGGGGGCCTGAGCCTTGTCGCGGTGTGTGCCCTCACGCATTGCAATCTGCTCTCAGATAATGTACTGACCTCTCCTCTGCACAGCAGAAGACAACATTTGGCAGTGATGGCTAAATATAATGACTTGAGGGACTTTGACTGTGGGCAGACTGTTGGTGCCTGGAGGTGTGGTGCAAGTATTTCTTAAACAGTTGTGCTTGTTGGCTGTTCCTGAACCACATTATAAAGAGTGTACCAAGAATGGTTGGACTACGGGAAGTCATCTGACAGAAGATCACACAGCAACAGCGTACATGTGATAGATCCTAGAGGTGAGCTTCGGGTGGCATGTCTGGTATCTCATCAACTACAGTGAACTAATTGCCCAACAGTACAACAGTGGGGAAGGTAGACAAAGTGGCCATGCAGCATACCTTGTGTTCAGTGGGAATCAGTAGCCGAAGACCGACAAGGATGTCCCTGATGACTCTGCATCATTGCCAACAACACCTCGCATGGGCCCAGGAAAGGTGTCAGTGGATCTTGGACACATGACAGAAGGTCATCTGGAGTGAAAAAGTCCTGTTTTCTTCTGAACCATACAGATCTGAACCTGGTCCACATCTGGCGTAAACAGCATGAAGCCGTATCCCATGGGTACACCACTGGTGGTAGTGTCAGGGCCTGGGGAGCATTTTCCTTGCATGGCCTAAGGCCATTGGTCATCATACCACAATCCTTGAATGATGAACGCTACAGAGACCTGTTAGCTGACCATCTCCTCCCATATCTTCAAGAAGTCTTTCAGATCACCATGCCCTCTTTCAACAGGACAGTGCTCTGTGTCAACCAGCTCAAATCCTTTGGGAGTGGTGGAAGGAACACAACAATGAATTCTACACACTGCCTTGACCCCCCCAAACTCACTTGACTGTAACCCCATTGAACATGTTGGAAAGGTCTATGAGATTTATCCACAAAATATGCACCAAGTGATGGAGCTGCTGCAGTGGGTATGGGTGGAGTACAGAGGAGGTTTGCTACCTTGTGTAATTCCATCCCCGACGTGTGAAAGCCGTGAAGACCCGAAAAGGTGGACCAACCCATTATTCCTAATGCAGTGATCATTCTGTATATATATTAGCTTTGCATGGAATCCTCATTTTAAAAAATGGGGGGAACAATATAAATATTTAGCAAATTTACCACTTATTGGTGTACAATGGCAGCTAACGGCGTGTTTGTTTATACGGTGGAGAGACGTCTTCTCCCAGTCACATGCACTGAAGAATAAATGAGATTGTGCTTATCTGTGCAAACATCAGACGTCCGTCACAAATCGGAAGTTTTTTCATTTAGGCGGCTTATCGCTTCCACAAACATTCCTCTGGTGTTGTCCTCTGCATTCTGCTGGAGAAGAAACATAACGTTATTAGCGGATTATTTCATGTGTTTTCTGCTTTTTAATGACTTTATTTACCACCTTTGTTGAATTTAGATATTTAGATTATATTCCTCTACTTGAAATGTTCTATGGGTAATGTGGTTGTACAGCAGTGAGCTGAGTCTCAATCCTCACCATCTCCTTTCTCTCTTTTAACTCTTCTCTGTCCTTTTCTTCTGTTTGTTGCTGTTACAGTTTTTGTTCCAAAACCTGAAAAAAAAAAAGTTAGGAAATATTCAGCTTGGAGGGTCTTTTTATGTAGGCCAATGATTTAATGAGCGCCAATCAACTAGCATGTTGATCGGCACTTATTTACTTTTCTTTTTACACTGGCCAAGAATTACTGCTATGGGGACATTGCTCATCCACATAGTCTGGACATCTCCCCATTCACACCGGACAGGTACAGAACAGGCAACCAGCAAACCTTTTAAATCTTGATGAAAATCAATGTTCTGCTGTTGGGGTAACTTTAGATTGGTGTTTGTTTACCCCGGGTGAATTGTCTTTGTGTTTTGGTACGTGTAGTTGTGTTAGTTTGTGTCTTGTGTAAGTGTTGGTGTCACCATTCTTGGTGGTGCCGGCGTGTCTGTCTCCCTAACCTGCTCTGTGTGGCGTGATTGGTCTTTAGAGAGATTGGGAAAAGAGTTAGTAGTGTGTAGAGAGAGTAGAGAGGTAGTCGGTGGAAGAGGACGTGTGAGCAGGATGATGAGGCTCTGACATTCCTGCCTATCTCATCTTCCATGGGATGTATCCCCGGTTTTGGTCATACACTCCCCTGCTTAACTACATGAGCGAGGGACGGGACTGACTCCGCTAATGCAAGTCGGAGGTCTGGTGTAAGCAACTACTCCTCAAAATGCTGCTAGAGAAGCTAAATAAAGGACGTAGCAAGTGATGAAATAATGGTATGTGTTTCCCCTCCATGTCAGGAGTGTTCTCCCCAAAGCTCTTCCATCAGATAACTGAGACTGATGACTTTTGTAGTTCGAGGGAAGAGTGACTTCTAATTGCAAGTGTTGGATGTTGTGCTGAAGAAAAATGTGCCAAGAGTGTTGCATCTAAGACTGTTTGCAGTATTTTGTTCTTGGTAAATCAGAGTTGGAAATTGTGAGTAAAAGAAAATTGTGTGCCTCAAGTTTGAAACTACTTCTCGATTGTGGACTCTTGTATTTGACTCAGGTAATTTGTCACTCGGAAGAGGCACTGGCGTCACGTGGACAGATAAGTACTGAGAGTTTGTAGCACTGTTGCTAACTTTATCCCCTGCGTGCAGCTGGGCCACGTTGCATTTTGGATGTACCGGGTGGAGATGGTAGAACCATCGTGACCCCCACCATCTTTAACCCCGCTGTCTCCCCGGTCAAAGATCTGACCCCAACTGCTGCACATGTAAAGGGGGCCTATATGGTGAAAAATAACAAAGCAGCTCATATTCACTTCTCCCAGTTCCTTGCTCATTCCCCGTTGGTGACTCTGGATCTCCATGCTGACATAATGTTCACAGGCTTTAGTCAGTCTGAGCTGTTTCATAAACAGGCTGTTGCAGCCAATGATAGTGCTCAGTGATCCTCACTGTGCACTGTGATTGGTTGTAAGAGCAAGTTTACGGGACGTCATAGGCTGACAGCAGCCTATAAACATTACATCAGCAGAGAGACCCGAAGTTTGAGCTACTTTGTTATTATTCACCATGGCGGACCCTTTTACATGCAGTTTACGTAACTCAAACAAAAAGGGGTTGTTCATGACATTTACTATTGATGACCCATCCTCAGTTAATTAATTAATCCTGGTCTGCCGCTCAGGATCTTTGCCGATTAGCTGATTGTTTTTCTACAAGACACTGATCTTGGGAACTTATAGGTTTACTTATAAAAAGCAGCTTAAATTGTCCTCCAAACCTTTTTGGGGGGAATCAATTATCCCGCGTCTTTGTTTCTTTTTTCTTACGTTAGTATTGAAGTGCAATTTTTTTTCGTATTCGTCTGTACCAGATAAAACAGGTATCTAAAGTCCATTTCTTGAAATGGGCACTCTAGTAATCCGAAAAGCTGTTAGTGTCCACTGGCTTGAAAGGGGTTCTTGTCAAAAAGCTGTCATGGTTATAATGCCTGACCTCCAGATTCAAGAACACGATAGATAGAAGTTCTAAGGGTTTCTGTGTATCTCTTTTCTCTGAAGCGTTCAGTTAATAGTTCAAATTGTTCATCGAAATCCTAGATAGTGGTGCAATTTCTGTAGATCCTGTGGAATTGGCCGAAAGGGATGTTTAATTTACAATGTTTGGCATCACAGCTTCTGAAATCTAGATAACTGTTAGCATCAACAATTTTGAAGTGTGTTTTGGTAACAATTGGGTTTTCTTGATTGGAGACTTCGAGATCCAGAAAGACCATTCATTCTTTATCTATATTAGCTGTAAATTCAAGGTTCCAAGAGTTCATGTTGATATTCTGAATAAAAATCTCAAGGTGTTCTTTAGGGCCATCCCATATAATTAAAATATCGTCTATAAACCGATTATAAAAGACCAACCTTGGATCATTAATAAAATTCTCCTCAAAAGCCCACATGTATAGGTTCGCATAGCTGGGGGCAAAGCGGGTGCCCATGGCAATACCTTTCGTTTTCGGATAAAATAAATGGCTTTCAAGATATAAGACTGTTGGGGTGCAGGCATCAGGGGGTCTTGGTCTAAGAAGTATTTAATGGCTTGTATGCCCTTTTCGTGTGGAATATTTGTGTATATCGACTTGACGTCCAACGATGCCCAATTATAGGAGTCTTTGATCAGGTTTAACAGGTGTCCAATGTCTCGTAAATCGGATGGTAAATAAGATACAAAGCATTGTAGTTGATGGTCTCGGTATTGGGAAAAGTTGCTGGTTATGGAGCCTGCACCAGCAATAATTGGTCTGCCAGGAGGGTTAATGAGGGATTTATGAATGTTCGGAAGGAAATAGAAATACAGAGTTTCTGGAGTGCTGATGCATATGAAGTCCCTTTCGTCTTTGGTGATCCTCTAAGGAAAACAGACTTTTTTTGATGAGTAGTGTGGGGTCATTCCTCAGTTTCATGTAATATTCCTCATCACACAAGATACATGTAGCTTCATGGTCATAGGCTTCCTTGTTCATAATAACTATGGCACTCCCTTGTCCGCGTTCCTCACAGTTATATAAAGGTCGACATGACGTGGCATCTACTGTCACATTGCCCATGATCCTATCCTTATGATAAGTGAGAATATCAACTCTCTATAAGGAGCCGTTTTACCTGTAAGATTCAAAGCCAGAAAATAAATACAGGGTGGTCCAAAGATATAAAGACACCTGAATAAATGGAGAACGGTGGTTGGGGAACACCATACTGTGTTGCATTTTGCTAAGGAGAAGGGGGCAAATCAGAAAGGGGCGGTGTCCAACACAGTGGCCATTTGAAAATATTGACCCAAGTCGATATTTTCAAATGGGGGGGTGCATGTGACATATGTATCCTATAGAGAATTTGAAGAGGAATCCAAATCTTTCATGTCATGTACCGTTGTTCCGCCCAAAGTGATTCTCAATTCACTCTTTGTTACAGACACAGATACGGCTGTGAGAATAAAACACCAGGAAAGGACAGAGATTGTGCTGATCTCTGGAGAGCGCAGTACCCAAGTCAGCAGATTTCAATGGTCAGCACCCTAAAAGTCCACCAATCCGCCATGGCACAGTTGGCAAATTGCTTTCTAAAACAGGCTCTGTGTTGGACTTGCCAAAAAGTGGACATAAAAAACTTCCAAAGCAACAACATTGGCCATCGCTATGTTGGACACCACCCTTCACAGATTTGCCCTCTTCCCCGTAGCAATAGGCGACACACAGGATGGTGTTTCCAACCACCGTTTCCCATTCCTTCCGCTGTCTCCATATCTTTGGACCACCCTGTAGTATACAGATAATGTTGACAGCAAACTTCAACTCTAAAATTATATCAAAATGTCACCTGCGGTCCGACCCGGCGGCTGGTAGGGATGATTCCTGGATATATTTACGGGTTAACAGAGATACTTGGCACCGCGGCTGGCTGTAACGCTTGTGCCACGAAGAATGAATGATTCCTAGAAATTCACTCTATTATCATCCAGCTGGCGTATTTCCCACACAGTATATCAACATGTCAGCGCTTTCCAAGATTGCTCGTTACTTATACTCAAGCGACATTGTAGAACGGTGAACTTCTGCAGGGATTAATGAAGATAAGCGCTGCGGTTCTGTTAACACATTAAACGCCACCGCTGTTTTCCAACATTCGTTCCAGGGAAGAAACTGATTATGGTAGTAGAAAATCACTGCACAATCTACACCACAAGCCTGATGGCCGGGAAGACAACTTCGCCCTAACACTTTGTTGTACCTTCACAACGTAAGTTATATATTTTTTTTTCAGGGCAAGTAATGTAAAACCAAGCGACTCCGACAAATGAGCGAATCTCGCATGCTTGCCCTATCGGGACCTGTGTTTACACTGGATGACAGTTGCCCGTATTTGCTATTTTTGGCGACTAACAGCCCATGTAAAAGTACCCTCAGGGCACTTTTACATGAAACGATCACCGTTCAAAAAATCAATGAATGAATGGAGAGACTGAACTATAATTGTTCAGTGTAAGGCCAGATTCACGCAGGCGTATTTGCACATGCACAATACACAGTGAATAGAACCCATTGATTTTAATGGGTGTGTTCACATGCGCATATTTTTCCTGCGCATTTTGGTAGCACAAAAAAAAAACAGTGGCACGTGACCTTCTTTCTTCTAGACGTAGAGGGCGCCCCCTTGTTACAGTCACAGTCCTGGGTATAAACAGATCATGGGATTCTTTGCGCATTGCACACGCACACACGCTCGTCTGAAGCTGCCCTTACCTAGAAATGGGACTTTCATGTATTGATCTCATGGATACGCACGCTCAGAGATGGTTGTGCCTCATATTGTATTCAGACAACCGATAAATATAATTGGAAGCACCCGTAATGTAATCGCTGACACCCTAAGTAGCCGAGCTAATTATAAAAAAACCGATACAGATAACTTCTATGCTTACAAATCCTGGAAATGTTCTGCTGTGATCACAGGTCAAGATGACAATGAAACAATTAGATAGCGGCCCTAATGAGCACATATAATGGGGGTGGTCAGCAAATTGTCCTTTGGGAGTCACAATAATGACTAGCCGCCATTCAAGACCCTCAATTTTAACCCTTTCCAATTCACTGTCTGACGTCTTCCTACATTCTGATTGAAGCTTGTACAGCTCCAATGTCAGAAGACCTCCTATAGGGTATTCTTACCATCTATTGCCAGCCACTCTGCTGTCAGAGCCTCTCTGACGTACACACACTGGCTCTAGCCAGCAGATAGCACTGTTGTATAACAGCAAAAAGAGAGTCTTTTAGGAAGCCCTGAATCCAAAATTAGATTGGAAAGGGTTAAAATCATAGATGAATGCAAATGTAATGGGTCGTGGTTTAGCGCCTGAGTGCAGGTAACATGATGGCGCAGCAGCTGACAGACGGCAATAGTAATTTTTTCGAACCAAATAGATTTTATTTAATAGGAGACATATTCTGTGGTCACTCCACACGACTTTCCTAAATGTTTCAGCCAATTTTCAGAATATTGTAATCTCAACATTGTTCTACAATTATCCTATCCCAGTGTTGACGAACCTTTTAGAGACCGAGTGCCCAAACTGCAACCCAAAACCCACTTATTTATCGCAAAGTGTCAACACATCAGGGGGCGGGGCTTATGATGTTTACCTAGGTTGTTATAAAAAGGAAAGGGCTGTTTCAAAATAGACAGGGTGCAGATTTTGACTGCTTTTTGGCTGCGGAAATGCTGCACAATTTGCCACGCAAATTTCCGCTGAGGACATTCTGCAGCATTTTCACCATTGTAAACATACTCCAGCAGTAATAGTGACCCCCAGAGCAACCCCAGAGGTAATAGTGACGCCCCAGAGCGGCCCCAGCAGTAATAGTGACCCCCCACAATGGCCCCAGCCATAATAGTGACATTTCACAGTGGCCCAGTAGTAATAGTGACACCCCACGGGGCTCCAGTGGTGATAGTGACATCCCACAGTGGCCCCAGTAGTAATAGTGATGTGGTGCCCCATGGTGACCAAAACATGAGGCCAATGCTGAGGATCTGGCAGGGGAAGAGGTGTCACTGGTCAAGGTGGCTCTACCAGACTCCTTCCCAGGGGGACGCACAAAACCTCGGCCAAGCCACCGCTAGGCCTCTTCTAGGCAGTGCCGGGTGGCGGTTATCTGAATAAGTGCAGTGGACTAGATGAGATGTCACGCGTGATGCCACCGTTCCTTTCATATCGAAGATTCTCCGGGTAAATAAGAGAGTCCACACACACAAATTGAACTTGAAAACCTAATCACTGGGAACGGGCAGTGCCACATAACAGCAGACAAGACACTTTGCACACACCATCCACATAAGAGACATGACATGCATGAAAATTATGGAAGGGCCAGATATATAGACTTTGGGCCACTACAGTGGCATCCCACAGTGGCCCCAGTAGTAATGCTATTACTACTGGGACAATATAGGGGACACTATCACTAATAGTATCCCCTATATCAGCCCCAGTAGTAATAGCGCCCCCATAAGTCTCATATACTTACTCCCTCCTCCTCTGCTCGGCATTGCTGCTGGCGCTGATCCCAGGTGCACACTGTGACATCAGTGTGTGCTACTGAACACCTCCTCCCTTCTGCTTTCGTGGAACCATGGAGGAGACGTCAAGGGAGTGGGGAGGAGGATCCCGGCTGCACACTGACGTCACAGTGTGCGCCAGGATCAGCACCACTAGCAGCGCCATTGAGTGAATACCAGCAGGGGAGCCATGGCACCTCTGCCGGTATTCACTGCCATGGTGAGCAACTGCCGGCGCGCATGCCAGCAGTGAGGGCTCTGCATACCACCTCTGGCATGCGTGCCATAAGTTTGCCACCACTGTCCTAGGAAATAACTTGCTGATCGGTAGGGGTCTCCCCGCTGAACATGGGAATGTCCCGGGATCTTATAGTCCTGCTGTGTGTTGGGGATCTGTATCCTGTCCATGGTCCATATATGTAAGCAGGTCTTACAGCTCCTTACATTACAGGGATAAGTTCTTATTTGTGTGTTAGAGGGTAATTCCCCCCTGACTATAAAGTTCCCTTAAATTTGGAGGTCGCCTGTAACACAGAAGCGGAGGGTCCAGGAATATGGTTTTCAGACGGTCATCCTTGTGTAGGGTATGATGGAGTTTCTTTGCAGTTTTCCTTAGTACCTCTAGTTGTGGATTGTAGGTTACAATTGTTTTCTGCCTGTATTGGACCAGTTGAATTCTGGGAATCTGGGTGGCTCTGTGGATCTGCTTCTAAGACGGTATAAACATTCATCTGTCAGTTGGGCTAGAGCAGATCTGGTTGTATCTGATGGCCTTACAGTAGACCTTTTAATGTGTTTGGGGTGGAAACTGTCCCATCGGAGGAATGTGGACCAATCAATAGGGTTTGGTACAGGGATGTCTGTAACTCTGGGCATGGACTGGTGGAGCAGGTGTGGCCCCCAGACTGCTGTGGGCACAGTGTGGTATTGTTAGTAAAAAATTTAAAAAAAAGTAGTATGGCTTGGCACATCCTGAACTTTGAACTCAGGGCACAGACTTGTAGATCAGGCATGCCCCCCCCCAAGCTACACTGGGGACCTCCCCAAAAATAGGTAGTTTGACTATATGCCGACTATGCTTAGTCTTTATGTTAGTATTTTGTGGTTAGTTTTTTATGTTGGTATTAATGCTATTGCTTAATTTTATTTGTGCTCGATTTCAGTGTGGTTCGGCTGGACCTGTAGCTTGAGTTTCTACAGCTTTATGTTCTTTTAGGTATATTGAGTTATATGTTGAGTATTTGAGGGTGTGTGAGTGTACACTGTAGTGGCCCAGAATAATGGGGCCCCTCCATAAAGTGTGTATACATTTGTCTAACTGTATTATTGGTGTCTTTCATGTTGCATGAGTGGTGTGTATTGCATAGCTGCAGCAACAAAAGGGTTAACTGTCTGGTATGTGAGATGTCTGTCTGGAAATGTATCGTTTTATGTTGTGAGTTGGTGGTCACCTGACCATGCTTTATATATGTTTGCAAGTTAGCAAGAATGTACAATGTTTTTGCAAGAGTCGGTAAGTCTGCAAGTGAGTCAGGAAAGCAAGTTTGCAAGAGGTCGTCTGAGAGAGAAGTTGGAGAATGGAAGAGGTCAAGCGATTTCCTGAGAGTTGCACTGGGACTACTTCCCCCAGGAGTTCTTCCCACCAAGCCAAGGAGAGGAGATCACTAAGCAGCGCTGAGATCCGGCTGGAAAGAGTGAGTGTTAACGTGCTGAGAGTCCGGAGAGGAGAAGAGTGTGTTATTTGTCCATGGGTGGAACTGTGTGATAGACATGATAATTAGTCAGTGTAAAATGTCTATTGATTTGTACTAAACTAGATGTATTACGCAGCCGTAGTGACTTTAACTCTTAGAGGCTAATGACTGCATAATTTCATTATAGTAATTGCTGGACAATGGCATGGTGAAAGATGTGTGTTATAATGTTAGCCTTGTTCCACAAGCAGCCTCTGAGAGTTAAAAGTCTTAGTACTACATGTATACCTGTATTCAATACTGAGTGTTTCCCCAGTCCTTTCCCATCCCCCACACAGAAACTTCTCCAACAAAGAGATACTTTCAGTTTCAGTTTTGACCACATGTTGTTAAGACAAAGGCTCCTACTTGAGAGAGGTGGGAAGAGGGGGAGGCGGGGAATTCTATATAACCCAACAAATAAGAATATATATATATGTTACTGATGTAATCTGTTAAACGCCCATAAAGGGCAGGTGTTATGTCTTTCAATAAAAGAGGCTGTCTGGACGTTCTTGCCCAGAGAGCCATTTTGGACATGAGACTGATAACTTGTGTCTGATCTGGTTGATGTGTGCACACTATACAATTTGGAAGCTACAAAATACCCCGAAACCTGCTGGAGGAAAATATGATCCAGTTCAATTTGGCGTCCCTGGGTGGCCTGAGTAGAGATTTTTGATTTCTTTCATTCTGGAAAAATACAGAGATCGGCAGATAACACGTAGAACTCAGGGGCCCGAAAATCTACAGAACACGGTAAGATTGCTTTATCTACCTGTGTCAAGCTGATTTCTAACTGTTAATCTGCCTATGTGTAATCCAGAGTGATAAATCAATGAATGGCAGGTAATATAGTCCTTTCTGCTCGAAAAAAAAAACCCCACCGTTTTAACCTGCCTAAGGGGTATTCTGTATGCTGGGTATGATATGTCTGAGACGGTTAAAGATTGTGTATACAAGACCAAGAGATAAATTCTGTGAGGGTTAATGTGTCAGAAGGGCGGACTTGGCTGTTTAAGTCTGAGGGAGCGCGCCAGAGACACTTACTCCTAGGTAACTAGTGTGAGGTCAGGAAAATTTATGATACGCGTATGCACTTGTATGATTGAGCGTGTTATGTGCTCTCATATGTGAAAGGATACGCAGGGTTTAAAAAAAAAGGTGTATTTACCTGTATGATTGAGCGTGTTATGTTCTCATATGTGAAAAGGTATATACGCGGAGAATTATAGCTTCCAGAGCTCTTGGTCATTGAATATAATCATTAGTCTTTGTGTGTAGTCAGAGATAGAATGTGCAGTGTTTATTATTGGGGGAGGGTAGAGTGGGCTGAAGATAAGCCACTGAAAGCATTTCCCAGTTAACCCATTTGTTCCCTTTGCCTATAGTGTTAATGTGCATTGTGATTTACAGGGATATAAGAAGAGATGGGTGGAATTTGGTAAAGGAGTTTTACTGTGTTCAGAAATTTCAAATAGGATAGAATAAGCAGGCAGAATAGAATACGGGATCAGTGCAGGATGTTTTGGAATATGCAAAACATGTAGAAATGTTTTACAAGAAAAGGATCAGGAAAAGTTGCAGAAAGAAATGTCGGGTTATGGACAGATAAGCAGAAAGAAAGGTGTATTAGATTGCTAGGAGAAGGTATAATGTAGGAAAGAGATTCAAGATGAGAATCATGAACAATGTAATGCCTTTGTGTTGACTACAGCCCCTCCCTATAATGGCGGCCGCACTTGCAATGTTTCTGCAGCAAGTGTGGTGAGCTCTGCCCCCACCCTGAAATTACTTCCCCCCATGTGCTCACTTTCAGGGTGTGTGATGTTACTTCTGGCCATTCCAATCTGGGATAGGACTAAGCCCCGCCCCTTCCTCCTCCAGCAGCCATCTTGCCTCACCTGGGAAACTTGTAGCCCCGCCCCTTTCTGCCTCTGGCGGACATTTTGTTGCACTTGGGAGGCCTACATTCCCCAATGCCACTGTATCCAGTGCTAACATCATGATTGTCTGATGTAAGGTTTTGTTTGACCAGACTTTGTTACACTCCAAAATGTGGCCACCTTGGATGTGTGATAAGTTCAGGGAAACAAGCCTTTGTGAAGATGCAGCTTGGGACATAGTAGATGACTAAGCTGGTTTATAGTGTATGGAAGATTGGAGTTGATGCATGGGGGACAGAGGCCAGGGACTCATGAAAGGGGACGCCTTCTCATGGTGTGTTCCCAGGGGCTCTGTTTTCCACTGCCTGCTTCTCCAATGGATGCTCAGACAGATGATGTTAAGGAAGGCTTCTATAGATGGAATAATTTCCCTATAGTTACCCAGCAAACTTTTTCACGCAATTTGATGAAGTAATTTTAGTTATGTGAGAAAAAGGGACTGAATTGCTCAGAGTAGGATGTCAATTCATCCGTATTCTTTAGTTTTTTCCTTAAGTCTTTTGTATATTCTAGTGTCAGTCTACACTGAAGCTATCATTATATTCCGACAGGAGAGTGAAAGTTAAACATTGAAGTTCCTTGAAATACTATTACACTGGGTGATTGTAAATTTTGCTTGTGTTGCGCCCCCTTGTGTTAAAAAATGCTAACTGCGACATGAAGGGAAAAAAAAGGAAAAAAATCTAAAGGAGATTTTCGCTCAGACTTCGCTGCATACAATGTCACCATGACCTACAAAGTGCTTGTTTTTGTGCCTCTTGGTTTCCTTTTTCAACATTGTACTAGTTTGAACGCGATTACTCTTTTTCCATTGAGTATTCTGGTTCAAATGGGGGGAGGCATAGGTGATCTGGGTCATAGATGAGCTAGGTGTTGTAGATCAGCTATTGGGTTTAAAATAAATAAATAAATAAATAAATGAAATAAGATAAAAAGGAAATAAATGATTTTGTGCTACAAGATTCCGAGCCATGTGAAATAGAACATCAACATGATTATTTAGTACTAATACAGTAAGAAACTGCAGGTATGCAAACAGTTACTGGAACCTCTGTTGACGATGCATATGTTGAGCTTTTTGCAGATGGTACCAGGGTGAGGATTGATGACTCCACATCGGATATGCAGTGGTCACACAACAAGATGTCCTAGAAGCAGAAGCTCTGCCTCCGCATGTCTCAGCACAAGAAGCGGAACTGAAGGCACTCACTGAGGCGAGTAGAGTGGCGAGAGGTAAGACGGCAACCCTTTACACTGACTCCTGGTATACATCTGGCATAGCTCATGATTACGGTCCAATATGGAAGGCCAGACAGTTTTTACCTTAGCAGGACAACCAATTGAGAATGGTGCAGAGTCTCATGGAGGTCCTACTTCTACCTGACAAAGTTGAGCGTTCGCACCGATTCCTACACTGGAGAAGCGAGAGACGACACCCTTGCCAACAGCACAGCAAAGGCAGCGGCCCTCAAGCCGTGGAAGAAAGAAGAAAGATACTGACAGCATGAGTCAGTGGTAAAAACTTTGGACATTGACAAAATTTGGACTTTGATATGCTAAAGACTTTACAATTAAAAGCCAGCAAGGAAGGAAAGGATAAATGGACTAATATGGGAGCAGCAGAAACAGGACAGCGTATGGTGAACAGTCAACAGCACTTGCCCACCACAGTTCCTGTATCCCATGATGGCCCAGCTGATGGACGGAAAGACCCACCTAGTAAAGCAGCAATGACGACGACGCTTGAAAGAGGACGGGCGACTTCTGGGTTCTCTCTAGCTGCTGCATCATTTGTCCAGTTTAGCATGATCTATGCCATAGGTGAGTCAGGGCAGAAGTAAATTTGCCACATCACACTTGCCGGGACTACTCTACCCATTTCAGGGATTGCAAATTGACTACGTTCAGCTCCCACTTCTTGGGAAGTATGAATACGTGCTTGTTGTTGTTGATGTCTTTGCAGGTTGGAGGCCGACCCTGTTACCAAGGCAAACAAGTAGGTAACCGCAAAGAAGGTCATGAACGAGGTAAACTGTGAATATGGGGCACCAGAAGTGATTCAGAGTCAGACAGAGGTACAAACTTCGCAGGTGAATGTAACATGTCATGTCTGCTCTGGGTGTATCCCAGGCCTTTTACATACTCTACCACCTTTAGAGTAGTGGAAAGGTGGAGAGACTTAGTGGCATGCTAAAAAGTAAGATACTTAAAAATGACGCCATTTCGAAAAGACGGTCATCCAATAGCCTTATACAGTGTTAGATATGAACCCAGGGGGGATCATGCATTATCTCCCTACGAGATTGTTTGGGCTAGCCCCAAGGCTAGGTTGCTACTATCCTCAGTAGTTACAATTACAATCTGATGTGTTGACTAAGTATGTGATTTCCGTTGTTAAAGCACTAACCAAAGCCTATGCACAGGTGTTCTCTTCCAGACTCAGAGGCAGACACTGGGACACATATCTTGCAGCCTGGGGATTGGGTGTGTGTCAAGAAGTTCCTCAGGAAGCACCCTCTTGAGCCCAGATTTGATGGTCCCTACCAGGTGCTTCTGACTACTGCCACAGCTGTGAAACTAGCCGAAAGACTTACATGGATCCATGCTTCATACTGTAAGAAAGCTTCAGATCTGGGAGACCAGTCTTAGTTGTGCCAAGGACATTACTATGGTTAGGGCTAGTGAGAGAGGAGGGTGGCAACTGGAATTCTTAGTCGGAAGAATATGTGGGTATGGTTACCTTCTGGTATAACTCGTCCAATGCTCAAGTAGCCGCATATCCCTTCGACTATTGTACTGTGGTCCCGTGTCTAGGCGCAAGATCCCACCGCGGACCAGATTTAGCCCAGTCCAGCTGGTTATATGGCTTATATACCCGGGGAATATAATATGTTTGCACCACTGATAATGTCTGGGGAGAAAACTGCCGTTATTGGGGATTAGTGGGATGGAACGCAGGAACAGACTGGTCCTATAAACCACGAAGTGCCTTAAAATAAGAAAGATAAGAGCGGGAAATCCCTAATTAGTCGTATAACCCTCCTTGAGAATAATAAGGACATCAGGTATTGGAAGGCTGAGCTTAGTATGTTGCTTGGTTTTAATGCGGTTTTTACACTAACCATGGGAGATCCAAGCCCGGGGGACGGGGGGACTTACAGTCTGGGGACATACCGGTACGGGAGGACAGATCCCTTAGGGAAGTTTAAAATAAGGGATATGGTAGATGCACTCGAATGGAAGCCTTCACTTAGTCCCGTGCCCATAATTAACCCCCTCCGCCGTAAGATAAAGACCTTGACGAACATGATGATCATAGCCGACCCTACCTTTGAGGACATCTTGACAGTAGCGACTGGCTACTCTGACCAGAATCTCTGGTTGGAGTTGATGAGGTACAACGCTAACAGGAGCAACAAGTCTAACTGTTATGTGTGCGGTAGTGCCTGACCACACTCAGGGATGGTCCCCCTAAATCTCCCTGTAGATGCTGAAGAGTTGTTTCTTAGTCTCTTCACAAGCACTTCCACCAATTACACTGTTTGTGAGAAGTGGAAAAAGGAATACTCTATAACTACTTAAGTGTTTTGCACTGGAGAGAGAGTATTACTGACTACCCTGGAAACTACACCTGCCAGGCAAATGGGCAGGGTGGAGGGAGATTTTTGGGGAACTCATTAACGGGTATTGCTCCTCCTAGGAGGGGAATGGATGCAGAATCAGGTCCAGTCCTTAGGAGACGTTTACTGGCTTTGTGGGGACATGAGGTTGAGGACCCGTCTGGAAGGTAATTGGACAGGGGAGTGTGCCTTAGCAAAAGCCCTTATGCCCCTCCACATCCTGTCAGATAACGTTGAGGATAATGAGGTTACCCCCAATAGTTACTTTATCTCGATCCAACTCTCTGTGTTTTGTGGTTATCCTGTCATGTTGGTCTATCCTTGTTTTCCGCATAGGTACGGTGGTTCCTTCCAGTCTTGTCACTAGGTAGTGTAGGGTCAGTGTCGGCAGCCTGGACGTGTCCACCTTCGGGGCTATCTCCAGGAGGGACATTGGTGTGGGTGAAGATTAGGGAGTCCCATGCCGTGCGTACCTGTGCACACTACTAGTATTGTAACATTATACTAGAGCGAGAAGGGAGACTCCTGGTGGTAGTTTTGATCTACACGTGTACATTGACTTCATAGGACAGCCAAGGGGGGTACCTGACGAGTTTTAAAAATTAGAGACCAAGTTAAAGCTAGATTCGAGTCCATTTTCCTGATCATTATGGTAAATAAAATGTTGACTGGATTAATTATGTTTATTATAATTAGCAGCGGTTTATAAATTATACTAAAGATGCCTTATAGGGACTAGTCGACCAATAGGACCTACCTCGACTATGACTTTTCAAAATAGAATGGCCTTAGATATGATTTTAGCTAAAAAGGGGAGTGTCTGTAAGATGATAGGGGAGACTTGTTGTACCTACATCCCAGACAACACGTGACCCGTGGGTAAAGACGCAGTTGCCATTAAAAAAACTGACCGCACTAACTAAAAAGAGCTAATCTTCGGGACCAGTACTCGCCATGGATGAGCGGGTGGTAAAGGATCCTGGCACAGATGGGCATCGCTGTTGTATGTGCACTGATTATCTTTTCCGTTCTAGTCTGCTGTGTTATCCCGTGTCAGAGAGACCTGTGAAACTGATGCTGGAAAAGCCGCTCCCACAATGAGTTTGCTGAATGCATCCCCAGAAGGAGTGGACAAGTCCTACACCCCCTTGAAGACCCTAAATCGAACCTTCAACGCGCTCCGATTATAGGCTCACACGCAGAGAACTGTGAAAATTTGACGGGAAGAGTTAGAGGATAGACATTTTAAGGGGGGATTGTGATAGACATGATAATTAGTCAGTGTAAAATGTCTATTGATTTGTACTAAACTAGATGTATTACGCAGCTGTAGTGACTTTAACTCTTAGAGGCTAATGACTGCATAATTTCATTATAGTAATTGCTGGACAATGGCATGGTGAAAGATGTGTGTTATAATGTTAGCCTAATATATATATATATATATATATATATGTTCCACAAGTAGGCTCTGAGAGTTAAAAGTCTTAGTACTACATGTATACCTGTATTCAATACTGAGTGTTTCCCCAGTCCTTTCCCATCCCCCACACAGAAACTTTTCCAACAAAGAGATACTTTCAGTTTCAGTTTTGACCACATGTTGTTAAGACAAAGGCTCCTACTTGAGAGAGGTGGGGAGAGGGGGAGGCGGGGAATTCTATATAACCCAGCAAATAAGAATATATATATATATGTTACTGATGTAATCTGTTAAACGCCCATAAAGGGCAGGTGTTATGTCTTTCAATAAAAGAGGCTGTCTGGACATTCCTGCCCAGAGAGCCATTTTGGACATGAGACTGATAACTTGTGTCTGATCTGGTCGATGATGTGTGCACACTATACAATTTGGAAGCTACAGAATACCCCGAAACCTGCTGGAGGAAAATATGATCCAGTTCAACTACACAGATAACTTGGACTGTGGACCTGATACTCATCCTGTGTTCTGCCTACCTGTCTCACTACTATCTTTGCCTGTATTGGTGCTTTGCTCTGGCCTATGTACTATGGGACTGTTTAATGTTGGCGTTTCCAAGTAAAGCAACATTGCCAACCATTCTCGGCTTTGTTTTCAACTATACTCTGTGTGGACTATCATTTCATCATCCAGTTTCACCGCAGAGGAAGGAGCAGTTGAGTCACGTGACATCGAACTGTACTTTATCACCGCTTGATTTGTTCTACCCTTGACGTCTCCCCCTAGCAGTGGCCTGGACGGGTCTCGTTCTTTCCTTACGGGGGAGGCAATGGTAGAGCCACCGTGACAAGTGACATCTTTATCCCTGCCATCTCCCGGCCGTGGGTCCGCTGCAACAGTATTGGGGAAAGATCCTGACATAGGTATAAACTAAATGTTACTTTTGTTTGTGGATCATGGACAATGGGTGAAGGGCCTTATCTTGCAGTATACAGATATATTATTATTACCGTTTGGTATTTTTGTTATGTTTTCTACTTTTCTAATAAAGGATCTACAGCAGGGGTGTCAATCTCATTTTCACCGAGGGCCAAATCAGGCTTATGGTGACCTTCAAAGGGACGATTGTAAGACAGTATAGTAAGGACTCATTCACACAATCGTATTTGCGTACATAATATGCAGAGGCCATTGATGTCAATGAGTTAATTCACATGATGTATATTTTCACACAGCATGACCTATTTTGTTGCATACAATGCACCCTAATAGGCCATTGAAGTGAATGGGCCGCACAAATACGTGCTGAATGCATAGGAAACCTCTGTATTCACTGCATATTTGCGCACCATTTCAGTGGGTCCATCTGCGTTTTTTTTGCGTGCCCAAATATGCAGGCATAATCGATTTTTCAGCGTATTTGTGCGACCGATATACGATTACGCCTGTGTGAACGAGCCCTAATAATGACCCCTATAGTGGTCGCAGTAGTGATAGTGACTCTCATAGTGGCCCCAGTAGTAATAGTGAGCCCCACAGTGGCCCCAGTAGTAATAGTGAGCCCCACAGTGGCCCCAGTAGTTATAGTGAGCCCCACAGTGGCCCCAGTAGTAATAGTGAGCCCCACAGTGGCCCCAGTAGTAACAGGGTACCCCAAAGTGGCCCCAGTAGTAACAGGGTACCCCACAGTGGCCCCAATAGTAACAGGGTACCCCACAGTGGCCCCAGTAGTAACAGGGTACCCCACAGTGGCCCCAGTAATAACAGGGTATCCCACAGTAGCTCCAGTAGTAACAGGGGACCCCACAGTGGCTCCAGTAGTAACAGGATATCCCACAGTGGCTCCAGTATTAACAGGGTATCCCACAGTGGCTCCAGTAGTAATAGCGACCCCCACAGTGGCCCCACTAGTAAAACGCCCACCGTAATATATGCCCCCTCACTAGTAATAACCCAACATCATCCCCAGCAGCAGTAATATTAACCTCCCCCCCAGCAGCAGTAATATTAACCCCCCCCCAGCAGCAGTAATAATTAACCCCCTCCAGCAGCAGTAATAATAATTAACCCCCTCCAGCAACAGTAATATTAATTAACCCCCCTCCCAGCAGCAGTAATATTAATTAACCCCCCCAGCAGCAGTAATATTAACCCCCCCAGCAGTAGTATTAACCACCCTCCAGCAGCAGTAATATTAACCCCTCCCAGCAGCTATAATATTAGTTAACCCCCCCCAGCAGAAGTAATATTAATTAACCCCCCCAACAGCAGTAATATTAATTAACCCCCCCCAGCAGCAGTAATATTTATTGATTAACCCCCCCCAGCAGCAGTAATATTAACCCCCCCGCAGCAGCAGTAATATTAACCCCCCCCCGCAGCAGCAGTAATATTAACCCTCCCCAGCAGCAGTAATATTAACCCCCCCCCCCAGCAGCAGTGATATTAACCCCCCCCCCCTCAGCAACAGTAATATTAACCCACCCAGCAGCCGTAATATTAACCCCGGCCCCCAGCAGCAGTGATATTAACCCCCCCTCAGGAGCAGTAATATTAACCCCCCCTCAGCAGCAGTAATATTAACCACCCCCCAGCAGCAGTGATATTAACCCCCCCCTCAGGAGCAGTAATATTAACCCCTTCCAGCACAAATATTAACCCCCCCCCCGCAGCAGTAATATTAACCCTCCCCCAATCCTTATACTTACCTCCTCCCTACAGTCAGCACCGCTCTCCTTCTACTCGCACTGACGTCAGTGTGTGCGCCCCGCACCCTTCCTCCCTGAGTCCTCTCCTGCGAAACTGAAGAGCAGGGGACTCAGGGGAGGAGGATCCTGGCTGCACACTGACGTCAGTGTGCGCCAGGAACAGCGGTAATAGCGCGATTACCAGCGGGGAGCTGCGGCACCCCAGCTGGTAATCGCTTTAGTGGTGAGCGGCGTTGGCACGCCGCGGGCCACATAACATGAGGCAGCGGGATGGATTCGGCCCGCGGGCCTTGTGTTTGACACATGTGATCTACAGGGATGTCAGTATTGAGTTGTTTAAAACTTTTATGGTGGTGCCCAAAATGTTGAGTTCTGTTTATTTGTTTCTCTTACTGAGGACAATCTTTTTAAACTCACAAGCACATACTTCACTATTATTGGCTATTTCTAACTTTCTGTCTATCGGGTATTATTTGTTCTCCATACTAAATAATGGCACTTATGACTACTTCATGACAGCCGTGTATCTAAAACTATTGATGAGTGCTCAATGTTCTCCTCTCTATAATTTATTCTTCGTGGTAGGTGTAGGCAGAAATATCACCATTCACCACTCTAGATATTTTGATAGTTTCAAAATTATTGTTCATGTTGGATGCATAAGTGTTCTCTGGGGTTTTCTAGAACTTATCTTTCATAGTACAGAGGTAGCAATCGCTAACATGACTGGTGCATCGCAATAACTTGATTTACAGCATTATAGTATAGTGTAGTAGTCAAAATGCATTATATGCCAAGTTGAGGTTTGCTATATGACCCCCAGGTGGCGTTATTGCTCTACCCCCTGGTGAAGTCATCACTCCGCCCTTGGTGCCACTATCACTCATCCACCTGGTGGCATCATCGCTCCTGCCCCTGGTGATGTTATTGCTCCGGCCCCTGGTGATGTCATTCCTCCAGCCCCTGGTGACATCATCACCCCACCCCTGGCGGCGTCACTGCCTTACCCATGGTGAGGCCATCGCTCCGCCCATGGAGACATCATTGCTCTGCTCCCTGATGGCATCATCCCCCCTGGTGATGTCATCCCTCTGCCCCCCCGATGATGTCACCCCTGGTGACAGCATTGTTTCGCATGCCCCGTGGTGACATTATTGCTCGGCGCCCCCTGGTGATGTAATTGCTTCGCCTCACCCCTGTGAGGTCCTCGCTCTGAGCAGAGCTGTGTGTGTGAATCAGGATGTAGCAGAGCTGTGTGTGTAATGTGCTGTGTGTGTAATCTGTGGGAAGCATGATGGATGTAGTAGAACTGTATGCAGCATGTAGTAGAGCTGTGTGTGTAATGTGTGGGAATAAGGATGGATGTAGTAGAGCTGTGTGTGTCAAGTATGGGAATCAGGATGGATGTAGTAGATCTGTGTGTGTCATGTGTGGGAATCAGGATGGATGTAATAGATCTGTGTGTGTCGTGTGAGGTGTCAGGATGGATGTAGTGGAGCTGTGTTTGTGATGTGTGGAGATCATAATGGATGTAACATGTAGCGCAGCTGTGTGGCGCATTGCACCACCAGAAACACCGGTACTATAATTTCCTAATAATTACTAGTCTGTACAAGTTGATGATGATATGAAAATGTCTATAGCCAACTGTAAAGATGACATTCTAGCTGCGAGGAGAGTAGACTTCTTAATTTTAAGTTTCTTCCTAAAAAAAAACATCCCGGTAATGTTTTTATAAACTGTTATGACTATTAACCCATTATTTCTGGCATTTCTGTGGCTCAGTCAGTCATAGGCTTGGCTTCCTGCACATGCTGCTATCTGTAATTATATCCCTGGGTCTGTGGGGATATTAAGCGATGTGTTGATGCACTCGGTTTGTATAATCCACAGCTTCGTGTATAAGTGCGGCGCTTTTATATAATATTATGCGGTCCCAGTTGTTCGCTTCTTCATTAGTAAAACTACAGTCAAGATAACTGTTGCTTCTAAACTCAATCTGACAGTGAATATAGATTAGTATAATCAAAAGTCCTTGCTTCTTTTCATTTGGAGGTTTATACTGATCTCGGCTGGCTGCGATATGACGATTTTGAATCGGGCTCAAAACTTGATGATGTAGAAGTAATAGCGGAGAAAATATAGGGTATTTATCGGATCTTGTTGCAAAGCTATAAACTTATGTACCAAGATAATTCTGCTGTCAAGTACTGTAACTGTTTATCGCACCAGGTGCTCCATCCTTAATCCACATCCCTGAGAGGTCCAACCTATCGGCTCTATCTTGCTGATGGTGCCCGCTTGCAACTTTGTATTTTGGAATGTTCTCCACAGCCTTGTTTTTGCTTGTATCTTCAATTATAACATTATACAGAGTTGGCCACGGAAAAGTAGCCCACCTTTGATCACAGCACCACACTTTTCGGAGCCCTTTAATTTTACCTCACTACTATAAGAAATGAAAGCTGCGCTGTGATTGGCTGCTATGGACAACAAAGGCAGATTTTGTTAGAGATAGCTTTCATAAATCTGCCCCATGGCGTTCTTCCGGCAACAGTTAATAATTATTGTGAAGGGCTACGTGCAAAGTGGATCAATTAAGGAAATGCAAGAGGCCTCTGCCGATAAGTAGCCGGTATAAAGCCACCTGATAAACGTATTTAGAGACTGGTTTGTCAATGGCGCCAAACCAGGTCTGTCACGAAAATGTAGAAACTGAGACCTCTGTCAGTCCAGACTTCGGAAATTACTGTACGTGGTTCCTGGCTATGATTGCTAGAGGACTTTTGGACACATTGGGTTCTTTATGGCATGAAATGTGATTTAATTTCTCAGGTCACGTGAATTCACAGGTACTGGTCTACTGAAAATCCCTACCTGACTCACAAAACACTGCTGCACGACTAAACACTTGGCGTTTAGTGCGCAGTTTCAGGAACATGAATAATGGCCCAATTTTCTTCAAATCAACTGTGAATACCGTGGTTTAACTGGACATGTTTGAACATTTTTATGATTAATTAATACCAGAAGAAACAATGTACTGCTTTTTCCAACAAGTTGGGACAACATGCCACACCTCCCGCGACTCACTGCCATGGGTTTATGAATTGTTTAGAAGAGCGAACTATAAGCAAGGGGTGATGGTCACCACATTCCCTGGGTTTTTATCTGTAGGGAAATTTAAAGCAGAAAGTGTACACACCAATAATCCGCACACCCTGGATAATCTCAAGACAAACATCATAAACACTATCCGCAGCATCACTGTTGAAGAGCTGCAGGCAGTATCAGCCAACATTTTGCGACATGCTCAGAGGTGCACAGAAGTGAACAGGGACTACTTCCTGAATCTGTTGTAATGTGTGGCTAAATCAATAAAAGTTTGGAAAGAACAATACACGTGTTTGTTCTTCCTGATGCAGTACTGGAGGGGGCCTTGCTACATTTCCATGGCCCACCCTGTATTAAGAATTTGTTGTCTGCTAAACTGAAGACTCACTAATTTGACCGAGAAATAATACCTCATTCATATGTAATGTTCTAGAAAAATGGACTGTATCCTGTATAATAAACAATGGTTCTGCTTTTTATAGACTCCATTTCCATTTTTTGGATAAAGCGGCAGGACGGTGCTATGTATGTACAGCATAAAAGTCCTACTTATGATGTATTTATTCAGATATTAATGCCTTAGATTTATCTAGCGGGGAGGATTGTATGTAGAACTTGCTGTCACTTTCCCATCACGATCTAGCTTTTCCTTATTCTCTTGTAGAGTTCATAAACATACAGTACATATTCCATTATTCATGAGAGCTATACAAGATTCCTCTTCAGAATTCGGAGGGCAGGTAGTTTGGTCGTATGAGACAATCTGTATATCCATAAAGTCAGCAGGTAATTTGTATACATGAAGTGGTACACACAGATTCAGTGTGCAGTTTATTATGGCTGGTAGAATATTCTATGTAAAATGATGACTCCTCAGGTATTTCCAACATCAAATGGCTGAGTTGCAGTACAGGAAGTAATGGGTCAATAACAGGAGAACACAAACTTTGAGTATGGGTTTTATGTAGCAGGCATGGACCCACTGAGTCACAGATTTGACTTAGGGCTACTCCCGAAGGCTGCTGCAAGAGGTCCCTGTGTAGTGACCAGGAAGGTCCTTCAGGGTAGTCACACAATCATATGTCCCGAAATACCTGACTATGTGCTCCTCCAGAAACATAGAGGGTATCGTGCAGAGGAAAAACTCTGTCTTCCCCCATCTTCTCAGGCTTAAGCTATTTTGCCTGGTAACAGCTTGCTCCGGATTGGCTACTGCCATAGAAAATCCCTGGTTGGTAGAGGGGGGCGGAGAAGAGTCAGACTCGGGAAAGTGAGCAGGGAGAGGCAGGATGTGATTAGAGAGAAAGTGCATGAGTTTGAGAAGAAAGTGAAGGAGAAGTTAAGAGAAGTAGTTGGAGGTTGTCATTGAGAGGGGGACGAGAGAGGAGGTGTGCAGTCAAGCTGCATAGGTTAATGTTGCCAGAGGCAAAAGCTGGAATACAGAAAAGCTACAGAATCAAGTGCAGTGTGGAGGGGAGCAGAACTAGGAACCGTCTACGCAACAGTGAGTTATACGAGCCCCTGTATGTAAAGCCAGGGATAGTACAAGCGGCCCTATCCTAGTTACTCCATTATCTGTTAAGTTAATCCTTTGGAAAGCGACCCTCAGATAACTAAGACTGGTGGGATTCTTCCTTGAGTAACCTTAGAAAAAGAGAGAGTGTTGAAGAGGAACTGTATATGTTATTTAAGTGTTCGGAGCATCGTGTACTTAAATGTCAGTCCAGACCATATCACTCTGAACTGTAACTGTTTACTAAATAGAACTTAGGAAACTGCTTAGTAAACTGTGTGCATTCGGTTTGCAACAAAGCTATTTGGACTCGTCTCAATTATTTCAACATCTTCGACTAGAGGTCACCCCACAAAGGTACTGGCGTCACGTGACAACAGCGTTAAACAAACTGTAATAGGTATTAAACCTGTTCCATTACACGTGACCGAGCTAGGCCTTTTTGCCGCCTTTGTTGTGAGGGATCACAGAGCCACCCATGACATCCATCTTCAGTACCCGTGGTCTTCCCCAGAAAGGCCTGCCTCAACCTCAGACGGCACACCTGATCTTTATCCCTTTTAACAGAGGGATCAGGACACCACTGCATGGAACCTCTTGGACGTTACTCAGAAGTAGCCTCTAGTGCAATGACAGCTGACCCAGGCAGGTCAAATAGGCTCAGAAGTGTGGTACTGAGGGATCATACTAGGATGGAGTGATAACAGGGCGGGATTAATACAAGAGGAGTTCTTGCAATATGGTAGACAGGCAGTTGGTCAGGGCATGAAGCATTTAGGCAGTAGATCTGCACAGGCGGCGTTCAGGTAAGACATATTCAGTTCACAGGCTGAGGTCAGGACAGGCAGAGTTCAGGAAAACTGGATATTCAGACAAAGGGTCAAACTGGTAAAAATCAGCATAGATGAATTACTTCATTGGAACACTAGTAATGTTATTGCTCAGGCAGCTTTCAATTGGGGGAGGTGCTTTAAATAACCCAGGAAGGGCCGGTATAGGCATGGGACAAGAAAGCTTGGTGCACAGGCTGGCCCTTTTATCAAGCAGGCTGAATCTTTGTGTCCTATGGTTCTGGGTAATAGCAGGGTAATGATGTAGTGCAAAGCTGCACAGCATACAGGAAGGCAGAAGACACCAAGGACAGTGACCAGTGGCACGTGGGGGGGGGGGGGGGGTGAGGCACCACTAGTGTTGGCCATCACAGTAGGTTGATTATTGCTAAAGTATTAATTGATGTGAGCAGCAATAAAACTACTGCACTTGTAAATTGTGCCAAAGTAGAAGATGTTAAAGTTTACAGAGGGTGGAGCATAGGAGAAAAGGCAGGAACTGGACGCAATTGGGCATATTTATCCAGTTCTCTGCCATGAATGCATTGGAAATATGGCATTCAAGTAGTACTTCTGTGGGCGGGGGGTCAAGAAGAGCATGACTCATTTATCAAGGAAGACAGAGGACCCGGGCAATAGTGAGCAGTGTCAGAGGGGGGAGAGAGGAGGCACTGCAGATGGCGGCTGACGGCCATCACGGTAGGTTAATTACTGGTGATAATGATTGGTTTAGTTCCTGAACAAAACTAGTACACCTATAAATTGTACAAAAGCAGAAGATGTTAAAGTTTTCAGAGGGCGAAGCGTACGACAAAAGACAGGAATGGGGCAGATTTGCTTCAGTTCTCTGCTATAAATGGTAGTCGGGCAGCTTGTACGGACGGGGTTTTAAAGTCAAACAGAGCGTGACCCATTTATCAAGGATTTCCAACACATTTCCATTTTCATAAATATGGTAAAATAACAGCAAGTCCGACACCGGCATTGTTCTTAGACTGTATAGTTAATGGACATGGCAGGGAACGCCCGGTGCAGCATCCGTATGGTGCGTCGATATTATCTCTTAACGGTAGTCGGATGCTGAGCAGAGGGTGGATAGGCATGTACAGGCACACCATTCAATACATTATATGCCGTGTAAGGGACGCTGTGCCCCTCCAAGTGCGGCAGTGCGAGGGGACAGACGTGGAGGTACTAGCTCGTGCTTGGGAGGTGATAATTATAGCTTAGCGTACAGTCGGATGTATTTATCGGTCTATTGAGTAGATTGTGATAGCAGCATATACTGCAGTGACTCACTGAATAGCAGGGGGCGCTCCGTACCGCCTCCAATAAATTCACATGCAAATTAATTTTATTCTTGTTGTCATGTAAAAGTCACATTCATTGTGCTCAAATCCTGCAATTACACTAATGAGCAGCCCATCCGCCTCCTCCTGCGCTATTACCAACATGAATTGTCGGTTTACTAGGTCGATATACTCAATTTCATCTGCCATAGCAAACAAATAGTCTAAATTAGAGTCTATTTGAAGCATCGATATCATTCCGTCTGCAGCCTTCAGCAACACTTCTGATAATGAGGATGATAATAATAATGTAAAATATGGAAATATTGATCCCACCCCTTGAAGTGACAGGAGGCGCCGCTGATCGGCTTACTTCACTGCAGATTACATCAATATTCTCTTTATAGTTGTAGCCTTCTTTTAGGGATTTCATGGAGGGGCTGAAGACCAGCTATGAATGCGTTTGTTTCTTGGGTGTCAAGACCGCCATAATCCCGCTGTGACTGTGGCAGCCATAGGCTGGATTTTTTGTAACTGCGATGTCGCAGCAATTTGTGGCAACCTCCACCATGCGCTGCGACTCCATTGAGTTCAATGGCAGTGCAATTTCACTGTGCTAGGTGCAATCTTAGGACTTTGGACACGACAAGGGTAGCATGACCAATTTCCTTATCTGGACAGGCCAGTAAAGTAATGGGGCAGGTTTAAATTCCCATTGCTGAAAAAGAATTGTATGGGAATTGGTGCCCCCACTACTGTACCAGCGTTACCACCTCTACCTGGATAATAACACCAGTGTTCCCCTATTCCAGAGCCTCGCATCCAGAAGGACTGCAGCAGTAGTAGTCAAGCCACCGCCATAAAAAAATGTATGCGCAGGTTTCAAGCCCCTTGGTGAGATCAGTAAAATGTCGTATTAGCAGTCACTAAGGGGTTAAATACTGTGAATATCTTAAAGGGGTTGCACCAGAATCACCTATCACTTCTCCCTAGGTTAGGTGATAAAAGTCTGACTAGTTGGAATTTCACTGCTGGGACCCCTCCAATCCTAGGAATGGGGTCCCATGTCCCATTCTTCCTGTCACTGTAGGGGTTGCTTCAAGCCCTCTTCCCTCTACGGTGACCTCAGAACACATGTAGAAGTGGCGGAACTTGTACGGCCGCTGCTCCATTCATTACAATGGGACTGACGGAAAGATCCAAGCACTTGTACTCCGCTATGTCCAGGAGTCCTATGGAAAATGAATGGCAGCGTGGATGTGCGACTGCTGCGCCGTTCAATCTGCTCATCACCGTGGGGAGTGCAGTAAGCCTGTACTGCGGAGGAGGGGAGACACGGGACCCCCTGTTCTAGAGATTGGTGGCTGCATGGAAAATGTCTGACAGGCCCCAGCTTTCCCAAGCTAACTAGTCTGTGCCAGGGACTTTGGAAACCGGACCCTTTAAGGTCGCAGACCCCTTTTTTTTGGATTTCCAGTTTCTCCTACCCACTTTTCCTTCAATGTACAGGTCTGAGGGTTGTTGTTTGCGGGATGAGTACCATATAGTGTGCTGAAAAACTTTTTAAAGTTTCTAAATAGAGGGAATTGGGAAAAAACCCTGAAATTCTGCCATCTTGGGGGGGGGGGGGTGTGTTCTACGTTGTACACACTGCGGCAAAAATGACGTAAATTTATTCTATGGGTCATTACGATGACTCCGATACCAAACCTATTTAGGCTTTTTTGCTGAACTACTTTTGAAAAAAATAAACGATATAAATAAAATGATCATAAATAGAGATGAGCGAACGTATTCGTCCGAGCTTGATATTCGTGCGAATATTAGGGTGTTCGGGATGTTCGTTATTCGTAACGAACACCATGCGGTGTTCCGGTTACTTTCACTTCCTTCCGTGAGACGTTAGCGCGCTTTTCTGGCCAATTGAAAGACAGGGAAGGCATTACAACTTCCCCCTGTGACGTTCAAGCCCTATACCACCCCCCTGCAGTGAGTGGCTGGGAAGATCAGATGTCACCCGAATATAAAAGTCGGCCCCTCCCGCGGCTCGCCTCAGATGCCTTGTGATTTAGATGAGGGACAGTGCTGCTGGTACCGGAGCTGCTGTAGGGAGAGAAATAGCAGTTAGTGTAGGCTTCAAGAACCCCAAAGGTCCTTATTAGGGCCAGTAATACCTGTGTGTTGGCTGCTGTTACCAGTGCCTTTTTTTTCTTCTCAAAATCGCCTCTGCAGAGCGTTGCACCCGGCATTAGGGACAGAAGTGTTGGATAGGCAGGGAGAGTGTTAGGAGTGAGTGTAGCCTTCAAGAACCTCAACGGTCCTTTCTAGGGCCATATTTAACCGTGTGCAGTACTGTGCTGGCTGCTGTTAGCTGTGCTGCATATTTTTTTTTTTCTCAAAATCGCCTCTGCAGAGCATTGCACCCTCCATTGATACTACAGGGAAAGAATTGTGTAGGCAGGGCCACAACACAGTTATTATTCATTGAATATACGCAGTGGGTCCTTTTGGTGTAAAAAAAGGGAAACGAAATCTATTTGTCCTGCCTCTGTCCGTCCTAAGGGCTGTGGACACGTGTGAGCTGCATGTACAACGTTAAAAAATCAGACGCACCCAGCTACGGTTTACTGCTGGCTTCGCCATTTGCTTTCCTTAATTGGGAAAAAAATACCTGCTCTGCCAGAGTTAATAACTCTGCTACCCTCACGTTCTGTGACACATTAGCAGGGACACAGCACAGTTATTAAACTTAGATTATTCATTCACTAGAGGCAGTGGGGCCTTTCGTTTTCAAAAAAGGGAAAAAATTATATTTGGCCTGCAGTCTTGCGCAAATTTATTTCCTGCCTGTGAAATCAAATCACTGGTAATACAGCATGCTGAGGGGTAGGGGTAGGCCTAGAGGACGTGGACGCGGCCGAGGACGCGGAGGGCCAAGTCAGGGTGTGGGCACAGGCCGAGCTCCTGATCCAGGTGTGTCGCAGCCGACTGCTCGCGATTAGGAGAGAGGCACGTTTCTGGCGTCCCCACATTCATCGCCCAATTAATGGGTCCACGCGGGAGACGGTTATTAGAAAATGAGCAGTGTGAGCAGGTCCTGTCCAGGAGCGGGAACACTCCCAGGAACTGTTCTCGGGCCCCTGCTTAGATTGGGCAGGAGTGGTTCCTCTCCCACCAGAGGAGTTTATCGTCACTGATGCCCAACCATTCGAAAGTTCCCGGGGTCCGGGGGAAGAGGCTGGGGACTTCCGCCAACTGTCTCAAGAAGTTTCTGTGGGTGAGGAGGACGATGACGATGAGACACAGTTGTCTTGCAGTGAGGTAGTAGTAAGGGCAGTAAGTCCAAGGGAGCAGCGCACAGAGGATTCGGAGGAAGAGCAGCAGGATGATGAGGTGACTGACCCCACCTGGTGTGCAACGCCTACTCAGGACAGGTCTTCAGAGGGGGAGGCAAGGGCATCAGCAGGGCAGGTTGCAAGAGGCAGTGCGGTGGCCAGGGGTAGAGGCAGGGCCAGACCGAATAATCCACCAACTGTTTCCCAAAGCGCACCCTCGCGCCATGCCACCCTGCAGAGGCCGAGGTGCTCTAAGGTCTGGCAGTTTTTCACAGAGACGCCTGACGACCGACGAACAGTGGTGTGCAACCTTTGTTGCGCAAAGCTCAGCCGGGGAGCCAACACCAACAGCCTTACCACCACCAGCATGCGCAGACATATGATGGCCAAGCACCCCACAAGGTGGGACGAAGGCCATTCACCGCCTCCGGTTTGCACCCCTGCCTCTCCCCCTGTGCCCCAACCTGCCACTGAGATGCAACCCCCCTCTCAGGACACGGGCACTACCGCCTCATGGCCTGCACCCACACCCTCACCTCCGCTGTCCTCGGCCCCATCCACCAGTGTAGTTCAGCGCACCGTCCAGCCGTCGCTTGCGCAACTGTTGGAGCGCAAGCGCAAGTACGCCGCCACGCACCCGCACGCTCAAACGTTAACCGTCCGCATAGCAAAATTCATCAGCCTTGAGATGCTGCCGTATAGGGTTGTGGAAACGGAGTCCTTCAAAAGTATCATGGAGGCGGCGGCCCCGCGCTACTCAGTTCCCAGTCGCCACTACTTTTCCCGATGTGCCGTCCCAGCCCTGCACGACCACGTCTCCCGCAACATTGTACGCGCCCTCACCAACGCGGTTACTGCCACGGTCCACTTAACAACGGACACGTGGACAAGCACAGGCGGGCAGGGCCACTACATCTCCCTGACGGCACATTGGGTGAATTTAGTGGAGGCTGGGACAGAGTCAGAGCCTGGGACCGCTCACGTCCTACCCACCCCCAGAATTGCGGGCCCCAGCTCGGTGGTGGTATCTGCGGAGGTGTATGCTTCCTCCACTAAAGCACCCTCCTCCTCCTCCTCCTACGCAACCTCTGTCTCGCAATCAAGATGTGTTAGCAGCAGCATGTCGCCAGCAGTCGGTGTCGCGTGGTGTGGCAGCACAGCGGTGGGCAAGCGTCAGCAGGCCATGCTGAAACTACTCAGCTTAGGAGATAAGAGGCACACGGCCCACGAACTGCTGCAGGGTCTGACACAGCAGACCGACCGCTGGCTTGCGCCGCTGAGCCTCCAACCGGGCATGGTCGTGTGTGACAACGGCCGTAACCTGGTGGCGGCTCTGCATCTCGGCAGCCTCACGCACGTGCCATGCCTGGCCCACGTCTTTAATTTGGTGGTTCAGCGCTTTCTGAAAAGCTACCCACGCTTGTCAGACCTGCTCGTAAAGGCGCGCCGGCTCTGCGCACATTTCCGCAAGTCCCACACGGACGCTGCCACCCTGCGCACCCTGCAACATCGCTTTAAGCTGCCAGTGCACCGACTGCTGTGTGACGTGCCCACACGGTGGAACTCTACGCTCCACATGTTGGCCAGGCTCTATGAACAGCGTAGAGCTATAGTCGAATTCCAACTCCAACATGGGCGGCGCAGTGGGAGTCAGCCTCCTCAATTCTGGAGTGGGCCTGGTTGGCAGACATCTGCCATGTCCTTGGTAATTTTGAGGAGTCTACCCAGGTGGTGAGCGGCGATGCTGCCATCATTAGCGTCCCCATTCCTCTGCTATGCATCTTGAGAAATTCCCTGCAAAGCATAAAGGCAGCTGCTTTGCGCTCGGAAACGGGAGCGGTGGAAGACAGTATGTCGCTGGATAGTCAGAGCACCCTCCTGTCTATTTCTCAGCGCGTACAGGAGGAGGAGGAGGAGCATGAGGAGGATGAGGAGGAGGGGGAAGAGACAGCTTGGCCCGCTGCTGACGGTACACCGGCTGATTGCCTGTCATCCTTTCAGCGTGTATGGCCTGAGGAGGAGGAGGAGGAGGAGGAGGATCCTGAAAGTGATCTTCCTAGTGAAGACAGCCATGTGTTGCGTACAGGTACCCTGGCACACATGGCTGACTTCATGTTAGGATGCCTTTCTCGTGACCCTCGCGTTGCACGCATTCTGGCCACAACGGATTACTGGGTGTACACACTGCTCGACCCACGCTATAAGGAGAACCTGCCCACTCTCATTCCCGAAGAAGAAAGGGGTTCGAGAGTGTTGCTATACCACAGGACCCTTGCGGACAAGCTGATGGTAAAATTCCCAGCCGACAGCGCTAGTGGCAGAAGGCGCAGTACCGAGGGCAAGGTAGCAGGGGAGGTGCGGAGATCGAGCAGCATGTACATCCCAGGCAGTGCAACAGTCTTTAAGGGCCTGGCCAGCTTCATGGCTCCCCACCAAGACTGTGTCACCGCTCCCCAGTCAAGGCTGAGTCGGCGGAAGCACTGTAAAAGGATGGTGAGGGAGTACGTAGCCGATCGCACGACTGTCCTCCGTGACGCCTCTGCCACCTACAACTACTGGGTGTCGAAGCTGGACACGTGGCCTGAACTAGCGCTGTATGCCCTGGAGGTGCTTGCTTGTCCTGCGGCTAGCGTCTTGTCGGAGAGGGTGTTTAGTGCGGCTGGGGGAATCATCACAGATAAGCGTAGCCGCTTGTCAACCGACAGTGCCGACAGGCTAACACTCATCAAGAGGAACAAAGCCTGGATTTCGCCAGACTTCTCTTCTCCACCAGCGGACAGCAAGGATACGTAAGCAATACGTAGGCTGCACCCGCGGATGGAAGCTACGTTCTCTCTCACCATCCAAAACGGGGACATTTCTGCTTCATCAATCTGTGTCTAATATTCCTCCTCCTCCTCCTGCTCCTCCTCCTGAAACCTCACGTAATCACGCTGAACGGGCAATTTTTCTTAGGGCCACAAGGCTCACTCAAATAATTTTTCTGAACAATTTTTAAAAGTTTCAATGCGCTTAAAAGCGTTGGAACTTTAACTGGAACCAATTTTTCGTTACACTGGGCTGCCTCCAGGCCTAGTTACCACTTAAGCCACATTAACCAAAGCGATTAATGGGTTTCACCTGCCCTCTTGGCTGGCCATGGCCAATTTTTTGGATGTACATTAGTACTGTTGATACAGCAATTTTTGTGGGCACTCGCCTACAGTGTAATCAAATGAATTTTTAGCCCACCTGCATTACAGCTGACGTTACCTCAGCTGTGTTGGGCAATGCAATGGGATATTTCTATGTACCGCCGGTGGCTTCCTGGCACCCACCCATGCTGTAGGTGCACACGGAGTTTTTACTACATCTGTACACTTGAAAAGAACCCCAGTCAGACTGGGGCATGCAGTGTGGGCCGAAGCCCACCTGCATTAAGCACGACATTACTACCTCAGCTGTGTTGGGCAATGCAATGGGATATTTCTGTGTACCGCCGGTGGCTTCCTGGCACCCACCCATGCTGTGGGTCCACAGGGAATTATAAATGCATCTGTTTCCACTTGTAAAGAACCTCAGTCTGACTGGGGCATACAGTGTGGGCCGAAGCCCACCTGTATTATGCACAACATTACTACCTCAGCTGTGTTGGGCAATGCAATGGGATATTTTTGTGTACCGCCGGTGGGTTCCAGGGAGCCACCCATGCTGTGGGTCCACAGGGACTTCACAATAGGGAGTTGTACCTGCCTGTGTCTATGAATTAAAAACCGCGGTCTGACTGGGGCATGCAGACACCTTGACAGAATGAATAGTGTGTGGCACATAGGTTCCCCATTGCTATGCCCACGTGTGCAGCTCCTGATGGCGGTGGCACAGGATTCTATTTCTCATTGCTTCTGTACAGCATTGTGGGCTATCGCCCCGCCACTTTTAAAGAGGGTCGCTGCCTAGCCGTGCCAACCTCTGCAGTGTGTGCCTGCGGTCCCTCGTCATGGCAGACGCACTTCTAAATAGACATGAGGGTGGTGTGGCATGAGGGCAGCTGAAGGCTGCGCAGGGACACTTTGGTGTGCGCTGTGGGGGGGGAGGGGGGGGGCGGTTGGGCAGCATGTAACCCAGGAGAAGTGGCAGCGGAGTGTCATGCAGGCAGTGATTGTGCTTTGTTGGAGGTAGTGTGGTGCTTAGCTAAGGTATGCATTGCTAATGAGGGCTTTTCAGAAGTAAAAGTTGTTGGGAGGGGGGGGCCCACTCTTGCCGGTATTGTGGCTTAATAGTGGGACCTGTGAACTTGAGATGCAGCCCAACATGTAGCCCCTCGCCTGCCCTATCCGTTGCTGTGTCGTTCCCATCACTTTCTTGAATTGCCCAGATTTTCACACATGAAAACCTTAGCGAGCATCGGCGAAATACAAAAATGCCCATTGACTTCAATGGGGTTCGTTATTCGAAACGAACCCTCGAACATCGCGGGAAGTTCGTTTCGAATAACGAACACCCGAGCATTTTGGTGTTCGCTCATCTCTAATCATAAATGTATCGGTGTGCAGACAGCAAGTACCCTGCTGCAATGAATAATGGCCATTGGGCTACATTCACGCGGGCTAGAGTAATATTGTTGTGCTTGTCAATGCGCTTTTTTTACACCGACGCAAGGCATTTTTCATTCCAAAGCACCCTGCATCACATCTGTGAAATTCCGTGTTTCACGCGTGACAGAGAACAGCAAGTGTTTCCCATTGATTTCAATGAGAAACATCACATCACACTCGCATACACATCGTACGGGATGTGAGTGCCCTGCGAGGTCTTTTAACGTCCCATTGAGAACAATGGGCGAGGCGTTCCGAGGGAACTCCAAAAGATAGAACATGTTCGATTTTCATCGCTGCAAGAAAAAAAAGAATCACTTATGTGAATAAGTCCATTCAAAAGAATGGAGTTCGTACTTGTGTGAGTTTAGTGCTTCTCGCAACGCACAAAACTCACGCTAGATTCTTGCCTGTGTGAACAACCCTTAACATGTGAAAAACTGATTATAACTTAAGGGCGGAGTCAGACGGCTGTAGTATTCGCCCCTTATATGGCCGTGATCAGAGGCGTAACTTGAAGCTCCCGGGCCCCAATGCAAAACCTGTAACAGGGCCCCCAACTATAATGCTTTATTCATAGTACTGGGCTCCCTATATGGAGAAGAGAGGCGTTATGGGCCCCCTAAGGCTCCTGGGCCCGGGTGCAACCGCATCCCCTGCATCCTCTATAGTTATGCCTCTGGTCGTGATAATCATGGCCGCACGACGGGACAAAACAGAAACACTGATATTAATTAGTTTCAGTGGTTTCATCTTCATAGAGGGATTCTCGGCCGTTAATGAATATGACGTGCGGGGAAGATCGGGCGGCACCTATATTCCTGCAGGAGTTTGAAGAGCCGGCGAAGGGGAAAGGATTCCCCTCGTTCGGGCACAACTACGCTCCATGCCACCGAGCACAGTGGGCGTTAGCCCTAAAAGAATCTATTGCAACAGCAATTCAGAGCGCAAACAGGTGGGAAAAGCGAATAGTAATGAACAGTAACACTGCTGATCTAAACCTTAGGAGAATATAATAAATGCCACATTCAGTATGCATAAGCATCCATTATAACGGCGCCACAGCAGCGTAAAAGCATAAAAAGGTGCCCCGAGCTGTAATATAATAAAAGCAATTATAACAGAGCCGGAGAGAAGAGGTGAAATTCAAAGCAATAGTATCAATATACATTAACTCACCAGCGGGTTTACACTACATTGGCGCTGTTAATGGATGTTTAATTGTTTATGCATCTTGAATGTGGCATTTATTATATTCTCCTAAAGTTTAGATTAGCAGTGTTACTGTTGATTACTACTTGCTTCTCCCACCTGTTTGTGCACTGAATTGCTGTTGTAATAGTTATATATATATATATATACATATAGTTGTGAGAGGGCTGTTGTGGCTTGTCGGTCGTGATAGCATCGTGGCATGGTGGCCTCGACACAGGCTCGGTCTCTGCACCCGTCATGGTGCAGAGACTGCTGGTTGCTGTCTCTCTATGCTGCATGGGTGCATGCTGACTAACAGTCATACCTGGGAGAAGGTTGGCGGTGGGGTTCTCTAGCTACTCTTTCAATTAACAGGTGTCAAGAGCTTAATATTCTTACCCCTCCCTTTACTTCCTGCTGCTTATTCAGCTCTCTAGAGGGGAGTTTGGTGTTGGTGATCCTCTATGCTGGGCGAATTGCTCCTTAACAGATAAGTGCTGCTGTATTGTGTCAGTTGTATTTTTGGTTACCTTCATTGTCTTGCTTTGTGGTGTCAGTTCATCTCTCCTATAGGGATAGTTCCTATAGGGATAGTCAGGGCCGAGGAAGAAGACAGCAGGGCTGTCCTTATCAGGACAATTACTCTGCTTTTAGGCAGGGACCCTTCCCCTCCCTGTCTGGTTAGGGAGAGGCTTCCATCTTCCTGGAGTGGTGCTCACTGTCCAGCATACAATGGTATAGTATTATTACCATCAGTGTGTACATCACCCTGCGCCCGTGCTGAGCGTGGTGCTCTTGTGCCGCACGGACGAGACATACAGGCTTCCATCTTCCTGGAGTGGTGCTCACTGTGCAGCATACAATGGTATAGTATTATTACCATCAGTATGTACATCACCCTGCGCCCGTGCTGAGCGTGGTGCTCTTGTGCCGCACGGACGAGACATACAGGCTTTCATCTTCCTGGAGTGGGGCTCACTGTCCAGCATACAATGGTATAGTATTATTACCATCAGTGTGTACATCACCCTGCGCCCGTGCTGAGCGTGGTGCTCTTGTGCCGCACGGACGAGACATACAGGCTTCCATCTTCCTGGAGTGGTGCTCACTGTCCAGCATACAATGGTATAGTATTATTACCATCAGTGTGTACATCACCCTGCGCCCGTGCTGAGCGTGGTGCTCTTGTGCCACACGGACGAGACAAACAGGCTTTCATCTTCCTGGAGTGGAGCTCACTGTCCAGCATACTATGGTATATTACTATTACCATCCATGTGTACATCACCCTGCGCCCGTGCTGAGCATGGTGCTTTTGTGCCACACGGACGAGACATACAGGCTTTCATCTTCCTGGAGTGGTGCTCACTGTCCTACAGTGCATGGTGTATTACAACTGCATTAAGTGTTACTGTCACCGTGCGCCCGTGCTGAGCGTGGTGCTCTGGTGCCACACGGACACGACAGGGCTTTTTTTAGGACATTCTGTGGTTTCTATCGGTACCAATTTGGAGTACCTAGAATTTGTTAATCGCTTTTTATTTCATTTTTCTTGGAGATGGGGTGACCAAAAAAGTGTAATTCTGGTGTTATGTCTTTTTTTTCTGACAGCATTCACCATGTGAGGTAAATGTGTTACTTTGATAGATCACTATAAGGCCGGTTTCACACAGGCAATAAAATCATCAGATTTTCACACTATGCGAGAGCGCATGAAAAAGCAGAATTATGAAACCCATTTTGTTGAAATGTCAAAAAAAGTTATACTCAGAGCCGAGCAGCGAGAGGAGTGACACAGGGGAGTATAACTTTTTTTTTCTTACTAAATATAACAGGCACTGCAACTGAATGGAGGGGAGGGGTGGGGATCTGAGGCCTATATGGAGTATTACTACTGAGTGGGGGTCTATCTAGAGCATTGTTACTAATTGAGGGCCTGTATAGGGCATTATTACTGAGTGGGGGTACTTTTACCAGGAATGGGACATGAAAAGTGGCACTTACTCTGTGGGGCCGACGGGGAGCATAAAAAGGGAAGATTATTATTGTGCTGGTGACCTTACTCGGCATTACTACTATCTGTGTTCTTACTATTGCAACAAGAGGCTGTCTATCAATCACAGCCAGCTCCTGCTGTGGATGGCACGGTTCACTTCTGTGCCTGTCCCATCTATAGGACGTATGTTGACATACATTTTTGGGAACCCCTTCCCAGCCAGGACTTAAACGTATATCCTGTACCAGGAATGGGTTAAAGGGGTTGTACCAAGATTTACTTTTATCACCTATCCACAGCATAAATGACAAAAGTCTGATGATTAAGGGTCCCCCTCTTCTCATCACTGCTGGTTTGCTGCACCTACCCACAGTGATGTAGAGATTAAATGGAGCAGCAGTTGCACATATGTGGTGCTGCTCCATTCATCTCAATGGGGCTGATCGAAATAGCTGAGTACAAGCCTATCATCAGCAGTCCCATTGAAGATGTGTAACAGGCAGGTGGTGCAGTGTCCAAGCGAGACGCACCAAAAGGGGGGAGTCCACAGGGATTGCAAGATGGATGTCACTGGTGGCTCTGCAATCTCTCCCAACAATGGGGGAAAAGGTGTCCCTCTCGGCTGCAGTACAGTGGCACAAATAGATACATTCTTGATAATGAATGGTGGTTTGTGACGTGACGCCAGCACTTCACCTAGAACTGTAAAAGGAAATAATTTGACAGGAGTCCTGGTAGCCTTTAGTAGTAAACAGGAAGTGCTCAGTTTACTTCCTGTTTAACTTAATGGAGATGTGATACAATAAACAGCAGCAGTCTTGCAGGATAATAGCAGAATAGACAGTTATGCAAAACAGTTGTTTTCCTAGCAAACACAATTTTCCCTTCAACGCTCTCTATCTCTATTTGGAACTTGAAAAGCTACTTAGTATGAACTCACACTACTGCTGGGCTACTGTAAGTAGATTATGCAGGTGTTGAACTTGGAGCTGAGATGGTCGCTTTACCATCAATGGCTTTGAATTCACCGAGTTTTGTGTAACTCACTGTTTAGTGGAACGGCTTCAATCTTACTCCTTCACACTGCTGGTAATATTAGGGAGCTGGTGAATGCTGGCTTCTCTGAAGATAAGATGCTTGCTTCAGCTGCTCGCACTGCAGACCTCCTCCCTGCACGACCTCCTCCTCCGACTCCCTCTGCAAACTGATTCCTGAAGACTGTTCTGACTCCTCCTTTACTTCCAGCCTTGCTACTGCACTTTTTCTCTTCCTCAACATAGAGGATCACTGTATAGTTTCCCGCTCTAGACTCTCTCTCCTCCGCTCTACCAATCACTGAAGACATGACATACAGCCAATTAGCAGCCAGCTGTTGTCAAGCTTTTAGCTTAGGCAGGGAAGAAACAGAGTTTCTCTGACATAAGGCACCTCCTATGCCTCCTTGAAGCAAATAGGCAGGTGTGACAGAACAATTATTGTGTGACTATTCTGCAGGACCCTCTGTGCCACTACAGTGGTAACGGCTGGTGTTGCGTGATGGAACGGCGATGACAGAGGTGGCACATTTTTTTTTACAAAGTAACTTTTACTGAACATACATCTTATTGACATATCTACACTCTATGACATAACTGCTCTTAAAGCCAGTAGTGTTCTACATATCGCCTGCAACTGCAAACTCCTCATACATGCTGTGGGGTCTTTCACCCCAAGGTCCCATCTGATCTTTCCACTTCAGTCCCCAGTCTTCAGGGCTCTTTGGTCTCTGTCTTGGCACATACCCAGCATTGGCAAAAAAAAGGGCACACTGTGTACCCCTCTGCAATGGCTGCTATCAGTTTTCACCAAGTTTTCACTTCCTTCAATGGGATTGGATTTTATGGGTGGTGATGTGCTGGTCACGTCACTGACCACATAAATCTGGAGGCAGAACCTCTTACATATGGCGCCCTGGCAGGGGATTGGGGAATCGAACTGGTGTCCAGAGCACCTGGCAGGAGCTCTTGTCAGTGCTCTCCTCCTCCCCTCCCCATCCATGACTCTGGCCAGCTGAGGGGGCCCACTTCCTCCAGCAGGAATCCCTGCATGAGGTGGAGCCTAGCAAGAATAGTTTGACTGCTGTCCCAGTGACTGTAAGCCACTGCTATCTGTAAGGGGGAGCGTAGTTAGCACTACCAAATTACGGATGAATGGAATGGTGCCACACATGCGGAAATGTGATATGAGGACTTAGAAGCTATTGTTTCTATGTTATAAGCCCGAAGTCTTAGGCATGTTATATATTTGTCTATTACAAATGTATCTAATCCTATCCTGTGTGATACTAGCTGCTGAGCTGTAGCTGATATGCACTGTGTAATTGGAAACCAAGAAGACAGCTGCAGTTCCCCATCAACCCCCCTGCTTCTTTACAAGTGAAAATAAGAAGATTCTCCTACTTCCTGGTTTCTTTGTTTGATGTAAAGCTATCTCGAGCCAGTAGCGTTAAACATTTAATAAGCCAAGCCTACTTGCTATATAATCTTGTGTATGCGCTATGCAATGGCCGAGCTGAGTGCACCAAAGTGGGAGAGACCACGGGGATTGTAAGATGGTTGTCATGGGTGGCTCTGTAATCTTCCCCCAACAGTGGCAATAATGGTGCTCTGCTCAGCTGTCGCACAAATAACGTACGAGGGTACGTTTAAAGTAAACAGTTGTTTCGTCACGGGTGACACTAGTACTCCAACCAAAACTCCCAAGCGTAGAGATTGCGAAATAACCTAAGATGAGTCCTGTAGCTTGTATTAGTAAACTGGGAGCACACAGTTTTACTGAAGCTTTTGAGATAACAGTTGAAATCCACTTAAACTTTACAGCGTTACAAGGATGTAGCAGAGACGGCAATGAAGCAGGTAATTAACACATTGAACACAGTAGAATTGCAACTTAATCCACACTTATCTTCAATTCTCTCTATTTCTCTAGAGGTTACTCAGTAATGATTTCCCCACAGTTTTTACTGGCTGATGTTCTTACTGTAAGTGTAACATGCAAGTATTGGATGAGACTGAGTTAAAAATGGCCGCTGAACTAATCTTGGCTTTGAATTCACCGGGTAGTTTAACTCACTGTTTTGTGGAATGCTGGCCTCCAACTCAGATCTCCTCACTGCTGGAAGAACAAGGGAGCAGAAAGGAACCTCACTGCCCTTGAAAGGCTTATTGAATCTCTGCACGCTCGGCTGCATTGCTAACACACCTCCTCCTCTGACCATGACTTGCTGCAGACTCCTCTCCTCCGACTGCTCTCTCTAACTCCTCCTTCACTTCCCTCTCTCTTTCCGCACTTTTTCTACTCTCCTCCCCCTCTGCATAGAGACCCATACTAATGTTTCCTGCTCTGGACTCTCCCACCAATCAGCGGAGGCTTGACATATAGCCAATAGGCAACCAACTATTTCCAGCACTAAGCTCTGAACTTAGGAAGGGGGAAACAGGGTTTCTCCAATGTGCTGCACCTTCTATGCCTGTGGGAAGTGCATGGACAGGTGTGACAGGACCACTGTTAGTGTGGCTATTCTGGAGGACCCTCTGGGCCACTACAGCTGTATTAGGGGCGCAGAGATTTGTGTATATATATATATATATATATATATATATATATATATATACACACACACACACGTCCCTCTGTCCTGTGTTGCTACATACACTGGGTGTCCCCTCAGATGGTGGTTTGTACAATCTCCTTTTTACTGCTGGGAGTACAGTGAGCCCAAAGTGAGAAGGTGAGGGCACACAGGGCCCCTGTTTCTTGGGATCAGTGGTAGTCTCAGCAGTGAAACTCCCACGAATCAGACTTATCACCTGTCCTAGGTGATAAAAGTTAATCTTTGTTCAACCCCTTTAACAGCACCCCTTCCATATACAAAAACACAAAATTTTGAGATTCTTTTACTTTGGTGAAGTATTTTTCTTCTGGCCGCTAAGATTTGAAAGAACATAATTACGAATGACAACATGACTGGCAGCTCTAATCTGAAAGCTGTTATCTCTAACGAGACGGAAAAGAAACCAAAAAGCAGCTCACCGCCACTGCGATGATATAATCAATGCCACATAGACGGCTATGAGTAAGAACATGATGTATGATGTTAAAAGTTTATAAGATATTTTCTTCATGTCTGCATTCATACATTTTTAATATGGTTCTATATAGGGACGTTTTTTAATCCTTGGATTTTGGTGCTGGATTTATGCTTTTTCTAATTGTTCCATTTTTTTCTAATTGGCATCACTAATGAGACAATCCCTTTAGGGTGTGTTTACTGCCTACTTATTGTGAATGCAGACGGGCAAGAATGATCCCCGGCCATGCTCCACCACCATTTACTGGGAGATGATCATTCCTGTGTAAAACCCAGGATCGATCATCACTTGGACGACCTGTCAGGCATCTGTTGGCCAACAGGTCGTCTCATGCAAAAGGGCCCTTAGTCATTAAAAATCCATTAGAGTAAAACAGCAAATATAAGACATACAGGAAGGGGAGGAGGGGGATGCAGCTGCAGTATCTCTCCCTCAGTGTCCTTGTGATACTGTGTGCTGTGAGAGGGTTAGGGAAGGTATCAGAAAGGAGATATGTAATTGGCTGAGAGCACACAGCACTACTCTTACATTACATCACCCACTATGGAGAGAAAAATGTGCAAAGAATGTTATAAAAAAAACTGTGAATGGATGGCAAAAAAACAAGGGGAAAATGTATTAAGATACCGGTGTTATATTATTTCCCCCAGTGCATGATACACCTAATATACAAAGAGTCGCACACCACTTCATATATTAGGAGCATCTTGGCACCTCAGTGCATCTTCACGCCGACCTGGCATACATTTCTCATAAAAGTTACACCATTTTTTGGTAAATTATACATAGTAACACAGTATGTAAGGTCGAAAAAAGATATATGTGCATCCACTTCAGTTTATTACCCCCCAGTGTTGATCCAGAGGAAGGCAAAAAAAAGCCTAATAAGGTAGAAACCAATTTTCCCCATTAACCCTTTCCAATCCAATTTGTATCCTGGTTTTCCTAGGGGGGCTTACTCTTTTTCTGCCGTTATACAACGGCGCTATATGCTGGCTAAAGCCAGTACTGCATGAGGTGACACATTGGATAGGCTCCGACAGCAGAGAGGCTGGCAATATACAGTAAGAGAACCCCGACGGATGTCTTCCAACATTGGTGCTGTACAGCCTTAAATCATAATGTCTTCAGACGTCAGACAGTGGATTGGAAAGGGTTAATGCATGAGTCCAGGGATGGCCGGGCTTCTTCCTAACGAGCCATACCTGCTTTTGGGGATAGTGGCAAGTGGTGATGCAAGCTGCCAAAGGTTCAAAGATCATTCCACAAGCATAATTTTGTGACTTTTTTTTTACACCAGAAATTGGCGTAAAATGTTTTATAAATGTCCCCGCAAATTATACACAATCCTGGTCACATGATGGGGGACAGTTATTAAAACTTTTACATCAGTTTCTGGCATGAAAAAGTTGCAAAATGTGGAGCAAGGCTTGCTTGCATTTTAACTTTGTGACTTTTGCTGCTTCAAGCCACTTTCTCCAGAAGGGTACATGGATTACTGGGAGTGGGCGGGGCCATCACAGACCAATGTATTTAGATGTCATTTATGCCAGGAATTGGTGTAAAATATATCAATAAAAGGTATGCCAGATCGGATCAGGTGTACATTTCTGTATAGTTGCATTCAGAAGGTAAGATGCACCTCCTCATATATTAGGCGCCTCGTGCGTCGGCAAAAATTATATTAAGGCTGGCGTTTGAAATTCCAGTCTTATTAAGTTTCCCCCTATATTCGGTATTATCAGGACTTGATAGACTCCGGATTATCAAATGTTTCCGATTCTAAAATCTTCTGCAACCATCATAGTTGGTTTCAGGTTATCATGCAGTTCTGTGCCAGAAATATTGTAACTTCTGGTCTAGCAGATGGCCAGATAAAAGGAGCGTCCCTGTATTTATTATGACCGTCATGATCATAATTATGGCTCAACATGTATCACATTCATCAAAACTGTCTACAATATTGCTGAACCCAGCGAATGCATAAAGGGTGGGGGGCATACAAGTTCTACAAGTACATCAGAGCGACAGATTGTGGCAGTAATTAGTGGTGAGAGTGACCACCTTGTCACCGTCTATTTTTATGTACCGCCATCTGTGCCCCATGTTCAATGACCCGTGTAACCACTTGGGCTGTGCTGTCCACAGATATCGTTGCTGTGACAGGTCGGAGCATCTAGTCTTGCTCACCTCGAGGTCTATGAATTACTTGCCAGATTCTACTAATCCTGTTGCACATGATGGGTTATTAATGAGGAAGAAAAGTTTTGCAAATGTTGGATTTTACGTTTAAAATATATTTATTGAAAGTTTTGTCAAAAATACACAAATCTTCGATACACATTTAAGGGTGTTCCTTAAATCGGGCAGAAACATACAAACTTGATGGGGCACTCTCAGATGCCCGCTAATCCACGCTGCCCCATCATTTAGTAATTAACTAAACTCCTCACTAGAGAATCTCAAATCGATTGCAAGTGGCAGATATCAAAAAATTTGTTAACACTTATAATTATAACTAAACAATGAAGATTTATTTGTGCCTCAGATGCACAAGGGAAGGAGGGGGTTCCAACCCACTCTTGTAGTATGGGTCATGTTGAAACTATTGGATCACGTCGTCAGTTTCACTAATAAAGAAAGGAAAAGAGAAAAGGAAGGGAAAGAGAAAGTTCAATTCCATTCTGACAACTTCACTTCTTCTAGGGGAGGGATTGATTTTGACAATGAGTGTATTTATAGACGCTGCAACTGTAATTATCCTCTAATTACCCAGCTTTTAGGTTGGAGATGAGCTATTAGATGAACCTTGGCTTCTTCCGTAACGCAGAAAAGTTTTGAAACTTCTGCGAACTTCATTTATTATCAAAATGTAAAATTTCTTGAATTATGCTATAAAGAGCATCAGAAGAGAGAACCAAAGGGAAAAGAATGGGGAGACTAAAGAGGGGTGATGAAGGATGATACACCAAATAGCAACTTTATTAGAGACGCGCCCTTTCGGTGCTTCCCTGTTTAGAAATTTGATGTTACGTCTCATTCTTCTGTTAACTTGAGAACTCAAATGGGACTTGTGGGCACCCATAAACACTTATCTAGCATACCTGTACGCATAAACATGCAATAGTTATGGTACAAGGTATTAGTTCGTATTTTGGCCAAAATACTTAAGCCCACAAGCCCGTGACAAAGGTCCTCATTGTCTCATGGGACCCTACTTTCACAAACTTCCACATGAATCTTGCCTGCAAACAGATGATCATCCCAATAGGAACGGCCCCACACTGGAACCTAAGGACCTAGCTTGCGCTAGATGGAAATCGATCCAAGCAGAACAAGACATGGTTTACACCAACACACAATGGAATGCAAACCACATGGAACAGGACTACTCCCCTTATGTCCGGCCACCTGCACAGAATATGTCGCTGTTCACACCTACCCAAACCTGCGTGGATGCAAATGTAGTGACCCAGAGTTTGGGTGTCTTTAGAGTAGCTGTAGGTCTGTTTTGTGTAAACTGTCTTGTGTGTATTTGTGTTCTGCATAAGTGCTAACAAGATGTGTTGTGGCATTTCTGTCTCACCTAACTTGTGTGTGGTCTCGGGAGTCTAGGAGTAGTTGGGGGCGGAGTCTAGAGAGACAGAGGAATGTGCAGAAATGTAGTCAGTGGAGGAGAACGTGTCAGTTTGTACTTGCACAGAGCAGGTATCTCATTTGCCATTGGATATTTGCCCTCCGGGGACTGAAGCTTGGAGTAATGGCTCCTGCTAGGACCAAAGCAAGAGGAGTAACTAGCCAACAAGGAAAGGCAAGAGTTGTGTGTTGACCCACCATGTCGGGAGTGTATCGCCGAGGATCTTCTATCACAGTGTTTCTCAACGTGGGCATTATTGTCCCCTGGGGGGCGTTTTTACTTCTCAAGGGGGCGGTAGAATGAAAAGGTGCAGCAGGGGGGCATTCTGTGTTTGCTTTGTTGATTTGTTTTCATCTAGTAAACACATTTTTCTAAAAATTAGTAGTGATACCTCAGTTTTTGTCGACAATCGATCCGAAAACAATCGGTGAAATGCAAAACCAATGAAAACCAAGGCAATTGTTTCCATATGAATCACTTACATATAATGGGAATTGTGTGCAGCCTGTGCACCTCTATCATATAATGTATGACTTTTATAACTCCATGACTCCGCTACAGATCAATCACACTTAATATCACTGGATAACCTACAGCACAACCTAACCTAGACGCCAAGTGTCTTTTCAAAACACTGATATAAACCACAATTCCCAGAGACCCCCATGATTGAAAGCTCCAGCCAATCAGCGGCATTATGGAATACAGTGGGTTAGGTTGTTCTTTAGGTTATCCAGTGTGATTGATCTGTGGAGGAGTCATGGAGTTATAAAAGTCATACATCATTATATGATAGAGCGACATAAGCAGTGCATTCTTGAAGCATACTTTATAAAGATGGCTGAGAAGAAGAAATGCTGTCAATATTCAAATGAATACTTGAAATATGGATTCATCTCTTCTCCTACAAATGGACAGCTTCCCTTGTGCCTCGCTTGTGAAAAGGCATTTTCGATTGAAGCTTTGAAGCCTTCAAGACTGAGTGATTACCTTGCAAAAATACATTCAGACAGAGTGGGTAAGCCTATTTCATTTTTCCATGGTTTAAAGTCAAAGTTTGAGAACCGCAGCACTGTAGGCAAGCTATTTAGAAAATCAGCTCTCAGTGCTGACAAAGGTCTCCTTGCTTCCTATAAAGTCTCTTTATTAATAACGCAATGTGGGAAATCACATACTATTGGGGAAACATTTGTGTTACCCACAGTTAAAGAGATTGTCAGTGCTATGCTGACGCCTGACACTTGTGCCATGGTGAAATCGATTCCTTTGAGTAATGACACTGTTTCAAGAAGGATTGACAAGATGGCTGCTGATGTGGAAAAAATGCTTCTGGACATGTTAAAGTACACAGAATTTTTAATGCAGATTGACGAATCAACAGTTAGAGCCAATGAAGCATTGCTGCTAGCTTATATTTGTTTAATTAATCGGAATAAAGAGGTAGTTGAGGAACTGTTGTTTACCAGAAATTTAACCACCGACATGAAAGGCTCCTCTATATACAAAAAAGTGGAAGAATTTTTCCAAGAAAAAAATATCCCTTTAACAAATGTACTTGCTTGTGCAACTGACGGAGCTGCATCCATGATTGGTTGATATTGTGGATTTATAGCACAAGCCTTTGTGATGCAATTGAACTACGACGTCTTGACATTGCCTATCTCGCAGACATTTGACAAACTCAACGAGGTCAACACAAAGCTACAAGCAGACAAAATGAATTCCATGAAGGCTAAAGGTATAATCTCTTCCTTAATTGCCAAACTAGACCTTCATACCAATAATCTGAGTCGACAAGAGTTTTATCAGTTTGCACACGAAGATGGAGACAAACTTCAAGATGCAGGCTTAGATGTTTTTTGCTCACACCTCAAACAAGCCAAAGAAGACATGCAAACTAGGTTTTGTGATCTATGTACCCTTGAAATACCAACATTGGTACTCAGTCCATTTTCAGCAGACGCAGGAGAATTTCATTCCCCAGATTAGAAGCGCAGTTGATCGAAACACGAAAGCGAAGCCCAAGCACTTTTCCAACAATGTGGCTATGAATGTTTTTGGGTGAAAGTGAAGAATTCCTATCCTATCCTGTGGCAGGATGGGCGGGGAGTGGGAGGAGCCGACTCTCCAACTGTGTATACGAAGGGTGGAGGAGTGTGGGCGGCACCGAAGGGACAAAAGGTTTCGATAAAAACTTATGGAACCCCCTGCGAACCCTCCTTTTGGGATTTCCAGAGGAACGGCACACCTTCTGTCCCACCCCGCACGGCTCAGATACAGACAGACTCTTCCCACTACGCAACTGCATACGAGACCCCACCACTTCTAGATTCTTTTGCACTTCCTTCCGTCCCCCCTGCAGCACATCGGTGGCGACATCAGCAGCAGGACAGGCAGACGGGGTAGGAAGAGAAGTCAGACCACGGGGACCGAGCATGGTATCAACTGAGCAGAGAGGAAGGGGAGCAAGATGGCTATGGCAGGATGGTCCCCACTGGGTCAGCTCCCCAGTGGCCCAATCGAATTGGGGGTTGTGCAGCGCCAACCACGGCATCCCTAGTACCATGTCTACTGACATTTTCTCCATCACCAGGAATGATAGATCTTCCGAGTGGGAACTCCCCACCGTGAACTGTAACACTGGGGTCCTCCATCGTACCAAGCCCGTAGTAAGAGGGGTAGCATCAATGCTAGCAAAATGAATTGGCGTCTTCAGCGCCACAAATTCAGCCATCAGGGGTCTAACGAAACGCATGCTTATCAGGTTAGCGACGGAATCAATAAACGCCTGCCCTGGGTGGGAAAAGTTCTGGAATCTTACCTGGCACGGTACCAGAAGTTTAGGACGTACCTGTAGTCCTAGGCGATCCTCCCCGCAATCGCCTAGGACTTGGAGCTCTTCCGCCGGTTCAGACTGTGAACGCTGAGGCCTCAGGGGGCAGGTTATCACACGATGTCCAGCTTTCCCGCAGTAGAGGCAGAGATGATGCAATAAACAAATCCGGCGTCGCTCCTTGGGGTCCAGCGGGTCAATTTCCATAGGCTCGGGAACAGAGACTGGTACGGAAGAGGAGGGAACAGGACAAACGACCTCGCTGACTCTACGGACCTGTCTATCTTGCTTCCCAGCCCTAAGCCTCCTATCTGCCTTCACCGCTAGCTCCATAGCCTCCTTTAAGGACCCAGGAACGGGATGGGAAATCAATAGTTCTTTAACCGTGTGCGAGAAGCCCTGCAGAAAAACGTCATTCAGAGCGCTGTCGTTCCATGCAGTATCACCCGCATAGCGTCTGAAATTGGAGCAATAATCCTCCACACAAAGCGACTCCTGATGCAACGCCAACAGCCGAGAAACCGCCAACCCCACTCGGTCCGGTTCATCGAAGATACCCCCGAGTTCCTGAAAAAAGGAGTCCACCGACTGCAGGGAGGGGGACCCCTCGGGAATGGAAAAAGCCCCGCAGCAGGGACATTATAAGCCCGACCCTCTGGGCCTCCGAGCCGGAAGAACGGGGAAGCATCCGAAAAAACAGGCGACACGCCTGTTGGAAAACAAAAAACTTGTTCCTCTCCCCGGAGAACACCTCAGGGAGAGGGCACTTGGGTTCGGGACAGGTTGACGCGTCCCGCTCCTGCGACAACGCCCACTGCTCCTGGGCCACCATGCGAGCTGATAAATCCTGGATCACCGGCACCAGGTCTTGCAGCTGATTTGCGAGGGCGCTGATCGCCACCATGGAAGAAACAGTTTTAAGGGCCAATTATTATGTTACGGCCCTCTGACCCCCGAGCGCTAGGTAGGGTGCCCTGAACTTCCCGCACCCCACTGTCCCTGCCTACTTGCCTCGGCCCTGGATAATCCCAGGCAGACAACTGGATGGCGGTCCCTGCGCTGGCTAGGGACCTGGCGACTGACAAAAGAAACTAACTGATGGGGGGACAGAGTGCCGACAGAGAGGCAGATGGAAAAGACCAACAGAACAAACAAAGCTACAGGCAGGCTGAAGGAAACTGACGGCAAACTAGGGCTAGCTGCTGACAGACTAGCTAGTAGCAGACAGAACCAGAACAGACTGAGTAAAAGGCACACTAGAAAGAGACTGACTAGCAACTAGTACTGACTGACTGAGACAGGCAGAACTGACTAGTGGCTAACAGAACCAATAACTGGCAGTGAGCTCAAGTCACTGCCAGCCTTATAACTGCAAGGCTCCGCCCATGGGCGGGGAGTGGGAGGAGCCGACTCTCCAACTGCTGTATAAGAAGGGTGGAGAAGTGTTGGTGGCACCCTACGGGCGGACACGCCCACGCCGCCGCCCACCGGCCACCCCAAGCCACTGGGAGAGCCCCGACACAGAGCTCCAGGATGCCAAAGCCGACGCCGGAGCGATGCGCGCCGACCGCGGCTCCCTGCGCCGCCCTGCATGGTAACAGTCCATTTTGCTGTGTTTTTGGAAAAATCGAAGTTGAATTCCGTGAGTAAAGAAAACCATGTACCTCCGTTTTTCGAAAACGATCTCTGTCTGTGGACTCTACTATTTAGCAACAAGTAACCGTTTAATTAGAAAAGAGGTACTGGCGTTACGTGACAACATCGATAGGAATGTTCACTATTGTTTACATCTGCTTGTTGTTTTTTTTTGCATTGAGTGCGACCGAGCTGGGCCACATTCCGCCATTGTTGGGGAGAGATCACAGAGTCACTCGTGACAACCACCTTGAGTACCCTGTGGTCTCACCCACAATGGCTAGCCTCTGCTCGGGCACCACACAAACATTAGGGCATTGTGAGGGAACAGAGGTAACCAGCACCCTCTAGCCAGAGGGTCTGGCACTTATATACAACAGACCAGTGGTCAATGGCTGGCTGGAGAGCTCCATACCCAACAAGCTCAACATCCCACACCTGTGGCAGTGTGTTCCCATAGAACTACAGGTTCCAGTAGCACAACCTAACATTAGAGCTGTGCAACATAAAATCACCTGACAACTTTTCTGTTGATCAGTTTCAGTGTGAATCCACATTAGATCCAGTGATCTGAGTGACTTCCAACGAAACCGGGTCATTGGTGCTTGACTAGCTGGGGTGGGATATCACTGCCAACCATATGGGGTTTTCTTGTGTAATGGTTTGGAAAGTATAAGAGAATGAGATATTTGAGGAAAAACATCCAGTGAAAGGGGATCCTGTAGATGGAAACAACTTGTTAATGAAAGGGGTCAGAAAAGGATGTCAGGAATCGTACTGATGAAAAGACGCTGAATAGTTAAGAGCAGCTAAATAAAACACTGGTGCTCTAATTAACATGTGGGAATGCACAACTCGTGCCTCAGCACGGAGGGCTATAACTGCAGATGACCAGTTTCTGCACCATTGTGTCTAAGAGAAACAGAAAGACGAGACTCCGGGAGGCAAAAGAGCGCAAAAATTTTATCACCGAGCTGCGGAAAAACATCTCCTGATTACATGAATTCAGATTTTGGTTGCACCATCCTGATGGAAGGTCAGAATTTGCAGCAAGCAGCATGAGTTGATGACCCCTTCCTGTCAGGTGATCAGAACATGTCAGCACCTTCATCCAATCTATAGCAACTACAAGAAGCTTCCTGTCCGCAGGGGCCAATATTCCTGCAGAACAATTTCATCACCTTGTGGAATCTGCGCCACAATGAATTTCTGCAATCCTGAAGACCAAAGGAGTTCCAAGTAGATGATGGCCTCTAATAAACTGCCCATTCAGTGTACAAGGCAAGAAAGGAGAAAGCAATCAAGCTACCATCACAATAAGGCTGTAAGAAATTTTGTGAAGTTAGCGAATATTACTCCATTGATCCTTTGTGCAAAACTTATGAAAGAAATCAGACGTAGAAGTTTTCCTACGCATCTTCAGTCCTCCCATGCAGCGATTGATTTATCAGAGTGCACCCCTTTTGTACTATGTGAATCGCTGTGTTCCAAAATGTCTTTCATCTTACCAACAATTTTCTTTTCGGTTTAGAAACTCCAGGGCTCCCAGAATACATTCACAACAAGGACTCTAAAAATAACGGAAAAAGGTCGATATCAATTCATCTACTCTGTATTTTTTTGTCTCTGCAACGTTCTAAAATGAGAAATGAAGGAATTCAAGTGCGAGGTAATCGGATAAAGCAGTGTTTGAAGAATTATCAAAAATACCAAGGAAAGGACATGAAAATAAAGGTTTGTCCCATATGGCACACGGGATCTGGCTTACCAAAGGATCTTCTAGGATCTGACAGAAAAATTGTCCCCAATGGCCCTGTCTAGAGATGAGCGAGCGTACTCGCTAAGGCAAATTACTCGAGTGAGTATTGATTGCCTTTTGCGAGTACCTGCCCGCTCGTCTCAAAAGATTTGGGTGCCGGCGGGGGGTGGGGAGCGGCGGGGGAGAGCGGGGAGGAACGGGGGGAGATCTCTCTCTATCCCCCCCGCTCCCCCATGCTCACTCCCGCAACTCACCGCTCACCCCGCCGGCACCCGAATCTTTTGAGACGAGCAGACAGGTACTCGCAAAAGGCAATACTCGCTCAAGTAATTTGCCGTACTGAGTACGCTCACTCATCTCTAGTCTTGTCCTATTTGGAGATGACTTTGGAGCCACTCTTGAGCAAAAATGGCAGTGGCCTCTAAGTGTTATTTTTCACAGGAATTTGTTTCGGTCGATGAGAACTGATTACCGGGATTGGTGCTCATCTATTGGGTCTTTACGCAGGGCAATTCAGGAGACACAATCATTTTATACAATAGTTGTACCCAGAGACTTTCATCAGTGTTGGCAGCCTATTCCCCTCTCACACAGAGAGATGTTCTGCCAATAAAGATAATTTTTTGTTCTGCACAAAAGATGCAATCAACTGGTGAACAAGCATTTGTTCATTTCTTGGGTGGTCAATGGTACCTTCATATGGGCTGATCACATAGATCACCAATAGTTGATTGGGAAAGAAGTTGAACAGCTGTTATGGCACCTACTGACAGTGCAGACAGAGCCAGTGTCTTTTATATCATGGAAAACAACAAAAAGGGTGTGGAGAAAAACAGTGTGTCCAATGAATTTTGCCCCCTCTGGGCGTACATACTTTCATGTTTCATAACCGCTATGCCCATGAAATCATTAGTGAGTCTAATAAAAGAATATGGGGGGAATATTGGGCATATGCTTTACTAGATATCAGTAATCTCACACTATTGCTAGCCTCCGAAATTTCTCTATGGCTCCATTAACAAAAGTGCCCTTTAAGTAATAGTGCCCCTCCGTAGCCCTACCAAATAATAGTGCCTTCCCTGTGGCATCACAAAGTAGTAGTGCCCCTACAAAGTAATAGTGCACTGCCTGTATCCTTACAAAATGACAGTGCCCACTTTGTGGTCTCACAAAGTAACAATGTCCACTTTATAGCTCACAAAGTAACAGTGACCTCTCTGTAGGCTCACAAAATTATAGCTTGCCCTCCGTGGTTTTACCAAGTAATAGTGCTCACTATGTAGCCTCACAAAGTAACAGTGCCCCATCTTTGGTGTCATAAAGTAATAGTACCCACTCTGCAACCCTCAAAGAAATAGTGCATCTTCTGTAACCCTACAAAGCAATAGTGCTTCCTCTGTGTTCTCAAAAATTAAGTGTCTACTCTGTGTCCTCACAAAGCAGTAGTGCCCCATCTAAATCCTTACAAAGTAATAGTGCCCCTGCTGTGTTCCATAAAGTAATCCACAAGGCACTAGTCCGCCCTCTATGGCCTCAAAATGTAAGTGTTCTCTCTGTAGCCTCACAAATAATAGTGCCCCCTCTATGGCCTTATAAAGTAATAGTGCCCATTCTGTGCCCCTCAAAATAATAATCTAACTCTGCAAAGTAATAGTCCCCCTCTGTGCCCTCAAAAAGTTATAGTACCCACTCTGTACTTCTGAAAGTTATAGTGCCTATTTTGCTTCCCAAAAGTCCAGGCAGGAGCACAACTTTCTTTGTAACTCACAGTCCTGCCACTCTGGACACGGCTTTGCTTAGTGCAGAGGTTGACTCCTCTCTCTCTTTTCTTCTCTCTGGCAGTACTATACTGCACACAGGATAGTGGAGGAGGAGTTGACCCCTGCATTGGGCCAAGCAGTGTTCGGATCGGCAAAACTGCGAGTTACAAAGAGAGCTGTGCTGCTGGCTGGACTTTTGGTAGGACCTAACGAGATAGCGATGGATAGGGGGCCAGGATACTCTGCCCCAGGACTCACTGTGCTACGGGCCCCATAGCAGTCATGTGGTCTGTTTCCATTAAGAGCACACCACTGGTCAAACCTTAACTTACAGGGTAGTTACTTCCAATAGAGAATTTTCCGCATTATTTGCTTACTATTCCTTTGTATACTAATCTTATAATACTTTTATTGCAGAGCTTTTATTTGGTCACTATAAAGGGTTACTTATATCTATCTACTGTACGGTATATTGTCTGCAGTGTATGATGGTGACAGCATTACTACCCTGTTTCCCTGAAAATAAGACATAGCATGATTTTTCAAATTTTTGAGGATGCAAAATGATTTTTCAGGCTTTTTAAAGATGCTTGAAATATAAGCCCTACTTCAAAATTAAGCCCTGCTAACAGATAATTAAAAAAGTCAATTTAAATAGTGTCCAGGCAGCTATACATGTAAAAAAGTTAAACCTTTTTGAACAAAAATTAATATAAGACACTGTCATATTTTGGGGGAAACACGGTATATATAGGCAGCCGTATGGAAAGGGTATTTGACCAGCTTATAGCACTGTTATATGTGAACCATATTAGAAGGGTGCTAAGATAAAGTATAGCTCAAAGCACTGTCAGTCACCAAGGCCGGTACGCAACTACTACCTCTACACCCACTATAGTGATGCCTCTCCACCCAGCCTCATTTCCATTTGTACAAGGTCGTAGAAGAAAGAGAAATCTGTGTATTTCGTTAACTAGAAATGTTAAATAGAATGTAATTGTCTTTTCACACTTTAATTTGTTCTAGACCTTTTAATATCAAATTAATTTAGATGACAAAAGGAAACGCAGGCTGCAGCTCATTAAATAAACACTCAGTGGAGGATAATACGTCTCCGGAAGCCACTTTACATACGGCAAATTAAAGGGCCACTCCGGCATGTTAGCGCAAATATAGCTACTTGGTATGCTTTCAGGTATCCAAATTTAGTTAGTTCGTGTTCGAGCATTGAGGAAGCTTACATATTACACAGACATTGGATGTGATTGAAGGACATCTAATTTAATAGTTAAGAAATAGAAGTCTATACAAAGACATTTGGAGCAAGGCTAAAACATGCCTCACTTGTAAGGATTCTAATTTATTATAATTCCTTTATTATCATTGGTTATTAAAGTTCAACAAAGCAGTGACATCTTAGTTAGAGACAGGACTACTCTCCAGCCAATTGGATCAAAGTTTCAGGAGACTTCTGTGAAATGGCCTTGAAGACGACCTTGCATTCTTATAACAGAACAGTAATATGAGCTAAAGAAAGACAGGGAATAGCTGTAAGAAGAGCAGGTTACAAAACATAAAATGGAGAGCAGGAAATCTTATAGTTTCCCTCACAGGCGAAAACACATTTTTCTATGCCTGCTACCATCATCTGCCTGTCCCACTCTGGACGTCTCCGTATATTCTAGCTACTTCCCTCCACTGCAGTCCCGTCTGATACTTATCAGGCACCATCTTGATGATAAGATTTTTTTTACTTTCACTTTCAATCAATCCCTACTGGAAGCATATACTGTATTTCAGGCGCACTTCAGTAGCGGTGAGCGATTCTAGCGACCTCATTCGTTGTTGGGTACACACACCCCGTTTTGAGATGTGCACGAGGATAGGGTTTGTGCCTGAGGATGCAGTTCCACAGAGCTGTGCACGAGAAGCACGGGACTTTGTGTCCGAGAATAAAGTTCCACAGAGCTGTGGAAGCACGTGCTGAGAGGAATACCCAGCCGTGCGTGCCTTCCCGCCGCTAAGTAATTCTCGTTTCATCCTACTATAAAGGAGCAATAAAACGCCCCCCCCCCCCCCCACTAAGTTCAGATTTAAACGGAGCCTAACACCCTGCAAAGTGGATGTCATGCTTCCCATCACCGTTCAGGCCTCCCATCACTGCGCTGTGAGGGATCCGAAAATTACATCCCCACAGCAGTGGTTAACGAGCTGCAGGACATCACGGCCATGAAGAAGTATATACAGATCGGCAGATCCGCTACATCCCGGCTGCCTTATAATTCGATGAATCGGTGCGGACAGTCGGGGCTTAGACCCGGCCAGAGTACATGAAGTAAGCGCGAGTGCTGTGCTGATCTCACAACAGGGAACAGCAGCCTGCAGGGGGTGATAATGCCGGACAACAGAGTACAAGTGTAACGCTGGCAGTCGCTGCAGGGTGCCGCCGACACTCCTACCGGGGCCGCTAGCGGTTATGTAACTACCTGCGGAGCTCGTGTGCATGCACTCGTGCATGGCCGGCGGGGTTCCTGAGCTAGCACTGGTAGAGGTGGCTGGAATCACTCACAGCTACTGAAGTGCGACTGAAATACAATATATGCCAACTGGAAAGGTCTCTTATTGGTCTACAGTCCCATGTGACAATGCGCAGCCATTTTATAGAAAGCCCTATAAAGGGTTGGCTGGTGCCATTTATAGGGCTTTCTACAAAAAGTGTGTGCTACTCAGCTCCAGTTCCATGGACGTGGCAGTGGCCGTTGACTTGGAGCAGTGCCGTCCCAATGCCTGGGGAGCGACCAGGGGAGCTGCCAGTCCTGATGACCTTGGGGCATAACAGTGGAGCCTGCCTGGAGATAAAAAAGAGCTGCTACAAAGATGCTACATGCATAAGGCGCAATGCACTGTGGAGGACTCTGAGAAGCTGCACCAAGGAGGTCCATGTACCTCCCTCTGTTAAGGAGTAAGTAGGGTCCCAACGTAACGGTGTGAACGCCTATTAGAGACTAGTGTTGGTTAGTCTGTAGGCCTGATGGAGGAGTGGAAACAAAGTACTGAGTTTTTTATTCCCACGGGTACTGAAATGTTGCATCAAACTGAGTTACGACTATTCTTATTGTTGGTAGAACATAAGAAGTGTGATATAATAGCATGGTGATGAGAGAATACATGTGAGGAAAAGTAATGTAAAGAATACCTCCAGGTAAATTGTGGCGTCTCGGTTGCGGAGACGTGGGCCTTATGGGGTGGGAAGAGGTGGGTTTAATGGGAAGTAGAGTTCACCAGTATGAGTGTGGGTGAATTGCAGAGTCTACTGCAACTTAACTCTTTAAGCGGAGTCCCTTACAATGTATCACTGATTCAGCTTGTTCATGGTTATTACATACCATGGTCCATCTCTTAAGGCCCATTTACACAGAGCGATGATTGCTAAAAAGCTATCGTTTGAGCAATAATCATTGCGTCTAAATGCGCGGCCATCATGCACTTTTCGTGCACTGCTAGCTGATCGTTAAATTCAGGCCAACCTAAAAATCGTTGTGCGGTCTTATCAGGAGTTCTCTACGGGGAGTGCTGATAGCATTGTTTACCATAGGAGAACAAAGAAACTGAAAACAGATAAGAGCCCTCGGGCTATTAACTGCTTTCAGCTAAGGCTTCATCTGCACACCTAATTGCTCCTAGGTAGCTACTTAATAGTTTATGCAAAATGATCGCTCAAAGCTGTCACTCAAACTGTCATTTGAGTGATTTTTGAGCGATCATCGCTCTGTGTAAATGGGCCTTTAGGCTGCTTTCACATCTGCAGCAGGAACTCCCCTGGCCGAGTGGGTCAGTCTTATGACGGAATCAAATTGCCCCAAACGGACCCCATTGACTATCACGGGGTCCATTCGGTTTCTGCTCAGCTGCCCAGATTTTTACCAGAAGAAAAAGTGCTGCATGCAGCGTTGTTTCTTCCGACATGTTATGCCAGATCTGCCAGACCAACGCAGGTTCCAACGCAGACGTGAAGGCGACCTTAGTCTGCCTGCATGTAGGGACACAGAAATAAATAAATGTCCAAGTTAGAAGGGTATAGCGCTTGGTGGAATTGATTGTTAGAGATTTCATTTTTTGGATAAAGGGCCCAATGCAAAATCTGTAATAGGTCCCCCACTATTTTAATATGGTGTTTTATGATGATTTCAGGTTCTCTGAGGAACTGTCTTGGACTGTTATCTCTGTACCCCCTATAGTTAAACCCATTGATATGAGTGGAAAAGTAAAATATATCAAATTGAATGACATCATTCATGGACTTCTAGAAGTGACAGGTTGACATACATCAAGATTGACCCCAGTTAGGTAAAAAGAAATGCACCTATCATTTACCAACGATGCCTTTACTAAAAGCCACTTATTATTATAAATGCTGTACAGATGGCTTTGACCCTTTCAATATATCAATAGGGCATGATTTTAAGGCATGATGGGTTCTTTAAATGGATGGTTTCATGCTCCGGCACCCCGGTGTGATTAGAAGTAGGGTGGAATGTAACTCTATTTCTCTGAAGTGCACTTCAGTAAATGCATTATTAGAGGAGCGCTGAGAGGATGCCGGCTATAGATTGAAGTGGACAGGTACAGTGCTGATGAGTAATGCAGATGATACGGTATTCATGTTGGCATTTAAGGTAATGTACGTTTCAGCTTTTATTGGTTGATGGAGTCATGTTATAATAAAAAGCTATATGAATGATGATGGCGGTGTGTTGCAGTCTTCCTTGTGATGAATCAGGACTGCAGCCGCTGATTTTCCTCACCTTCGGTCCCCAGTGGTTGCAGCCCCCATTAATTTGTTCTTCTCCAATGGATTCCAGCTGTCACTGCCACCTAAAGGGTGAGAGCATGGCCTGCTTCTTTAAGGGCCAGTGCGCTCACCCAGCTTTCCAGTCCCCATCCAATCCAGATGGGCTCCTGCTTATTTAAGGCACCCTCCTCCATTGGTGGATATCTAAGGAATTAGTCTCCTAGTATGCAAAGGTGTTATAGTGTTCTGTCTGTTTTCCTGGATCTGATCTGTATTCGTTCCCCTCAGCTTTCCCGTCTTCTCCTCTTCTGACCTCGGCTTACTTGAACACAATTACTCTGCTGCCTGCCCTGACCCATGGCCTTTCTAAATGTTGGCAATGCATTCCGCATGTCCTGACCTCAGCTATGTTCTATGATCACGTCTTTATCTATTCCATCCGGTACTGTGTTACAGTAACTTTTACTAGGTGGTATTAGCAACATCATAGCAAAGACTATTTCTGGGATAACAGTCTGGGATAATGGACTGGGATCTCCTGCAGTGAGACCAGGGGGAAAGCGAGCATTGCCCTTAGCGAGTACCTGCCCGCTCGAGACAAAAGGTTCGGGTGCCGGCGGTGGGCAGGGAGCTGCGGGGGAGAGCAGGGAGGAACGGAGAGGAGATCTCTCTCTCCCTCTTTCCCCCCGCTCCCCCCTGCTGACTGCCGCTACTCACCGCTCCCCCGCGCCGGCACCCGAACCTTTTGTCTCGAGCGGGCAGGTACTCGCTAAGGGCAATGCTCGCTCATCTCTAGTGCACAGCTCTTCATGTATTCAGTGCATCCCGACAGGCCCATGTGCCTTCATAGAAATGTGCGCCCGGTCCCAATGGGGTACGTGAAACAAAAACACATGACACCACAGGCAAAATACAATAACAAGGCAACAGAATAAAAATGCCAAACAAAATTGTTCCTTTGATTCGGCTTACCAAATGGAGGAACAAAAAGTTATGGAGAGATTACTACATCGCAGTTGTCTAAAATGGATGTGTGGTATCCCAGAGTTGGGGACCCACAGCACGCTACCTCGTTTGGTGTGTGTATATGTATGTATTGTCAACTGGGTTAATATACGTGTATTGGTCTAGAAAGGTCACAACAAGCTCAATATCTGGTGACTTCTCTGACTAACCTGGGTATGACTGAGTGCAATCCACCCTAATTCACTCTGTCCCATGTCAATCACCATTAACCGGCCCTGGGATTTGGTATTGGGAACTTCTTTTAGCTCAGGATTGGTTGGTGGGGATAGCTTGAAGGGTCAGAGCTAGGGTGGGGTTCAGGCCAGTCTGAGGGATAGAAAGAAGGATAGACAAAGTCTGAGTTCAAGTCAGGTCAAGCCTAACGTAGGCTGGACCAAGTCAAGCAGTGCCTGGGGAATTCAAGTTGTGGAGCTGGCTGCAGGAGAGTCTTTTTTCACCCTACAAGAGGGCATCTGAGTCACTGCAGACCCCGCACAGCTGGAAGGAAATCAGGCCTAGGAACTGTGAGTTTACCACATCCCTGTTGAGTCAGAAGTCAGGGTGTCCATGAGAGAGCCTGCACTCATTCCTCCATTCCTCCACCAATAACCACCCAGCACAACAACCAGCTATCTTAGTCTGGCAGTCTTATCCTCCAAGAGAGAAAAAGTTCAGGAAAACTAATCTGTTGTTTCATGTGTGAGAGAAGAACTGTTGGAAGTTGCTGCTGCCTACTAAAACTGTCCAAGTGCATTCTAACCTGTCATTTTGCAAGAGTCAGTAAAAACTGTGTGCCTCCGGTTTTACTAAAGCTCTTTGGTCTGGACTCTTTATTTCACCAATGCACCAAACTCAGAGGCACTGGCATCACGTTCAACTTGTACCATTTGCTGTCACCAATCACCCTTGTGAAAGTCCACCTACCGCGCGAGTCAACGTTCCACATAGGGTAGCCACCACCGTGACTAGGCCTGAGTTACAAAACCCACTCAAGCTACTTCTGATAACTTCAGCTTGTTGCAGATGTTATCAAAGGCCCAGAAATTTCTGCTGAAAAAAAATCATATGGGACTTGTTGAGATTTAAACCACACCCATGTAAATAATGGAAGGGGCGTGATAATTTTTTATACAGTGGAGAATATCCCTCTATCTGTTAGGAATATCCCTTTTCCTGTGCATCAGTTTTTGGCATGTTATACATAAGTCTGTTGGTCCATGATCGCCATGCCCCTTCCAGACAAGCCACACCCATTTCACCTCAAAAGTGATGAGGCCAGCATAGAAAGGTGGACTTTGTGCCAAATTTTCAACTATCGTACTCCAGTTTTATGGCGTAAAGCCTTCTTAAATGGCCTCTCAGATCCCAATTAGTGGGGTTAAAGGATAAAAGCTGTGGAACATGGACTGCATATCCTGATCCTTATGTTATTTGGCTTGAAAAAGACCTAATTATAGGTCGAAACGTTGCCTATCTTAACTTGGACGCAATAAACATGTTCCTTTATATGACATAATTTTCTGCATCATTTTATGCTGCCACCTCCTCCAGATTTACTCTACAACCTCCTCCTCGTCTACTCTACAACCCCCTTGAGGATGCAGGGTTTGGGGTGAATCCCGCTCTCGGCACCCATGGCAAGCGGGGGAAGCTGTAGCAATCCTGCAATTTCCCAAATTCCCTTGCAAAATATAGTATTACAGGACAGCAGAAGGTCTGTCAAGATGGGAGCGCCGCACAATGAGTGGCTCTCCATTGTTTGACATAGAGGGGGGACCAAGCTGTGGATCTCACTATATCATGTTCATATACCTCAGTAGTACATATATACTGTGCATCTTGCCGCAGCACAGATTTAAGGTTCGTGAAGGCCAGGGGCATTTAATTTGGTAGACCCCCATTCTACCCCCATCGCAGCCACACACAGAATCGCATACCTCCCAACTTTTTAGCAATGAAAAGAGGGACACGTTTTAAGGACAAGCCATGCCCCTTTTACACTAAGCCACACCCTCTGTATCCTGTAATAGTGCTCTTCAGTGACCTCCTCACAGTAATAGTGACCACATTTGAGATGGTTGGGACATCTTGGTGGCTCAAGTGATTCAGCGGCGTAACAGTAATTTACAATTTAAAAAAAAAAGGACTTTAGCTTTAAGAGACTCTCTATATAAGAGACATTGAACTGTGTTTTACCCCAGTTAAGCCTCTGTTAAAGAAAAAGACTTTAAAGTATCCCGTTTCATAGTCCCTTGAGAATGTTTTTCATACTGTTGGTAACATTTACGTTCAAGTAATGTGCAGGAGAGAAGTTGAATACAGTGTTCATTTGTTTGTTCCACTTGCTCACATCTAGATTCAAGTAATAATATCTTCTTAAATGTAATATGCTAATTTAAATATGCTAATTTACAATGTCTAGTTTAAAAATGCCACCGTGTGCATGAAGCCGAGTGTATGGTATGTATGCTTTATGTGTATGACTAGAGGTTTCTTGTGTTCCCCTGTCACATCTCAGTGTTTGCAGCCGGTCTAGTCTGTCCCAGTGGGCGGATCCTTCCTTCCACCTAGTTCTACTTGTTTCAGAGAGAGTGATGGTCATTCCACTCGTCTGCCAGTCGCCCTTTCCAATTTTTGTAGTTTGGTAGCAGTGTGTTTCATTTTTCAAATAGACATGGTAATGTTCATTCCACTGATCTCACTTATTTAGTCTTTGGAGAGAAGAGTCATGAATATAGCCCCATAGCAATACTAGTGTTCCTGAATTCTGTTCAGCCTAGTAGAGTTTTCAAATGTACTTGCAAGTCATGTCCTTTACACACTGTCATAAACAAAACCATACTCAAAATTGACACTTCTTTTAGTCATAGTACACTGGAAGTGGGTTAATCCTAGATAGGTAACCAGGAGTAGCTGCTGTGTTTATAGGTTTCGCCTTGCACACTGTGACTACGCAGAGGATTCTCAGGTGCATTGGAAGTAACACACTGAAGATGGCATGACTCCAGATTCATCCACTCTGTTTTAGAGGAGCCAGAGTCGGCTTATTTTTAAGTAGGGGGAACTATAGTAGCCCAGTACATGCTTTTCTGGCCCTCTCCATAATGTCATACATGTCTGTCTTATGTTGATGCACTGTGCAAAACTGTCTTGTCATTCTGTTATGTGTATTGCACAGTTACAGCGTGTGATGGGTTAATGTCTGCAAAATATGAGCTGTCTGCCTGTGAATGTATCAATTCTATCCTGTCAGGTGGTATAAGAGAAGATATAAAAGTGAGTGCTTGAGAGCAAGAAGTGGTCTTCAATCTGTCCTTCATCTTTGGATCCATCTTCTAGAGCTGCTAGAAAACACATGGGGGTACCTTCAGTCCTCATGTGTTGAAGATGGAAGAAGAGGAGAGGAATATGTGCCTGTAGTTAAAACTGTAAGTGAGCCCCAAAGAGAGAGTGAGCAGAGCGCCAGTTCAGTTAGTCAAGGCTTAGTGCAGAGGTACTCAATTGTCCATGTTTCACAATCAAGCATCTTGAAGTTTGAGTCTCGCTGGGTGAAGGTACTTGTCTGCCAAAGTCTGTGGAGTGACCCTTCCTCCTCTGGAGTGTTCCCCTTCCAGGAGCGGTTCCTGACAGATAACGCGGACTGCAGGACCGGTGTCATCCTAAGTTTCTTCCTGACCTCAAATCTCTTGTTTTACCTGCACTAGTGTATCTCTTGAATTTATGCCTTGTACTCCTAAGAAATTTTCAATAAAGGTCTTTCCAGGCCCTGACCATTCCCGGGGACCTGAGGTACTTAAACTGTCTGTGGCTCATTTATTTGCCCCCCCCCCCGATGGTCATGCCGGGGGGTATCGGAACGGTGGCGTCACCCGTGACAAATCCCTCTACACCTGTTACCCTGTTTATTGGGCATCCCCGTGCTGGGGGTGTCTAGAAGAGGCTCAGTGCTGTCCTAGCCTTCGGGAAGGAGCCTGGTAAGTGCCACCATGACAAGTTAGCACCTTACCCTCCCAGCTCCTCAGAGTGTCATGTGTCTGGGGTTACCCTACGGGACGCTGCATAACCACTTTCCACTTTGGCAAAGGAAAGCCCTACATGATTATCTTCACTCTATAAATGATTTGATTTCCTTAATATATAACCTTTACCGCTGACATTTTCTATTGCGTTCAGTTGTTTTCGACATTAGGTAATGCAAAAATCTGAAGATCATCCAGTTCTGATACAATACAAATGGCAAATGTCTTGTGATAAGCTGCAGAGTGACAGCATTACCCTGAGAATGACTTGTCCAACATAAGTAAATGATAGTGCGATACAAGGGACTCTGGAAATGTCAACGCAATGCATTATGGAGAGGAACATGGACTAGGCGCATGTTTATTGGTTCGCTCTAATCTAGTGTTTCCAATTATATCCCCCTCTGTTCACTTGTAGCTTGTGCTGCCAACATATTAAGTAAATGCATTAAAGTTCACACCTCTTAATGATAATAGCGGCAGTTGTCTGTACCCTTGGCAGCGTGGGTACGTTTGTCGTGCGTAACTGCATGATTAAACGCCTTTTTTAGGAAGATTTGCTAATTGTATACAGATATAAAAGAATCAGCACAGGAGAGACTAAATGAAATGGCGCAGGCAATTGAAAGTCCATTAAGACTTGCAATTATCAACTGATGAGCAGATACAGATAGTGTGGAGGCTATTACCAGTGCTGAAGAAGTGAAAACATTCGCTGGTGCCATATTGGATGGAGATATAAAAATGTGCAGATATTTAGATTTACAGTTGGGCAATTCCAAAATATAGAACTCCATAGACATGATACTGTACAAAGTCATGGCATACATGTAGGGATTGAAGCAGTTGTGATGTCATCGCGGTAGTGCTGGGACCATAATGGAGATCAGAGATGAGCCAGAGCTCAAAAGAGTTCTCCACTTTATTAGAAGGGTCTCCTAATGATAAGTTGATTAAAGGGTGTCCTCTGCTGTAGCCATTGACAACTATGTGTTCTATACATAATGCAACCCTCCAGACGTATTAAGGCCTCCAGAGCGAAAGCCGGTCTCTTACTATTGGAGTAGGGGCCTACTTGAGCTCTTGAAGATTGTCTAATAGAGTACCAGATAAATGGTCTTCTAAACCAGACAATTCCTTTATTAAAGGGGTTGTACCAAGATAGATTCTTATCATCTATCCATAGGATAGGTGATAAAAGTCTGATTCATGGGGTTCTCACCACTGAGACCCCTACTGATCCCACGACTGGGGCTCCTGTTTCCCCATCCTCCACACTACTGGCTCACTGCAATCTTCATAGTGAGGAGGAGACTAAAATGGAACTATGATCGCGTATGCATTGTGCGGTTTCATTCATTTCACTGGGGCTGACAGAGGTAGCCAAGCATGTTTGTACTCGGCTACTTCTGTCAGCCCAATGGCAATGAATAGAATGGCAATCAATCTAATATCACTGTGCACGGAAGACGTGACCTGGCAGTGACAAGAAGAGGGGGATACAGGGTCTTTGTTTTCAGGATTGGTGGGGGATTCAGTGGTGAGAACCCCACTGATCAGACTTTTATCAACTATCCTATGGAGAGGTGATAAAGGTCTTCCTTGTTACAACCCCTTTAATTATGTTTAAGTTGATTATTAAAAATGTTAATCATCCTGATTTACTGGAAATTGTTGGACCCTGAATAAGTTTTAGTGCATCTACAAGGAAGAACAACACAAAACATCCCTAACAATTTTCCATGTAAGGAAGGATAAACACAATAAAATAGACATGGAGTCCTTGAAACCCATTCTTACATTGAAGGTAAATAGCATAGCTCACTAATATGTCATTATTATGGTGTAACCACATCTAAATCTAAAAGCATTTCCTAAGTATTCCTTTCAATGTCCTGAACTCAGTGGAACCGTCATGGGGTCTCTGAACAGCCCTGCTGGCTGCCTTAAGACATAACAGCAGTCCTATTTGAAGTGATTGTTAAGGTTGTGCATCTGGGACCTGTGGTTCTATAGGTTTCAATGTGCACACCTTCACAGGAATGGGTTAATTGAGCTGGCTGGGTGTGGTATTCCCTACTAGCCAATCCGCCTTGTCTGCAGCAGATAAATACCAGCAAACTCTTGTGAGAGATTGCTGGTCATTTTAGTGTTTTACTATTTTACTCTGTGTTTAGCCCACTCAGAGCTGGTGTTTGCATGCTTGTCTGAAGTGTCTCTCTCCTTCCCTGAAGATAGTCTGGACACCTGTAGAACTTGTCTGTATCATATGCAGACCCCCTCTTCCTTTCCCTTTGACAGGTGCGGCCTCCAGATATCCTGTGTCTTGTGTGTGTCAGATTGGTGATGCCTAACATTGTTCCCTATGTCAGTACAGTGGCTAACTCTCTGTCCCCCTGGTGTGAGGACACTTGGACTTTACCATTTGTATGTATGTGAGCTCTGGGTGGGATTCCCGTTCTATGTTGTATGCACAACCTGGTATGTATATGTGAACAGTGATGTGTGTGGTATGTCTATGCAAGTGGCCAGACATGTACTCTACGTGCAGTCCTGTTCTGTGTCCAGTGTGTGTGAATAGTGTTGTATCCTGTGTGTGTTTTGTGCATTGCTCCAGGTTCCTAATCAGGGATAGCCAGGTCCCAGATGGAGACAGTGGGGCTGTCCTTATCAGGACAATCACCCCGCTTTTAGGTAGGGGTGCCCCACTTTCCCTGATTAATAAGGGACAGGAGTTCTTCCATCCCAGCCTGAAGAGGCGCAATTGGTCTATGCAACACTGTGTGAGTGTTTGCGGTTTTAAAAGCACACAATCCTGCATCCATTCTGAGGCGTGGTGCTTTAGTGCGCCGCATGGACGTAACAGTGGTTCTAGTCAGCTTTTGCAGGACGGAGAGAATAGAGTGGCTTTCACTTCATAGTGGCTACTTTTATATTTTGCTATTCTTTAGTTTAGAAAACAGATGAGTGGTATAGACTGCGGTGATAGCCAACCTGATGGCCTGTGTGGAGGTTTGTTTTGGCAGCTAGGGGGAGACACTAGCTTGAAGGGCTCTGTTCGAGAGTAGGAGAGGGCTGATGGACTTTTCAGCCCACCCCTGGTGCAGAATGTTATACTCTGCCTTCTGTACAAATGGAGGATAAAATGTTTACATAGTTAAAGTCATAAAGGATAAGTAAAATACTAACAAAACATCTTATGTGGCGCCTGATTCCCGTAAGTTTGTTTGGTAAAATTGGAGTTATTTAAATCCTTTCACCTGTCACAATGCAGAATTTTTTTCTCCCTTCAAGTACTACTTAACGGAATAATTCTTCCAGAAACGCCAATCAAACACAGAATATATTAACCCGGGTTACACTTTACCTTCCTTCACACAAAGTAGGAAATCTCAGGAAATCATCTAAAAACGATCAGTATTCAGAAGGAAGCACGGAGATATTCGCATAAATTTAGCAATTTTTTCTTATATCTTTGGCCTCCAGACCAGTAAAAGCTTAAACACATTGAAAACCATCAGTAGAACCAGCGGCTCTCCTCCTAAACTTTGCTTTTATGCAGTAAATCACTCCCTCGTACAACATTCAGCGCCGTCAATTATGTCCAAAAGACTCAAGTGTCCATAACTGCATCTCTTAGCAAAACTGCACTGCGGGAAGTTACAATTATCATCTCCAAATGGTCTATTTGTGTAGCGACAGGTCATTTCAGCTGCCGGTAATCATCATTACTTAGTAGCAGATTATGGCCTCTTCTGTATATTAAGCTGCGGTACGTTTTTGTAGTGATTATAGCTTTTTTTATGTTTATGTAGAAAATGGATCTTGGTAGATTTTGCTTTTGTCACCCATTGAATAGTCATTGTGGAATGCTGATATGAGACGATTGTGTTCTCCAGAATTCCCAAGATGAAATATCCTGTGGGTCTTGGGGTGGATCCACGTCAAATTCCCCATTCAAATCCACAAGTAACACCTTGGTACGCTTCTTCCCTTTGCCCACACGGACTCCGACTTGCCTCCGGTCTTAGACGCGGGAGCTCTTATCACTCGGTTACGGCCTCTCCGCCTCGGACTTCAGTTTCGATTCACTACACAGAAGTTTGCCTCTTACTTCTCAGCACTCACTCGGGTCTCTCTTACTTGATTCCGGCTGTCTGGTTCTCTTGTTATCTCCGTCTCTCACAGTCTCCCCCTGGTGTCTACATCGGCCTGCACACACCAATCATCGGCTGTAACAACTCCCTCTCTTGTAACGGAGTGTTCATCCATCAACTTACACTGGCCCCCAAAATATCATTTTTTAAATAGGAGATTTCTGACTCCCTTCCACTTGCATCTGACTTCACTATGCCCACCGTGTGCCACTTGCATTTTCTCTTCATCTCCATTGTGCCCGCTGCACAGACCTTTATACAGGCTCTTATTGTTCATGCGCCTCTGCTCACTTAGCGCCTTTGGTCTTAATGCGGCTTCAACCACTTTAACTATGTTTTTCTTGCTGCGTCAAAGCAGTCAGGCACCTTGTTTCTAATTTTAACCCTTTCCAATCCACTATCTGATGTCTGAAGACATTCTGATTGAAGGCTGTACAGCTCCAATGTCAGAAGACATCCGGCAGGGTATTCTTGCTGTATATTACTGGCCGCTCTGTTGTTCGGGGCCTCTTCAGCATGTCCCATACCGCAGTGCTGGCTCTAGCCAGCAGATCGCGCCGTTGTATAATGGCAGAAAGAGAAAGCCCCCTTGGAAACACTGAATCCAAAATTGAATTGCAAAGGGTTAAAGTCTGATCGATAGCATTTTTAAAAGTCCGTTCTCGCCTCCTCTGTCGCTCTCTGGCAGCTGCAGTCGGTGCTCCTGTCTGACTTCCCGGGTTATATGATCATATGATCATGTGACACACACGATCACTGGTCATTGAGTTTGGGGAATGTCTGCAGTGATCATGTGTGTGTCACATGATTGAATAACCCAGTCAGACAGCAGGGGCAGTGACGCTGAGGCGCGCTGCGGCAGGGAGGGGCCAAAACAGGCACGTCACAGCGGGGAGGAGCCAAAAACTGGGGCGGGGTCGAAGATGGCTTGATGCTCATTCGAGTAACGAGCACCATCGAGTACGCTAATACTCCAACGAGCATCAAGCTGGGCAGAGTACGTTCGCTCAACTCGAATTATAAAGCAATCACACTATGTTGTACCTGATAAATACTTCCTTGTCAAAATGTCTAAATTTAACAAAAATTATTATTACAAAAAAAAAAGGAGGCAAGAGGCGGCATATCTAAAAGGGGCAGAAGTGGCATTATATCTTAAAGGGGGCAAAATGTGGCATTATGCCTAAAGAGACAAAAAAGAAGGTATTTCTAAAAGGCATCAAGAGAAGCTATTATTAGTGACTTAAGCAAAATGAGGTTTTATGGCTAACTGGGGCACAAAGGGCATTGATAGAAAGAGGTGCCCACTGAGACCCTGTTGCCCAAGGCCCACATAAACTTGGAACCTGGGAGAACCACGACCTCAAAATAGTCAGGGGGTACTGCCCCTATAGAAGTTGGTGGGTGGTAGCGCCTACTATTCGTGCTTATTTCATTAAAAATTCCTTCTATCCTGTCAGTTCTCAGTTCTCAGCATCATTGTGCTGCTGGGGGACGTAAGGGAATAAGCTCGGATGTGTTGTGGAGTCATTAGAGGTGAAGCAGGAAATGAAAGAGAGAATAGCATGGAAAAAAGGTGACACAAGGACAAATTCTAGTATGGCGTCAGACTATGAGTGCTCCTGTATATATGACTTTATGTGAATTTCAGTTGCACTTCAGCATCCAAAGTGCAGATATACAATAATATATAAATATAGTGAGAGTCTGATAATCTGGAATATACAGGAAAGTTCAGACAGTCCAATCTTTTATATATTAAAGGGGATCTGTCACCTACTTTTAGCCCTCCATGCTAGGCTTATGGGCTGAAGGTATGTGACCGTCTGAGTGCGGGGATATTACTGTTATACTTACCTACCCTGTCGTTCCCCGGTGTCAGCACTAAAAGCCTAAGTAGTCCTCCCATTCTAATTGCATAATAATGGGTGGACTACTTAGCAGCACTGCCCAATGCACTGAGCGGCAGCTTCCAGCACTAATAACGAGGAATGACAGGGGAGGTAAGTATAACGTGTACACTCCCGGACTCAGCGGGTCACCTACTTTCAGCCCAAAAACTTAGTTTATCAGGCTAAAACTAGGTGACGGTCTCTTCACCATCAGTGAAGCACGTTGGTTCATGGGTTATGGAATTGGCAAATGGCAGGAGCTAACATTGTTCCAATAAGCCCCATACTGATTCAGCCTTTGTCCTAGGATCAGCAACGCTGTGGGCATCATGTACTGATAGATCCTGCAGCGCTGCTGGAAGCAAGACGGCAAACCAGTCGAGAAGAGGGCATCTTTTCCTAGCCCTTAGGATCTGGTTGTAGCAGGATGGCGCCAATACAGAAAAACTCAGTAAACACCAATATTAATCACTGAGGTCCAAGGGCCCCCTCGGGCACATTGGGCAGATTTATGTACACTGGTGTTGCATATGCTGATCTAATTTTGCATTGGCCTAAACTAGACAAATGTATTAAGAGGTGCCAGCTGATTACATAGGATGAGCAGTGTAAGGCTGTGTACCTGGTCACCCTAGGATGCATAGGATGGAAGAATGAGCTATGTGCGCAGAAGTGGCTAAACAAGCTATGCCCTTAAAGTGCTACCTTGGCTGCAGGACTTGCAGACCCAGACCTGGAGTTTTATATTTGTCTCTCATTTCTTAGTTTAGTCATTTGACATAAAGTATCTGCTAATGGTATTAATAACCGTCACCCACGCCGTTATCTGTTCGCTTAGTTATCTTGGCATTCGATGACTTCTCCCATTCTATTTACAACATGATAACAGCAGGAGTAATGTGCATTCACCGGCCAGATAAATGGCAGATTATGAGGTGCGCTGAGGTTAGAAAGGGAAACCTACTGGAAGATATGATGTTAATTCTACATCCCACTTGTATCGATTAACACGGGAGATTGTGTAATGATACAGACACAACCCAGGAGGGGGAGATGATTGGCAAGTGTTCCAAGAGGAATAGGTACTCCAGATTCTGTTCCAAGGTACACTTGGGATGATTGTCCTGTTGGAAGGTCCAATGAAATCCAAGCCTCAGGTTTCTCATGACGTTTTCTCCTAGGATGTCCCTATACTTGATGGGATCTATCTTGCCCTCTGCTACAAGTTGTGGAAATGCTGAAAGCAAATGGGAATATCAGCATCTGGAAAAATTGATAAGATCACTTTATGAGAACCAAGAAGCCACAGTCAAGACTGCCTTTGGTAACACTGACTGGTTTGAAATCAGGAAAGGTGTCAGATAAGGCTGCATTGTATCCCCAGCTCTGTTCAACTTGTATGCCGAAATGAGTATAAGGCGACGCAATCTGGATGAATTCCCAATTGGGGTGAAAATTGGTGGAAGTAACAAACAATCTTCGATATGCTGATGACACAACTCTACTTGCTGAAAAGGACCTTGAATACTTAATTCGAAGAGTCAAAGAAAAAAGCGAACACATGGGACTGGATCTCAATATTAAGAAAACAAAGCTGCTGACAACAGCAAGCAATGTTGTATCATGCATAACAATCGCCAATCAAGAAATTGAATCAGCAAGATTTCACTTTCCTTGGATCCAAGATCGACCGCAGTGGCGAATGGGGGCCTGAAATCAAACGAGGAATCAGCCTTGGCCGTAGTGCAATGCAAGGAATGGTGAAGATGGGGAAGGGCAAAGACATCAACATTACAACAAAGATCTGAATAATCAATGCAACCATTTTCCCAATAACTACATAGCATGCGAAAGCCAGACACCAAAAAGTAGACAGAAGGATGGAGGCCTTTGGGCTGCGGTGCTGGTGGCGTATGCTGCGCATACCATGGACAGAGATGGTCACAAATAAGGCGATCCTAGATCGTGTCCGACCAAAAGTATCACTAGAAAGCAAAATTACCAAACAACGGCTCTCATATTTTGGTCATGTTATAGGAGCCAATTCTCTGGAAACAACATTAATGCTCGGCACAGTCAGAAGAAGGACGCCAAAGAACACGCTGGCTAGGCACAATCAAGGTTGACACGAACATGACTGTGGAAAATCTGAAGGAAGTGGCCAAACACAGGAAAGCATAGCGTATGCTGAGCCACAAGGTGACCCAAAGTTGGCAATGACTGGACGGAGAAATCATCACCACCTTGCCCTCCACACGCTACAGGTTTCTAGGGCCAGAAGAAGCAGAGCAACCCCAGAGCATCACCGAGCCACCGTCGTGCTTCACTGTAGGCAGGGGGTTCTTTTCAGCCTACGTGTCATTCTTCCTCCTCCAAACATACCGCTGATCCATAGGACCGAAAACTTCCAGTTTTGTTCCATCGCTCCACAGAACAGAGTCCTGAAACTTCGGTGGCTTGTTTATATGGCTTTGAGCATATTGGATGAACTTTTCTTGTGCTTTTGTGTCAGTAGAGGTAGACGTCTTGGAGTTCAGCATGAAGACCTTTAGCGTTTAGTATGCACCTTCAGCCTCTTTCTCATGAGCGTAGGAGTTTTTATGCGTGCCCACCGGCACCGTGAAAGCACGTGAACAAATCTAATGTTTGTGCGCCCATTCAGATGGCACGGACCCCGAAGCATGTATGCTGAGGCTGCAATGCCATTGCCTCTCCTTCCCTCTGGCTGTTTTCAATGAGAGTGGGCAGGACAGGGGCAGGTGCTGTGCACCCGCCCCTTCCCTAGTCCACAGCCAGTAATGGGAGGGGGCAAAGTGGGTAGAGCTTAGCTCCATCCACTCCCATTGCAAACAGCTATAGGAGAGGAAAGAGAAGGATAGAAGAGGGAGGGAGTTGAGCAGTCATGCTGCTAAACTCCCTCCCACCTCCCTTCTCCAGCCGCTGTCATTGGCTCCCATAGGAGTCTATGCAGCGGCCGACATATTCCGGGGAGAAAGATAGTTCCAGGACTATCTTTCTTGCCCAGCATAAAAGCGCCCCTTGCTATGTTGTCTGGCCGGGCTTTTTTATGCTGCGGAAATACGCCTGTGTGATCTGATGCATTGGAATCCAATGCATCAGATGGTAGCGTATATCGGCTGGCCCTGAAAACAGCTGCCAAAATATGCTGGTGTGAATAAGCCTTTACTGTGCAAATGGAAAGCTCAGTGCCTGCTGCACCAAATCTTGTGCAGGTCTTTTTAAGTCCCTGGAGGGTTTTTGGCCACCTGCCTCCTCAGGAATCTGTGGCTGCCGGGAAAAATGTAGCCCAGTGTTTCTGTAACTGTGAACTGGTGAACTATGCTTCCATCTGTATCACTAGGAACATTCAGTGTCCTTGTATCTTTTTGTATCCTTTTCCTTGTTTGTACAAGGCAGTGATCTCTTCTCTTAACTTTTTGGGCTGCCCTCTTGACTTCCATATTTCTGACATAAATTTAAACATCACAGACAACAAGCCCTCCAGGCCAGGCATTTCATGTGTTTTAGCTCTAGCACACCTGAGACAACTAATGAAGCCTTTGATTACTTACATCCGGTGCGCTTGAGACAAGACCTGATTTGCAAATGTGTGCTCTTATAAAGGATTCTATTCAAAGTCTGCAGTAGTCATTAAAAGTGAAACTACTTGTTATATCAGTTGTGTTGAGCTACTTAAATTCCTCTTCTTTGACAGTTTTTTGTTTGATTTCTTTTGCAAACAGCTGAAAGTTTGCCAAGAAACCTAATTTGCAATAGTGGATGAATAATTTTGATTGAGACTTTATAACTTCGCCAACAAAAGAACTTTTATCTAATTCCCCTTCCCACGGGATTCTGGGATGTTGTGAAGATTTTTAAAAAATTGATTTGCTAAGGCAAATGTAAGCTCCTAATTGGAAACAATAATCCAGAAATAATGAGATCTCCTTGCAGCAATAATATTGATTTAAAGGGCAACTCCACTCTGCGTAACATGACATTAGAATAGGCACATGTTCAGACAATGGAAACTATGCAAATATTCTTAAAGGGGTTGATGAGGATTAGCAAATGTAGCTGCTGTTTTTTCCCCTCTAGCACCTCTACAGGTTATGTCTGATATTGCAGCTCAACTGCAATAAAAGCGAGTTGCAGTATCAGAGAACCTGGGGACAGGCGCTGACTTCTCGGGATGACAGTGCGAGAAGCGGAAGCCTGGTTAATATAAAAAGTACCCCCAGATCTCTTCGGCTTCTGCCCTGTAAGTATCATAACTTAGTTTATAGGATGAGACAAGTTCCCTTTAAGTCTAAAACTAGCCTACAAGTTAAAGGGAAGCTGTCAGATGCGTTAGGCTGCTGTCACTGAGGGTAAAGTAAAGTAGAGACAATGATTCCAGTGGTCTGTCACTGATGGGCTGAAGTTCTGGAGTTTTTATGCACTTAGGAGTTAACTGGCAGCTTCCCGTTCAGGATAGGCTTAGCGTATTCATGAGTTGTTGTTCACCCCGCACCATTGTCATTATTCACAGTGTGCAGCATAATGGCCAGAATGTCAATCACGACAGGTAGATGAGGCGAGCGGCACTTCATGAATATTCTGGACTGCTGTGTCGCCGAGCATTGTGGGAGCCAAACTTATCCTATGCAGAAGCTGCCAGCTGAATATGCAAGTGCTCAAAACTCCAGAACTTTGCCCCATGAGTGACAGACTACTGAAATCAGCACCCACCTCTCTATGCTCAGTCGGATCTGCATAAAAACATACTTTAGAAAGAAATTTAAAGGGATTTTCTGGGCAAATACTATTGATGATCTATCCTCAGGACAGGTCATTGGTCGTCAATCTCCAGCAAGGACAGGTCATCGGTCGTCGATCTCCAGCAAGGACAGGTCATCGGTTGTCGATCTCCAGCAAGGAAAGGTCGTCGGTCGTCGATCTCCAGCAAGGACAGGTCATCGATCTCCAGCAAGGACAGGTCATCGATCTCCAGCAAGGACAGGTCATCGGTCGTCGATCTCCAGTAAGGACAGGTCATCGGTCGTCGATCGCCAGTAAGGACAGGTCATCGATCTCCAGTAAGGACAGGCCATCGGTCGTTGATCTCCAGTTGTGAGGGTATATGTATATATTGCCATATGTTTTTTATGCTTTTATACCTGTATGCAAGTTCTATTCAAAGTTAAAATGAGAAAAACTTAATCTGTCACCTTACATCAGATATTCCAAAGGCCTTGCAAGGCGAAGACAAAATGTATCTTAAATACCGCAAGGAAGAACCGGACACGAAGGCTGCGTGTTTGGCTGTTTTCCCAGAAACGCTGTATCTAGATAACGACTGTTCAACTACGTATATGATTTTCAGTGCCTCAGCCGGAAATCCGGACTTAACATATATGGTTATGCGGTGAATTTGAGCCAATGAGACCATCACCCATTCCTAGTGATGAGACCAAAGGGTATAAGATCCCATGTAATCTGTAATAAAGTGCGCAGTTATGTCCCCGTGTGAGGAACTATACCAGACCTCCGTGTGTGGTGTCTCTTCTTTACCGCCGGCAGCGGGGCATTGGGGTGGGCCTGATTGGTGCTGTACGCAGAAATTTCCTTAACCAATGGCGCCCAACGTGGGGCGGTAAAACCGGAGCCGTGCAGCGCAGTCCACCCGGATCCACGCCACGGGGAAGCCGTCCTGCTGCAAACCAAGCCTGATCAACTCACAGAACTCCAGGTAAGACCGGCATATATTTATGTTGTGTTTTACACTGAGAGTCTTGCAGCAGGAGGGACTATCTGTGTTTTGTGACCGGACAGGTTGGGTTAAGAGTTCTACACGGTAACTCGTGTGGGCTTCGGGTTTGCCGTCACGGACCACTGACCGTGATATGCGCACCAATCGCTCACCCAGGAACTAGTCTGTAGTCTATTTGTACTTTGAAGTCCGTAGCGTTTTAACGATAGTGAAGGTTGTTTGTTGTATCTGCAGAATTTTTTCTCTTTCTTTTCATTTAGTCTCATAAGAGAAGGGACCCTCGGTTGTTTTTCCAGTATATAAGGGGCTAACAATTTGATTTAAGAGGGATGCATTTTGTGAGACAGGCTTCATAGGAGAAGGGACCCTCGGTTGCTTTGCCTTATATATGGGGCTAACGATTTGATTTCAGAGGGATGCATTCTGTGAGACTGGTTCCATAGGATAAGAGACCTTCGGTTGTTTTGCTAGTATATAAGGGCCCGACAATTTGGTTTAAGAAGGATACATTCTATGGAGCGTGTTATTATTATTGTTGTTCTAATATGCGTAAGACCTTATTAAAGAAGACGGAGACCCTCAAGGGCCGCCGCCGTGCGGATGAATTGGTGGAGGAGAGACAAGGGTCTCAATTTGTAAACTGTAAGAAAACTCTTATGAAAATGTGTGACATCGACCCGCACAGTAGATTACAATATGGGGACTGGGAGGAGGTCTTTAGGACCAAGAAGGGCGCCTTGGAAGACCAAGGGTTGCTAGAAAGTGCTAAAGTGTGAAGGAGAAAGACAGTCAGAGAAAGTTAAGTATGTACACATTATTTGTTTAAAGGTGTATAATACTAGGTGTGTGTGTGTGTGTGTGTGTGTGTGTGTGTGTGTGTGTGCGCGCGCAAATGGTTAACTGAGCTCGCTCTTAGTGGGAGAAGGATTGTTTACTTGAAGCTGCAGCTTGTGTCTAGGTTTTCAAGGTCAAGAGATAACCAAGCGAGAGAGAATGCAATACTAACCCTGAAAACTATCTTTGCTGGCTTAAATGGAATGGAAGCTTGTAATGAATCTAATCAATTATACTGTCTTAGTAGGCAGGAAATATAGCAATTTCTAAGGTATATTCTTACTGGGTTTGGAGGTCACAAATGGACACGTTTTGGTCTCTTTCATACAGGTGTAAGAAAGTTATACCCCACTGAGGGGGCTTTTAAGAATACAGGGGTTGAAAATGAAGAACATGTTGCGTTGTCAGAAGGTCCCAGCATGTGTGTTATTTATGAGTTCAAATGCAGGGAATAGTTAAACTAAAACAACTTATTCAGTCTGTGTTTCATATTCGTAGAGAGATAACAGTTATTTTGCAAAGGTGGGGGCTTTCAAACTTCACTCTAAGCTCAGGGTCACAAGGGGGGCTGAAAGATACCCACGCATTCTAAAATACTTTAGCGTTTAATACAGCATATAATAGCTTCAGTAGATAAGAAAGATAGAATGTCTCAGTCACTCAGCAAATTTTTTCACATAATTTGTCAAAAATAGCGCTCATTCACAATTTCATCTCAACAGAATCATGTACTTAATAACATTATAGCACTCAATTTTTTTTTTAAACTGATGTATGTTTGTTTGTCAAACTTTTTATCTGTGCATCTGTATGTACTGGTACACCTTCAATGGGGGGGTGACGGGGCAGACTTGAGCGCATGGATGGATGAGAGTTAATGACCAGTGTTCAGGCTGTGATGAATGTAAAAAGTGTGATGCGAATATTGACTGGGGATAACATTATCCCCCCCCCCCCCCCATGCATAAGACTTTACTTGTTTGAGATGTGGAGGCTTAGACTGTGGAGCTTAAATGAAGGTGTGAAAAAAGACGCAAGCGACCAGTATCGAGGGGGTGGAGCTAGATGATGTAAAAGTACAAGGGAGGGGGTGAGAATCTTGAGCAGCTAGTAAAAGTTTTATTTATTTTTTTTCTCTCTCAAATTTGATAAGACATTGCAGGCAGGATCAGATTAATAATGAATTTGCTTAAAGGATATCACATTTCCAATATTAATAGATGTTTGTAGATTATTCTGCCCTGATGTAACTCATGTCTCTGTTATTGGTGCTAACATCTTACAAGCCTTATCTGCATCCATCAAATCTTTTTACAATGTTGTACTACCTTGAACCCGGCTACTCTTCTTACAATTGAGTACCCTGGTTCAAAGGGGGGGAGGAGAAGGCATAGGTGATCTAGGTATTGCAAATCAGCCATTTTAAAAAATTTTTGCAACAAGATTCTGATCTTTTTGAAATAGAATATCAGCATGATTGTTAAGCAGTGATGCAACAAGAAAATTTAAGTTTTAAAAAGTTACTGAAAGCCCTTGTTAACAATGCATATTTTAAGTTGTTTTTTATAGATGGTACCAGGGGTGATTGACGACTCCACACTGGATATGCAGTGGTCACACAACAAGATGTCCTAAAAGCAGAAGCTCTGCCTCCGCATGTCTCAGCACAAGAAGCGGAACTAAAGGCCCTCACTGAGGCGAGTAGAGTGGCAGAAGGTAAGACGGCAAACATTTACACTGACTCCCGGTATGCATTTGGCATAGCTCATGATTACGGCCCAACATGGAAGGCCAGACAGTTTTTACCTCAGCAGGACAGCCAATTAAGAATGGTGCAGCAGTGCAGAGTCTCACGGAGGCCCTACTTCTACCTAACAAAGTGAAGAGCTCACACCAATTCCTACACCAAAGAAGCAAGAGGCAATGCCATCACAGACCACACAGCAAAAGCAGTGGCCCTGAAGCAGTGGAAGAAAAGGAGAAAAGAAGAATTTGAAAATAACTTTGGACTTTGATAAAAACTTGGACTTTGATATGCTAAAGACTTTACAGTTACAAGCCAGCAAGGAAGAAAAAGACAAATGGACTAAAAAGGGACGGCGTATGGCGAACAGTCAACAGAACTTGCCTACCACGGTCCCTGTGCCCCATGATGGCCCAGCTGACGCACGGAAAGACGCACCTCTCAAAGCAGCAATGATGTCGACGCTTGAACAAGGACGGGTGGCTCCTGGGTTTTCTATAGCTGCTGCATCATTTGTCCAATTTTGCATGATCTTTGCCGTAAAGCAACAGGGCAGAAGTAAATTTGCCACATAACACTTGCCGGGGCCACTCTACCCATTTCAGGGATTGCAAATTGGCTACATTCAGCTCCCACTTGTTGGGAAGTATGAATATGTGCTTGTTGTTGTTGATCTCTTTTCAGGTCGGAGACCTCCTCTGTTACCAAAGTAAATAAGCAGGTATCCGCACAGAAGCTCATGAATGAGGTAATCTGCAGATACGGGGTACCGGAAGTGATTGAGTCAAACAAAGCTACACACTTCACAGGTGAAATAATGCAACACATCATGTCTGCTTTGGCTATATCCCAGGCTTTTCACACACCCTACCATCCGCGGAGTGGTGGGAAAGTAGATACAAAAGACAATAGAGGAAATGGGCAAATCTTGAATTGAGCGTCTTCCATTAGTTCTTTCCCAGGAGGGTATATGCCACAGTAGCCGAGTTTGGGAAATGATTCTCTTGTTAATTTTGTCATAGGCCTCTCCAAGGAATTGTCAATAATGCATTCTGCAGTCTCTGCTTTTCTCCCAGGTCCTACAGACGAGTGTCACAATCTGAAACCAGGTGACAGGGTCTATGTGAAAAAGTTTGAGAGAGAAACACGGTTTGAAGGTCCTTACCAGATGTTGCTCACCACCCCAACTGCAGTCAAGCTCGAAGGAAAGCCCACTTGGATCCACACCTCGCACTGCAAAAAGGCCCTGGGTCCCGGAGCACAGAACTCATGATCCTGCATATCCTTTACATGCTATGGGCAGGGGTGGAGACCTGGGCGGACATGGCTGTCACACGTTCAGGGGCAGGAAAGGAGGGAAAGTGGAACCCTGGTCCGGAGAATATGAAGGGGAAGTGATAATGTGGTACAATTCCTCTAACACCCATAGCCATATACACCTTTGACTACTGTACACTAGCCCCCTGTTTCAGGGATCAGAACAAATTAATACAATCAAATATGCAATATGAAGACTACACTGAGGGTGAGAATCCAACACCGCATCGTGCTAAGAGAGAAGTTGACGCTCCAGGTGGTAACTTTGATGCACATGTACACATAGATGCAATAGGAGTGCCAAGGGGGGTGCCAGATGAATTTAATTCTAGAGATCATGTTAAAGCTGGTTTTAAGTCCTTATTTGCTATTGTCACTGTTAATAATAATGTAGATTGGATGAATTATATCTATTACAATCAGCAGAGGTTTGTAAACTACACCAGGGATGCTTTGCAAGGGTTAGCTGACCAGTTAGGGCCGACTGCATCCATGGTGTTCCAAAATAGAGTGGCCCTGGATATGATTTTCGCAGAAAGAGGTGGGGTATGTAACTTCCTGAACGTGTATTATCCCTTTGATCAAAAAGAGTATGAGTAAGGGACTGGACAATGTGACACCAACGTTTCCCTTGTTTGAAAAAGATGAAGAGCCAGTTCCGATAATGCCAACCACGTACGTTACCAGAAGAATGGAGAAATGAACTAGTACTGCGCCTGCCCCGATCTCCTAAGATGGATTGTCAGTGGAATTCCCATTTGCCTAGGAATAGTGCAGAAGACCTTAGGTTCCGGCGAGGGCGCACCCTGTGGGGTGTTAACTAGTACAGATAGAGGGTATAGATGCCCGGAAATGAGCCCAGGGAATCCATGGCCTCCTTCTGAGGTGAGGTAGGGATCCCCCCTCCTAGGAGTAGGGACTTAAGGGCAGTGGGGAAACCCTGACGCAAGGGAGAGGCGACCGAGGAAGAGTGCAAGGCCTGGTGCTTGATCTCCATATTAAGTTTTTAGGGGGATTTGTGAGGGTATATGTATATATTGCCATATGTTTTTTATGCTTTTATACCTGTATGCAAGTTCTATTCAAAGTTAAAATGAGAAAAACTTAATCTGTCGCCTTACATCAGATATTCCAAAGGCCTTGCAAGGCGAAGACAAAATGTATCTTAAACACCGCAAGGAAGAACCAGACACGAAGGCCGTGTGCTTGGCTGTTTTCCCAGAAACGCCGTATCTAGATAATGACTGTTCAACTACGTATATGATTTTCAGTGCCTCAGCCGGAAATCCGGACTTAACATATATGGTTATGCGGTGAATTTGAGCCAATGAGACCATCACCCATTCCTAGTGATGAGACCAAAGGGTATAAGATCCCATGTAATCTGTAATAAAGTGCGCAGTTATGTCCCCGTGTGAGGAACTATACCAGACCTCCGTGTGTGGTGTCTCTTCTTTACCGCCGGCAGTGGGGCATTGGGGTGGGCCTGATTGGTGCTGTACGCAGAAATTTCCCTAACACAGTGATGGGAGGGAGGGAAGCCCTCTATGATGCTTTCGACCCTGATGACCACGTTCAGCCCCACTGCATTGACAGCAGGCTGGACTATCAGATGATCGCTTGGGATCTCAAGCGGCGGGTCCCCAGTCATCACCTACTGATGACCTTGAGGATAGGTTATCAATAGTATTTGCCTAGAAAACCCTGTTAACACCTTAGGGTAAGAAATTCCTATATTTCACACATCTCTGAATATTTATCTAAGAAGCTTCCAGAAGAAAAAAAAAGCTGCAACAATTTAATTTAAAAAAAAATTATGTTTTAGAGGCTTTTGGATATCCACAAAGCTGGTGAAGTAGATAACGCGACCAAGATGAAACGGTGGTGCCAGCTCAGTGACTAATGTTCTTCAAGAATAAATCTGTATGACAGGACGGCTCCGCTATCTGCATATACTGAGGGGAGGGACGAGCACACGAGATCCGCCGCCGCCGTGCAGTTAGGAACATATTTTCACATCAGCTTCAAATGGAAACAACGTCCAAGGATTATGTAACGCACTCACGTCTGTGAGAAAGAAGAAAATCTTCTTGGACTCTGCTACATGGAGTGCACGGAGTAACTGGAAGCATTCGTCATGTGCGGTGGAGTTCGGCTAATCCTTCCTCAATAGTTCCTTAGAATCTCCGTTCATGCAGACGGCGGGCTGCGGCACGGATAAACTTAGAAGATGGCAGAATGTTTAGTACTGGTCATCTGCTGCTGCAGCCGATTTAATAGGAAAATGAAAAATCGCATGGCACTCACAGGATACTTGCATGTTTCGCAAAACAAAACTCGCACAAGAAAATTCCCCGTGCAAGCACAGCCCAAGACAAGAGAGTGGTGCAAGTGCCTAAAGGGGGTATCTGGGGATTTAAAGGGGTATTCCAGAGACTGGGCACAATTTTAAAAATTTCCTTACACTTACCATTATTCCAAACATCCATCTAAATCATAAAACTGCACTCTAGGACCCTTTTTGCTGCCCTGCGCCACCGCTGCTTACCAGCCAGCTTCAGATCTCCCCATTGGCTACCGGGGAGTGCCAACACTACATCTCCTGCCATGCCCCATTGCCTGTTACTAATAAGTGTGTATTCATAATTATACAGATTATGCCATCATTAGAGAATGTGAAGGCATTGAGCGTGCCTGACCAGAGTCATGTTCATAGGGGGACACAGCAAGACTTTGGTGTATAGCTGCTGCCACTAGTAGGCAGACACCAAGCACAAAAGAGATAATCCCTCCTCTACCAGCTATACCCCTCCTGCAAGCAAAGTTTGTATATAAGCGGTAGGAGAGAACAAATAATGAATACATGAAGTCAATCAACACAGACTGTAAAAAAAAAAAGTACCAGGTAAAAACCAGTCCAGATTGAGGATTCTTCTGGCCAAAACTACCAGAGCTAGCAAGGATCAAACAATTGGGTGGGCTTTATGTTCCCCCAATGAACATTCCGAGAAATGGATTTTACGGTAAGAAAAAAATCCCGTTTTCTCATCTGTCTCATTAGAGGACACAGCGAGATCTTGGCACATTGCAGAGCAGTACCCAAGGGGTGGGAAAAAGGAAAGTTATTGTGGTCAGCCTGCTGATCCCTGTGGGCGTGTGTAAGCGACCGATCCACCAGGGGATGCATTCTGTAAGACCTATATAATTAAAAGGCTGGAAGAGGACCCATCATTAGGAAAGCTGAAGATCTCACCTCATTGGCAAGAAAGTGCCTACCAGTGTTGTGGGATGGTATAGGCAAGGAAAAGTGAAGGTCTTGGTTTTTAACAGGCCTGGTCTGCTGAAATAAGATAAACAGTGTACTAGAAGATGAATCTAGTTTAGGGTGGAAGAGAGGAAAGGATGGATTATCCCGAATAAGGTCCCAAGAAAGGTAGAGTAGTAGGCAATAGGTCCAGAATGAGCCAAGCTTGGGGAGGATATCTGATCGCTGAAGGTAGACACCAAACTCAACCTCCAAAAAGATTAAAGAACAGGCAATAAAAGTAAAAGCGAGAAAAACGGTGACTTCTTTGTTTGCTACCGTAAAAAGAGGAATCAAGATTACGCTTGAAGTGATGGAGAAAGTGGCCTTCTACCCTGACTTTATCAAGGAAAGCAGCACCCATTTCTGGACTGCTCTGTTCTTGACTGTAGATGTTGGCCCTCCGGCTGTTGGATCTTGGATGGAGAAAGTCAAGAGAATTGTAACGTGGGACTTATCCCACCTTATTATGCAGGTGGGTTGTCTCCGATATATCCACAGCATATTTTCTTACACAGTTGCCTAGATCAGTGTTTCTCAACTCCGGTCCTCAAGGCACCCCAACAGGTCATGTTTTCTGGATTTCCTCAGTATGGCACAGGTGATGTAATTATTGTCGGTGCCTCAGACATTGCTGCAGGTGTTCTTACTATGGGATATTCTGAAAACATGACCTGTTGGGGATCCCCAAGGACTGAAGTTGAGAAACTTTAAGTTTGATTAATCAGAATTGTGCAAATGACCCAGTGTAGAGAGCGAACAGAGAGTATGTCTGGTGTGTGAGGGACAGAATGATGGCCAGAAATTCCAGGAAGACTACCACTAGAAAGGATTCTTGTGGGACCAGTACCCGAGCGATGAGATAATAGACAGAATCCCCTTGGAGAGGACAGTAGACCCACTGGAGAGCAAACCGCATCTTTAGGCCCAAGATACTAAATCCACTATTCCATCGAATTGGGATGGCTGCCAGAAGGGAAGGGTGGGGGATTAGGAGAAGGATCACCTGTATGGGGGGAGATTGTGTTATTCAAGGCTCGCCTGCTATAGTTTATTTTTCAATAAGTGAACCTCTAGAGAGGCAGACATCAAATGAACGCGCCCATCCAGAGAGACACAGAAGAATGAGCATATCTTAATGTGCACTAAAAGCACTGCGCCAAAGTCAAGAACGGCCAATAAAACAGCTTAAGACACCTAAAACTTAGATGTGGACACCTCCATAGGATGCAATGCACCTACTAGTCAGGATGATATTCTGCAGCGTCCATTAACGCCTGAAGGAGGTCGAAGCAGCTCCTAGACTTCCTAGAATGGTCCACGATAACACCCTTGCCTATTACGATAAAGGGGATCTAGTGCGTAAAAGCTTGCAGAAAACACTGAAGTTGTAGTCACATCAGTGCCAGAGGCTCCATTCAGAGACCCCAGCGCAGATCTGGCATGAAGGCCGGATGGAAAATACCCTGCATGCAGCACCACTTAATTTAACCAAGCCCCTGTTGGGGGACAGAAGACAAAAGGACCCCACTATAGTCAATGGGAGTAGCTCCATCACAACAGGTGCGACTGGCCAGGGACTCCGCTCTCCCATAACGGAACAGGAAAGCTGAATTCCTTCGTGCAGATATGAATATTGCGTGAATACAGAGAAATGTATGCTTTTCTGACACGGGGGTAGTAATAGCTGGGGGGGGGGGAATTCCTCCAAGGGGGTGGCATCATTAACTGATGATCCTCCAACTGCTGATTTCAGAAGAGACCGCGCTCACCTAAAAAGTCTTCGGCTTCAGCGCTTCCTTCACCCGGTACCCTCTAATAAGCGCAGCGCCGCTGATCAGGTGATGCGCAAGTTCCTAGCGGCGCTGTGCTGAGTACAGGCTGCCAGGTACCGGGTGAAGGCAATGCTGACAGCTGAAGACTTCGGAGGTGAGCGCTGTCTCTTCTGAAATCAGCTACGGGTATTCAGCAGATTTCCATTCACAATCCACACCAACGGTATGTTACGGATGCGGAAATGTTGCGGGATTGGCAGCGGACATTTCTCAGCATTTCCACCATGTGTAAACATATCCTAAAGGATATCATTAGGAGCGCTGTGTGCTTGGACTAGCATCCAAGACTTTCCCGCATGCTGTGCCATCTCGGCTGCAGTACTACCTAGGGCTCTACAGTCTAACGGAGAGCAATGCTCTTAGCGTAGGGCGAATATAAGATGGTTGATTAATGCCAGCAATGGTTGTGCATCCCATCAGTTGGCAATAGAGGTAATCTGTAATCACCCCAACTCCACCTCTGCAAGGGAGAGAGAAAGCCGCTTGCCCATAGGTTATGACAGGTGCCTAGACAATTACCCCCAGAAGGAAGGGGTTAAAGCGTTTTGCAATAAGAGATAAAACCTGATTGCACCACAATATCAACTTCTATGGAAGGAAGGACATAGCTGCATGATGCACACCATAAACCACCTGACCATGTGTGATATGGCCGATCACTGAGTAACCACGTTGGATACAGACTGCTAGAAAGCAGCGATCCTCCGGCCAAAAGGGAAGACGACGGATTGTAGAAAATGTATTTTGGTCAGCGGACGCTTGCAAATGCTACTAAACCATGTCAGGTACAGCATGTAGGGATACAGTTACTCCTCGAAGAAAGGCGTAATGTGGTGGTCGTAGGCGATACGTAATCATGCCTTAATGGAAATGATTGCAACACCTAAGGAGGGAAGAAAGAGGCAGTCTTACACTTGCTGCATATTAACCGCATAGTAGTAGTAGTACTCTCCTTCGTCCACTTGAGGCAGTAGAGGGGGCACCTGACGCTTATATTCAATGCATAATACAGCCGGATGGGTAGAGTAGCAGAAATGTGAACGCTCTTATAGAAAAGGGGCAGAAAGACACAATGTGACGAGAGTCTAGCTGCACTGCCACTATCATCATCTCAGGCAGTCTAGCAGTGATGTCCATACCGTTACTCCTCTAATGGAAGGCGATAACGAGGTGGCTGGTGCTGCAATAACGGCATAGGCCTCACGGATACGAACACCATCATCATGGCTATAGAAGGCAAATGAGCGGAAGATGCTGTTTAAGACTGGTTGTGTCAGATACAAGCCGCGGACGATTCCACAGGATGCGGAAAGGAAAATGGTTTTAAACCTGCCTGCAATTCTGCATCAAAATCCACAATTAGACCTACAGATTTAGGTGGAGAATTCTACAGCGACTTTAGCAACTTTTGAGCGATAATCATTGCATGTAAATGTGCCCATCTTTCACTTTTCTGCCAAACGATGATTTTATGTTTGGTATAAAATCCATCATTCAGCAGAAGAGCTGATAGCAGGGACTTCACACTGTGTTCTCCGTGGGGAGCGCTGATAACATTGCCTCAGCTGTCAGCCCGAGGACAGAACAAAGGGAATGTATTCAAAGAAGAGACAACCCACTGTTCTTTGAATACAGCTCCCGGCGGCTCACATGCTGCTAATTGATTCTAATAGGCATTAGTACCAATTAGTAAGTGTATGCAAAATGATCGCTCAAAATGCATCTTTTGAGCGATTATCTTTGTGTGTAAATGGACCCCAAATGTTTCAATCATTTGAAAGATTATCTTTGCGTGTAAAAGGGCCTTTACTGTTCCTTATCTGTTTACTAGAGGCAGAGTTCACATGACAAAAAACAGCAAATTAAAAGGGAGACCCCTACTGGACAGCCATTTAGAGGTACTTTTCAAAACAAAAACATTTTATGTAAATGAAGAGATTGTCACTTTCGCTAGTTATCACATAAGCACCGGCTGTATGAAGTGCAGTGACCATTTGAAGGACTGGGTCTTGAGGGTGAAGGGAGAGCGGTGTTCTCGGTGCACTGCTGACGCCCTCTAGCCCTGTAGTGTGTGTGTTTCACCAGGCTACATTACATTGACTCTGGTAACCAAGGTCATCTATGATACGATTAGTAATTTATAGTGCCAGCGGTGCTAAATACACGTCACACACGCAGCTCTGCTAATACAATGTTCATGCCATACAACAGGGATCAGAAGCAACACCGCACTGGAAATGAAGGACCTGTGATGACGTCATTGTCATGCTCCGCCCCGATCACATGCCGGTGATGTCATCACAGGTCCTGCATCGTTGTGCAGATTATGGGCGAACTACAAACCCCCTGCGGCCTCAGTTGCTATGGAATACTAACAAACACCAAGCCGGACAGCAGCCATGTGCGTACAGGACCTGTGATGTTGTCACAGTCATGTGATCAGGGGCAGAGCATGTGAGTCACTCACAAACCCACTCACTCACTGACGGACGGGTCAGTAGTTCAATAGAAATTTCAGGTTGCATTGCTGAACACATTCCACAGTTTTCAAGATTTTATTCAGCATAACAAACGTCAGAGTCTGATCCAACCACAAGAAAACGTGCTCCTTGGTAATAACGAAGAAGGAGTTTCTCTTCTTAAAAAGTCTTAAGTCCACTTTACTGCTCCTCGTAGGAGTGATGAAGACACCAATAAGCTTATCACCACTCAATATGAAAGTCTCAAGCATAAATAATCTGTCCATGGGCAGAACGTGGGTACACGGGGCACCGGATCTGCTCTTACAGGCAGCGGATGGCACACAGTCTGTAAAGCGCTGTGAAGATGATGGGTGGGATGGTCTCATGCCCTCCTAACATTTTTATTTTTCTTCCCCCTCAAGGCTCCCTTCTGTGCCGCTTTCACCAGACCTTTGAACTGACCTTGCATCTTCACCTTTTTCCTGCAGGTGACAAAGCATCAGTGATTAAAGAGGCTCGTACATTAAAAGTGACCATCCGGGTCTGGACAGAAAAAAATGGCCGCACCGCTTCTCTGACTACCCACAGTGTATTAGTATGCATTATTAGTCAGACACTACATGCGGCTTTGACTGACCAGTGCTGCCCACATGAGCCGTGCCAACTAGTCAGATCAGCATGTAGAGTCTTAGACTACCAATGTATACTAATGTACAGTGTGCAGCGGCTAGTCAGAGAAGTAGTGCGGCCATCATCGTTTCTCCAGGACCGTCACTTCATGCAGTTACACTAATATTCAGACTGCACAGGGAGTTGAAGTTGGTTCCATACAGACTGTTGCAGAACTACAACACCCTGCGTGCCCTGACAGCCAATGAACACTGTTAGAGCATTCTGGAGATGTACTTTTGCAACATCTGTACGACACGGGTATATAATGTGAAATCTGCACTTTTTGGTCGATGCAGGACCTCCGCGCTTGGCTCAAAGCTTTTGTAGAAGATTAGCAGCGTAGAGATCAGCCTCATTCATAACATGAAAATGGAGAAACTGTCGAGCAGCAGCCGGCCACCGAGGGTTATTGCCGGCCATCATGGTTATCGCCATGTGTCATACCTGCGGTTGAGCTTGGACTTGTTTAAGGGAATGTAAGCGTACGGGTCGTGTTTGCCCTTCTGTTTTATGTCTCCTTTTCCCTTCTGGAAAGATAATAAAAAAGACAGTAAGTATCACAACTCCCAGCATGCAAACTGGGCAATCAATAGTCAACAAGTTAGACTTCGCTACTGAGGGACATTTATAAAGAGCCAGTGCACATGGGCAGATAGCGTTCTATATGCCAGTCTAAGGACTAATTTACATGGGATGACAGTTCCAGTGCTTTTACACAGAAGCAATAGTCGCTCAGCAAAAGGAGGTGAAATGTACGGAGATCTTCCGGCTGTCCGCCCCGCTCACTCCGAGCAGGCAGTAGTTCAAAGAAGAACAACTGCTTGTTTGCAGTAAGTGAGAAGTCACTCACTAAACCGCTTAGTTTCAGGAAGCTGAAATTAAAAGGCCCCTTTACATGCATCAATTAAATCGCTCAAAATTGGTTAAAATGGCCGAAAACAAGCGATAATTGATACATGTAAATGCAGTTGTGTTCTATTCATTCAATATGGATAGCCAAGGTTTTCAGGCTGGCATAAAATCAATCATTTGGAAATTCTTTCAGTTTGAATGCAGTTCCTTCAGTGTTTCCAGCGGACAGGGGTGGCTTTGTTTTGCTTTGCATATTCAATTAGTGCAGTGTTTAATCAGCAATGAGGAGAACAACGGAATGTGCACACCAGATGTTTGCTCAGCTGGGCGAAGTGTTTATGTAATAACAATCACCTAAAAACATGTCCAGCTGAGGAAAATGTAGGAGATTAAAGCCAGTAATTGCACGTGTTATCCTACGCAAAAATGTCAGCAGTTCGTTCAGTAGTTCTGCCGTTTAAAGCTATTATATCTGCATGTAAAAGGGGCTTAAGGGACTAGCAACTACCTGTTGGGCCCCATGTTTACAGTACTTTTTCAGCTGATAGCTGTCCCATGTAACGCTTCCCCCAAAAAACTAAGCATTGACATAAATGTGACAAATGTATTAAGCCTCTTTATACATTTATCGTATGTGGCGGCATCCTCCATGAAATCTGTGCTAGGAGCTACCACTGCCGATAACTTTGAAGGACTCTGGCAGTGCTCCTCCGGTCCTGATGTTGGGTTGCTGTCTTCTATAGCTCTCCTCATGTAACGGCCGTGTCCTGGTATCTGCTCTATCTTCTGGGGACTGTGCTGGGGGACACAGCAAACCTTCTTGCTCCGGCATGTATGGATGTGCCATCCTGCGGGAGCAGGACTACCTGTACATCCTGATTGGGCAGCAGGCAGCACCTCATGTACCGGTAGTGACAAGGACATCAGCAAGTGCAGAACTAGAGAAGAATCAGTCAGGAAGGAGACAGGGATTGTCTCCAGTCCCTTTTTGGGGTGTCTTGCTGTCGCCCCTCCGGTACTCGTGCTGTTACTTTCATTTACACCAAAGCAGGTGAAATGGATTCTCAATGGCTTCTGCTTCTTTAGGATCCTTTTACAGTGAACGATAATAGTTCATATTCTCGATGTGTTGGATCGTGGGAATCTGAATGATAACTGTTCAGTGTAAACAGCGGCAGCGACTGAACAATAATTTGTTTGTCGCCCCCCAACTAGTTGTAGTTCAGTGTCCGTAGGAGGCAGACCTTCCTGCTGCAGGGGTCTCCTGCTTTTTGGCCCCAGACAGGTAGTTCCTAATGTTGCCCTTTGCCCCTCCCTCCATGGCTCTAATGCGATCCTATCACTAGGAAGGCAGAAGTAATAGTTGCCAGTAGTCAAGAAAGTGACCGCAAGTTTAGTAGGGTGCTACCAATTAGTAAGGATGATGTCCTTGTTCTTTAACAGGGACACCCTGCAGAAAACGGATATGGACAGACTAGTTGGCGGTGGGCACAGTCAAAGCCATCCTTATTAAGGACAACGGATTTCTGTAGGAGCTGGGGACACCAAGCTAAAACAGATTTAGCTCAGTGTCTGCAAGAGGGTTATAGCTGGTAGGAGCGACTAACTCTTTCTTCGCTTCGTTTACATCTCCTAGTGGCAGAAGCTATACTCAAGGTCTTGCTGTGTTCCCCACTGACACAGACGAGAAAATCAAAACGATCAGCCTGAGTGAACAGGTAGTAGCTCATCTATGAATGACTGCCTGTTTACTGTAAATAGAGGACAGCCGGAGAGATCTCCATCCCGCCCGCCTCCATCCACTGAGCGATTATAGCTCCTATGTGAAAGCATAGGAATGAATATCACTGGGACGGCTGTCGGGCGCTGAAGCCCCCAACAGTCGTTCTGTGTATAAGGGCCCTTTACTGGACAGATTGAGCTCTCTAAAGGTTTATGCGACTATAGTTAGAGGTTTCCATTTCTGTGAGCAGTGTATATATACAAAGAATTACCTTTGCCTTGTAAGACGCTCCAAAGTCAGATTTTTTGGAAACCGGTCTGTGTATTCCGGAGCCCCCAGCTGTTGAGAAAGAGAACAAGTGCCCCACATAGGAATTTATTATGATGGCCACTATGGAGTATGACAACATGACAGAGCGAGAAAGTGACCTGTATCAAGCTGTAGTCCATTAATTTAGAGGTTTCTGGTCTTCCAGCTAGGGCAATTAAAAGCATCGAAGTCTGAGCCAGGCGTATTAACACAAATCATGCTGAAGACATGTCCTCCGGGATTTATTAATCCGCAGGGGTCACCAGGGTGTGAGAGTCAATGGTCCCTACAGTAAATATATCCAGTCTAACAGCCACACTGCTGCTTCTTCCACATAATTGACAAGTAACAGTTTTGAAGGGAAAATAGACAACATTTTATCATTAATTGTAGAAAAAAAAAGTCTGCATTCCAGGCCAATACCTGACCTGCACTAATGGTTTACTGCAAAGTATCAGGAGAGAAATTAGAAAGGATTGTCTAGACTGGAGAAAGCCATAAGTGAACAACGAGGATCCACCAAAGTAAGATGATGAAACTTTATTGGAGCAACTTCCTGCAATGCGGGCTGCGGCAAGGCCGGCGGGCTGCGGCAAGGCCGGCGGGCTGCGGCAAGGCCGGCGGGCTGCGGCAAGGCCGGCGGGCTGCGGCAAGGCCGGCGGGCTGCGGCAAGGCCGGCGGGCTGCGGCAAGGCCGGCGGGCTACGTGTGCGAGACATGCAAAACCTCCGTCATAGGCTGAAACGCATAAACAGTTGAACTTGTCTTCACCGGTTTTGCTGAAAATCATTTATCATTCAATAAAGTTTCACTGTTTTACTTACTTTAAATATTGGATTCTCCCTTTGATTGTCTAGACTGGGTACATTTGTAACAAACCCTCAGCTTGAGCATTATCAGACATCAACAGGTTTACAAACTCAGTGTTAAAGGGGCTGTCCAGGACTGAACCATTGATGACCTATAGTTGATTGGCAGGAGTCTGCCGCTGGGGACTGTCGGCGATCAGCTGTTGTCAGATCCACAGTCCGTGTGGATAGAGCCACAAACTGCCAGCTTAATGCACATTGCAGTAGCCCAAGTTGACTTCAATGGAAGCCGTGCCTGCATTACCAACTGGGGCCGCTGCAATGTGTACACAGCTGTCAGTTTCTGCCTCCATCCACACCGACAGCAGAATGGGTAACAATCGCCGGGGGTCCTGACTGGTAGACCTCCGTCAATCAGCTATTAATCACTCAGCCTGAGGACAAGGCATCAATAGTCCAGTCCTGGATAAACCCTTTCATAAAAAAATTCCCACCAACAGCAAACCGATATCAAAAATGGTGAGGATTTCAAATGTTATATTGTCCCTTGTTAAAGAATCTATTGTTCCCTGTTACCAGCCACTTCAGGCTAGGTGTAGCACTTGCAATGGAATGACTACCAAAGCTTATGGTTCCAGCTTTCTCACGTCTCCATATACATTTGTATACAGGCGTGTGCCGATAGCAGCGGCTTTACCATCAGTGGCCATCATTGGGTTAGTGCTCACTTACCTTTATACTGCGAGGTCTTCTCTCCAGCCTCCTCGTCGTCGTCATTATCTTGCCGGAATCGTTTCTTCTGGGCTTTTTTCTGTGATCAGCATTAAAAGAAACAGGTCAGAGTATTCCTAAGAAGGCTGGGACACCTAATTATACCCCACCTTCATTTAGGAATCTGATTTCACATCAGCTCATTATCCTCAGTGTTACATCTATACGGAAACCAACCCACCGTCCTACATAATGTGCCCAGAGCCGTTTGGCCATTTTAATGATGATATATTCTATTTAAGTACAACTGCATAAAGCACAGCGATCTGAGACGGTTTATTGTGGTTCTAATAAGGACAAGTTCATGTGGAACGTAATAGGAAATACCAGGGGTTCTTGAGCCATTCAAGCACAAGAACCCCCCAACATGATGCAGCCGCGGGCTGTCGGTACATGCTGGGAGCAGCTGGAGAATTACTGCATTAGGAACAGCAGGTGTGTGCCATCTTGTGATCAGTAACCTGGCACGGTGTGATGGGCATGTCATGATCTGATAATGCGCCGCCTGGTGGTGTGGTGCCAGTATGTCTGAAACAGTCGCACGTGTTGGCTGTTCCCAAACCACAGAGTGCAGCAAGCCTGGTTGAACCATGGGTAGAACCTCCAACAGAAGATCACAGAGCGGCAGGCCAGATGTAGATCCTAGAGGCGAGCATTGGGTGGCACGTCTGGGATCTCAGCAATAACGTGCCACAGTGGACCAAACTGACCCAACAGTACAACAGCAGGGATGTTAAAGGGGTTTTCCAGTGAAATACTATTGATGACCCATCATCAGGGTAAGTCATCAATAGTTGCTCAAGACCCAAACCAATCAGCTGAGCGGGCACATGCTGCCAGCATCACAAATACACAGAGGTTGGAGCGGAAGGCTCCGCGCCAACCTCTGTGCAATGGCTGACGATTGTAATTGCAGGCACAGCTAACTGAAATCAATGGAAGCCGTGCCTGCAGTTACAAGCGCCAGCCACTATATGGAGGTCGGCAAGGAGGCTTCTACTCCGACCTGTGTATTTGAAGCGGAAGTGTCTGCGCCAACCTCCCATGTAGTGGCTGACTCTTATAACTGCAGGCACAGCTCTCATTGAAGTCAATAGAAGCCGAGCCGGCCACTACACAGAGGTCTGCGCGGAGGCTTCCACTCTGACTTCTGTATTTGCGGCACTGGCAGAAGGTGCCCGCTCAGCTGATCAGTCGGAGTCCCAAGCGATTGACGCAGGCTGATTAACTATTGATGACCTATCCTGATGATAGGCCGTTTGCTGGTGGAAACGTAGCTTGCCTTTTTAAAGAATATTGAGTAATAAAGCATATTTTTATTGGACTTCTATGCCCATTTTGCCACTTTTTCATGCTATTCTGGGACTATCCTGACAATATGTCATCAATAGTATTTCACTAGAAAACTTCTTTAAGACACATTTCCACAATGACCATGCAGCGTACCTCATGTCAACTGGGGTTCAATAGCCGAAGACCGACAAGGGTGCCTCTATTGACCTTGCATCATTGCTAACAATGCATTCAATTGGCCAAAGAAAGACGTCAATGCAGCTTGGACACATAGTAGTAGGTCATCTGAAGTGAATTGTCCCATTTCCTGTTAAACCATATGGATGTCCAGGTTCACATCTGGCATAAACAGCATGAAGCTGTATCCCATGGGTGCACCGTCGGGGTTCACCAGGCCGGATCCCATGGGTGCACAGTCAGGGTTCACCAGGCCGGTGTTGGCAGTGTTTTCTAGGTATTCCCTAGGACCATTTGTTATCATACCACAATCCCTGAATGCGGACCACCACAGGGACCCGTTAGCTGGCCATCTGCCCCCATAGCTTCAGAAAGTCTTCTCTGACTTCCTTCAATAGGACAAAGCTCCATGGATATTCATCACCTTGTGGAATCTGTTCCCAATATCTGAAAGCTGTGATCACCCGAAAAGGTGGGCCAACCTGTTATTGAGTAAGTGTTCCCAAGCCAGTGATTCTCCTGCGTACTATACTATTTCCCAGCGGTTCATAGAGATGGATCTGTGATCTCCAAATTCTTCATATAAAGTGTAATATATGATCAACGTATTTAAAATGTCTGGGAACACATCTCCATGTCAAATCAATAGAAGAGTTAAAGGGGTCCTCTGGGACTAAAACAATGATCATCTATCCTCAGAATAGGTCACCTATATCAGATTGATGGGGTTCTGCAGCATGGGAGTCCACCGATCAGCTATTCGAAAAGGCTACAGTGCTCAGTCCATATAACATCACTGCCCAGAGGCCACAGCATTGATTTAATTGCAGCTCAGTCCCATTCAAGTGAATAGGATTGAGATGCTATACCAGGTACAGCCACTATGAAATGTACAGTGCTGTGCCTGGTATGCAATTAAGAGCTCGCAGAACTCACCCGGGCACCGAGGTATCTTTAAACAGCTAATCAGCAGAGGCATGGCCAGTTGACCACCACCGCTCAGATATTGATGACCTACCTCAAAGATATGTCATCAATATCCAAGTTCTGGAAAATCCCTTTAATTGATAATAGAGCTTTTTTATCCATAACAACAATTGGTACGTGATCGCATCCCAAAACTTACAGTTCGAAGTCCCACTTCCTGCATGAGATCCGCCATCTCTTCATCCACACCTGTCAAAAAGGACAAAATCCACAAATAGTTAAATAAGCCCCGGTTCGGTTTTGAAGATCATCGCATACATATTGCTGCATAAATAACATTTATTTCTACGAGTGCGCAATGTGATTTCTGCATAAATCAGCAGTACATGTAATACGGTATAGGTTATTAGGGGAAGCAGCATCTTCCAGCAGCCTGTAGGCCCCCTCTCTGATGCCAAGCTCTGGTGGGAGGAGGGGAATGCAGCTTCAGCATCTGTATGCTGTGAGAGGGGAGGGGTAGGTATTAGGGATGAGTGAGCATACTCGCTAAGTTGCCCTCAGCAAGTACCTGCCCGCTCGAAAGACAAGGTTTGGTTGTCGGCGCGGGGGAGCGGCGAGTTGCGGCAGTCAGCAGGGGGGAGAGAGAGATCTCCCCTCCGTTCCTTCCCGCTCTCCCCCGCAGCTCCCTGCCCGTCGCCGGCACCCGAACCTTTTCTCTCGAGCGGGCAGGTACTCGCTGAGGGCAATGCTCGTTCATCACTAGTAGGTATCTGATCACACTCCAACAATATGACCGAACGCTCCAGCTAAGAATGCCCATCTAGGACCTTTTCAGGTTGATGTTTGTACATTCATTTCTACTGGTTTAACCCTTCCTACCAGCTAATATAGTATGTATAGCACTTCTAGTGCATGCGTGTATTGTGAGCGGCAGCACCGATGAATTCAGTCTCATATTTTATATATTATGTATTAAAGGCCCTTTTGAAATTAATTTTTTGCACTTTATGGAGGTTTTTTTTTGCAATTATGCACCTTATATGTTGTATATAAACCAAGGTAACACTAACCCGTATATGTATACTGGGGAATAGCTACATAATCAAGTTATAGAAAAAAAATCCAATCAGTGGAGTGGCCCTTAAAGGCAATTAGCCATCACCTCCCAGTAACAAATTCTCCTCATTAATTTGAATGGATGCCTTAAGGCAACATATTTCATTAATTGGACAGACGCTAGACGTCGCTCTGGGTAATTGGCCATAAAGCATCCGATTTACTAAAATGTGGATGAAGATCTTCAGCTCGGAGAATGTTAAAAGCCCTTTTACGTGGTCGAATTATCAAGCAAGAATGTTCGTTTGTGTAACAATCATCAGCTTGCTGATCGGCTGCACGCCTCCCCGTGTGAGCAGGGAGACACACAGCCGGCCTACGGAGACGCGCAATTGTAGTGATGGCCGTTTGTCACATAGCAGGAATTATCTGCCATGTAAAACAAGAGCAGATGAGCGCCGGCCCTTTAACGTTGGCAGAAAAATCCTTTAGATTCCTGTGATCCAGCGAAAATCTGAAGGAGTGTTCAGTCTAAAAGCAGACTGACCGACGGACAAAAATTAATTCGCTTATCGTTAGTCTTTAGTTTCTGCAAAACACCCACAAATCAGGAAAAAAACGGATATAAAAAATGGAATGTGTCCATCTGGATCTAACTGGTGAAGAAAGTATCCAGGTGATACAAAGCACTTAGGACCTCGTTACTGTCTGACATCACAGTCTAGCCTGCAGTTCTCTCCTCCGCCGTGTATCCAGGTAACACATACCGCACACACCTTTAGACTTTTCTTCTTCAGCTTCCTCGTCCTTGATGACGATCCGGCCATCTGCGGTGACTTTGAAGTCGTGGCTCTTCTTTGTGCTCTTCACACCCGGTTTTGTGGCTGTGAAGTGAAGAGATGAAACACAAGACGGTTCGCATCAGCCACACTTAATTATTCCGTACATGGATGCACTCCGCTAGACGAGTAATGACATGCACTAATGAGGATATGCGGCGCATTTGTAGTTTGTGCTGTTTTTCTAAAACAGACCTTTAGCTTTAACTTCTGGAAAATCAGCCACAGAAAACCCCATTTTTAGCCCATTAGATGTCGCTTCCTTTGTTTACGCACATAGCTCGTCTCTCTTCATTTAAAGGAGATGTCTCGAGGAAGCAGTGATTTTTTTTTTTGCCCAATCCCCCTAATTAAACATACATTACTAAGCCCCCCTGTAAATGACTTTCCTAGCTGGTTTGTACTTACCGTTCCAGCGTTTCAGCAACTTATAAAAGTTTCCCCAAGATGGCCGCCGTCTCTTTCCCCGTCGCTCGCTGCAGCCCGACGTGCGCGCTCCCGAGACGCTGCCAGCTGTGTCTCCATGGCAACCGGATGCCCCGCAGTCGCCGCCGCCGACCAGACGCCCCGCAGCCGCCAACCAGTCACCCACCGCCAGGCAGCAGGTAACCGGCGCTAGCCCCCGGCTCCCCAGCGCTAGACCCTCAGCCCAGGTGAAGGCCCCGGAGCCCAGCGCTGGGCTCCGGGGCCTTCACCTGTCAGTGAACATCACCCCCGACCCATCACTAACCCCCCTGGCCCAGCGCTAGTTCCCCCCGGCCTAGCGACAGCCCCCCCATCGCAGCGACAGCCCCCCCCATCGCAGCGACAGCCCCCCCCGGCCTAGCGACAGCCCCCCCCGGCCTAGCGACAGCCCCCCCATCGCAGCGACAGCCCCCCCATCGCAGCGACAGCCCCCCCCGGCCTAGCGACAGCCCCACCATCGCAGCGACAGCCCCCCCCCGGCCTAGCGACAGCCCCCCCATCGCAGCGACAGCCCCCCCCCCCGGCCTAGCGACAGCCCCCCCATCGCAGCGACAGCCCCCCCCGGCCTAGCGACAGCCCCCCCATCGCAGCGACAGCCCCCCCCGGCCTAGCGACAGCCCCCTCATCGCAGCGACAGCCCCCCCCGGCCTAGCGACAGACCCCCCATCGCAGCGACAGCCCCCCCCCGGCCTAGCGACAGACCCCCCATCGCAGCGGCAGCCCCCCCCCCCGGCCTAGCGGCAGCCCCCCCCCCGGCGCATCACAGCAACAGCGACGACAGCCCCCCCCCCCCCCCCCCCCCGGCGCAGCGGCAGCCCCCCTCGGCCCATCACTTACCTGGACGGCAGGACAGCTGGGCGGCTTCTCCGGACGGCAGCTCCAGTTTCTGCACCTTCCTCTAACAGAGGAAGGTACAGAATGGCCGCTCCAGCGCACTCCCGAGCAGTGACAGCTCATCTGCGCATGCGCAGAAGAGCTGTAGCGGGGAGCACACTGAAGCGGCTCGTGCTGAAAGGAGAAGACCGGACTGCGCATGCGCGTCTAAAAAAGCAAGCTGCCAGCGAATTTAGACGGAACCATGGAGACGAGGACGCTAGCAACGGAGCAGGTAAGTGGAATAACTTCTGTATGGCTCATATTTAATGCACGATGTATATTACAAAGTGCATTATTATGGCCATACGGAAGTGTATACCCCCACTTGGTTTCGCGAGACCACCCCTTTAACTCTTTACTAAACAGTCACCAAGCCTGCTGACAAACGCCCCTATCAACATATCCTATACGTCGCCTGGTGCGAAGATGACACTTCTCACAATCACCAGAGCAAGTCCTGTGCAAGAAAGGGGCGGCTTGTCCAGGGGGTTCAAATCCAACCCCCCATTACTCCCAAATGAAGTCTGAAATTAGCTCAGCTGCCCCAAACAGCGCCAGGTCAGTGTAACAATACCTGTAATGTCATAGGTCCGCAGGCCCCGGGCTAGTAGATGATCGGTCCAGTATTGTGTATGGGACATTACTATTAGAGAGGAGCGAGTATACTCGCTAAAGGCAATTGCTCGAGCGAGTATTGCCTTTAGCGAGTACCTGCCCGCTCGAGACTGAAGGTTCGGGTGCCGGCGGTGGGCAGGGGGAGGAACGGAGAGGAGATCTCCCTCTCTCTCTCCCCCCCCCCCCCCCCCCGCTCCCTCCTGCTGACTGACGCTACTCACCGCTCCCTGGGCCGGCACCCGAACCTTTGGTCTCGAGCGGGCAGGTACTCGCTAAAGGCAATGCTCACTCGAGCAATTGCCTTTAGCGAGTATACTCACTTATCTCTAATTATTATTGATCGTGGCACGTAATGTAAACTGGCAGGAAGCACGGAAGTGACGGCGCTGGGGCAGCAGGCAATGTAGCAGATAAATCGTATATGTAATTCCATCCCACTGCCACTAACTCAAACAAATCAGGCAACCATATTGAAGGCGTCATCCAGCTCTTGAGTACTGATGATCTATACTAAGTATAGGTCATCAATAGTTGAGTGGCACAGCGCTAGGCATTACCAACCCAGGCTTCAGCAATGTCTACACAGCCATGTATGCACACAGTACATACAGTCTTGTCAATCAGTGTCTGCAGGGATGACGGCGAGGGGAGCTTGCATCTATGAATATACATGAGTTTCATTGACCCATCTCCAGTCATGCACTGTGAAGTTTCAAAAGCAAGATTTGCAAACCCACTAAACCGGTGATTATAAGTGACAGATCATATAAAACATTATACTATACACTTATGACTAGAGTTGATTGCCTGCAGCCCAGGTAGCTTAGGGGACCTGACGGGCTCCCTTTAACACACCATAGTCCACGTGCCAAATTCAGCCTTTGTTAACTCACAAGGACGAGAGTGTGGCGTCTCAGACGTGTTTTCTCACTTAAAGGGGTTTTCTAGGCAGATACTATTGATGACCTGTCCTCAAGATAGATCATCAATAGTTGATCGGGTGGGGTCCGCCACTCAGGACCTCAGTAGATCAGCTGTTCAAGCGCCCTCTATCAGTGCCACAACACAGGGTACAGAGTGGAAGCAGACAGCTCTGACCCGTGTAGTGGCCTGTGCTGGTAATTGTAACTCACTGATTTTTAGCAGGAGCGGTACCTGCAATTACCAGCATCGGCCACTACACAGGGGTTGGAGTAACCTGCTTCTGCTCCGTACCTTATGCTGTGAAGCCGACCACAAGCTCCCGAGTAACTGATCAGTCGGGATCCCGAGCAGAAGACCCTAGCCGATCAACTATTGATAACCTATCCCGAGAACAGGTCATAAATAGTATTTGCCCAGAATACCGCTTTAATTCCCGTTACTTTCCCCCGCACTACATTAAAAGTGTCCAGAATGCAGTAACTGTACTGAGGTGACCCGTGTGTATGGGAGGGGGTGGCAATCCCACTAGATAACCCACCTAGCACACGCTGAGCAGCATTCGCATCAAGGAAATTCAGGGGCTCATCTCCTTCTCCTTCCTTGAGCCAGGCCTGGCTCATCTGTCTGACTTGTTTCTTCTTCTGCTGCTTTGTCTGCTTCTGCTCCTCTTCGTCTTCCTCATCTGTATCTGCCAAGATGTCGTCTATGCTAAAAAATAAAGATACCAGCGGGTGAATTACAGCTCGTTAATGGCACCTGCTATTATAAGTAGAAACAGAAAGAACTTTAAAGTAACCTAAAGAAGTTCAATATCCTGTGCAGATTCATTTCTCATATCTCTATGCCAGACAGTAAGAGCTCCGATTCCCTATATAGTGTTAAAAGAACATGCTGGATGCCTGGAGCCGCCACTAGGGGGAGCTTACTGTATTTTGTTAGACATTTACTCAATAAAATACTAGTGCATTATAGAACCACCAGTAATTACTAGGAAATTCTAGTACCAGTGTTTCTGGTGGAGCAATGCGCCACACAGCTCTGCTACATGCACGTGTCACGCACACACAGCTCTGCTACATGCGCGTCACACACAGCTCTGCTACATGCGCGTCACACACAGCTCTGCTACATGCGCGTCACACACAGCTCTGCTACATGCGCGTCACACACAGCTCTGCTACATGCGCGTCACACACAGCTCTGCTACATGCGCGTCACACACAGCTCTGCTACATGCGCGTCACAGCTCTGCTACATGCGCGTCACAGCTCTGCTACATGCGCGTCACACACAGCTCTGCTACATGCGCGTCACACACAGCTCTGCTACATGCGCGTCACACACAGCTCTGCTACATGCGCGTCACACACAGCTCTGCTACATGCGCGTCACACACAGCTCTGCTACATGCGCGTCACACACAGCTCTGCTACATGCGCGTCACACACAGCTCTGCTACATGCGCGTCACACACAGCTCTGCTACATGCGCGTCACACACAGCTCTGCTACATGCATTTTTCAACCCATAAAAGGATCACAACCAGAAGAGGAGAGTCCTGCACACACTGATCATGCCCTGGACATGTGACCATGGACTCCTCCCACACAGGTGACTGATCACATGACAGTGACACCACAGGTCCTGTAGTTGCCTGGCTATGCAGGTTTTTAATAACGTTCAGAGCCCTGGTGACTGAACCCCATGATGGTGGCATCTTCACATGTAACTCACACAGTCACTCACTTACAGACAGGTGGTCGTTAGTCTTCCGTAGCAACTGAGGCCGCGGGGGTTTGTAGGGGATGTAGTCCGTCTAATCTGCACAGGGATGAAGAACCCGTTATGACGTCAGGGTCATGTGATCACGGACACAGAGCCCATGTGACTGATCACATGACTGTGATATCACCACAGGTCCTATAAGTAAACGGTTGCTGTACGACTCTGCAGGTTTTAGGTTCTTTGATGACATCACCGTCATGTGACTAGGGGTGGAGCATGTAACTCACTCACGGACAGACAGGTGGTAGTTAGTATTTTGACTATATAGTTCTTTAAATGGGATGAGAATTGTCATTGGAATTCAAGGCAAACTCTGTATGGAAATCCATGTCAAATCTGACCTTTGGGAAGAGCATCTTAGAGTTGATGTAGATTACTAGAAGCAACAGAAACCATGCAGCATGGTCCATGTGAACATCTGATTGGTGGGGATCCCAAGTGGTGGACCCTGGCCAATCAGCTATTGATGACCTACAGAGGATAGGTCATCAATAATAAAAGCCGACCCTTTTAACCCTTTATTACTTACTTGTCTTCCTTGTGTTTTTTGACCGCCACATCATCTTCATCTCCTTCGGCCGCCGCCTGTTTTAGTGCTTTTTGCTTCTTGTTTTTAGCCTCGGCCTTCCGGATGTTGACCAAGACCTTGTGATAGTCTTCAGGGAGCATGTCCTTCACCAAATCAAACCTGAAAGTACAGAATAAGATTGTTACTGCTCAACAGAAATAACTACATGAAGAGCCGTCAACCTGGCAAACAGCGGAACAACAAATATGACGGCGAGCTAAAAGGTGAACCTACACTTGTATACTAGTGAACCGTGTAGCAATAGTTCTCCGATATCCTTATGTTACGGAAGGGGATGTTTTCATGCTGCGTAAATATAGCAGATGATGGCCACTTCATCCATGTGAGAGGATACGGACTTTGGGGCAGAACAAGCTGCTAGCGGAGACTGTCCGCCCCCCCGCCTACCGGCCCGCACTGCCTTATTTACATGCAATGCTTCAGAATGTTAAACTTCGGTAACTCAGGTACTTTTATCCAGTCATACCACAATAATTATGTAAAACAGAGGACAGTCATAATTGCAGCGCTGGTCTTCGCTTACATTGGTTAAAACGGATGACTGGTTCCCGTTAATGCTGCACTATTGGATAATACATTGTAACGGCGGAGCATTGCATCTTCTCGCCACTGCCATGATTATTATATCACCGCTGCTCATCAAGAGGGACTTCGATAATACAACTTATCCCTATTGCCATGCGCATCTGTTACACTTTATCAGCTTACCCAAACTTGCGGATGAACTTTGTAAAGATGTTCCTCAACTTCACACGGAAATGGCGCCTGACGTCCTTGTGTATATTGCCGATGGCTTCCATCTACAGATTATCACAAGGCAGGAGAGTTAAGAGTATTTGAACAAATTAGGGGCAAAAAAAAAAATCATTTCAATGGCCAAGTCCAGGTGCTGCCTGGCAATCTGCATGTGGTTAGAGGACCTACCACAGCATGTAGGGGGCAGTCTTACAAAACAGGACTTCATAAAGTCCAAGGTGCCTTCCATTTTCATGCGAGTGGCAAAGAATTCCCACCTGCAGAAAGGTTGGGCTTGCTTTGTCCAGTTCCTTCTTTCGTCAGAGATAGGTGCGGGCTTTCTCCACCGGAAGGCTATAAGTGTGGGTGAGGTCTAGAACGCCCCTAGGCGATGCTCATATGTATTCTGTATGCAATGGATATTACTGAGCGCTACAAGCAAATGGGGGGCTGTCACCTGAAGACGAGAGCTTCCTAGCAACTGTATTTCATTACCGAGTCAAGTGCTACATTAGAGTACAACTTACCATCATCTGCAGGTGCCGGGAGAGGATCTTCAGGTCCATGATAAAGATGATGACTTTAACAAAGCCCAGCGCCGCCTTCACGATCTCCCTCGTTTTACTACTTAACAAGAGGCAGATGTTCTGCAGCAGCTGCTCGATCACCTCCAGCCCCATGTGTTCTGTTATAGAGGAGAGATATTTAGATGGAGTCCCGTCTATCACTGCACCCAGACACTTAACATTGGCGAGATTGGATGAGGATGACTAAACAATTGTAAAAAGTGGCAGCCGATGCCCCGCGGTTCCTTTGTCCCCCAATGAAGAGACCAAGAAAAAAAAGGGGTTACACTCGTTCATATTATTTAGGCGTTTCCACTTTAACACAATAAAAAAAATAACTAAATAAATTTCTGTGTCTATGTCGAGGATTTGAAGCGGCGATTGCTCAGATACTACACTGCAGCACCTCAGTAGTGCAGTGTCATAGTGATCACAGGACATAGCAGTCCCAAACGCTACTGACTGCAATTAAATGGTGCAGGGTCAATTACATCACATAGAGCACCCTCCCCTTTGTGAGCCTTGAACACGCTGTAATCAAAATTGATCGTGTCATGTTAGGGATTAACAGCGGGGATCAGTATTCTCACCGATCCCCACTGTTGCAGTGGCAGGCTGTCAGTCCCAGCTGGCTCCAGGTACAAATGGCAAGGGCACAGCTTCTGAGCCTGCGCAATCCATATGCCAGAAATATACAACATCTTGTTTTAACCCCCGCCTACCCATGACGTATATGTATGTTAAGGGGCACACACGGGTTAAAAAGAGATTACTTTAAAAAGGGTCTGTCCAGCTTTACACTATTGATGACCTTTGCTGATCTACTATTGACTGTTTATCACGAGGCTGGGTCAGCAGCTCAGGACCACTAGCAGTTAGCCGTTTGCCATGCCAATGCACTAATGTATGAAGCTGCTGTGATGCCAGAAACAAGCAGCTCCGATCCCATTGCAACTGTCTTGGTTGGTAACACACACAAAGCTGCCATTGAATTCAATGCAAACTTTGCCTACAATATCATTCCAAGGCACTGCAGTGGGAATGGAGCGGTGGGTTCACAGCAACACAGCAGCTCCATACTTGAGCTTATTGGCTCAGCAAAAAGCTAAAAATCACCAGAGGTCTCATCATTGGACCTTCACTGATAGTATTGATGGTCCGTCCCAAGGATGCATCATCAATAGTGTAAAGATAGACAACCCCTTTAAGATATCTCACACATGCAGGATGTACTACATACCTTTAAACTCAAACAGGAGTCTGGTCAAGGTGAGGACAGTGCAGGTCATCATGGTGACGGAACCAGTTAAACCAGCGTAGACAACTGTTAGGTACTGGTCCAGGGCTTCTGCCAGAAGAAAGCAATACTTAAGATGTAATCAGACTGCAACCACTACATACCCGCACTCCTCTCCTCTCGGGGCATCATTTCATTCCTAATAACCTGCAGGCTTTAGCTGCAGCAGACTGACGTTAGATGCAATTCTTGCAGTTACTGTATAACTCTGCCATAAAACGTACAAGGAGATGTGAACTCAAAGTAAAAGGCAAGACATACACCCTGGCATTTCTGTACAGTTTTTGAGGAGGAGGGCGGCAAACTAGCTGCACAAGACTCGTGGGTAGCTGCGCATTAACATGTGCTCATATATAACAGGTTTACCTTTTGGATCACTGTTGAAGCGCAGGAAAGCGTGGCCTATCTCGGCCAGAAGGGTGTACGCACTTTTCCTCGCACTCACAGATGCTTCTTTGGTACATATCACCACCTTAAATCACACAAATGTACAACATTTCCATAAAACAGCCAATTCCCTTTAATGGTTTATTAAGCAGGAAGAAGAGAGCAGCGGGTGTATCACTGCACAATGTGTCAATCAGGAGCCTGGAAAAGCTGGGTGACAACCCCTAGAAGTAGCCGTGATGGTGCTCACAGGACAGATCTCAAGGCGTGCAGGGATTTGCTTTGCACACTTACCCGGCTCCCTGTTCCTGTGCCGTCATTCATGGAAGTCAGCAGACAAACAGGACTCGCCTCCGCAGGCTGTGCCCGCACACACACTGTGCTCTGGGCACAGCATGCAGAGAGGAGTCTGCTGCACTGTCTGTGCACAAGTGACAGCGTGGGAAAGGGGGGTCAAGTATGCAAAGCAAAGCCCCAGACTCCCATTGAACTGGCTTATGAGCGCCATAACTTAGTTTATGGTCTTCATAGGTGATGACCGGTTCCCTTGCATGCATCTTGGGGGACTTCTCTCCTCTGGCGCCTCCTGAGAATTTTCCACTAGCTGTGAATGAACTCTTAAAGGTGTTGGGTCACTAATTGATTTATCACCTATCCTTCAGAAAGGTGATAAGTGCCTGATCAGTGTGTGTGTGTGTGTGTGTGTGTGTGTGTGTGTGTGTGTGTGATCCCCATCAGTCACAAGAACGTGGGTCCCGTGTCCATCTTTTGTCACTGAGATCGCCGCACCCACCTATAGGGACGTGGAGATTGAATAGGGCTGAAGGTATAAGCACCCAGCTATCTCCTTGGAGATGAATGGAGTGGGATGGTGCATGCACGATCGCCAACTCCATTCAATCTCCTCCTCACTGCAGGGGGTGCACAGAGTCTGCTGTGAGAAGGAGAGGGGGACACGCAACCCCGTTATCAGCATCAGCGGTGAGACCACTATTGGTCAGACTTTTATCACCTATCCTATGGATACGTTTTTAAGGCCAGCTGTGGTACAACCCCTTTACAAACATATGCATGCCATCACATGGGGTACATCGCTTGGGCCCACCCCTCTATAAGAGTGTAGAACTCCCAGGAAGAGTAGTTTCCTCTGACAATTCAGTGCTGACCATGTCAGGGACACTCCATATTAAGCAATGGAATGGTTAATGCCTAGGAGTCAATTTAAGCGCACACTTCCAGGAGGAGCAAAAGAGGAACGTCACCGCAGAGGTTTTTAAGACTAGACATTCCAGAATCGTTATTTCATAACTAATACAATTATTTACTAAAGACTGCTGTATCAAGAGAGGCAATGATCCTTTTCAACATGCTCCTCCAATAATGGAGACAAACGAAGGCCAACCGATAAGCGGAGCAGCTCTACTGACCCTAGAAGATGAAAGCATTAAAAAAAAAAAAAAGGTTTGGAAGATCCTGGAGGCTCCGTTATCAGGCCTGCCTGTATAACGGAGCTGCCATACATTATAGCACTGCACCCTTACCTCCGGGATAATAGACGTCAGGAATTCCTCGTGGCCGGCGGCGAGCTGCTTGACGATATGTATCAGGCACTTCAGACGCGGCTGGCAAAAGAAGGGCAAAGAAAGTTCAAAGTCACATTCCCCGCCAAGTGCTCTCCATTAATATTTCTGCTGTGTTTTCAGTACACAGGACCGGCGCTGAACGCGGCAGACATCGGACGTGACTCAGAAATAATTGCACCTTCAAGTAGTAAATGTTCTCAGTTATTACAGCTCAAGTGAGAGGCAGAATAAGCCACCTGGAATAGAATGGTCCTCAAGCAGCTGCTGACGCACATGAGGATTTACATTGTGTGCCCGTACAGAAGTCCCAAATTATCAGGGGCCTAGAAGAATCACCTAAAAATACGTAAATGGGGTAACGGCAGGCCACCAAATTCAGGCAAATCAATGCTTTTCAGGCCGGCTCAGCTCGACCAGAAAAGTCTTGGCTTATAAAAGGATGAATATTATACACTGCTCAAAAAGTTAGGTGAACGCGTAACTCGGACAACGGATCTCAATGAGCTCCATCGCCCTCCTGTCTGTCACATGTGCTCAGTGTGAACCTGCTCATCTGTGAGGAGAACCGGCACCCATGGCCGTAAGGAGATGGCAGCATAAAGTAGTGCATCAAGATCCATGGATTGTCACATGGGATAATGGCTTGATAAAGGCCAAATATTGGCCGAAACGTTGCCAGAAATGTTACCTATGGAACAATAAAGATTTTTTTTGATCTAGTGAAGAGTTGATGCACTACTTTATGCTGCCATCTCCTTACGGACTAGAGTATTTGCTGGTTGACGGTTCACCGGGTTTTTGGCTACTGCATTTTTCTGAAGGGGCTCCTCCTTATATTGGAGTCTTTTTTTGCCCTGTTGTGAGTGCCGTGGGCAACCACATTGACTTAAGAGAACCGGCACCGATGGCCAACCTGCCAGTTCTGGTGTTCTGACAAATGCCAACTGAGCTGCAAGGTGCTGAGCTGTGAGCACAAGTCCCACTACAGGTATCGGAGCCTCGGAGTCTGTAGGACAGTTTGGTCAGTAGTCGCTGCAGCGCTCCTCCGGTCCCAATGTTGGGTTGATGCCTTCTACGGCTTGTCCCGCTCTCCTCATGTAACGGCCGTGTCCTGGTATCTGCTCCATTTTCTATAGACTGTGCTGGGAGACACAGCAAACCTTTTTGCTCCGGCATGTATGGCTGTGCAGTCCTGGAGGAGCAGGACTACCTGTACAACCTGATTGGGCTGCTGGCAGCATCTCATGTACCGGTAGTGACAAGGACATCAGCAAGTGCAGAACTAGAGAAGAATCAGTCAGGAAGGAGAGCGGGATGGTCTCCAGTCCTTATTGGGGTGTCTTGCTGTACCCCTCCGGTACTTCTGTTGTCACTTTCATTTGCACCAAAGCAGGTGAAACTAATTCAGAATCACTTCTGCTTCCTGACTGCACAGATTGTATCCCTGAAGCGGAAGTGACTTGGGGTCATACTGGGAGGCTTACGGTTTCCCGAAATAGTTTTGAGCCATGTACATAAACTGTACAATGCCAGTTTGCTCAAGGCTATTTGCCTCATTACACCCAAACCCCATACTGTGGCGAATGACTGACATCTCCAGTTCCGAGCTGGCGACACTATATGTTCCATAGACTAGACTACACTAAGGCCGATGCCTACCGCAGGCCACGTCACTCTGCATGTGCCAAGTCCAGGGTGTATGGTGCAGGCACCATCAGTGGCACACACATTGTCCCCAGCTCGGAGCTGGAGGGGTCAGTCAGGCGGCAAATGGAAAAATGTTTTGACACAAGGGACAGAGCCCAGGAAAGTCACAGAAACACCCACCAGATCCCATACAGCACGCCGCTGAGAAACGGTAGGTTCAGGATCATTAACCAATATGAACTAATGACTCCAGGACCGCAGTCAGACTCACTCACCCTCTTGGCTGGAGAGGAGGCACTTTTCAGTGAACCCAGAAGAGTTGTCTTCAGCTCCTCCAAGTTGTTATTCACGAAGTCCACACATGGAGGCCTCTCCCCTCCGCAGATCTCCTCCAGTATCCGGTACGCCTTCTTCTGCACACTGTGGTTCTTCTCCTGGTGGAATAAATAAAGATTAAGAAAGTTTGTAGGCATCGTCACTTAGTTACTCCAAATGGAGACATTTCTCACTGCACAGTGAAAGTTTGTATTCACTGACAGCAAGCAAACAACCTGAGGATTGTGAGAAATGGGAACAAAATATAACAGTAAGTTGCAGATCTTTTCCCTTTACATTCAATAAACCTTAGTGCATAAAACTGGAGAACCTTCTTAAAAGGAGACCTAGCACGATATAAGGTTAGTGGGTCTGGCGGTTTGGTTTGGTGGCTGCCATCTCACTTGTGGCTTAGTTGTTTTTTCCTTTGCCTGGGCAGGCTTTTCTTAGGTCTGGCGGTCCCCACCACCTACTCTTGGACTGTTAAACACGTCCCAAAGTCAACCACCCACTAGACACATTGACAGCACCAGACCAAAGAAAAGCCAGTCCAGGCAAAGGAAAGCTAATATGGATTGAAATAAGGTGGTCAGAGCGGCCGCAGAGCCATGCAGCTGACTTTATACCAGGGCAGACCCTCTTTAAATCCATGGCGACGGCTCACTGACCTCCAGTAGTGGTAGAATGGTCTGGTAAACCCGGGTCATGGATGGTTCGTCTGCATACGGCGCCATGGCTGTAATGAGATCCAAGACATAGAGCCTGCAAAACGAAAGGACAAACGTTCTCACAAAGAATTCCCACAGTTGGGTCCTTAGATCGGATCCTTGAGGTTCAACGAGCATAAGGATAATGGCTGCCGGTCAGATCTTATAAAGGGGTCTGTCAGCCCCATTAGCTAAACATATGCGCTCATAGGAGCAGACAGTCTGAATCCAGCGGTGCGAGTATTTTATTCGCCTTTTCTACCGTTTCCGCTGCTTTTGTGCAAGCAGAGAACAGTAGGCCGACATGGCGCGCACACACACAAGTGGTCAGCCGGGTGCATTCAGCGCACCGTATAGGGAAGGTAAAGGCATGCAGTCTTCAGCAGGGCTTTGCATGTGCAACAAACATACACATCAAGTACACCACAGAAATACTGTAGGAACCCAATATATCACAAACATGGTTGAGTTTGGTGAGAGGATAGGAGGGACACGGCCAGCAAGACAAGATTTTAGAAGGTGGCTAGTCAGAGGAATATAATACATGGACAGACTGTATCCGTCAGAGGCTCTCCGATCTAGTTCACAGGTGGGCACCGTAAGAGGGAGAACCCCCCCTGTGACATCCATATACCCTATAGGTCAGACGGAGAGCGGTTGTCTTCATGAGACAAAAGATCTGAAGATGGGAAAGCGTCACTTGACCAGGACTAGAACAATGAATGTTTCCAGTGAATGACTGCAAGTTGTGAGGGACCGATACGTGAAGTAGAATAGATACTGGAAGACAGCATAACCGTTCATTTATGTAATATATTTCAGTGTGGGTCTGCGTGAGGAGGGGGGGGGGGGGGGGTATAGTTTTAAACTTTTTCCTATGCAATTCAATTTTATGTAAAATGCAAAGAAATAACAACTAACAACTCACTTCTCCATCTCGGTCTTCTCTAACACTTTTGCGCTGGCTTTCGCTAATAAATCACAGACAAGCTGTAAAAGGAATAAAATAAATAGTAACTACAAGTAGAAACATCCCGAACCGCACTGCAACATCTACAGGCGAAAACCCCATTGTGTGATGTGTAAGGACACGGGTCCACGTAGCGGCCGCCATGTAGCTGGGTGCAGCAGCAGTGCAGCCAACATCCTGCTGATCCCTGCAGCCACATAATGAATGAAGACGATTGTCTCACCAGAGCAGATATGGAGAATGCAGTCCGGGTGCGTCCTGACGTGTGGGGAACAGAGGGCGCACATACGCACCTACACACCAATCACTACAACGGGACCACCAGAGATCGAGATAGAGTTGAAGTGCTTATATAGCTAGAGTGAAGTGTAGGAAACAGAGGGCGCACATATGCACCTCCCACCCCAATCACTACAACGGGACCGCCAGAAATAGAGTTGAAGTGCTCATCTAGCGGGAGTGAATGCAGTCCGGGCGCGTCCTGAAGTGTGGGGAACAGAGGGCGCACATACGCATCTCCACCCCAATCACTACAATGGGACCGCCAGAGGTAGATGAGCACTTCAACTATCTCTAGCGGGAGTGAATGGAGTGCAGGCAGGTCCTCCGCTGACCACACTAATGAACGATTTCTGTTCCCTGCCAGCTCCCATTAACACGAGATGACTAGCGGGCAAAAATCACTTGTTTAAGCGATTTTTCAGCGGATAGTCGGCCCGTGTAAAAGTACCCAAATGCTTCATTTACACGGCACGACTGTCGGCTAAACGACTGCATGAAAGCTGATGTCACCGCTAGTTGTTCTCGCTCGTGCAGAGCGTCTGGACATGCAGATCACCGCTGAAGTATCGCTCAGTTCACATTGTAAAGCGGGGAGCGTTTACACACAGCGAGAAGTGAGCGAACCAGCGATGAATTTCATGCCGGTTGATAGTAAGTAATAAATGAAAAGTAGACAAAAAGTAAACGAATAGTAAACGACGTCTCTGCATTTAGATGAAACGATTATGGCGAATTTTATGTCAGTTTGAACGAATTTTGCGCGATAATCGTCCCGTCTAAATGGCCCTTACGATAGCAGACAGATAGAGCAAGTAATAAACACACTGCTGCACCTCACCTGCTGGTCTGTTATAGTCAGATAAGCGCGGATGGTTTCCATCACAGGAGACTTGTGTGCAGCGCCCTCTCCTGGCGCAGGCACCTTAATGTAGACATTAAACAATATAGGAAAGTAATTCTTGGCTAATCGGCTCACTTCAGCTCTGTCGGCCTCTGCGGAAAAGGTAAAATAAAGACTATGAAGTCAGGCAGAGGTCTGTCCGTCTGTTCTGCATGAGGTGTAATCCTGTGGATTAGTGGGGAGATTGCAGCGCATCCAGTTATGCTCCACATCACGCCGCAAAGCGACAAGACGGAATAATCCGTGTAAGCGCCGTCCTGGCAGAAACCGCCATTTTCATCTATTCATTTGATGTAAATGTGAAGAGAGAGACAACAATGACCATTCAGGAACTGCATGCTGGAGGCAGAAGGTATCTGCAGGCGGAGTGACATGTTTGCAACCACGTAAGTATGACCGATCAGCATTACTTATCCGCTTGGGACATGATTGTAAGGGCTGCATTCAATAGGAAAGATGGCGCCCAGGTATAACAACAGGCTAATTCACAAACGCCTATTTTCTGAATATGGGCTGGCCGAGGCTACAATGTCACAGCTTAGACACGACAGTCAATGTGCCGATTCACACAGACCCGGTCCACATGACAAACATCACCGCATGCACTACTCCAATCCAATCTGCGGATGACACGCAACTATTCCAGTAAATGGGGTGCGAAAAAAAAGCGCATAAGCCTCATGTGTGTGCTGTCTGTATTTCTTGGTTCCATTGCCAGGTAATACGGGGTGGGGGAATTGCATGAATTGGGGCTGCATTTTTTATTCTTTTTTCGGATGTGCACAATGGATGTAGAAAATGAACATGCGAACCACATAAAGGACATCATACAAACTGCACATGGATGAAAAAATGTCTGTTTTTGCCGGATGTAACATTGATAAGTTTTCATACGCTCGTATGAATTTAGCCTGATTGCGTTCGTTAATTGATATGGAGAGTGGGCCGTGATCCCAGGAATGAGTATGCCAAAAGATATAAGCACTAATAGAATTGTCCGCCTGCAGACGGCTGGGTCGGACCCCGCTACGAGAATTCTCGCAGTGGGATGCGGTCCCGCGCCCCTGCAGAGGCCTGCGGCTTGCCCGCTCCCGGCATCTCCTCTGCGCATGCGCTGGCAGCCGACACACAGCGCAGAGAGAAGAGCCGGCCGGTCACCAATGACATTTCTGTGCGGGACTCTGCGAAACCCGTACAGAAATAGAACATGCCACGATAGGTTGTCCGTGTAGGTTTTCATGCGGACAAATCGCAGCCGTCTGCCTAGGATTGCGTTTTCTAATGCAATCGTACGGCAGCGGCCACGGGCGGAAATTCTGTGGGAAATTGCGCCCGTGTGCAGGGAGTCATACTCTGGTTTATTGACTGCACTCGGTTTGCTTCTGTTATTTTCAAACATTCTGTATTATATTGTAAAACTGATAATTTATGCTGGGGTAATGGATGGGGTACACCGGGATCTACAATTATGCAAAAACTCTAGGGGACTGGGCTTTTGGGTTAGTTCCCCCTTCTCCCTGAAGGCAACATTGAAGGAGGATATGGAGAAGAGAGAAGTGCCTTTCAGAAATGCATCAACTATCCGCCTGCTATAAAGCCTCTATATAATGTCCTGGTAAAGGCTATGGTAGCACTATGGGTTGAATACAAGAGAGATATTTGAGGGACGGAGGGTTTATGTCTGTTTAGAAATGCTAAAACATGTTCAATAAAAATCAACTAAAAAAAAAAAAAAAGACAGCAAAATGGTAGAAGCTTGAATGGTTGAAGCTTGCAGCACCATGAAATGCATTAAAGGGTCACTAGGATATGCCGTCACTTTATGGCTGGTGTGGGTCTACCCTGAGAACGAAGGAGGCACAGTGCTGCATTCCGATTTCAGTATGCTGACGGCCAGCGCCTCGTACCTGCTTCACAGCCTTTGCTAATTAAAGTGCGCAGAGCTTGACAGGCAGCGAGGCGGAGGTCTGGTCGATCCATGATGATCATTCCCAAAGTCTTTGCGATGTTCTTGAAGCAGGCGGCAACATCTGTGGGTCTGGTGCAGAAACCAGGCAACATTGTCCAGATCTGAAAAAAATACAAAGGGTTATCTTAACTTTAGACCAAAACGCTATAGTGTTATCAAACTTAAGAAAATTTGCACAAGTGCTGGTTTAACAGGTCCCAACATTACGTTAGGCCACCAAATTACTAAAAGGACACTGCAATAAAGTATTATAATAGGTTCCCCTCTACTTTACTTCAGTCACTGCAGGAGTCCTAGTTACAGGGAAACAGCCACCGTCGTGGCATCGGTCACTAGCGGAGCTGATTTGGGTCTGCGGAGGTACAGCAACCCTGTCATGCCAGGAGGCATCACTACTGCATTCAATAACCCCTGTGTCCTCACCAACGGCCCTGGCCGTCTCAGAGGGACATCCAACCTGCTAGATTACATCTTAGTGCCAGTAACCACCAGACAGCTTCAGAGGTCTTGTCAAGGCCTCATTGGGTTATAGAGCTGTTTAGGTGACACTAAGGGGACCTATAAAATATTAGGCTGCCTGTGTTCCTGCTGTCTTTTTGCGGGTAGTATGTAACAGATGTATATATGTGCCATGTCGGCTCATATAACTTGTATTAGGAAATCATCACGTCTACACTACACTACACTACCGGGTGCAGAGAGTCCCGATTCATGAGCCGGGGAGCTTGCACTTATTGATAAGCGTCCTTTTTACCGCTCATGAATAAGCCAAAATCCGGGACACAGAAAAGTATTCTTAAATTTCCATAATTTTTTTCTTAATGTTGAAACTTCCATGGATCCCAAGAACAGGCCACATTTTCTCCAGATGTACCCACCTGCCACTGAAGGGTCTCATAGATCTTGGCCTCCAGATTTCTCCCAGCCTCGGCCAGTTCACCAGCTATGAACCGTAAACAAGAGACATTAGATCACACAATTACACAAATTTTGATAATCAGAGTAATTTTTATAAGCAGAAACACACAGACAGTATGCTAAGATTCTATATTCAAGATCTCTGCTTGCTGTTGTGGAATGAGAACATCCTCGCTTCATCCAAAGACTGAAAACCCCATAGTGACCCAATACGAATCCCAGCTGAGGCTCTTTCACAACAGTATCCAGTGCAGACAAGGTTTTATAACCTGAAGACGTTAGCACTGATTTCTTGCCCTAAAAGCATCAACCTGCAGTCCAGACTGTAGAAAATCCTTGGATGCGCGGCCCTATCTACATGGCACATTGTTTGAGTAGATTGTGCGCTAAAACCTGTGCAATTTAAGTTTTTTATTGACAACAACCCCGTGCCATAGTTCATACAGGATGGATTTACAAATCCACCTTGTGAAAAAAATTACTGTCCTGTCAACTCTTGACCCGGTACCCATGCGGACGCTGCGCCGGGCAGCGGCACCTACGTTTACAAAACTGCAGCAGAATTGCAAAGCCCAGCCTCACGCTTCTGCTGTGGATTAAGCATCAGATCCGCATCTGAAAATTAAAAGGAGCTGACAGGTTGCCGAACAACTTATTTAAAATTATAGGTGCATGCGTATTAAAACAAACCCAGCAGTCCTTACCCATCTGCTGTCCCTGCACTGCAGCCCCCACAATCCTATTTGTCTTTGTTGTGGATCGGAAACCACCTGAATGCTGCAGCCAATCAGAGGTTGCAGCGTCACCACCCATTCTCCTGGCATCACTGCCCAGATGCTGGAACTCATGGTGCCTGACCCACTGAGGCTTCTGATTGGCTGCAGCAGTCAGGCGGTTCCACAACAAAGCCCGGAAGGACCGGGAGGCTCCAGCACTAGAACAGAGGATGGGCAAGTACAGCTGGGTTTGGCATTTTAACACATGCACCCATCATTAAAACATAAATAAATGGTCCAGCAACCAGACAACCCCTTTAATCTAATTTAGGCTGCCTGCACATTGGCAGATTTGCATTGCAGAATCTTGAGCATGCGTCCGCCTCCGGATTCCGCAGCAAATGCCGCCCATAGCATGCTATGGCAAAACCTGATTTCCTCTACACAAGCGGCAACTGATTGCAATTTTCTGCTCGCGGAGGAGAAATCACAATATGCTATAATTCTGTGCGGGTACCATTAACGTCAATGGAAGCCACCCGACCCACGGCCCTTCTGCAATCATCGTTGCAGGACCCGCATCATTGCCTAGTGACCACACGGCAAAATCTGTACTGCGCATGTGCGCTGGCACGTCCGCAGCACAGATTATGAAGATGGCGGGCAAGGAACATAGGGGTCACTGGCCAGGCGCAGGGTCGGATTCCGCTGCAGGATCCCACATGCGGAAACTGACCCGGCCATGTGCAGGCGGCCTAATGTGTTTGAATATGCCAGAAGACATCAGTTCTGTACAGATTTCCAAATGATGGAGTGTTCAATTCACTAACAGTAAGTGGAGAACTTGAAAATAGAGATAAACTGAAACCCAAAGTATAAGGCTGCCCCTTACAAGATGCACGATAGCAGCATTCTCCCACTTACAAGTCCAGGTGCTGGCTGACCGTAACAGCAAACAATGGCAAGCAGAGGTGCAAATACCGAGCAGCTGGGACACTCCGCGTACAGGCACCCTACTAATTCTACAACCTTTTATTAGGTCCTTATGCTTATTTACATAAAACCACTGAAGTAGCTTAAAAAAAAAAAAAAAAAAAAAAAATCACCTCGTTTCTTTAGTCTTTCAGCCAGGGGCAGGAAGTACCTAGTGAAGAAATCCAGCTCTGTGTTCTTCACAAAGTCGCGGATCACCGGCACCAGCCAGCTGCGCGGGAAGTCCAAGGTGTCCCTGGAACAACGACAGAGTCCTGTAAGTATCAGCTCCCTTCTGCACATAACCCCCCCAGACCACAAGACGATACTTACTCCGTGCCGTCAATCTGCAGCGGGATGGCTCTCAGGACCGCCTCGGGTCCCATGCTCTCCACAGCCGCCCCCACCGCATGGTCCAGCTCTCCGGTATGAGGGAAATGAGCAGCAATTCTCAGGTCAGCGAGTGTCTGCAAACACTGCAATGCAAAATGGTCAGAGGTTCATACTGGAGAAGCTATGTTACTGGACGGTCAGATCATCGCGGTGTTGCATGGATTACCTTCCTCATGATTGGGTGGCAAAACTTCCCAGCAGTCTCGAAAAAGGTCTGAAGAACCTGGAGGACAAAGGCCCAAGACGAGTGGAACTTGTAGGAGAGGCCTTCTTCTACGAACCTGCGAAGAGGCACATAATATAGGACCTTTACAAATATACATATTTAAAAAAAAAAAAAAAATTATATATATATATATATATATATATATATATATATATATATATATATATATATATATATATATATATATACACACACACACATATACACATACATACATACATACATACACACACACACACACACACACACACACACACACACACACAAAATCACATATATACATATCTCTGAAATGACTACACTACATCTTAGCGGTTTTGCGAATGAGGTACTTTTAAAAAAGGGGGCCTGTCAACTCTGAGGATCCCAATAAACCAGACACATGGGCAGGGTGCTGAATCTGGGAATGTGGGTCTTAGGCCGCCTGCACACGGCAGAGGCAGATTCCACAAGCAGATTTCCACCGTGGAAGACCCGCGATTCAAGGCGGCAACAAATTTAAAATGCCTGCAGACGATCGTGGATTCAAGAGTTTTTCCACATGGATGCAAAGCGGATAGTTCGTGTAGTGTTAAAAAAACCCAAAAAAAAACGCGCCCCCAAGCCCCGCCCTTCGCCACTTCATCTCCAAACAACCAGAGAAGTATCCACCTAAAAATCTGCAATGTGATTGCAGATCGAACGCTTCCGCAGAGATCAACTAAGCCTACCTGCGCTAAAATGGAGCATGCAGCGATTTTATTTCCACATGTGGAAACTGCAAGTGTGTGCGCGGAGCTGCGGAAGCCCACCTTTTCCTATGGGTGCGTATTACAGCGGATTGCGCAATTGCCTTATACTTAGCGCCGTCCCTGCTGTTCATCTGCTATTCGCTGTTGAAATAACCACTGAATTCATTTAATGGACTACGGGCCGCACACAGAACTACCTCTCTCTGCATGTGACACGTACCTCGCAGGATGCATTGCAGCCATGGCTTTTATATTGGGGGGTTAATCCATGAAGCATCCGGGCTCACTGCAGTTTTTTACGCTCCCATAGCCGTTCATTGACTTTTTTGGTCCATGAAAATGGACCCAAATAAAATATGCTGCATATTTTTTTTTAATACAATTTCCCTAAATATCGTAAGTCAATATCTCTGCTCGCCATCAGTGAATGGCAACATTATTTTGTTCATATCCATAAGCTGAAAAACTCGCCCTGCAGTACACAGATCATTAAAGGGGTTGTGCCAAGAGCATGACCCCTTTAATATGTCCTATTAGGACATACAAACGTCATAGAGACATCACCAGCTCGGGACTTTCCTCGATGACGCAGAATAGAGAACCACTCTGTAAAAGCAGCTCCTGTTCTGGTGGACGTTCTGTTGTCCCAAAATTACAAGAGGACTAGTCATGTGAATGGCTGTCCTGTACTACCAAATCTCTCCTGTAGCACCTCCCGCAGGACTTGTGTGGCTACAGCCCCCACAGCCGGAGTCAGCTGATGCCAGGGGTGCAGAGTGTGGGACAGGGAACCCTGCTGTTTGCTCCGGGCGCCACTTTCTTGAAAGGGTTGTTAACTCAGTTAATACAACCCCTTTAAGTGTACAAGAGCCCCGCAGCTCGGGCACAACAGATTTTCTGCCATTAGACGGCTGTGAGATAATGAAAATGGCCACAAGTTGGAACAAAATACCTTAGAAAACGTAACAAAGCCTTACATTATATGCAACTATTAACCTCAACTGAAAGCAGGGAGGACAATACAGTCAGACGTAAGACAGACGATCCAAGGAGCAGCTTTGGACTCACTTAAACATCTTGTAGATGTGGCCGGCAGGTCCGGATACTGGAGAGGACGAGATCGTTCCAATGTCTGCCATGTGGGGCGCAACGCACTCTGTCAGAAGAGACTGCGGAAAAGGCAAATGCAGAAGGAGTCATGTGACCGCAGAAAACGAGATCAGCAGGTGACAGAACACATCATGCAAGAAATGCAGAATACGAGACATCCAAGGAGCCTGCCAGCGCTGGTAGCAGTGTTGGTAGTGGCGGCGTACCTTCAGGGTGCGAGCGGCTGCAGACACGACCTGCGTGTGAGTCGACAGGAGGCAATTCATGGCTGTAGAGAACAGACGAGGGAGGTGGCCGAGGCACAAGTCACTCCGCAACCTGCAAATGGAAACACCACATGACTACAGAACAAGACATTAGCAGGACAAGCTGGCTATTGCCACGTATGGCAGCGTGTGTCATGGGCAGTGGGAGCTGTTTTTTGTTAAACTTCTGCTGTCTCATAACGGGGGTTGCATATGCAATGGCGCCCATATACAATGAATTGTGTTTGGACAGCGTTGCATACAGTACCCATACAAACGTATAAGGCTCTCGCTGCGTGATAAGCGGTAAAATAAGAGCGTGCTGCGGTCTTTTTTACACGCGTATCTACACACAATGTACATACAATAATGTGCATGGATCAATGAAAATCCATGTACTTACTCCGAGTCCATTCACAGCGTATCACACGGTCATACATCGCACGCGTAATACACAGTGAAATCACGCCGGTGGACAGGAGCCCTTCGCGGTTCACTAAAACGAAGGGGGATCGCTGTGCCCCATCAGCCGACATCACTCCTCGCTATCCAAAGAGTCTCAGGGAATCTATGAGTGTTTGCAGACAAGACGTACGGCCGGATGCTTCTGCCCCTTTGCTTTAGCAATAAGTGGGGGGCTCAGCACCCAGACACCAAATGATCAAAACTTTTGACATGTCGCTAAAACCTGTCAAAACTTTTCTAAGACCGCAGTTAGTCATTAGCCGCAACGAGCAGAAATGTATTTTCATGATGTAATTCCGAAAAAACTAACAAACGGGAGCAACTTGTCAGATAGGGGAAGAATCACCCCATAATTCACAGTATTCTCCACTCATGGTCACCACTGCCAGAACAGGATTTTACACGGAGTAACAAAAAATTCTGTGGTTTTCTCAGCTGTGTTATTGGGGGACACAGTGAAGACCTGGGGAAGTTTAAGTGCAGTGGAGCCCCCCCTAGGGGTGGGCCAGGAATACTGGCAAAGCGGTCAAGGTATTGCAGTTTGCAGAATCCTGCGAGTATGAGCACTTCGTAAACGTATGGAGCAAAGACCAGGGCACAGCCTTGCAAACCTGGAGAGCAGAAGCGTTACGGAACACCGACCAGGATGCCCCCACCGCACGTGTAGAGAGTTGTTGGCACGGTAGGCCGCCAAGATCACTAAACTGATCTAGCGGGTGTTCGTGGTTGAGGAACAAAGAATACAAACAGCGGTAAGGTTCCACGTGGAAAAAAATAGATCCACAGTGTCAAGCTTGTGCAGACGACATTTCATAGGGTGTGAAGGCTCCGGACAGAAGGAGAGCAGAATCAGGTCCTCATTGAGGTGGAAGGACGAGACTATCTTGGGCAGAAAAGATGATAATGCAGCGAGCTCGGAAATGCAGTGGACCGAAGGGCTACAAGGAAAGGGACCTTCCAGGATAGCAGATGAAGGGAAATGTCACTCATATGCTTGGAAGGGAAACAATGGCAATCCCTCCAAGACCAATATGGGGTCCTATGCGGTAGCTGTGAGATGGTAAGGAAGGGCAGCATGTGCCCCTCCCTGAAGAAATGTATGTCGTACGAATTTGGAACCATGGGGGCGTTGGAAAAAGACCAATAGTTTACAGACTTGACCCTCTAAGGAGCTGAGGAAGAGAAGGATTCTGGAGACAGAGGAATGCATGGGTTGGGGAGGATGCTTCTTGCACCATCAGAAGTACATCTTCTACACCTTATGGGAGATGCGAGAGGAGGAACGTTTCCTGGCCCTGAGCATAGTCCAGACAATGGGGGCCGCGAACCTATGTGCTTTCAAGACTGTGGATTCAAGAGCCACACTATCAAATGCAGCAGTGTATGCAAATGCAAGTGGTACTATAAGGAGCATTGGGACGCCTCCATCTTGACTGTGCGGTCACGAAATTGATAACTGGCCAGAATCAAAGACCAACGAGTCAGACAGGCGGATGGCTCAGAATTCAAGTACACTGATGTGGAGGGAAGATTCCCAGTTGGTCCACTGTCACGCTAAGGATCCTCCCCTCCAGAACTAAGAGACTAGAGCCTGTGGGCATCATTTTCCAACTAAGGGAGCGTGCCCAGTCAGGTTCAGAGCCGTGTAGGGGCATAGTGGTGGGGGCTGACCCTGAAGCAGGCAGTTAGTGCAAAGAGGCTCCGCTGACCGCATAAGAATTTGGTGCAATAACAGGAGCATGCATGTGTCATAATGGCCATGCTCCGTATAATGGGATCCCCCCGAAAATTCGACCTTGCAGTTGGGTGTACAGAGGTAAAAAATGCCTACCACAATGTGATAGTGACATGTCGAGAGCTACAGGTGGAGCAGCCACCTACAGCAGAGGAGCTGCAGGAGAACGGCATCCAGGAGGGTAGATGCGGGAAAATAGGAGGCGGAACCAATCACTAGACGCAGAATTCCCACCCCCGGATGTGGGTCTTGGCCAACCACATGGAAGTCAGATCCAAGTGCCTATCAGAGCAGATCACATTCCCTGCACCAATACGTCTCTTTCTCATGATGCAAAAAGGGCTAGCAAGAAGTGCTCAAAAAAATCATGGAAAGGCGAGAAGAGGAAGCGACCGAAAACCCGCCGGACACTAAGAATCGTCGTGCGATTGTGGCTACAAGAGGCAATCAGAATGTTAGATGGCCCTGAAAAAGCAGTTTGAACTCCCCATGAGCACGGCACAGAGAAGGTCCCTCCCTGAGAGAGAAGTGTGCGCGCAGTCCCCCCAAACACTCCAAGGGGCTGCAGGATCTGAAAGACCAGCAGCAGGAAGGTCTTCCTCCTGTGGACACTATGCTAAAATTGATTTAGCAGGAGGAATATGGCTGGTAGGAAGAGTCAACTGTTTGCCTCCTAGTAGCAGGAGCCATACCTGAGGTCTTCGCTGTGTCCCCCAATGACACTGCCAAGAATCTGGCTGTATCAACAACACGAACCTGAGAAATACAAGACGTATCTGCCATAGAGTGGTGAAATTACAGGACTGCAGCGACATCCAACTACAAAGCAACATGTCTACAGGAGTCAACTAGCATTTTTTTTTAGGGGTTCTCCCAGACTTTAACATTGATGGTCTTTCCAGGTTTAGCTTGGTGAGGGTCCCAATTGGTACAGCTTCAAATAGCATGTAGATCGACAAACGAATGTTCCTGCCTTATTTTTGGGCAGAGTACAAGGCCCTTAAAGGGGTTGTCTCGCGGCAGCAAGTGGGGGTATACCCTTCTGTATGGCCATATTAATGCACTTTGTAATATACATCGTGCATTTAATATGAGCCATACAGAAGTTATTCACTTACCTTCCCTGCGCTGGCGTCCCCGTCGCCATGGTGCCATCTAACTTCAGCGTCTAATCGCCCGATTAGACGCGCTTGTGCAGAAGGGTCTTCTGCCTTCGGGTCTGCCTGGCAGCAGCGGATTTCTGGCTCCGCCCCCTTCTACGCATCATCGCATAGCTCCGCCCCATGATGTGTGCCGATTCCAGCCTCCTGATTGGCTGGAATCGGTACACGCGACGGGGCGGAGCTAAGTGATGACGCGTAGAAGGGGGCGGAGCCAGAACACCGCTGCTGCCGAACCGAGTCGAAGGCAGAAGACCCTTCTGTGCAAGCGCGTCTAATCGGGCGATTAGACGCTGAAGTTAGACGGAGCCATGGAGACGGGGACGCCAGAGCAGGGAAGGTAAGTGAATAACTTCTGTATGGCTCATATTTAATGCACGATGTATATTACAAAGTGCATTAATATGGCCATACAGAAGTGCATAACCCCACTTGCTTTCGCGAGACAACCCCTTTAAGGATTGACCATCAACGTTAAAGTCCCTTTAAGCCTTTTCCTCATATACTATAAGTAATTCTCTTACCGGGACAAATTGATGTGAGCTTGTTCCATCACCGCCAGCCACGCCAGCAGCGGCTGCAGGTCATTCTCATGGGGGAGATAGTCGTACAGGGCCTGTCACAGTAAAGAGTATATATCAGATTGTCCATACAATATGCTGTAACACTGCATGTCATATGGAATAACAGAACATCGATGGCTATACTCACAGTGATGATCTGGGCATTGAGCTCTGCAGTTAGCGCTTGAACGCTCGGCTTAGAGTTGAAGAGGGCATGAAAAGCTTGCATGGCACAGGCGGTGATCAGCTGCGGAGCGGAGAAGTGTGCAGGTTAGAGACGTACAGTGGCATGTAACTTACGGTAATGTGACTAGTGGGACAAACCCACAACCTCTGAATTGCTCATTGGTCCTGTGAAACACATTACAGAGGTCAAACACTTACAGAGTCGTGCTTGAGAGAGAAATGCCCTTCCTTCTGGAGTATAGCCATTTTGCTTGCAGCTCATTGCATTACAGGGTCGCCCAGGACTGAACTACGGATGACTTGTCCTCCAGATAGGTCATCAATGGTCGATTATGGAGACCCCCACCGATCAGCTACCATCTGGCCCACTGTCAGTGTGAACAGAGCAGGAAGCGGACAGCTCCGTACATATTGCAATGGCTCAAATTTGTAATGCAAGCAGAGCTTCCACTGAATTCAATGGAACATGTAGGCGACACAATGACTCTCCTCCAGAGGTCGGCAACCTCTTATATTAAAAGTAAAGCGGATTTATTGTATTGAGGTACACAAAAAAACACCCCACTCACCACGTGACTCAAGGTCATGACTTTCAACAGAGTCTCGCAACAGGACTTCACCAAACTGACCGGGAAACACGGCAGGACATCCTTCAGCAGCGTCAGCATGTGCAGGGTGGTGGTGGCTTCTTTACTGCCTGTGTAAAGCATGAAGATAACAAATACATTGGAGAGGTTTTATCACAGTCACTTATACAATGAATGGCCCCTTTATTAGAGCCCCGGCCCTCTGATGATTGGAGCTTCCCTGTATGGAAATGATCCCCGTGACTGCAGAGTGCAGAATAAAATCATGTGACAAAAGTTTTCTGTGGGTCAGTCTCAGTGTGAATCCACATTAGATGAGAAAATCCAGCGATCTGAGCGACTTTCAACGAGGCCGGGTCATCGGTGCTAGACTAGGCAGGGCGTCACTGCCAACCACATGGGGTTTTCCAGTGCAGCGGTGTGGAGAGTTTACCAAGAATGGTGTGATCAAGGAAAAACCATCAAGCAAATGGAGATCCTGTGCATGGGAATAACTCGTAGCCAAAGGGGGTCAGAGGAGGTTGTCAAGACTTGAATAAACGCTGTAAAGTCAAGCAAAGTGTAGCAGAGTACACGGCCGGTGCTCCAACTAACATGTCAGAACGCACACCTTGCTGGTCTTTAACAAAGATGGGCTATAACATTCCTTCCCCCATCTTCTCCTGGCTCATTCAGGCGCCCGAGTCACCTCACCGTAAGACGTCCGGATCCTCTTCTTCCTGCTATGCAGCGTCCATTCTCTGCATTCTAGTTCCAGCAAGTCAGTGTACCTGGTCACTAGTGACGTAGCGTTCATAGTATATGAACACTCGTGTCGAAACACTACGCATGTGCAGTCAAGGCAATAGCCCACGCCTGTGCGCTAAAGCAGGCTGCCTAGGTTTCGGCATTCCCTGCTAGGCAGTGAACGCTACATTACTAGTGACCAGGTACACTGACCTGCAGGAAGGAGACTGACGAGAATGGACGCTACATCACAGGAAATAGAAGAATCGGCCAGCTGGAGGTGACGTGACCCGGGGGAACTGGAGGAGCCAGGAGAAGATCGGCGAGGAGAAGATGCGGTAAGAAGACTGACGGAGGAGGAACAGGCAAGTATACAATTTTTTTTCTCTTCCAACGACAGAACCCCTTTAAGTCGGGGTCTAAGGGGCTGCTCAGGAATAGTGGGAGCAGCTGACAGGTCTCCACTAAAACGTGACCCATTATATAGTTGAAAATGACAATGAAAGCAAGTATGGAGCCCCCCCCCCCCCCTCTGGTCCTAGAACGCTTAGCTTCCTAGCCTTTCATTGTCTACAGTTGCGCAGTAATGAAGATAACGGACCTCTGCATTACTGACTACAGGTAATTAGCATCCATAGCTCTTACTCTCCAGGTCACTTACCTCCAGACTTCTCAATTTCCTGGATACAAAATTTAGCTGTAGATTGAGCAGCCGGATGGTGAGCGATGAGCGAATCGGTAAACATGAACTCGCTGCCTTTTAAAATTGAGCATACGCCGAGCTGAGCCGCCTTGCGAATCTAGTGAGTCACAGAAAAGCAAAACACCACAATAAAGCATAAAACGCCATTATAACTTCATATGGTATTGTAAGCTCGCTCAGACTTACCTTTGGCTTTGCATGGACAGTGAAGCTCAATAACCCGTGGTACGTCTGCAGCGTGGAAGGGTAACTCCACACAGAGAGGTCCTGTTTGCGTAACAGCACAGCCAGGGAAGAGATGATCTATGGCCAAGACATAAATCAGGTTTCTAGGAGGGTTTTGTAGCAACAAACACGTAAAGAGGTACAAGAAATTCAATTTTGATCCAGTGTCACATCAGCCTTGAAGGCAGAGCATACAATGGTTATAGGATACGGCACTGCTCTACCTACCTGCAGGTTAATCATAGCTGTTACCTACAACTACCAGAAGGGGGCAGTTCTCCGTTTCCAAATCCCCGGTATGCCACGTCTGTTGCGGATTGGTCACAGATTTTGTTGGGCATTTCACCCTTTGCAACGCAGTGTATGAAATATGACAAAATCCACAACACACATGTGGGATCTGCAGGTGACACACAGCAAAATCCACGATAGAAGAGATACTACTTACCCATTTAACAGCAGAGACGCTGCCACCATTAGCCTGTGATGCCAAGATGTCCATAAATGCTTTACTGGTGTCGGAAAACTTCTTAATCAGCACGGGACCGGGTACCCTGGCAGGCGATACACATGGTCAGGGCATTGCAAAGAATTACTTCTTGCAATATAATAAGATTTGATGCACCTTATTATCAAAAATTTAAAAGGGGGCTGTACCAGAATTTACTGAAGGCCCTTTTACACGGGCCAACAGTCTTTTCAGTGACTGCATGAGCGCTGACATCACCGCCAAGGTCGTTAACGCTCGTGCAGTGCTTTCACACTGAAAGACTTGCCGGCGGCTCGCTGGCTTCTCGTCAACTTCTCGCTCAGCGCTTCCTATGGGAAGCTTTCAGACGGCATGAGAAGCCAGCAATCTAGTGAGTGCTAATGAGGGCGTTTAGGCTGACCGTAAAGTCGGCCTAAACGACCACTAAAGACAAGTGAGCGATAGTTTCACCTTCACACTGAATGATTATCGCTCACTTTGGCCGTTTGAACGAATCTTGAGTGATCATTGTTGCGCGTAAAAGGGTCTTACTATCTGTAGGTTAGGTGATAAAAGTCAGACTGGCGGGGGGGCTCACCACTGAGACCTCCAAAGATCCCAAGAATGGGGGACCCCTCGCTGTAGCCCCTGCATTGAGGAGCATCAGCCGAGCACACTGATGCGGCTCCATTGGTTTCAAAGGGACTGCCAGAGATAGCTAAACACATGTATTTGGCGATCTCCAGCAGTAAGCATGCTCAGCCGTCGCTCGATTCAAGCTTCTCCTCACTAGGAGGGTCTGCAGTGAGACGGAGAGGGGAATATGTTCTCAGGATTAATGATGAGACCTCAGATGATCAGACTTAGCACTTCGCCTTTGAATAGGTGATAAAAGGCAATTCGAAGCAACCTCTAAAGATAAACCCACTGACCTCTTCATAACCAGATTGAGCAGATAGGTGACTGCAGCCAAGGACTCCGAGGATTCAACCGCTTCCAGGGTCGTCATCTGGGAGCAAACAGCAGATTAGTCTAATGAACTACATATGCAAAATCCCAAGACTGCACCCAATTGTTACGCCGCCGACCTGCAATGGAGAAGCCGCTTGCTTGCTCTAGCTACATTGACTCTCTAACATATTGCAATGACTTTAGAGATCTGACACAGTGTGCGATAAGAAGCGGCGATTGCTTTACAACACAGATAAAGCCTGCTGTCCGGTGAATATGTTATGGCCGTTACCGAAGCCATACAGTAAAAGCAATATAAGGCGACAGACGCTGCTTCTCCTCAGTCTATGGGGAGGAGGAACTCACCAGTGCGGCAAAGTATTCCGTTTCCGTCTCGCTTCCTCCCTGGGAGCGGATCACTTCAGTCACAGCAGCCAGCACCGCGCAAATCTAACAGGTAAGAAGAAAGTGAAAGAGTCAGATTTAGTGATACAACTGCATCTCGCCCATAAACTATCACATGCGGCCAGTCATCTGATTACTGACTAGTAAAGGGAAGCCTGCCGTCTAGTGACAGACGTGCCGACTTCAGAATAGAAGACCGCGCAATTGTTATGGTGCATTGGTAGTCAGTAGAGATGAGCGAGTATACTCGCTAAGGCTAACTACTCGAGCGAGTAATGTGCCTTATTCGAGTACCTGCCCGCTCGTCTCTAAAGAATCGGCTGCCGTAGGGGGGAGAGCGGGGAGGAACGGAGGGGAGATCTCTCCCTCCCTCTCGCCCGCTCCCCCCCGCAACTCACCTCTCACCCTCGCCGGCCCCCGAATCTTCAGAGACGAGCGGGAGGATACTCGACTAAGGCACTACTCGTTTGAGTAGTTAGCCTTAGCAAGTATGCTCGCTCATCTCTAGTAGTCAGAAGCGCTGGGCCGTGAGAGTGCATCCATAGTCCGAGGCCCAACACGCTGTTGATTTGTTTTATCACATAAGAACAATGAAGCCCAGCTCACCAGTCTTCTCCCTCCAGGAAAGCCAAACGGCTCCCACTGCGTTCCTGGTCTGTACCAACAGCAGAACTCAGGGGCTGGCAGCAGCCAATCAGAGGCTGCGGTGTCTTTGCTCCAAAATCCGGGCATCATGGTACCCAAAATGTGACGGCCGACGCCAGGAGAAGAAGCAGTGACACTTTGGTCTCTGATTGGCTGATGCATCCACCTGACTTCCAGATCTGTACTGACAGCAGATTACCGTGGTAATTGCGGTTTCCCAGGGGAAGGAGACGGGCGAGTATGGCTCCGTTTGTTATTTTATCGCATGGCCAGGTATTATATTACAGGAACTCCGAGAGGTTGGGCGGAGGGATTTTACTGGTCCTGGAGGCTCAAACTAGTTACATCACTAAGGAGTTAAAATGCACTTGGGGTGGGGAAGATCTGCGCCAAATATATTTTCTAGAGACAAATTAAAAATCTATGATAAAAGTGACATTTTCAGAGAGTTTTCTAATTTTAATGTGACTTACGGGGGTGGACGATTTGCCACGATCCAAAGTTATTCCCTGCCCACGACTGCTGGGCTAGGACCAGAATCAGCGAAGAGTCGGCTGTAACGGTACGCAGCCACTTTCGGTGTGACAGGTCATCTATAAACGGGTTTTATGGGGCAAAGATATTGACAAGCCAACCTCAGAATAGATCGTGGGGTCCACCTCACGTGATCCCTACCTATCACTACTAGGCCTTAATAGAGAGTGGTCCTGAGCGGGGACCCCCTTCATTGGCATTCATGTTACCCAATAGGGCACATGAACTAGGCTCTTAGTCAGTCATCTGTCATCCAATCAGAGTACAGAAGCAATGCAGTAATCAGAACTAGTGAGACCCACAAAACACTTCCAGGACTTCTTTACCTCTTTATGAGCCGCCGAGTTGGACTCCCAGTATCTCTGGACTTTACCAAAGGTAACATTGGTGCAGTCTGTCAAGCCGCTGAGGAAGGTGGCGCCGGACTTCTCTGTCACCGCCATTTCCGCGTCCTCTTCCATGTCTTCATCGGGCTTCTTCTGTATGGAGAATGACCCATGCTGGAGGTCATTGTGCAGCTTTAGCGCGTCTACAGTCAGGTCACTTTTACCTGGAATGAGGGTGGAGATAAGAATTAGGTTTGGGCACATGTGGGATGATTTTTCTACCCTTCATATGACTCCCCAAGACTATACTACAGGGCGGCTTTACACGGGGCAACCATCCTCTGAATAGTCGCTGGAGCGTATGAACGAGTATTGCGCTTTAACCCAGAGACTGGTGCGAACTGTTGGGAACATTTACTTTGGCGGTCATTGGCTTACGGTGCTGCGGTGAGTGCAACGACGAAGACCAAATCAGCCGGAGGCCGCAGCGGCGAGTGTTCAAGGACCAGCAGGGACCACTCCGCTAAGGAGCACTCACATTTAATGGTGTTTTCAAGAAGCAATGGTGGAAATTTGCTAAGCTCTGCATTTCCGACGTTGGACTTAATATGATATCCGTTGAGCCCACGAGGAGCTGCAGGCCTCTTCAGGCGTTCAGCACGTCCCGGCAGCTCCGTGCGTTTTTTCGAGAAAGTGTTGGGGCTGGTGTAAAACGCTGCAAAAGTTTGTGCAAATATCTGCTTGCACAAGAAATTGTGTTTTTTTTTTTTGTTTTTTTTTTACACAAAGAACTGCAGTAAAAAGTTCTGTAAATGCGCCCCCCAAAAAAACAAAAAAAAAAGCCAGCACTTGGCGGGCGGAGCATGCCAAACGAACACATGCCTCCCTCCCTGTGAAGCAATTGGCTGGTCAGACAATCAACCAGTGACTAGTGAGTGAATTCCCGCTTGCTCCCCGGTTGGTGGCCGTGCTTGCACGGGACGCCTGCCGCTTACATTCCCTCCATAGAGGGATTTGGATGATCGATGCTCCGTGTAAAGTCTCCCATAGGCCGGTCTCACATGACTGGATTCCTATGGCAGAATCCGCGTCCGGCGATCGCACGGAGGATCCACAGCTAACTGCATTCATTGGAGAGGTATGGAAAAAAATATATATCGCTTTTTGCTTCACACTTGGAGAAATTAATTTTCTCCCTCTGCTCCCAAGAATCGCAGCACGCTCTATTTTGCTGCAGACTGCCTCCATTGAAGTCGATTAACATTGCGGATGGCCTGCGGTTATCTTTGTCATCGCCTAGCGACCGCACGGGAAAAAACACTTAAAAAAAAAATCTGTACTGCCCATGATCGACGGGCGAGCGTCCACGGTCATGCGCAATACAGAAGCAGGTACATGGGGTCGTTGGATGGGGTCACAGCCGGATTTTGCTGCGGGAGCTCATGAGAGCCTGGCCTTAGGGTCCTTTTAGATGAGCTGATTCTCAGGTGACGTCACCGCTGGGGGTTCGCTCTCGGGCAGCCTGACGAGAGACAGATACAGCGTTCGCTCAAGAGAGAACCGTCAAGTCTTTTACATTCACTGTATAAGAATGAGCGGACGAGCGCTGCTTAAATCGAGGGAGCCAACAATGGAATTAATGCCTGCGAACGGTTCCCATTCTGCGCTCGCTCCTCTGTAGACGGAACGCTTCCCATTCTGCGCTCGCTCCTCTGTAGACGGAACGCTTCCCATTCTGCGCTCGCTCCTCTGTAGACGGAACGCTTCCCATTCTGCGCTCGCTCCTCTGTAGACGGAACGCTTCCCATTCTGCGCTCGCTCCTCTGTAGACGGAACGCTTCCCATTCTGCGCTCGCTCCTCTGTAGACGGAACGCTTCCCATTCTGCGCTCGCTCCTCTGTAGACGGAACGCTTCCCATTCTGCGCTCGCTCCTCTGTAGACGGAACGCTTCCCATTCTGCGCTCGCTCCTCTGTAGACGGAACGCTTCCCATTCTGCGCTCGCTCCTCTGTAGACGGAACGCTTCCCATTCTGCGCTCGCTCCTCTGTAGACGGAACGCTTCCCATTCTGCGCTCGCTCCTCTGTAGACGGAACGCTTCCCATTCTGCGCTCGCTCCTCTGTAGACGGAACGCTTCCCATTCTGCGCTCGCTCCTCTGTAGACGGAACGCTTCCCATTCTGCGCTCGCTCCTCTGTAGACTGAACGCTTCCCATTCTGCGCTCGCTCCTCTGTAGACTGAACGCTTCCCATTCTGCGCTCGCTCCTCTGTAGACTGAACGGCTCCCATTCTGCGCTCGCTCCTCTGTAGACTGAACGGCTCCCATTCTGCGCTCGCTCCTCTGTAGACTGAACGGCTCCCATTCTGCGCTCGCTCCTCTGTAGACTGAACGGCTCCCATTCTGCGCTCGCTCCTCTGTAGACTGAACGGCTCCCATTCTGCGCTCGCTCCTCTGTAGACTGAACGGCTCCCATTCTGCGCTCGCTCCTCTGTAGACTGAACGGCTCCCATTCTGCGCTCGCTCCTCTGTAGACTGAACGGGTCCTCATTCTGCGCTCGCTCCTCTGTAGACTGAACGGTCCTCATTCTGCGCTCGCTCCTCTGTAGACTGAACGGTCCTCATTCTGCGCTCGCTCCTCTGTAGACTGAACGGTCCTCATTCTGCGCTCGCTCCTCTGTAGACTGAACGGTCCTCATTCTGCGCTCGCTCCTCTGTAGACTGAACGGTCCTCATTCTGCGCTCGCTCCTCTGTAGACTGAACGGTCCTCATTCTGCGCTCGCTCCTCTGTAGACTGAACGGTCCTCATTCTGCGCTCGCTCCTCTGTAGACTGAACGGTCCTCATTCTGCGCTCGCTCCTCTGTAGACTGAACGGTCCTCATTCTGCGCTCGCTCCTCTGTAGACTGAACGGTCCTCATTCTGCGCTCGCTCCTCTGTAGACTGAACGGTCCTCATTCTGCGCTCGCTCCTCTGTAGACTGAACGGTCCTCATTCTGCGCTCGCTCCTCTGTAGACTGAACGGTCCTCATTCTGCGCTCGCTCCTCTGTAGACTGAACGGTCCTCATTCTGCGCTCGCTCCTCTGTAGACTGAACGGTCCTCATTCTGCGCTCGCTCCTCTGTAGACTGAACGGTCCTCATTCTGCGCTCGCTCCTCTGTAGACTGAACGGTCCTCATTCTGCGCTCGCTCCTCTGTAGACTGAACGGTCCTCATTCTGCGCTCGCTCCTCTGTAGACTGAACGGTCCTCATTCTGCGCTCGCTCCTCTGTAGACTGAACGGTCCTCATTCTGCGCTCGCTCCTCTGTAGACGGAACGGTCCTCATTCTGCGCTCGCTCCTCTGTAGACTGAACGGTCCTCATTCTGCGCTCGCTCCTCTGTAGACTGAACGGTCCTCATTCTGCGCTCGCTCCTCTGTAGACTGAACGGTCCTCATTCTGCGCTCGCTCCTCTGTAGACTGAACGGTCCTCATTCTGCGCTCGCTCCTCTGTAGACTGAACGGTCCTCATTCTGCGCTCGCTCCTCTGTAGACTGAACGGTTCTCATTCTGCGCTCGCTCCTCTGTAGACTGAACGGTCCTCATTCTGCGCTCGCTCCTCTGTAGACTGAACGGTCCTCATTCTGCGCTCGCTCCTCTGTAGACTGAACGGTCCTCATTCTGCGCTCGCTCCTCTGTAGACTGAACGGTCGGACACTTTTATTCGATTGAACGTTTCCTTAAATGTTAATTGTTCCGTCTAACAGCAGCTTTAGTTGTGAATTCACTCTAAGGCCGGGCTCACACAGCCGCACATGCTGCATGCCGCCCCCAAGCGACACGAGCGCGGCACGTAGCCCGTATGTAACGACGATGTGTACTTGCTGCGTGCCGCCAATCGCCCTGCACTGTGACACGCTCCAAAACAGAACATGCTGCCATTTATTTGGGCAGTATTTTCACAATTCGTCTGAGCGGCACCATGTACGTGCAGGCCGATTGCTACTGCGTATTACTCACGTGGCTAATGCACAATCAGCGTACGATTATGTGAGCCCGCCATAACTGTATAGGCAGCTCTTGCGAGACCAGCATATGGAGGCGATGCACCACCGCACCAACAATCTGATGAAAAACAAAAAGCCCTGAGGAGAAAGATCATTCTGAGTCTCCAGACCCCGCAGAGGCGCGGATGCAGTGCGCCGCGGCCCGGCCCCCGCGCAGAGGCGCGGATGCAGTGCGCCGCGGCCCGGCCCCCGCGCAGAGGCGCGGATGCAGTGCGCCGCGGCCCGGCCCCCGCGCAGAGGCGCGGATGCAGTGCGCCGCGGCCCGGCCCCCGCGCAGAGGCGCGGATGCAGTGCGCCGCGGCCCGGCCCCCGCGCAGAGGCGCGGATGCAGTGCGCCGCGGCCCGGCCCCCGCGCAGAGGCGCGGATGCAGTGCGCCGCGGCCCGGCCCCCGCGCAGAGGCGCGGATGCAGTGCGCCGCGGCCCGGCCCCCGCGCAGAGGCGCGGATACAGTGCGCCGTGGCCTGGCCCCCGCAGAGGCGGATACAATGTAACACTTCCTGACAAGTCTGGCAGCTGCTACAATGTAACAACCTGGACTGTGGGGACTGAACACAATGTATCCACTTGTCAGCTGCGCGGTACTAGTAATATACATGGGTGCGGCCCCCGAATGTGACCTCATTCACCCGTTCAGCGAAACCTGCACCAATTCTGTGTCACATTCCACCCCCATCACCCCGCTGTAGTCCGGCCCACATGGAGGGGTTTTTAATACACATGCAGAAATAAGTAATGAAGTTCTGACATGTCCCATCCTGACAGGATTCTCAGCGGTTCCTGCATGAATCGCACGTCAGGCGGTCAGCACACAGTATTGCGCACTGAGAAGAGCTAAAGCCGCATGCAGATTTGTAGCCATTTGTATTACTGCAGCAGCTTCCTCTCCACCCCCGGTGTATCCCGGCTCTGGCAGCAGGGGCTGCTGGAAACCCCCTATAACAGTGCCGGCCACCTTATATACAGTCCGGTGAGGCATCTACAACTCCCTAATACACGCTCTGCGGTGGTTTGCTTCTTTCCGGCTCCCTGAATGGCAGATATGAAAGCCGCCCTGTATATAGACAGTACTGCCCGCTCACGTAGCCCCCCGCCCTGTATATAGCCAGTACTGCCCGCTCACGTAGCCCCCCGCCCTGTATATAGCCAGTACTGCCCGCTCACGTAGCCTCCCCGCCCTGTATATAGCCAGTACTGCCCGCTCACGTAGCCCCCCGCCCTGTATATAGCCAGTACTGCCCGCTCACGTAGCCCCCCGCCCTGTATACAGCCAGTACTGCCCGCTCACGTAGCCCCCCGCCCTGTATATAGCCAGTACTGCCCGCTCACATAGCCCCCTGCCCTGTATACAGCCAGTACTGCCCGCTCACGTAGCCCCCCGCCCTGTATATAGCCAGTACTGCCCGCTCACATAGCCCCCCGCCCTGTATATAGCCAGTACTGCCCGCTCACGTAGCCCCCCGCCCTGTATATAGCCAGTACTGCCCGCTCACGTAGCCCCCCGCCCTGTATATAGCCAGTACTGCCCGCTCACATAGCCCCCCGCCCTGTATATAGCCAGTACTGCCCGCTCACGTAGCCCCCCGCCCTGTATATAGCCAGTACTGCCCGCTCACGTAGCCCCCCGCCCCGCCCTGACCGCATGTAGCAGACCGCTGCCAGCAGTTTATACACACTACTGTTGAGGCCAGTGATAGGCTGCAATAGTCATGTGACACATGAGGTCATCACTTCCTGCATCAATGGCGCTCATCAGAAGGCAATCTGCAAGGAAGTCCTCTAAGGGATCAGGCTGCGGCCCCACGACTACGTGTCCCGGGCAACGAGGCGTCTCATGACTCCCGGCGGAGCTGCAGCGGCCGGGCTGACTGACCGCTTGCGTTCACAGAATCCGCCGCCGGTTCTTCCACATGAATTTCAAACTGAGGCAAGAACCGCGCAGTACGTCTCTGCGACGGCGGGCGGATAATAAGCAGTGAAGCCACAAAGATCTGTCCGTTTTCAATGGCCGCCTCCATGTGCGGCGTTCCCGGCGCAGACTAAACATCAAAAATCAACACAACAGCAGTGCCATTTAAATTCTGCAATGTATAAACTTTGGCGCAATTTCCACTGAAATTAACAGGATGACCATTTGCCGCAGAATCGGAGCGGATCGCGAATCAAAAAGCGAAAAGCCGCCGTTAAGCGTATCCGTAAAAATGAGGCTACAATCTTCCGGAACATTCCACGGTAGAAGCCATCGTACGAAGTCCATCTGTATAACTGCGGCAGGCACCCGGCCGCGCTGCGCGTCCCTGGAGTTCTGCTGCGGATCGGCCGTGGATTTGGGTTAGCGACGGCCTAAATCCACGTGCGGAATTCCGACGCGGCTTCATGTGACATGTTAGAACTAAACCCGCGTGCGGATGCACAGCAAGAACCGCGCCAAAGTACTGTGGATCCCGGCTTCGGTTGTGGGACCGTATGGAGAATTCTGCAGCGGAACGCGTTGTCAGCGCGGATCTAAACCGCCAAGCGCATTACAGCGCCACACAACCAAACTTACGTGAAACCGAGTGGCCACGTAGTCAGCTGGCGGAAGCTCCCCCCTGCCAGCCTCACCACCCTGCCCAGCACTGCTCACCTGACGGGCGGCTGAAGAAGCGGCTCCTTGCTGCCTCCCGGTGCCGCTTGGCCTCGGGGTTCGTCTCGCTGCTGTGTCCCTTCTTCCAGCGCTTCACTTTCCCGGCGGTACCGGAGCGGAGCTTCCCCGTCTTCCCCATGACTCCACGCTGGATCCACGTGCGGCCTCCACACAGCCGTCACTTCCGCAGCGCAGGACTCTATGGTGCGGACGGGACTGCGGCGCACTGCCCTCTGGCGGCCGGCAGCATACTGCAGGTGCGGGTCCTCCTGGGAGATTCTACAATTTACAGGGCTGAAACAATGTAGTAAAACGTATAAATGTGTTACTTCTATAATTATACCGACCGGTAGACTAAAGCCAACATGTCACTTGTATCATATGTTCAATACTGTAAGAACAAAACTCTGAAAATAGTCACAGAATTTGTTTTCTATTACACCCCCAAAATGATAACGTTTAGGGCTCGTCCTCAGGGAGGTTTCAGACGACCGTATGCGCAAATATGTGATGTATTTGTGCAAGAACTGGTTGATTCGTGTGTGTGTGTGTCTGCGCATAGTACTGTACCTTTTGCGCACGCAGGGCCAGTTCACACACGGGCGACTCACCCCGTCAATGGATTAAAGGCTATTTTACCAGTAATGGGACTACATTTGGTGACCTCTAGAGATGAGCGAGTATACTCACTAAGGCACATTCCTCGAGTGAGTAGTGCCTTAGCCGAGTATCTCCCCGCTCGTCTCTAAAGATGCGGGGGGCGGGGGAGAGCAGGGAGGAACAGAGGGGAGATCTCTCTCTCCCCCCTGCTCCCCGACGCAACTCACCTGTTACCCCCGCCGGCCCCCGATAGAGACGAGCGGGGAGATACTCGGCTAAGGCACTACTCGCTCGAGTAATGTGCCTTAGCGAGTATACTCGCTCATCTCTAGTGACCTCTATTTGACCTTCTAAGGCTTTTTTTCCTATATCTGCTCGACTCCGTCACCATGAGCCACCGGCTGGCACCACTGAGGTCCTCAGTCATTGTGGTGTGGCACTCTAGAAGCTTGTGACATGGCAGTTCTAGGTGATCCTGTACACCCAGTATATACAGCCCTGTTGTGGCCACCATTACTGTGATTTCTCATAATTGTGTTACTCCTATGAGACATGAAAACCACTATCAGGATTCGAAACCAGGAGCTCCTGTGCTGCAGGTGTCGGCTCTCCCTGAGCTATTCAGAGAGTTGGACAGCTCCCCTGCATGACCTTGTCCATGTTTCTTTGCTCTTGGTCCATTTCCCTGTTTTGGCTCCACCCTATTCCTGATTGGATGCTCTATAAAAGCCTGGCTCTTCCACATCCGCATTGTGAGATTATTGAGTTCCCAGCCAGTAGCCAAGCTCCACCACGTGCCTGCTTCTCCACACCATGAACTGATACCTACCTGGCCTTCCTATGACTACACTACCTGCCTGCTCCTCCACACTACGAACTGATACCTACCTGTTACCGACCTCTGGCCTTCCTCTGACTACACTACCTGCCTGCTTCTCCACACTACAAACTGATACCTACCTGTTACCGACCTCTGGCCTTTCTCTGACTACACTACCTGCCTGCTCCTCCACAATGCAAACTGATACCCATCTGTTACTGACCTCTGGCCTTCCTCTGACTACACTACCTGCCTGCTCCTTCACACTACAAACTGATACCTACCTGTTACCAACCTCTGGCCTACCTCTGACTATGCTACCTGCCTGCTCCTCCACACCATAAACTGATACCTACCTCTTACCGACCTCTGGCCTTCCTATGACTACACTACATGCCTGCTCCTCCACACTATGAACTGATACATACCTGTTACTGACCTCTGGCCTTCCTATGACTACACTACGTGCCTGTTCCTCCACACTACAAACTGATATCTTCTTGTTACTGACCTCTGGCTTTATTGACCACGCTATCTGTCCGCTTGGGTTTACAACAAGAGACTCGAACCCGCACCAGCTTGTTACAACCACATTGATAGGACTATATGTGAGCATGAAGGGCCAGTCCACATAACTGTCTCCAGGGCATCACTGTTGTATATAGACACCTTATTATGGTTTCCTGAGATGATGGAAGATGTTGGTTCTTACAGATATGAAGCCTCAACAGTTACCTGCACAGGCAGATTAGCTCCACAGCGTTTACACCACCTGTATTCATTATCAAGGCCATTCCTAATGTTGTGTGCTGTATGAATGTTATTACTGTGTACTGTCACTTTAAGAAATATTTGCCATCTACCTGCCACCAATCAGAGACTGCCTGTTTCCATTGCTGCTGTTAAGTTACTTAATATAGTTTGTTGGGAAGCACCTATAAATACGCCTCGCCCAACCGCCTTATGCGCTGTTACATCACCAGGACGCCTCCACAAAGCCGGACCCCTCAGCCAGAGCAGAGCATATGTTTGATGGATACTCAGTGCAACTGTAACCTGCTGGCCTTTTATATTTGCACCGTGCTGCAACCTTTACTATAGTATAATAAACCTTATAGGTTGTCACATTTGAAAGGACCTTGTTGTTTGATCGGACGCAGGATGACATCTTGTCTACGTCTGACCATAAATAGGATGGTATGACCAATATTACATGTTTTCTGATGATTGTGACTCTCACACGTAATTTCACGGACTTTCTGTAGACTCCATGATTTTTCGGGAGCGCGCTGTGGGGATAGACTGTTTTGCTTCAGTTGTATCTGGGAGATATATTTACTGTGTCCATTGGAAGCAAGGGAGACATTTCTGTTTGCATTGATTGCATTAGGCACATGGGGACATGAATTTAGAAGTTGAGCGGATCCACATCCGCTGCTGTGAGGAGTCAATGGGATGACAGAGGGAGTGCTCTTCCTCTGTGTAATCCCTTATGTGCCATGGTTGCTATGACACGGGCATGTAAGGAGTTATATATATATATATATATATATATATATATTGTGAGAAGGTGACCAGCAAAGTGCTGGAGGGCATATATATTTCGCCTAGGATGCTCTCCTATGAGGCTTTGGGGAGCACTTGGCCAGGTACGTGCCACCGAGCAGCCTGGCCTCGGTGGAGGAAGCCGGCAGTATGGCATAAGTAGCATTAAGTTACTGACACGGTGTAGTAAGTAAGTGGCTCCAAGCCGCATAATCCGGGCCGGCTTTTCCTGGAGTGACCAAAGTGAAGGGTGGGATGGTCACTCCCACGTACCAGGTGGGGCTGGTACCAGGCCTTATAAAGCCTGGGCCTACAGGGCCAGCAGGAAAGCGTCTGGCTGAGAGCCAGAGAGAGGGCTCTGTGGAGCAGGAGCCCGGCTAGCCCAGCGTGTGGGCTGAGAGAGCTGAGACCTTTGCAGGTCTGAGAGGCCTGGCTGGCTGTGTGCAGGAGCCATTTTGTTACCACTGTGTAGACAGGGACGCTCCATGTATAGTAAGTGCTCAGACGAGCAGGATTTACTTTGTGTTTGCCTGATGTTAAGGCCTGTATTTCGTTTTGTTTGCTTGGAAATAAACCCAGGCAAAGCCTGGACTAAAGACTTTATCGCAAGTGTCACTGTCTCTGACTGCTTATGCCCAGGTTGCTACCGATCCTAAACGCTAATCCCTCACAATATATACCAAATAATAAGAATAGTCAAATCATTACATGACAGGCACCGTGTAACAAAGACCCCAAGACTAATGCACCCACCGATCTACATATCCCAAGAGAGTGCCCAAGACTTGTTGCAACGGACCATGACCATGAGCGTCCAAAAGTGCGACCAATCGGGAGGCGCACGCACATCACAGTCGATCATGGTCACATTTGGACTCATCCTTAGTCCGTTGCAACTGGCTTCTGATTACATTTAGTCACAATCAGTGCTTGTTGTGGTTACATTGTGTGCCAGTAATCGGTCCTGGATACAGCTGGTTGCAGAATAATACCACAGACCATATTGACTAGATGAGTCACACAGATGGCCACTCTACACTGTGGTCATCCGAAGGATAGGACATCAACCCCAGGGAACCTCATACTTACTGGAACTTTTTTAGCATGGAGACAAGAATTTCCAACTCTTCATATCCCTGCTGACTTGTTGGGAGGGGATGTGGCCGCCCCGACTGATACATTTATGTTCAATGTACGCCAAGAAGTGACGTAAATTATAGCAGACGTGTACCCCAACTACTAGCTGGCGTAGATTTCTGTGTTGGCATAGGGACGGCCCGAAATGCGCCTAATAATTGAAAAGATGGGTATCTCTTTATGTATTAGGCGTGTCGGGCGCTGACGGAGATAATCTTAAGACCGGTGCAAAAATGCAACTCCAATCATGCGAATACATAGCGCAAATCTGTACGTAAATATGCTTACTTTAGTGTGAAGCCGACCTTAGGGTACATTCACACGTAGTGGAAATGGTACAGAAAATCCGCACCAAAATCCCTTTCAAATGACAAAACCACATAAACATTTCCACCATTGGTGCCGATGTTCAGTACTATTTGATGATCCACCGCAGTGTTTACCTCTTGTATTCAGAGTGTGAATCTGCTGCCGGTCGATGGAAAAATCTGCGTCAAAATCCATATCAAATGTGAGGATTTTAGTGTGGATCTGCATGAAAATCTGCACGGCAAACTATGCTGAGGATTTCAGTGTGGGTCCTCACCAAATCTGCCACTTGTAAACGTACCCTTAGGGCTCATTCACACGGGCTACAAAATCACGCATCAGTCAGCTGCGAGAAAAACAATCGCAGCTAAGGGTGCAGAAAATCATCTGAACGGACGATCTTCTGCAGCACTAGTTTGAATTCAGGGCCATTCACATGGCCGGGCGTGACTGAAAAGATGTGCTTCTGGAGAGAGAGATAGATGAGCCCCTGGGGGAACCCCCTTCATCTCCGAGGCAGGGCTTCCCTTTATCTTTCTCCAGGGAAGGGAAGCCCTGACGTGGAGATGAAGAGGGTTCACCCGGGGCTTCCCTTCATCGCTGGGGACTACCTTCATCTCAGCGCAGATGCCAGGGTTCCCCTGTAGGGGAGATTGAGGGATTCCCCAGCAGCACAGATGCCAGGGTTCTCTTGCAGGGGAGATTGAGAAATTCCCCTGTAGCGGGGAGAGGAGGAATTCCCCCGTAGCGGAGAGAAAGGGGTTTCCATGCAAGGAGGGAAGGAGGAATTCCACCGTAGCGGGGATATCCCTCCATCTTCCCCTTCAGGGGAATCCCTCTTTTCCCACTATAGGGAAATTCCTCCTTCTCCCCTGCAGGGGAACCCCGGCATCTGCTGTGCTGGGGACTTAATCTCCCTTTGCCGGCCGCCTCGCATAGTCTCCTATAGGAGTCTATGGAAGCTTCTGTGATCTTATTCCAAAAGATAGGTGGAGACCTATTTTATGAGGAAGCAGGGAAGTGCAGTCGCTGAGTTCTGCTGCTGATGTCCTATCTATTCTTATGCAACTGTTTGATGTGGCTACAAATGGTTCATCTTAAGATTTCCATAGGAAACCATTGGTTCTATTGGTCGCGATTTTTTTGACCCATTTAACTTAGGTGCAGAAAACCGTTTGTGTGAAGGAGGCCTGAGGCCGGTGTCACATGACTGAGAAAAGCGTTCAAGATTTGTGCATTGCGAGACGCACAAATATGAACCCCATTCATTTGAACAGGGTCATACACATCAGAGATGTTTCCCTGCATATCACTGTATGCGATGCTGTACAAGAAACACATCGCAGCCTGTTCTATCTTCCTGCGATATTGCCCTTTGCTGTCAATGGGGCCGGCAGCAGCAGCGCCGACCCATTGAAAGAAATGGGAGAACTCTGAGATCCTCTGCTGTGGCTGTGATAGCTGCGGCAGGGGATTCCCTTCATCCCCGCAGTGATGTGAGGCTGTCCTCACATGATGTTTGACACGGATGGCGAGGGCGATATTGAGCCGCGATTCATGGCCCGATATATTCACCGTTCCCATTGACAGCAATGGGAGAACTGTGGTTTTCTGCTGCAGCTTTACAGACGGATGCCATGTGGAAAATACCCTAAAAAGCTTTTCCGGGACTCCAATATTAATGACCTATCCTAGGTGATCAATAGATGATCAGTGGAGACCTGATGAAGCTCACGGCGCCCATTGATCAGTTTGAAGAGACTGCGGTGCACGAGCTAGCGCTACAGCGCCCCCTTCAGTCCCTACCAAACACAGTGCTGTCCATTTTGTGGCGGTGACTGGTATAGCTGCTCAGTCCCATTCACTTGAATGAGACTGAGCTGCTCTCAGGCCACGTGACGAATGGAAGTGACCTCACAGAGAAGAACCCGGTCACTTCAGACAGCTGATTGGTGGGATCCTGAGCTGCGGACCCCTACAGATCAGATATTGATGACCTGTCCTGAGGAAAGCTGCTCAACACTGGAGTCCCAGTGACCACCTGTAAAGTGTAAAGTAACTTTAAAATAAAGTCTTAAGACGTCTTCTACTTTCCGCTATTTTCAGATATGTCACATGTAGTTTTGGGTTGGGGGGGGTGTGAAACTTTTTTGGCAGCAGCATTCTTTTTATTGTTACAGTGTATTTGCGCACGGGTTTTCTGCACGGAATACGCCGTACCAATCTGCCATAGGCTCCCATGCTGCCGATAACACATATTGCGCAAAATAAAGATGGCAGCATGTTCTATGTTGGTGTGTATTACGCACTCGTATATGCCAAGATAGTGCATGGCAATCAGCGGCCCTCAGCAAGTATGCAATGACATTGTCTGCTTGCTGCCTGCCACATGCGATCGGCACGTAGCGACTTACGCTCGTGTGCAGCCCGCGTTAATCATTTTCATGTCTTACTGATATTTTCCTCTTCAGCGGTGGGCAGCGCTCCGGCAGACATTGCTGGCAGGCCACCATGTAGCTGTGATTGCACAGGGATTTATAACTGTGTACACGCTATTCATGGAGGACCAGCGCTGTCTGCTGAGGGTAAACATGGAAGAACACTCAATCCTTTAGTCCTTCCCTGGTTACAGGTCGGTGCAGGCACAAAGCTGGAAGCACATTGGACTTCGCATCCAACCACAGAGATTACATGGCTTGTTAGACAGCTCTTATTATCCATTGTATGGTCAGGGAGTCCATAGAAGCGGTCTACACCATCCAGCCAAAAGTATGTAGACCCCCATCAGCACAATGGATCATGTCCTCTTAGCATGTCACGTGTCCTAAACCACGCTACTGAAGATGTAGACCCTTGGAGAGGTCAGCCATAGCTTGGGATGGGAACTGCACATTATTGGATATACTAGTTATGCCGCTGCAGGCAAGCCGTCCATCACGAAGCACAATGGTGCAAAGAGCGTCATCATTGGACAGTTCATCAATGGAAGAACGTTCTATGGAGTGACCAATCACACTACTCCATCTTCACATCAGACGGATGTACCTGGGTGTGGAGGATCCTGGGGAACGCCTTTTAGTGGAATGGTTGTGCCAACAATTACGTTCCGTTATGGTCTGGGGATGGTTTACGTGGCATGGTCTCGGTCCGTTGGTTGTGGTGACAAGAGCCATAAATATGGCGGTGTACCCTGACACTATGGACAATCAGCTGCTGACAATGTGACAATACTCTGGGAATGGTCGGCCATACTTACACCAAAGAACGCGCCTTGTCACAAATTCAATACGTAACTACGGGTGGGGACTCTGCCGTGACAAGACGAAGGGCACACTGGATCCTCATTCTCAGGATTCGTTGGGTCTCAGGGGTGAGACCCTCACTGATCATAAAGTTATCCCCCATCACATGGATAGGGGATAACTTTAGATTCTGGAATAACCCCTTTAACAAGCTAATAGAAACCTACAGGGGATGGCTCAACAAAACAATTAGTGCATAAGGAGGTCATTGGATGGGGTTTCCTGTTTGGGACCCCCTAAATTAGCTAGAGTTAAGAACTTTCATATATTATATGGATAGCCTTTCATCTGAATGGTTGGCATGTAAAGGGTTTGTATCGGAACATCACGTTATCCCCTATGCACAGAATAGGGAATAACTTGCTTATTGGTGGGGGTCTAACCACTGAAACCCCACCAATCTGGAGTGGGACTGCTGTGTCTGTGGGGGTCACGTTTTCCCCCACAGTGACATAAATCTGAACGGAGCGCTGGCTGGACATGGGTGGTGAGTGCTCCATTCGTTACAGTGGGAGTGATGGAAATCACTTGTGTAGTCGGCAGTCCCTGGAACGCGTTAGCAACTTAGCACCATTTTAAGTGACTGTTCAGATGACCGTTGTCCCGTGTAAAGCCCCCCTAAGGGTGCGTTCACATTTCACCGCTTCAATTTGAATTCAATTGCAAGTCTGAGATCAAAATCTACAACAAAATGTGCAGCGAATCAGTGATGTGTATACACGCACCGTAAGTTACATCTCTGGACAACCATATTGTCACTAATAGCACACAACCAGTTGTGCCGTTCATGTCTTTTATGGAGCACACTGAGTGAACATTCACAGTACAGGGAGAAAAAATAAGTGAACCTCTGTGTTAAAAGGGTTCTACCACAAGTACAGGTCATCCTCTATCCACAGGATACCCACGGGATAGGGGATAACTCGCTGATCGGTGGGGATCTGGCCACTGTGACCCCCATCGACCCTAAGATGGGACTTCCTTGTCCGGACTGTCACTGTGGCAGTCGCTTCTTCCCTCGCAGTGACATGACTCTGAACAGAGCGCTGTCTGCACATGCGTGCCATTAATTTCAAAGGGGCTAACGAAAATACCCAAATGGGGGCCCCTCAGGTATCACAGCAGTCCCATTGAAAGTAAATGAAGAGCTAGTGCACTTCATTCAGTGTGACCCTCAGTGCGGGGAGTGCAGTGAGGAGGACGAGGGACACGGGACCCCTGTTCTTGAGATCGTCAGGGGTCTCAGTAGGGAGTCTCCCACCAATCAGCAAGTTATGCCTTATCTTGTGGATAGGGGATAAGGTATAATTGTGGTACAACTCCTGTAATGACTTCTCCAAGAGGCGTTGTAATGGCGGAGATGGAAGTGCAGGTTTCACCACATTTTGCTCGTAAACAACGCAGAGATCCCCGGAGTCCCAAAGAGTTCAGATACTTCTTCTTCCATCTGTATACATTGAGGTCAGATAACACTTCTCCTATTCCCTATGGGCATTGAAACCCCTGCAGCCGCCCCCAGGACGACTGCAATATCTGCCACATGCCGCTGGTGATTTTTTTTCCCCGTACAGGACATAATTGGCGCTGCGTCACAACTGCGATTCTTCTAAGATGATTTTGTAATGGCGGTTTTGTTTCGGTGGCCGCACGACTTTTCTACAAAAACTAAGTTTTCCCCTAACCCCAAGTGCTATGAAGCCCCCGCTGTAATCATCAGTAACCGGGCAGATGCCGACTGTTGGGCTGAAGCTTGGTGAGATGTTTGGACCTGGGAGACACTTGGCTTCTCTAAGCCTCCTGAGGACTAGTCCGCTGCTTGTTGTGGATACGGTCACCAAGGGCCATTCATTATGCCGTGACAGAGAGGGACATTCAAACAAGCAGCTGATCAAAGCCTTTTGTTAGAGCAGGAGTAAACATAAACAGGCATTCAGCTGGAGGGCATTACAGCATCAGATCTGCCATGTATTCTGCTCTGGACGAAGAGGTTCTGCAGGGTCCGGGGGGCTCCGACAGCAGCCTGGACGAGGTGCTGAGCTTCTCTCCAGATCTGGGGCTGTCACCTGTCACCTGCCTCTCTGGGAACATGGGGCATCTCTACTGCGAGGACAGGTAACCGGCTGCATGTCACCTTGTATGGTCGAGCATTAGGTTCTATCAGCTGCTATTGTCTTATATCTGCTTTGTATTTTATTATATTATGTACATATTATATTGTACTTTGTTATATTACATATCTGTTATATTGCATTATATTACATACATATTATAGTGTATTTTATATTATAAACATATATTATGTAGCATTATATTACATACATATATTACACTTCATTACATTGTGTGTTATTATATTATGTACATATTATATTGTACTTTGTTACATACATATTATTACATTGTATCTTATTATATTACATACCGGTACATATTATAGTGTATTTTACATTATAAACATATATTAGGTAGCACTATATCACATACATATATTACACTTTATTACATTGTGTATTATTATATTACATGCATATTATATTGTACTTTGTTATATTACACACGTGTTGTATTATATCACATACATATATCGCATTGTGTATTATTATATTACATGCATATTATTATACTGTACTTTGTGATATTACACACGTGTTGTATTATATCACATACATATATCGCATTGTGTATTATTATATTACATGCATATTATTATATTGTTGCATTGTAGACAATTAAAAAAGGATTTCCCAGGGAAATACTATTGATGACCTCTCCTGAGGATAGGTCATCAACAGTTCATCGACTGGGGTCTGCCGCTCAGGAGCCCAGCCAATCAGCTGCTCGTACCGCTATACACAGGGCTATGGAACAGAAGCTGTTGCTATGACCCATGTAGTGGCCGGCGCTTGTAATTGCAGCTTGGAGTCTCATTAAAATCAATACCAGCTATGCATGCAGTTACAATTGCCGGCCACTACACAAGGGTTGGAGCTTACTGCTTCCTCTCCGACCCCTGTATGTTGTAGTACTGACAGCAGGTGCCCATTCAGTTGATCGCCGGGGTCCCAAGGTGCGGACCCCCGTTGATCAACTATTGATGACCAATCCTGAAGATACATCAATAATATTTGTCTGGAAATAGCCTTTCAAGCGTAAATGGAAAGTTTTGTATATTAAAGCGACCCTCCGGTCCCGGAGAAACCTAGATGGCCGCACTGCGTCTCTGACTACAGAAACGGCGGTCCCAGTGATAATCGCGCCTGCGCTTTCATACAGGAGGGAGGATGGCTCAGTGAATGGAGCAGGAACGGGCCGCCTCCATTCACAGTAAACAGGCAGTTGTCAATAGATGAACGACTGCCTGTTTATACGGCCGCTCGGCGCCTGATTTGTAGACCTGCAGAAACGAATTATCGCCGGTTGTTCAGTCGCTGCCGGCATTTACACTGAGTGTTACCGTTCCCATTCCTGTGAGAACCGGACCATTTATGGTTCAGTGTAAAGGACCCTACATGCCACAGACTGTGGATTAGTGCTGCATCGGTAGTCTTACACGTCGCGCTGATCGGCCAGTGCTGCTGGTGTAATCAGGGCAGCGTGAAGTGTCATGAGGCCCCCACACACGTCAAACGTCAGTCATTTATAGGCCCTGCTGTGCCCTGGCAATACCTTCCACAGCCTTTTCTATCCTCTGCCATGGAGAATAACGCAGACGGCATGATGATTCAGCATGCTGCTGTAAGAGTCAACAGTATCCGCGTCTTTAAGACGCTAATACAATTAATCTTAAAGAACAAAGACCGGACTGATCCCAACCCTGAGTGTCCTCCCCAGACTGAGGCTGCTGAGGCATGTCCAGTAGGTAGATTTGCCATTCAGGAGCCTGGGAAAGCTGGGTGACTACCAGATTAGGAGTTCTAATGGCAACCATATTAGCTGCAACCCGTCTTCCCTTGAGTCTTGAACAACAAAAATGATTACGGTAGTAATAAGTGAGTGAGGAATATACACCACGGTAATCATTTTTTTCAGTTTAAGACTCAAGGAAAGATGGGTGACAACTAGAGATGAGCGAGCACCCAAATGCTCGGGTCCGCGTTATTCGAGTCGAGCTTTTCGTAAAATTCGAGAGCTCTACTCGAGTAACGAACCCCACTGACTACAATGGGAGACTCGAGCATTTTTGTATGGGACCCGCTGGTTGCCGAGCTTTTGTTTTTTTTCTCGGTTCTCTCTCTCCTCTGCCAAGCCAGCCACAAACTACCATTGACGTCAAATCTTACACATCAGCGGCGGGGAGAAGCCAAAGCTGTGGCAGGGTCGAACACGGCGTGATCCTCGCTCGAGTAGCGAGCACCATTGCGTATGCTAATACTCAAACGAGCATCAAGCTCAGAAAAGTAAGTTTGCTCAACTCTAAGTGACAACCAATATATTTACCATTCGAACTCCTAATCTGGTTGTCACCCAACTTTTCCCAGGATCCTGAATGGTAAATCTATAACGAAGTATATTTTCACAGCTCAGAATGCAAGAAAAGCTGGGTGACAACTTGGGAGCCGCAATACAAGATATCGGTTGCCACCCAGCTTTTCCAGAAGCAAATGACCCCAAGACGCTGGTGTAAAGAACAAGGAACGACGCAGAACTTCTCTTTACTGGTATTTCTAATTAGGGGGACACGCTCTAATCCTTCCCTTGGTGTTGAGCAAACATTCCGCCGGGATGCATCTTGCGGTTGCACGTCTGGATTAACCGCTCCTTGAACGGTTGCCACCGGTTTGGGTTTAACCCACAACAATAGTCGGTTAATTTCCTTTATCTTTCCTCAGCCTCAGGAGAAAGCTGAAGTTATCCCCAGACTCCCAGCAATCAAGCCCCACGGAGACACCAAGCAGCTTGCAACAGACTGCCATGGGAACTGCTGCACTCGCAGGTCAGAAGCCGCATCACTCCCACACAAAGCCCTGCGATAAGCTGTGAGCCCAGCAACAGTCACACTGCAAGCACTATGGGCTGCTCGCACGTCTGTTGACTATTGTGCCAGCCGCTGAGCTTGTGGTGGCACCAACCTGTATGCCCTGGCTACTGTCCCCGACTCAAGTGTTTGCCTACTGAGTTGCCCAGTCCTATGTAAAGAAATCTCCGTGCGATGAAATGTTAGGCGACTTTCTAATTAACGTTCGTTTGCTCATTTTCAATATCTCTGCTTGCTGTCATTCATGAATGGCCACTTTATTAGAGCAGCTTACCATTGGAGCTTTATTCTCACCGTGACCCCGGAGTGCAGCATAAAGTTACGTGAAAAGTTTTCAGTGTGAATCAATATTAGTCCGGCTTTACACGACCGGATTTCAATTGTGGAAACCGCGATCGTCACCCGCGCGGAGGATATGCAGTATTCCGCACCTATTGAAAAGATAGAACATTTGCTCGTCCGCCTAGATGAGCCGATTGTGATTTCCGCAAGCGGATTTAAAATTGCAGCATGTTCTATTTTTGCGCGGAATCTGCGCGGACGGCTTCCATAGAAGTCAATGGAAGCCGTCCGACACACAGCGCATTGACATTGCGGTTAGGCTGCAGGTACCCCCGGCATCGGGTAGCCAAAGAAACAAATATAAAAAAAAAAATCTGCACTACCCATGACTGACGGCGAGCGTGGTCGGTAATCTGCAATACAGAAAGAGAAAGTACACAGGGTCGCCAGCCGGAGTCAGAGCCAGATTCCGTAGTGTGAAGTCCAACTCGTGTGTGCAGCCGGCCTCAGATGGGAAAATCCAGCGATCTGAGCAACGTCCAATGAGGCGGGTAAGCGGGGATAGACTAGCCGGGGCCGGGATATCACTGCCAACTGTTTTGGGGTTTCTCATGTAATGGTGTGATTGAGGAAAACATCCAGCGAAAGGGGATCCTGTGGAGGGAAACAACTCATTATAGAAAGGGGTCAAAGGGGGATGTCAGGAGTCGTTCTGATGAAAAGGCGTTGCAGTCGCGCAAATTGCAGCCATATACAACACTAGTGCTCCAACGAACATGCCTGAATGCACAACTTACCGTTCCTTATCAAGGATGGGCTATAACCGCAGACAACCAGTTCCAGCGCCATTGTGTCTAAGAGAAACAGAAAGACGGGACTTCAGTGCACCGCCCTGATGGGAGTCATATTTTGGTGCAAGCAGCATGAATCGATGACCCCTTACTGTCAACAGGTCAGAACATGTCAGCACCTCCAGCTAATCTGCGCCAACTACAAGACGCTTCCTGTCCACCGGGGCCGATATTCCTGCAGGACGATTTCATCACCTAGTAGGATCTATGCTACAATGAATTGCTGTGGCTTTGAAAGCCAAAGGTGGTCCAACGTACTACTAGATGGGGTCTCTAATAAAGTGGTCATTCAGTGTAAATGGTTACATCTAGGGTTTGAAAACCCATACAGACCTAATATTTATTACAGCTGAGGGGTTGCATGCTACTGCCTGTATACCCCTGTAAACCCTCGGCTAGGGGCTCGTGGGTGTAAGAGTCCCCATTATTAGATTGATAAGACGGCTTTTAGAATACTGTGGGCTCAGACACAGCAGCTCTGATTTACTATATGCAGTCACCAAATAATAGTCAGATCTCAGTTCTACATAGTGATAGTGATTACAGTGCAGTTACCTCCAATGATCACAGATGACGTCTCCTCTGATTGGTGTCGTCAACCTTCCCTTCATGTAAAAACGATTTGTCTCTGCGCACGCTCCTCATCCTGCTGCTACCATCAATGCCCCCCTCAGTGCCTTCCCTGTAATCATGTTCGATACATTGTAGCAAACTATCAGAACAGGAGAAATACAAATAGGATACAAATGCAGTGTGGGTAAAATGTATCCGCCTGGACTTCGGGACCATCATTTTCACAGCCTGACGATATACACAACCAATTCCAATGGATTCCAATGCGTCAGATCACATAGGCGTATTCCCTTGGCGTAAAAGCGCCCAGATCGGGTGCTTTTACATCAGGCAGGAAGCTACCTTCCTGGCCGGACCATGGCTGCTGCCATAGGCTCCTATGGGAGCCAATGACAGCGGCCAGAGAAAGGAGATTGGAGGGAGTTTAGCAGCGTGACTGCTAAACTCCCTCCTCCCTCTCCTCTCCGCCCCTTGCCGCTGTTTGCAATGCGAAGGGGAGGGGGAGCGGTGTGGAACTATGGACAATGGGTGGGGGCTTAGCTCCGCCCTATTCCCCATCCCACTTCAAACAGCCGGAGGGGAGGAAAGAGGAGGTGAGTCGGCGAGGGGGAGGGAAGGGAGAGACAGCTTAGCAGAGCAAAACTGTCTTCCCCTGCCCGACAGCATATACCCCGAGCCTGTGCAGCGTATACTGGCCGGCCGATATACACTCCCCTTGGACTTACAGAGGAATTACGAGGAATGGTGTAAAGTAGCATTTTTAACCCTTTCCAATCCACTGTCTGACATCTGAAGACATTCTGATTGAAGGCTGTACAGCTCCGATGTCAGAAGACGTCCGGCAGGGTATTCTTACTGTATATTACTGGCTGCTCTGGTGTCGGGGGGCCTCTCCAGCATGTCACATACGGCATTACTGGCTCTAGCCAGCAGATGGCGCTATTGTATAATGGCAGAAAAAGAAAACCTCCTAGGAAACCCTGAATCCAAAATTGGATTACAAAGGGTTAAAGCAGAGGTGTCATCAGAAAATAACCTACTGATGACACCAAGCTTCTATGTTAACCAAAAAAAAAATTTTTTTAAATTGGCTATTTTTTTTAAAATTCTCCAATTCCCCGTATCATTATCTATATAAAAATCCTGAAATCGTTTAGTTTTCCACCTGAGCCTCATATTATGCCAGTACTTCCTGTTCTGTAGGGATCACAACTCATTATCAGCAGGATTACAATGTAAGGTAACACATCTAATTACCTGTCTATCCATATATACACACAGGATCCACCACTCATGATACACAATGGTCACAGCTCACCTCTTCCTCTTCCTGCACAGGTCAGAGAGCAACACTCTATCAAAAAAGTCAACGAGTCCCCTCCAGACTGCAGGTCCCTGTGTCCATGTTGCTGAATGCTATTGACAAAGCAGCAGCTCGAATTGGACGTCTGTCCTCAAAATGATGTACAAATAAAAACACAGATTAGAAAAAAAGTACATACTTCACTGTTAAAATGGTTGCTCAGTTGTAAACTATTGAAGGCCTCTCCTTAGATCAAAGGAGGGGAGGGGGTGCCACAAAGGACCCCTCTTGATCAGCTGTTCACCAGGTCAGGGTACCCATACCCTGAGCTGACCTCTGCAGCAAACAGGCAGCTCCTTTCTCACTTTAATAAAAACTTTGCCTGCAATGCCAAGTATGGCCACTGCAATGGGAACGGCGCTGTCTGCTTCCTGCAGAAGTCAGAACATTACATGAGCACACCAGCCTGGTAAACAGCTAATCAACAAGTGTCCTGGCTGATCTACAATTGATGACTTATCTATCCTGTGGAGAGGCCATCAGTACTTCACAACTGGACAGTCCCTTTAATTAGTTAAAAAAATTAGGCAATACATTCTATTTAAAGGGGATGTCCCACAAAAATAATTTATCATGTATCCACAAAAGTATCTGATCACGAGAAAAGGGGGTCCCGAGTGTCTCTGAATGACTGGAGCAGTGGTAAACATACACACTACAGTGCCATTCATTTCTATGGGACTGCTGGAGATAGCTGAGCGCTTGACACGAAAGGGCGGCTCCAGGGGGTCCAGGACATTTGTCAGGACCCTTCTATAAAACTAGTATGGATTTGGGAAAAAAATGGAAAAAAGAAGAGGGCCGCGTCATTAAGGGGTTAAGCATCAGAATTGACGTAGAAATCTATCAGTTCTGTTACCGTAATTTTCCTTAACGAGCCCCACATTGCTGTAAGCCAGCTCTGGTCTGATGGAGATGAACGGGGTATTGTTGGTTACCTGCTGCATCACCTCTTACCCCGTATCTGATTGCTCAGGGAACCCCGGGGATAACCATCACAACGCAGAGGAGAACTTGAAGCTGTTGGGTCCTATTGCAAAATCTGTAACAGCCCCCTCCCCAATAATAATGGTTTATTCATAGTACTGCTCTCCTTATGGGCCCCCGAGGCTCCGGGGCCCGCGTACAACAGCACCCACTAGTGTTTCGCTCCTGTCATAACGTATGGACAGCTTTAGGTCTCATCCACTATAAACTGCCATGTTGCCAGCATGCAGTTACTACGGGCATGTGAACCCCGCTGACCTCTATGGCGCTGGGTTGTACACTAGTAACCGCCTGCACTGGTGATGCGCTAATTTGTAGTCGGTTGCTTCATTTATGGTTTATACTCTCATGGAGGAAACTCAATAAGGTAACGCCGCTCAGTTTTCGGATCTCTTTCGGGCCACATTAGCATATTGAACTATTCCCAATGGCTGCAACAAAACTTAAAGGGGTATTCCATTTGAGACATTTAGGAATATTAGAAGTATAGCTGATCGCTGACAGGTACAGCTTCCATACATGAGTTCCTTTCTTCCCCAATTAGCTCTCCAGAGAGGAGGAGACCCTGCAGGCTCGTGGCTCTTGGCACTGTAGATTAAGTTATTACCTCCTTTCTTGACATGACAAGAGACCCCATTCTCCTGATATGTAGGAAACTGGGGATGGCTGCATCCTGCATTATTAGTACCAGGGGCTGGCCTGGGGGCCAAGAACACAGCACTGGCCCATGATTACTGGTCCACCCAAAAGGTGGGAGCACACGGTGCAGACAGCCACATGCAGCCCAAACATACTCACCTGTTGCGGCCCTGGCAGCCCAAATTACTGACAAATTGTGAGGCTAGTAGCCGCCGCAGGTGCGTGTAGTTTGGCAGCGCACAGTCAGCCGCTGTGTTTCTAGCTGTAACCAGTTTACTTAATGTAGATATGGTGTGAGAATTAATTTACTCACCAAAACCAAGCTCAGAACACAAATACAGCACCAGAACCAAGCCCAGTACATAGATACAGCACCAGAACCAAGCCCAGTACATAGATACAGCACCAGAACCAAGCTCAGTACGTAGATACAATACGAGAACTAAGCCCATAACAAATACAGCACCAGGAACAATCTCAGTACATAGATACAGCACCAGAACCAAGCCCAGTACGTAGATCCATTAAAAGAACTAAGCCCATAGCAAATACAGAACCAGGAACAATCTCAGTACATATATACAGCATCAGAACCAAGCTCATAATAATTATAGGGCCAGAACCAACTTTTTAATAAAAAAATACAGAACCAGAACCAAGCTCACAACATAAACACAGAACTAAGGTTTTGAGCCCTTGTTATGCCCCTTATGAAGTTATAATATTCCTAGAAGTGCACCCTTAGGGCTTATTCACAGGAGCGTATATCGGCCGCTGTTTTCACGGCCGGCCGATATACGCTACCATCTGAGCTGCCAGCCTCTCTCCTCCCCTCTGGCTGTTTGCAATGGGAGGGGTTGGAGTGGAGCTAGGCTTCCGCCCCTTGTCCGCAGCCAGCAATGGGAGGGGATGGGACATGAGGCCTTAATGCTGGGTTCACACAGGGCAGATTTGCCGCGGAATTTCGCCGCGGCAAATCCGCCAATCTCGGGGTTGGCCAGCCTCTATGGGAGCGCCGGCTGCAGCGGAAGAGCGAGCTGCCGGGCCGCTTCAAAGCCGCCGTGGGTTTTCCGCGGCGGAAGTCTTGCGGTTTTTGCTGCGGCCAAACCGCGAGATTTCCGACGGGAATCCGCCCCGTGTGAACCCAGCCTAAAACTAGTGCCCCCAAGTACAATATTCTCTTAGTAATACTCCTAATAGAAATAGTGCCCTAAAATAGCAATAGTGCACCCAAATGCCTCCTGAATAGTAATAGCGCCCTCAAGTGACCCCTTAATAGCAATAATGCTCCTATGTGTCCCCTTAATGGTAACTGTGCCCCCTGAATATTAATAGTGCCCCCTTAGTAGTAACTGTGCCCTCAATATAGTAAAAGTGCCTAATATTTTTGTTGCATATTAGTAGCTGTGCCATACACCAATAAAAACTAACTAAATAAAGTCCTACTCACCATGACCGATGCAGAGTCCTCCTCTGGCCCAGCATAGGTGGTGCAATTGAGTGATGTCACTGAAGGTCCAGGCTGTGGACTATAAACTCTTCTGGTCACAGGGCCTCTCGGTGTCCTGTACGCCGTTGCCACCATTTTACTCTGTCAGAGTCCAGATTTTGTGTCCATCACTGTCCTCTAAGAGGAGAACAGCTGGCAGCACAAGTCAGAAAGCGGTGGCAGCAGAACTCAGGATGTCGAGCGACCCCAAACATCCGCTCAGTGTCCGGCCCAAGGGGTATCTGCCTCTCTGCCCAGCCCGCCCCTGGTTAGCACTTACCCATTCTTGCTGCTCCTCTTCTCTCCGACACAGAAACTACATGTGAGCAGCAACACACAGACAAGCATGCCAACCTCGAAATAGTTGGAGGCTGCAGAGAAAGGCATCATGGGCTACGGGTTGTATGCCCCTTGCTTTAGAGCCATAGATTTCCTTCTCTGCCCTAACTCTGAACTGAAATACCCCGAGTTGTCCACATAAATAGTCTCACCCACTGATGGTTAAACAATGTCTACAAGGATCAGCTTCGAATGTATACATGAAACATGGCAGCCAGGTTGGCATCAACGCCAACATTACTTTGGGACTGAAGATGGGATGTTCCATATATTCTCAGGATGTGCATGTCCGTATAATTCATGCAAATGTATAATATATGTGATTTATTATTATATTGTAGAGTTCCCAAGTGAATTGACTCCCGTTTTAAAACCGCGGGTCTGCAATACAAGGTAAGAGAGACGCTCGCCGGAGGTGGAGATACTGATCCCCGAAGACCACCTCTCCTTCGGGACTTTAACTCAACATGAGAAGGAATGAAAACCAGGGCGTTGTGTAACATGTAGATAGGTAGAAAGTGCCTTAGACCCATCTCAAAAATGGTTATTGCTGGAGATGCCCTAATCGAATGGCCTTCTGGGACACCCAAGCTGGCCTAAGGGGGCCTAAAGAGGCCAAATAAAGGCGAAAGATTAAGATTCTGGGGGTAAAAAGGTGTATGCAGATACCAATGGTCAATGAAGACAGGGTGGATTTTGTGAAGGTCCAAGATGCAGACATTGTCACAAATACAGGCATTAAGAGGGAAATCCATAGGCCCGAACCCTAATAGGGCTTCTCTCGTCAGGACCACTCCTGTCCATTGGTCCTGTTAGGAGGTAAGGCTGATGGGTTTTTGCGTGATACAATAATCTGTTCTTTTGCTCTTTTTGCAGCGATTCTTCTTTTCAGTCCATCCCCTACAGGCCGGTGAGTGCGCTCCGTCTATATTACATAGTCATTTCTGTAGGGATCGGTGCCTGGTTCTTCATAGAACATGGGAGATGATCTGTATGAACTATCAGTAAAGTTCCTTTTGTAACTTTCATCTGTATCTAGAAAAAGGCGTCTAAAAAAGTGAACGCGAGAGAACATGAGAACGTACGTCGGAAGGACACACGAAAGGTACAAACTGGCCTGAGGATTATCAGAAAGTAGTCAGGATTGGCGCCGGTTATACCTTCTGACCGTTCTGCATCTGATATTTTTTTCCTTGTGTATCCAGAAAAAATCTCGCCTGAAGCTTCTAGACTTATTCCAAAGCCCAGAACTTGTTACAGGACGCCAAGGTCAGAGACCGGAAAAAGAGACACACGGAGAGGGAGCGAGGGAGAGCAACCAGGCGCGAAATACAGAATGTGCTGAGAGCAAGAGGGCTTCGGTAACAAATCACTATATTACATGGGTTTCATTTTTGGAGGGTTGTCGGAGATCTTCATCTTTCATCCTGTGATCAGATGATTTCTGCAGGTTCGGCTTCCCAGAGCCCTGGTAAATAACGGATTTCCCAGAGAATGCCATGGCCAGCCAAACAATACGACATGGCGGCCATTCAGTTGCCCACCAGCTCCTGCAGTTTCTTTCCAGCTCTCACAGAGCGTTGTTTTTTTATTCTCTTCCCCCTTCGATGGGACCCTGTCCGGCTGCCAATTTATTCTTCTGGCACTGTACTGAATTTATGATTAATTGGCACATCAGCCATTGGACAACGCTTTACTCTGACCAATATGAAATACAGCAGTAATAAATCTGCTTCTTCTTTAAAGGGATTGTCCAGTTGTAAAATTATTAATGGCCTAATCTTCATAAAACGCCATAGCATATCGGTGGGGGTCCGCTGCCTAGGACTATCACCAATCAGCTGTTCATTGGGCCGATGTGCTCATGCATTTGCAGGCCCTCAGCCGAGGGGACAGTGGGGTAGAGATATAACCTTGTCACAGGGCTCTTACATCTCCTCCCTAAGGGTATCTCAGGACCTGACCTTGTTACTGCTGGGGAAGATCACGGGAACAGTAACCATGGTTACCTGCAGTCTAACTTGTCACTCGTGACGCCAACGTTCCGTCCTCTGCGGTGTATCCTTCCGATGTCAATTCTGGGAAATAAAGTAGTCCACACACAAAGTACACTTTTCTGAACAGGGACCGGGAACGTTCTGTTTGTAAATGATAACATTCCAACAGTCCTTACAGTGGTGATGTAGGGTGGATTCATGGGGTATTCGTATCTCCACAGTCCCAGTTATCTGTAGGCATTAACTCTCCTAGTAAGTCTCTCTCTCCTGACAGTCACTCACATTTCTCTCGCTTGCTAGCGGTTCCTTTCTCCCTCTCCGGACTCATGCGGTTTCTACGCGTTTCTTCCAGTCCGGGTACATTCGCTTCTTTTTAAAGATGAAGGCTACGGGGAGTTTCTCTACAAGACTAGGCCCAGGCGGCAACAACGGACCACCTCTCGGACTCTTCCAGTTTTCCTACTCCTCTGGTTCTCTCATTCAGGCTGACTGACTTCTACACCAACTCTCTCTCTCTTTCTCTCTGGCCCGGCCAACAGCGACAACTGCAGCAGACTGACAGACTGGGAATGACTACCACACATCACATGACCATACTTTTATACCACATCAGACAACACTATACATTTTCCAGACATGGCCCAGACATTAACCCGTTCATGCCTGCAGCCATCCAATACACATAAACCTGATGCATTTCACAAACAAGACAGTGCACGAGACAAACATAGAACATTCTGGAGGGGACCCCATTAACTCTAGGCCCCTACACATTGAGCTGATTTCTGCAGGAAGCAGACAGCTCCGTTCCACTGCAGGGGACAGACTTGGTAATACACGCAATATTCTTGGTAATTCCAATGGGAACTTTGCCTGCAACACTAAGTTGGACCGGTTTGGTGGGAATGGAGTGGTCTGTTTCAGTGCACACACCGGCCCAGCGCACAGCTGAATAGCACGGGTTCTGGACTTTGGACCTTCGCTGATTTACTATTGATGGCCTAGCCTAAGGATTGGATTCTGTATGGCTATGTAAACATACAGCAGTATGAGAGCAGGGATGTATAGATTAAAGGAGTATTTGGGACTTTGTTAACTTTTTCTATTGATAATCGACAATCAATCAATCAATCAACTTTTATTGTATAGCGCCAATATATTCCGCAGCGCTTACATAGACAGGGGGAATACAGAAAGACAAAATACAAACATTACAGAACCACGGTTACATAGTAATCAGTTGATGGAAACAATAGGGGTGAGGGTCCTGCTCCAACGAGCTTACATACTACAAGTAATGGGGTGATACAGAAGGTAAAGGGGCTGGAGATGTGCACGGTATGGCGAGGTGGAGAGTGAGCGATGCTATGTACAGACAATGGTCAGACATTTAGCCATGTGATGGCAGAATCGGTATGACTGCAGGAGCGGTTTATGATGGCTAGCAGGGATTGCAGTCAGTAGGTCAGGGAGCATGTTATCAGGCAGCGTACAGAGGGGTTTGTTTAGGGAATGCGGTATGCCTCCCTGAAGAGGTGCGTATTTATGCCATCCCACTGACTTTAATGGGTTTTTCATGCATGTAAATACACACGTGAAAAACGCATGTCTGACTACTCCAGTGCAAATCAGTGGGGACTCAGCTCTCCGTATCAAGCGTGTAAAAAACATACATGTAATACAGAGCGCAAATACACCCGTGTGAAGGAGGCCTTAGGAGTTATGAACGAGGCCTGGAGTAAACAGCGCTCATGTATTGCCGCTGATAGGATATAATAATTGGGGTGAACCAACTGCATAAAAGTAGAAAAAGGAACAAGAAAAAAAAATAAACGTAAAATACAGCAAAATGCCGGATAATCCTCAAATGTTTTTAGCTTTGTGCTCTTGGAGCCAGTAACACTCAAGTTCTTCTCCACCGTTAGATGGATGACATCAGCCCCACATTTAATGAAGCAGGTGATGAAAGTGATGACCTCATTGGAGATTTCTCGAAAGTATGTGAAAAACTATTTGTTGTCCTAAATTGTGCAAAAATACAGAGTGAGGGTGCGCTCACACATCACAGTAGGGTGCGCTCACACATCACGGTAGGGTGCGCTCACACATCACGGTAGGGTGCGCTCACACATCACCGGAAGGGTGCGCTCACACATCACCGGAGGGTGCGCTCACACGTCGCGGGAGGGTGCGCTCACACGTCGCGGGAGGGTGCGCTCACACGTCGCGGGAGGGTGCGCTCACACGTCGCGGGAGGGTGCGCTCACACGTCGCGGGAGGGTGCGCTCACACGTCGCGGGAGGGTGCGCTCACACGTCGCGGCAGGGTGCGCTCACACGTCGCGGCAGGGTGCGCTCACACGTCGCGGCAGGGTGCGCTCACACGTCGCGGGAGGGTGCGCTCACACGTCGCGGGAGGGTGCGCTCACACGTCGCGGGAGGGTGCGCTCACACGTCGCGGGAGGGTGCGCTCACACGTCGCGGCAGGGTGCGCTCACACGTCGCGGCAGGGTGCGCTCACACGTCGCGGCAGGGTGCGCTCACACGTCGCGGCAGGGTGCGCTCACACGTCGCGGCAGGGTGCGCTCACACTTCGCGGGAGGGTGCGCTCACACATCACGGGAGGGTGCGCTCACACATCACGGGAGGGTGCGCTCACACATCGCGGGAGGGTGCGGCTTTTCCACAGCAGAAACATTTGCTATTAAAGTGAATGGGATTAAAACAAATCTTGTTCCCAGGTGGAGGAAAAACAGACTCTGCAGACTCTCTGTTGGGACCGTACTGTAACTCTGACCTGTAACTGCCGATCCACTGTGGAAATCCTGTAACAAAACCGCAGCATTTTCACAATGTGTGAACGCACCCTAAAAGTGGGATCCTGCTGGTTGTGTATGACAGATGCACTGGGTACTGCCAATGCATATAAATGAGCCATGTGCATGGATATTAGGTTAAGGCCCTTTTACACACAACTATTATCACTCAAAAGCCATCTTATGAGCGATAATCGTTGCATGTAAATGTGCCCATCTTTCACTTTTCTGCCGAACGATGATTTTATGTTAGGCATAAAATCCATGGTTCGGCAGAAGAGCTTATAGCAGGGACTTCATGCTGTGCTCTCCGCGGGGAGCACTAATAACTTTGTCTCACCTGTTAGCTCCACAGCAGAACAAAGGCAATGTATTTGGAGAACAGACCACCCACTGTTCTCTGAATATAGCTCCCAGTGTGACACAGGCATTAATAAGCTACTAATTGGCATTAACACCAATTAGTAGCTTATGCAAAATAATCGCTCAAAAGCCATCTTTTGAGCGATCATCTTTGTGTGTAAAAGGGTCTTTATACATGGCAGTCTTCCTGTATGGGAACAGTCAGCGGGGAGCGACTAGATTCCTCTAAAGTATAGCAAAATTACTTCTAGAAAAGATATCAGAATATATCACAATGTACTAAAAGTAAACCCACTTTCTTGCAGCCGTACGGCCTACCTGTAGAGAGAGGCACTCATCAGGACCTGAAATACATAACATGTAACACAGTAAGTCATCGAAATAAGGCTGAAGGGGTGTTAGTCACATTAATGCACCTTGACAGTAAGAGAATAATGTGTTTGAGACCTGCCAAGCCTTTTGAGCCCGCTGCCATTTCGACCTTGGGATGAAGACCTGACCCAAACATGAGTGAGTACACGGGGGCGCAGTAAATGTGTAACACACATTTGTAATATGCCAGTACACCGGCACCTGTTGGATGCAACGGCATCAGATGCTACCTGCCCAAATATAAGCCACTGTTATGTCCGACCCGGGCATATTGGTTATATCCTAAAAGGAGGGGTATCCACATGGCATAAATGTAGATAAGCATAAACAAAGCGAGAAAAAAGGAAATCTAACCCTAAACCCTCTGATACAACAAGACTAGAGATGAGCGAACACGTTCGGCTCCGCCCCTTTTTCGCCCGAACACCGAACTTTGCGAACACTTCAGTGTTCGGGCGAAAAAGTTCGGGGGCCGCCGTGGCAGCGCGGGGGGGGTGCGGCGGGGAGTGGGGGGGAGAGGGAGAGAGAGAGGGCTCCCCCCTGTTCCCCGCTACTGCCGCCCGCGCCGCCGCGCATCTCCCCGCCCCCCGGCGGCACCCGGACACTTACGCGCGAACACTGCAGTGTTCGGCAAAGCCGGTGTCCGGGTGCGGATGTGTCCGTAACGGACACGTTCGCTCATCCCTAAACAAGACCCTATCTATAAGTGGAGCGCTCGCCTTGATGAGGGCAACCACACATCAGGAACCTGGGGCGACCCTGACTTTCCTTAGATGGTGACAGGGAATACTGACAAAGGTTAGATGACACTGAATGAATAATAAACTACATAAGTAAAAATATATTAAAAGACCCCAGATATGTACGTAAATCCCCAGCAGATGTATCTCCGGTCAGGACTAGTGATGAGCGATTACTGTAAAAAAAATTTTTTTGAAAGTGATCGGCATAATTTGTGATCGGCATGGAAAGTTATCTGCATGGAATCTCCCTGCTATCACATACCCTGTTTTCCTGAAAGTATGACCTATCTTCAAAATAAGCCCCATCATGATTTTTCAGGGTTTTTGAGGATGCTTGAACTATAAGCCCTGGTCCAAAAATAAGCCCTGGTTACAGGTAATAAAAAAAGATGTCCTTCTGCACTAGTCCTCAGTAGAGATGGGGTTATATCCACAGGATATTGCATTTTTCTGTAAAGGCTGCGAGTACTTTAATAGTCTGATCTAGAGTCAGATGGATCCATGTGTTCTCCTTCCTCAGGGATAGTGTCATCCTCTTCCTCCTTCTATAGTTGTCCGGGGGTAATGTTTCCCCTTGTGGAGAGAATCACAGGGGTGCAGGCAGTCCTGTATAGGCCATGCAATGCTCTCTGGGAAAAAGATATGCAAAGTGTGATGGAACCCCGCCCACTTCCCCACACAGGCTGACAGGCACTCCAGGACTTCTGTTTTGCTATGAAGGCCTCTTGAATAAGGGTATCTAAGTTGTATATCCAGATGCTTGGGGCTCCGCCACACAGGCGGTTCTCACATTCGTGTACTGACTGCACACTGACTATTACAGTGGTTGCATCCATTGAGATTTCTCAGATGTCCGTCACTCATTCGGCCCAACGGGGCGCACACCGATACAATCGTTTGATTTTTCAAAAACCCAAATCAAACATGTTTGTCTGAATAAGTCCTTAACTGAAGCTCAAGTAGCAAATGAGATATAGGAAGTCCTGAAAATACTTTCGGAATTCTGTATGCCCAATCACTGACCTCCTGATGCTTTATACACAGATGGCACATCTACTCGGAGGGGCGTATAGAGAGGCCGTGCAGACCTACCACCTTGTGGACTGTCGCTACCCATATGAATATGCTGGAGGACATATTAAGGTATGGTGCTATATAGACCCATGGACACCGAGACTACAGACTACCCTGTAATCCCCGGCATTGATTCTAGTGATTTAAAGGGATTGTACCAAGATTACATAGTGGATATCCATAGGATAGGGGACAACTTGCCGATCGTCAAGGACTGAGAATCCCGCCGAACTTGAGAACGGGGGTCCCATGTCCGCCTTTGCCTGTCACTGTGGGGTTACCGCACCCTGCCACGGTGATATCAGAATGAATGGGGCACTTTCTTAGCAGTCGGCACTCCATACATTTCAATGAAGGAAATACCCATTGTGCTGCTGCTCCGCTATCTCAGCAGTCCCACTGAGAGTGAATGGACCATCAGCGCGCTTGCACAGCTAGCTCCATTCAGTCTACTTCTAACCCTGTAGTTAGAAAGAGGGGGAACACGGATTCTCAAGATCATTCAGGTACTACTCTAGCCCCGATGACCCGGCCCCGGCTACTCTAGCCCCGATGACCCGGCCCTGGCTACTCTAGCCCCGATGACCCGGCCCCGGCTACTCTAGCCCCGATGACCCGGCCCCGGCTACTCTAGCCCAGATGACCCGGCCCCGGCTACTCTAGCCCTGATGACCCGGCCCCGGCTACTCTAGCCCAGATGAGCCGGCCTCGCTGGAAGTCGCTCAGATCGCTGGATTTTCCCATCTAATGCGGGTTCACACTGAAACTGATCCACGGAAGCTCCAACTGTGAGAGGGCCGGAGCTCTAATAACTAGGCCGTTTGTGTCATAGTAATAGCCTTTCTTTTGTAATGAGTTGTAATGAAAGACTTTTCGCTCATGCTCTCTAATATGCCTTCGCTTCTCACAGGGGGCTCAGAATCTATATAGAGAAGACCAGATTACAGAATACTTCCTCAACAGCCCGTCGCTTTCCCCGGGCAGAGGAGTCGTCGTCTTCCACTGTGAATTCTCTTCTGAGAGAGCGCCAAAGCTGTGCGTACAGTTAGAGTTTCTGTATTTCTCACCCGCAGTGTTTGAGGGACGCTAACCTTTCAATTTGTGATTATATGATAGCCAATGTGATAAAGAAAATGTCACTTTTAATAGTTATTTACCAACAATGACATTTTTGTGCTGAAAAGCCTCTGGCCACTAGGGGTCTCCCTTTCTCCTAGCTTGCTGCCCACTGCCTGCTGTCAGATGTGTTACTGGAGATGGCACAATGGCAGAACAGGAAGTGGAGAAGGGTGATGAGGTACCGTAATAATTGAATTGTGTGAGGGCAGAGAAAAGGGGGGAAGAAGAAGGGAGAGAATCTCACACATATACTGGCTGTTAGAGCTTATGGGGAGTTATTTGCTACTATTTATTAACATCTCCACTGCTCAGTCCTGCTGTGCACTGTCCTACACGATGGTGCTACATCTCTCCCAAGTAGGCCGCTCTCACACAGGACGTCGGTAAAACGCAGTGTTTTCTATTGCTGTTTCTGATCGCATGTTCGATGGCATCTTTTCACGCACCCCACGATTGTAATGGGGGATGAGGTGTGTTAAAAAGCGTGAAAACGCACGAAAATACAGCAGACTGCACTCAAAAATCGTTAAAATGTTAAAAATGCCACATTTGAAAGCTAGTATGCGAGGCCTCAATGAAATCAATGGGAGCGTTCTAGCCTGATTAGCTCATAGGTCGAAACACCGCTCTAATTGGGGTGCAAAGCATCCTAGATGAGAGATTCCTTACAGACATTTTTTCAGCATTTAGCACTCAGCACTAAACGCTGTCAGTGGCTCCCTCTGTTTTCAATGAAGCCTCTCACACAGCCTCAAACGCCCACTCGATCACAACGCTTTTCAGCTCTGCGATTTTCTAGCAGAGTCTGTTCTGTTTTGGGGCATTTAACACAAATCATCAATGATGAGTAGTGCTAAAAGCCGTCCGAAAACGAAAGTAAATCGCAGCACTTTGCCACATTCGTGTGTGAGAAAGGCCTTAGAGAGCAGGATCTGCAGTTCTCTGTGCAGAGTCTACCAAACACAGCACAGCAGCCAGGCTTCGGAGAGAACTGAAATTCAGATATACATCCTGGAGAGGGAGAAAATTTAGAAAAATGCAGGATACCATAGAATGGCTAGAAATAGTGTTATTCAGCATTTACCCACATGATAGCTTATCCTGAAAAGTTAGTTACACTTTAAGAAAGTCAGCACTTTGGACAACAGTCCTTCAGGCTGAACTAGATGGACATTGTCTTCAAAAGCTTGTCATCCACATTAGATGATTGTTAGCCGAGCCCACCAATTTAGGCAGTGTAGGGCAATCATCTGATTTAATGGAGGTGTCCCCCTGTCAAATCTAATCTTCCTCCCTTGGTAAAATAGTACTTTCCTTAATTATTTTTTTATTTCTCCATACTTCTCTCATTTAAGGTGTCGGATTTTAAGAAATTTAGACAGGAAAGCAAACCTGTATCCTCATCTGTACTATCCTGAGCTCTATCTCCTGAAGGGTGGATATAAGGAGTTCTACGAAACTTTTAAAGTAAGTATTTCATACAGGAAAAAAAAGACATTAAAAAGCAGAAAAAGAGGCCGAGAGCCGGAAACAAGATGGAAGGATCCTGTGGAAAGATATTTTCAGGGGAACGAGGGAGTAAATTTGTATCTAGGAAACAGGGATCAGAGTCATGCAGGTTTAAATCATATTTCCGACTCAAAACAAAAACTGTTCAGCATGTCCTATAGGAAGACACAACATGGACTTTAAGTTGAAGAGCATACCTACAGGGCCGTTCCTGGCCAGCTGGGGGCAGGTATGTAGATGTCAAGCTTTTCGGACACAGACGCAGAATTGCCCAGCGAGAAGCGTGATCAAGTCGAGCTTGAGGATACTGAAGAAAGCCTAGCAGCAATGTAGAGAAATGTTCCACTTATTAGGTTGGTGCAGAGCCCAAGGGTGCTCATACACATTAGATGTAGTGGGCCATACCAGCCAATTTCAGTGGGACCGGTTGATCATCTAAAGTGTATGAAGACCTCCCAACTCTACCCCGATGGTAGATATCGGGGGAGATAAGGATCAGGCAGTTGGAATTCTACTGTCCAATGCTTTGTTCTTGGGAGATAAGCCACTGCCAGAGGTGTCTGGCAGCAGCTTTCTCGCCTCTCCCCATTTAGAACACACGAACGCTTGCAGAAGCCGAGCGTGCATGCATGTAGGGGTGTCAGGCGAGACAAAGGTTGCCGAACAAGTTATACCACCAATAGCAATCTAAAATGAAGGAGCATCTTAAGGCATCCGCTGATCCTCATCCTTAACCCTCGCAAGAGAGCATGGGTTACTAGGTTAGTAATGGGGGCACTTAAACATGCTTCTTGCTGTTTTGCTGCAGGAAGCAGACAGCGCCGTACATTGGGCAGTGGCCTGGGGTGGTACTGTATAGGCTGGCTCCTATTGATGTGAATGGGACTCAGGCTGTAGTACCAACCTGGGCCACTACACTATGTATTGAGCTGTTTGTTTCCTGCAGGAAAATCGGTAGAAGTGGGACAACCCCTTTAAGACAAAAGTAAATTGAAATGTGTTCAGCCATGTTTAAAAACATAAAAATAAGACCCGCTCACCTTGCCTGAACCCCTGCAGCCTTTTCGACGGTACCAGGGCACCAGCAGAACTCTTCTTCTGGCTCATGTCATAGGGTCATGTGATCACTGCAGCCAATTACTGGCTGATCCTGAGTACAGTCAGTAATTGTCTGCAGCAGTCACATGATGCTGGGACAAGCCATCATCATGGCCGAGCATGATAGACTTCCAAGTATAGGGGCTTAGTGGTGGCTCCATAGGTGACTATAGAGACCTATACTGGGACAAGACGTCATTGTCGAAGCCAGAAGAAGAGTGCAGCCGGGCACCATCGGGACTGCAGCTGTGGGGTATTCAGTGAAGTATGACCTATTTCACGTTTTTACATATGGCTGCACAGATTTCAATTCATATTTTTTCTCCCCGGACCTCCCGTTTACGGAGGTGAGCATGGCCACCCAACCATAGTTTGTTTTTGGTCTAAAAAACGCCCTTAACAGTAATGTACACCAAAATGTTGCCTAAAAGATCTTGACAGTCCTTATTTTGCTTATTGCTATCCCTCAATCATCGACAATTATTTTTCTTTTCCAGCCTCTGTGTGAACCACAAGGTTACGTCAAGATGGTTCACAAGGATTTCCAAGACCAGTTGCAACAATATCAGAAAAAGAAAAAGAATATGTCGGGCCAAAGGATCCGAAAAGAACTGTTTAAGCCGCTGACCTCAACTAAACGCTTCAGTCCTGTTACAACGCAAAGCGTACTAAAACTATAGCGATCTAGCCAACAACTTGTCCTACAACGACTCGGTGGACCTACAGTAACAAAAATCATGGCAACCTAACAACCAAGGAAAATAACTCAACACCAGAGTAGTGTAAATGCATGTGTCATCAGTCGTAGACAAGTCAGAAGATAGTACCGATAGAGGATGGCACTGAAACCCCCACAGTAGCTAGAACGCAAGCGTTGTGTCCATCATATTCCATCAGCCTCTCTTGGCCTTCAGGTTATTGTAGTCTACTCTTCTCTAGAACTTCTCCAGAACTTCTCACGTCAAGAAATCGTTGGAGGGCATGTCCAACCTTCGTGTCTCCCTCGCTTTCCTACGATGGCTCAGAAACAAGGTTTTTGAAGGTATCTTATATTCAAGGGAGCAACGATGGGGAAATCTGGGCACTAATCTTCCATCCAAGACCCAATTTGCTTCCATTGGATCCTTTTGGCTTCAATAGGAAATGAAGACGGGCTACTAGAGTACAACGGGTGTGGCCAACAAAGGCCAAGGAGCAGAACGTGGCATGCCAGGTATCGAACCAATCCAAGACTTAAATACAGAAAAACTATTTGTAGGCTGGGCCATCAAAGTTGCATCGGTGAAGACTCAACTCTCAGGACAGGTTGGTCATCATCATCATCGTCTGCACCGGCACAGCAACTAGGGGCAGATACTCATTAGTTGTTCTTCTTTATATTGATCTTGAGTATACCAAAAGAATAAAAGCAACAATCGTAAACAATCACGGTGTGTCTTTACATCCTTTTTTTGTAAGGCCGGGTTCACATCTGTGTTGCAAGTCCCCGGCCGGAGGATCTGTCACTGATCGGGCTCAAAATAGTGGAAGAAGAAGCATCCAAAAAGCAGGTCAGATGAGTGGAAAGCGAACAGACGCCATTATGACCAATGGAATCTGTTCGGCGCCATTTGCCTCCGTCTTGAGACTGAGCCATTCGGCCGCGGTGATTCCTCTTTCCCGATCGGACTAGGAAAACAGAACCTCAAGCGCAGATGTGAAACCACCCTAACATGATTAATGTAATTAGTTTTAGTTTCCTTGGAAATTACCACACTGTAAACAAATGTTCAGTATGAAGGTCTGCAGGTAGACTTGGGATTTTCTAAAGCTAAGAGCAAAGAGTACGTTGGGATCTTGGGAACATCAACAATGTTTAAGGGATTTTCCAGCTTTAAAAAAAAAGGAAAATTGGTGACCTATCCACAAGACAACAGCTGATTGGCCGATTAACTGGCATTATGGTCTATGGAGCAGGAAAGAGACAGCTCCAAACATAATGCAGTGGACCAGTATGGTAATGCAGGCACAGCTCCTGTGAAAGTGAATAGGAACTGTGATTGCTGTACTTCACAATGTACTGACCTATCTGCTTCCTGTTCCCTACGCCGTGACAGCAGCCCGGTAAACAGCTGATTAGCAGCGGTCAAGTGGCAGACCCCACCGATCAGCTATTGATTACCTATCCGTCCACTACGTATGTCCCTTCTTTTATGGAGGGCACAAAAAAAAAAACGTTGCTGGCTTGTTCTCACGTCTAAATGGCTATTATGCTAAGTGATGCATTACATGATTTGACTTTTGTATGATTTGAGTTATACAACCTTGTTTTTGTCCAATAGAAATCATTGGTAATCTTGTATCACTGCTTCTCGGCTTCTTGTGTTGTGCTAGAAAAAACTGAAGTTTAACCCTTTCCAATCCACTGTCTGACCTCTGAAGACATTATGATTTAGGGCTGTACAGCACTGATGTCGGAAGACTTCCGTCGGGGTTCTCTTACTGTATATTGCCAACCTCTCTGCTGTCGGAGCCTCTCCAATGTGTCACCTCATGCAGTACTGGCTTTAGCCAGCAGATAGCACTGTTGTATAATGGCAGAAAAAGAGTAAGCCCCCTAGGAAAACCAGGATACAAATTGGATTGGAAAGGGTAATTAGCCTAACTTTTTACAGTCTAGTCATGGCCACACGGGGTGGATGGCTCAATGGATTTGTCTCACATTTTGCTGTCGATCTGCCACAAAATTTCTCCCCTTTCCATGTAACACATGGATTTTGCAGTGGATTAGTCACAGTCTTTCAGCTGCAGCAAACACAGCTCATGCAGATGCGCCCTAAACGCTTTGTGAATCCATTCCGATATGTTTCCTTTAGGTGACTACTTGTGCGATTCCAATGCAGTGGTTATTATGAGCTGCCTGGGAACCTGCATAGCACATAATACTGTGCGCATGCAAAAGGCCACCTTTGTGCATGAAAAATTCCTTCAGAAAAAGCAAATTGGTTTTTGCACTGAGTTTTTCTTTACATGCATTTATAAATGTATCATACTTGGCTTGCAGGCTCTCCTACATTCTGCAGGTGTTCCCAGCACTGATCAGCTGGTCTATATCATGAATGTGCATAAATTCAGCTCCCTAATCTCTCTCCTCTTTCAGAGGCAGTGTAGCATAACCACACCCACTCAATACTACACAGCTATCTCATCCTGTCTCTGAGTATCTGCTGGTTGTTCCCCCTCACTGCTGGTAAGAGCAGAAAATTCACCCAAAGTGAATTACAGCTCTCTGTAATAGTAGCTTTTCTGCTCTCCTCCACCATCCCTCAGCACTATCATACAACCCTCTGTAATAGTAGCTGTCTCTGCTCTCCTCCACCATCCCTCAGCACTATCATACAGCCCTCTGTAATAGTAGCTGTCTCTGCTCTCCACCATCCCTCGGCACTATCATACAGCCCTCTGTAATAGTAGCTGTCTCTGCTCTCCTCCACCATCCCTCAGCACTATCATACAGCCCTCTGTAATAGTAGCTGTCTCTGCTCTCCACCATCCCTCGGCACTATCATACAGCCCTCTGTAATAGTAGCTGTCTCTGCTCTCCTCCACCATCCCTCAGCACTATCATACAGCCCTCTGTAATAGTAGCTGTCTCTGCTCTCCACCATCCCTCGGCACTATCATACAGCCCTCTGTAATAGCATCTTTCTCTGCTCTCCTCCACTATCATACAGCCCTCTGTAATAGTAGCTTTCTCTGCTCTGCTCTCCACCATTCTTCGGCACTATCATACAGCCCTCTGTAATAGCAGCTTTCTTTGCTCTGCTCTCCACCAACCCTCGGCACTATCATACAACCCTCTGTAATAGTAGCTGTCTCTGCTCTGCTCTCCACCATCCCTCGGCACTGTCATACAGCCCTCTGTAATAGTAGCTTTCTCTGTCCTCTTGATCTCCTCCACCATCACCCAGCACTGTCATACAGCCCTCTGTAATAGTAGCTTTCTCTGCTCTGCTCTCCTCCACCATCACCCAGCACTCGCATGCAACCCTCTGTAATAGCTCAGTGTAAAGGCAGTGAATACACCTTCATACCTGCCGGGGGAGGGGCTGTCAGTTTACTGTGACTGACAGAATTTTCTAACATTTCAGTCCTCCAGCCTGCGGTGCCTTGGAAGACAATACAAGCAGAAAAATCATCAATCAGAAATTAGTAACGAAAACCAATTACAAAAAGTCTTTATTTCCAAAAACACCTTGATTAAAAGAAAAAAAAAAGTGCAGAAGTGTCTATAACCTTAGGGCCTCTTTTACACGTGCGACAATATTGCTGTGTGAAAAATCACAGCGTTACCGCAGCCGTGCTCCGTGCGACATCGTGACTTTGTAGCGCTCTTTGGCCGGGATTTTCAGGGGGGCTTGAAATATAAGCCATAGCTGCATTAAAAAAACAATCACAGCCATTCAATGCGATGCCTGTGATTGGTTCATCGAGCGCTGCTGTGATTGGTTCTCGAGCACCATGGCTCAGCCAATCAGAGCCATCGCTTCCTGGAGACAAGATTTTTGAGCCCCCTGACCAGGAAGCGCTGACTGAAGACAGGTGTGCCGGAGCTTCGGGAGGAGATGTGCGGCAGCGCGGACAGCGCCTGTTAGGCGATTTTTAAAAAAAATTGCGTATGAGCGGCGGAATCGCTTGGCACTAGCTATGAGCATACGTAGGAGCGACGGCAAACATCCGTGATTTTCCGCAACCATACGCAATTACTTTCCGCAATGGATCGCAGGTCTTCCGCATCAGTAATACGACCCGTTCGCGTGTGCCCAGCATGTCTTGGTGCTGATGGCCGTATTCGCACCCCCCTCCTTACTTTGTGTGCGCAGTCGGTTCTCGGGGGCACAGCGCTGGAATGACGGACCCCCGCGACACACCTTTGAGCCCCATTAATTAGCTCATGTGGCTCAAACATGCTGACGGGTTCCCTTTATCAGCTGAGCACCGTGTCACACTTCCCAAGGCCAGTTTCACACGGGCGATAAAATTGCGTGCTGCGAGAGCGCGTGAAGACGCAGAATTACGAAGCCCGTGATTTTCAATGGTTTCCTTTACATTTGCGATGTTTTCACTAATGCGATGCTGTGTGAAAAAACAAATGGCGCCATGCTCTGCCTTTCTGTTTCGCTCTATTTTATCGCCCGTGTTTCCCTATGCAGACTTCGTTTTATCGCATCACGCCGCGCAAACGTGCGATTTTCATGCGTTTTTAACATTAGAAACTCCTATTGTTGATCGCAAGAAAAACGTGCGAGAAAATCGTAAGCGGCAGCGATCCTCTTGTGAGGAAAAGCAGCGCCGACGCCTAAACATCTCATGAGCAAAACTGCGATACACGATTTTCTCGCGGCGATATCGCGCTAGCCCACGTGAAACTACCCTGAAGGAGTGGGCCGCTCCGTGGAAGCCGTATATCCGCCCCGTGTGGACGTAGCTTTCATGTTCGAAGGGCCACAGGGACCACTGCACTACGTCCGGTCAGACATCTTTAGGACATCCTACCACCACGCCGCCATCGACTGTATCATGTGACTCTTGCAGCAAGTTCCTTAATCGATTTCCGGGAATAGAGAACATGTCCAGTCACTCCTGCGCCATTTTCGCCCACGCAAAACTGCCCCATTGTTAGAGTTAAAGCTAATTAATGGGTCATAAAGTAACACATTTATACAAATTACCATCCTACCCTTTGCTCATGACTGAAAAATCACTTTTTTACCTCATGAATCCTCTCAAAAAACCCTAACTATTCCCACACATCCCCCACTAGTGCCATGGAGAGCCCCATTAGTCACACCATGACTGGTGATAGACAGGATACAACCCTCTGCCACAACCATCCCCATGCTTGAAGGTCACGTCTCCCTGCTGCTGATACGTGCTCTACGTGTCTGACAAGACAAATTTAGCAAACGCCCGGCAGCATCAAAAACACAAGATGCCATGGCAGCCATCTTTGTTACGGGCAAGCCTCCCAACTGTGCGTCCCTAGCCGTCAGAAATGTTTATTTTACTAATAAACAGCTCGCAATAAAATCCTAAATTCGAATTGCATTAAACCGACTCGTATATAAAACTATAATTCTCTTTCTTCGTAGCCCTATAACCTCTTTGCCCAAACCAAATATGGCTAACAGGCTTTCCTGCCCGGTTTTTCATAGAATCAGAGTACTGCGCATGCGTAGGCCTGTACGCAGGCGCAGTAACACCTCTGAAGCAGGAACGTGCTCGGGAAGTTGTCAGGTGACTAAAGGACGTCACGACCTTTCCGCCCCCTTTTTTCTACTGTGAATTGCGCAGGCGCAGTCCGCAGTCAGTTCCGCAGTCTGACAGCCGGTGCGAGGACAAGTCATGGCCGCCTACAAGATCGTCCTTATCCGCCACGGCGAGAGCACCTGGAACCAGGAGAACAGATTCTGCGGCTGGTTTGATGCTGACTTAAGTGAAACAGGAGAGGAGGAGGCGAAGAGAGGCGGCCAGGCTCTGAAAGGTGATGTCCCTTTAAGGGGGTGTGCGTGCAAATGAATGGTGCAAGTGCTAAGAATTAAAGGGACGTGCCATGGGGATAAGCTCTAATGATTTCTTGGCATGCACTGCCATATAAAGCGGATGGATGCAGATTGACTGTATAAATGGTGCCTGAAGCCCCTCGCTTGCACCGCCGTGTGTATTCTGCAGGGACTGCGGTCCAATCCTGCAATCAGCGGACCCTATAAGACCCCCTTCTGTTATCTGTAGCTAAGTGCATCCCAGGCCTGCTGCGCTGGAGCTGCCCCCCCTGCCAAGGTCATGAGTCTTGGTGGACATCCCCTTTAAGAGGGGGTGCATTGCAACAGAAAAGCCTCATCTGTAGTCCGTAGTACGAAGGGCGTTTATATTAGCTGTCACCGATATCAGCAGGACGTGCTGACGGCCCGGACGGCCTCTTAAAGGGTCTTCCAGGAGCCATTAGGATGGACGATCAGCATTTGATTGGCGGCGTATGCACAGCGGATTTCAGTAGCTACAGCGCCCCCAGCTTGCAATACCTCGCACGTCACCCCGCAGCCTCTGGGGAGCGCCGAGTCGCTGGTCAGGTGATGCCTGTCCCAAATCGACCCAACTAGCGGGTGCAGTGTGACGGGGCGCGATGTGTTGGCGGTTGAGGGGGGGCGCAGTAGCTGCTTCAATCAGCTCTGCACGCGCAAAATTTGCGCACACGGAGAATATAACCCGTTGATTCCAATGGGTTCGTACACGTGTGTATTTTTCCTGCACGCTGCGGCCGCGCCGCACGCTCTTGTTTTCTTGCACGTTTGCTTCCCCAAAGTCCCCATAGAAGTCAATGAGGATGCGTGATATACGCCAGGAGATGCGTGATATACGCCAGGAGATGCGTGATATACGCCAGGAGATGCGTGATATACGCCAGGAGATGCGTGATATACGCCAGGAGATGCGTGATATACGCCAGGAGATGCGTGATATACGCCAGGAGATGCGTGATATACGCCAGGAGATGCGTGATATACGCCAGGAGATGCGTGATATACGCCAGGAGATGCGTGATACACGCCAGGAGATGCGTGATATACGCCAGGAGATGCGTGATATACGCCAGGAGATGCGTGATATACGCCAGGAGATGCGTGATATACGCCAGGAGATGCGTGATATACGCCAGGAGATGTGACACATCTGGAACGCATTAGACTGGTCGGCCGTTTCAATCGCTGCGTCTTTGTTCGCCGATCGTGACTAAATATGCCTAGCAGGCGCAGAAAATACCGTAAAATACACCGATGAGTGCCCAAAAAAGCATTGTTCACCCCGCGAATGCGCAGCGCTCAGGAATACGCAAATACGCATACGCTTGTGTCCGATCCGTTATTTCTCTGTGAGGAGCTGCCCCCTATGCTCTGACGTCCGCTATACCGTGCCGCATAGCCAGGTGCATTCTGGGAACTCGTGAGCGGAGCGTGGCGTGTTCAGTAGTAACGGCTCGGGGATTCCTATTACTCATTTCCTTCCCTGGGTGTGATATGACGTTATTACATAACCGCCCGTGGTCTTATTCCCCCACGTGCAGTGGTGAGATGACTCGCGGCCTCCGCCGCTCGCTCTCGTATCTCCGCCCGCCTGAGTCACACAGCTGAGGGGGTCTCAGAGAGCCGTCAGTGGTGCCAGAAAGCTGAAGTGCCGCACGGACTACTTCTGGGTCCTAACTAGTTAATCCTACGCAGAACCTATCGGCGCTCGCCTGGCTAATGTAATACGGCTGTAGGTCCTCACGGCGGCCGAGTGAATACGCTGCGCGTTTACGCAACTGAAATTCGCTTATGCCCTGTATGTCGCCCGCTCCTGCGGGTTTTTGCGCATACACAGTGCATATCTGCTGCACAAATATGCAGGGTTCCTGTGTATTTGCATCGGCCCATATCCGCCTATGGAAATCTATGGGTTCTATTTATTGCATATTACGTGCACATACAATTGTGCGCTTCTGTCCTCGGGCGCGTTTTTGCACCGCGTATTGTGTGTGCGCTGCACGGCCGTGTAATGTGCGGCTAATGAAGACAATGCAAGCCAATGGACTCTCATTGATCCGAGCACACGAGAAATAGATCGCAGCATGCTCTATTTCACCATATTGGCACGCAGCGTGAGCCCTATACATTTATATGGGCGGTGGGTGCCACGCAGTCCTTACATAAGACATTGCCTGTGGGCAGCATTTTCAGTCGCAGAGCGGGGCATTAAAAAATATCACACTGCGAGTGAGTGTGTGATATGTGGGCACAGTGCCCCACCGGCAGACCGGGTATTTACAAGCACTGGTACTATGCCATGGGGAGACCCGCCGCGTTTTACCAAAATGGCCGTGCACATCACCCAGCTTTCCTGGCCCTCCAACCGGCCCAGTTATACGGCTGGATATGGGAATGCTGGGAGAGCTGGGTGATTATCTCTTCAGGATCCGTAGTGGCGGCTGCTCGGCTCTCTTAGGCCGTGCTCACATGGGTGGGATTTCCGTACGGACCCTCCGCACAGATAATCCATCATTTTGACGGTAGCAGCAAAGTGGATGAGATTTTGCAAAGAACCCGTGGGGAAATTAACGAGCGGAATGTAAATCCGCAGCGTGCCATTGTTATCGCCGTTCACGCTGCGGGAGCCTCTCCTCAATAAGGGGTCAGTTCTGGGTGGATGCAGACGATTCGCCCCATGTGAACACGTAAACGCGGTTGTGCGCAGGATGGGAAATTGGCCATGTAATGCGGTAGATTTTGGGATTGTAGGAAAGCTGGATGATGCCCGTGTGCTGGCGGTAAAGTCGGCCGCGCTGCCCGTCATCCAGCTTTTCCAGGAACGTATAATAACTGCAGTACTATGATATCGGAGCTGTGGCTTATTACTGCGGATGTCGCCTGTGACGGCACAGATGAGAGCGGCCACAGAGTACTCTTAAAGAGTGGTAGCTCTGCTGTGTCCCCCACACCGTCCTCTGGCCCCGGACGGGTGACCCAGCACTCTGATAGCTCTGCTGCGGCCCCCACGCCGTCCTCTGGCCCCGGACGGGTGACCCAGCACTCTGGTAGCTCTGCTGTGTCCCCATGTTGTCCTCTGGCCCCGGACGGGTGACCCAGCACTCTGGTAGCTCTGCTGTGTCCCTCATGCCCTCCTCTGGCCCCAGACGGGTGACCCAGCACTCTGGTAGCTCTGCTGTGTCCCTCATGCCCTCCTCTGGCCCCGGACGGGTGACCCAGCGCTCTCTGGTAGCTCTGCTCCGTCCCCCACGCCGCCCGCTGGCCCCGGACGGGTGACCCAGCGCCTTCATAGCTCTGCTGTGTCCCCCACGCCGTCCTCTGGCCCCGGACGGGTGACCCAGCGCCTTCATAGCTCTGCTGTGTCCCCCACGCCGTCCTCTGGCCCCGGACGGGTGACCCAGCGCCTTCATAGCTCTGCTGTGTCCCCCACGCCGTCCTCTGGCCCCGGACGGGTGACCCAGCGCCTTCATAGCTCTGCTGTGTCCCCCACGCCGTCCTCTGGCCCCGGACGGGTGACCTTTGTCTTGTTTTCTATCAGTGAAATGTACCTCTGCACACGGGGACTCGCACTGCGGTGTTTCGTGTCAAAGGGCAGATGGGCCAAATTTACTACTTGTCAAATAGTTTTTGCAGTTTTGGCACAATCAGTCCCTAACCGGTCCAAAAAGTGAAGCTGAATATTATTGAATTACCGTGCGTCACGTACGGCTCGCTTACACGGGCGGCTTCCCTCTTGCGGCGCTGCTCTCAGGCGAAAAAACTGAAGCCTGTTCCTTTTTTTTAATGAGATTGTTGAAATCTCGCCCATTATTTGCTATAAGAGTTAAAAATCACACCAAACTTTTTTTTTTTTTTAATCACTATTATATATTATTTTTATACGCTCCTCCCCGCCTCCTCGCTGTCCGCCTGGGAAGCCGGCGCTCATGTGCAATGAAGAGGTAAGTCTGATGCACACACCGAGCGGCGGTTTCCCCCGCGGTCAGCGGGTGAGCAGGTGAGTATGAAGGACCTGGCGCCCCCTGTGCCATGAGCCTGTAAGTTTATGGTGCTCACATGACCTGACAAACGCCCTTTAACCCATTAAGGACCTCCCCTCTTCATTGTCATACTTTGCCTCTCCTTCCCCCTATCAAATAACCATAACTCTCACTTTTCCATGGCCGTCGCCGCCTTTGGCCGGGTCTTGTTCTTACAGTGTACACAATGACATAATAACCTTATTTTGTGGGTCAGTACGATTAGAATATATATAAATCTATCTATTTAAAAAAATATATAAAAAAAGGAAAACAAACCCCTTTTTCCCATTATTGTTAATTAAAAAAAATAGAATGAAAAAACCTATTTGGTATGGCTGCGTCTGTAAGAGTCCGATAGACGATGATAGCTGAGGCCAATTTTGCGCTGTATCGCGCCGCAGTCTGAAGCGGTTATATTAGCGAACACGTAATGTATCACTGCTGAGCCCTGCAGATCAATAATGGCTGCTTCTGGGAGCCGCAGCTGCTGCCAGGCCGCCATTAAGCTTATCCTGGTGCCACCTAGAAATTTGGGCTCTTCTACAGACGGTACGTCCCGGGCATTGAGTCTAACGAACTCCCTAGTAAAAAAAAAAAATTCGCAAAAACCTGAAATTAAGCTGTATAAAAAAAAAAATAAAAAATCTATGTAACTCTTGTAAGTGCGGCGCGGTCTCATGGGGGTGGGGTGGATCTGCTCCTTTGCTTCAATGTCATCACACTGCTTCTTGTCTCTGCGAAATGCAGGAAATGTTGAAACCGTCACTTGTACAATGACAGGGAAGCCAGAAGATCAGGTTTCCCGTTACAGGCGCTCCTGACCTCTACAGCACACCGTGTGGTGGTCCAGAAGATGGCAGTTTAAAGGGCAAAGCGGCGAGATTTCCAGCTGGCCTGTGGGGATGAGCGGTCCACTTACAATCGTTCTTACCCTTAGCCCACGTTGGGCTAAGAATTGGCGCATGTAAAGGGGCCTCGACTGGAAGATGTGCTGCCAACCAATAACATTCTGTAAGATGAATGATCATTCGCCCCTCAGTAGTCTAAATCGGCCTGTATAGCTGCCAGGTAGAGGAATGCCGCTCTTGTTAATTAGCGCTCGTTTACTGGTGCCAATTGCTCAGTCTAAAAGGACTCTAATGGTCCTTTCACATGGGCCGATTGGGCCCAAGCGTTCTTTGGAACGCCTGTTCGCATGAAAATTGGGCCATGTAAAGGGATGATAAACGAGCCAACACTTGTGCGCTGGCTGATCGGCTCGCTGATGGACGGCACATCTACCGGTGTGAACAGGGACATGTACAGCCCGGCTCTGGGAACTAGCAATCGAAAGGGGGAACATCACTCCTTAGAGAGCACCAAGAAGGTGAGTGAGGAGACTTATAAGGCCATGCATGCTCCTCTGGGTAATATGCAAATAAGGAAGATGAAACAATACCTCTGCAGCGCCACCTGTTGGATGGAAGCATTCCTGCAAATCGTATATCAAATCATAAATATTAAAGGGGTTGTCCCGCGGCAGCAAGTGGGTCTATACACTTCTGTATGGCCATATTAATGCACTTTGTAATGTACATTGTGCATTAATTATGAGCCATACAGAAGTTATAAAAAGTTTTATACTTACCTGCTCCGTTGCTAGCGTCCTCGTTCCCATGGAGCAGACTAATTTTCGCCCTCCGATGGCCAAATTAGCCGCGCTTGCGCAGTCCAGGTCTTCTCCTGTTCTCTATTGGGCTCCGTGTAGCTCCGCCCCGTCACGTGCCGATTCCAGCCAATCAGGAGGCTGGAATCGGCAATGGACCGCACAGAAGAGCTGCGGTCCACGGAGGAAGAGGATCCCGGCGGCCATCTTCACCGGTAAGTATAGAAGTCACCGGAGCGCGGGGATTAAGGTAAGCGCTCCGGTAAGCTTTCTTTAGGTCCCTGCATCGGGGTTGTCTCGCGCCGAACGGGGGGGGGGGGGGGGTTGAAAAAAAAAACGTTTCGGCGCGGGACAACCCCTTTAAATAAACATACACTCTCAGATGATCTAAGCTTTTGTGTAATGGGGGAGATCTTTCACCATTTTGGTAATGGTTGTCAGCACGGCTAGTATAACATTAGATTGATGCTCCTTTTGTAGGGATCATCCAGGTTTGCAACCCGTTTTGCTAATTAGAGGTGGTGATGTCTGTTCGTGGAATCGGCCCCTAGGAAAAGTGAAAATTACCGTGAAATCAATTACTTCTCCTATTATTATGGTAACCCCGTCGTGCCGCCCCCTTTAGACAGCCACCGCTGGAGCAATACCCCTGCAGATTCTGAGGCGTCCGTTATACTAACTTGCTTCTTCCGCCTCGTTAATTGACAGATGCTGGCTATCAGTTTGATATCTGCTACACTTCTGTGCTGAAGAGGGCCATTCGCACCTTGTGGCTGGCACTAGATGGCACTGACCAGATGTGGGTGAAGGTTGTGAGGTCCTGGAGACTCAACGAGAGGCATTATGGTGGACTGACGGGACTGAACAAATCAGAGACGGCGGCCAAGCACGGAGAAGAGCAGGTGAAGATCTGGAGAAGATCCTACGATATTCCTCCACCCACCATGGATCCCGACCATGATTATTATAACATCATAAGCAAGGTAAGAGGCGGCTCTGATGGTGCTTATATAACCGCAATGCTGATATATCATTGAGTCAACATGGAAGCGGCGTAAACTAGAAATGCCACCAAAATGAAGGAGAAGCTCAAAGCGCAACAGTATTGGTACAAATGTTTATTAACTGTATGTTAACCAGGACTCCTTGTACAGTCCTGACCACAGAAGGTGCCGTTTGGAGATGTGCCCGTGTAGGGTGTGCTCGGTCAATGCTCTGTCCAGTCCTGGAGCTGTGCCATGTGGCCATCCAGTTCACAGCTGGACGTAGCCCGCACTACAGTCGGAGAGATCTTGCCAATCCAATCAGGCTTGGTGGGATTGTTCAAAGATCAAAATCATAACTGTATGATTGGTGGGGGTCCGACCGCTAAGACCCTCACCAGTCCTGAGAATGGGAGAGCAGATTGTCCATGCATGGATGGGAAGGAGGTCTTGCATGCATACCGCCTCTCCATTCATTTCAACTGAAGGTGGTCTAAAAGCTAGGGCTTGGCAGGTGCCGACTCGGAAAAAGTTGGCCACCAATGGTCACGACTGCCACTGCATATCAGACCATGAGTAATTGACATCTAGTCATATGTTCAGCCAGCTGATGAAGAGGTCTGTGGACCTTGATTCCTGCTGGTTCAAGATAAAACCTTCTTCCTCTGAGTTGGAACGTGCCAACTGCTCCCACTGAAAGCTATGAAAGTGAAGCAGCGGCCATTTTTCTTTTGACTCCCTGTATGTGTCTCGCCTTGGTTTTAGGTTTGCACAGTCCTCTGCTTTCTCTCCAGCGTGCGGCTCGTTAATTTATTTATTTTTTCCCTCTTATCCCAAACCCAGGATCGTCGCTATGCTGACCTGACAGAAGACCAACTACCGAGCTGCGAGAGTCTGAAGGACACCATTGCCAGAGCCCTGCCGTTTTGGAATGATGAAATCGTCCCAAAGATCAAGGAGGGGAAGAGGGTCCTGATCGCAGCTCATGGGAACAGCCTTAGAGGGATTGTCAAGCACCTTGAAGGTACATTTCCAACCCCTGATTGTTGGCTTTTCCTTAAGGCCAGCTTCAGACGAGGGGATTACAGTTGCATTTCTGTATTATGGTCGTCGCTCCTGATATGACCACAGAGTTTACTGACCCGAACGTGGAGCGTTGTAGGGGCCTGTGATGCTCCGAGTCAGTAAATCCCGGAGCTGGGCCGGGACACGCGTCCATATCACGGATCTCTCATGAAATCGCATATTAGATGGGAAAATCCAGCGATCTGAGCGACCTCCAACGAATCGCTGCTAGGCTAGTCGAGGCCAGGCTGTCACTGCCAACCATGTGGGGTTTTCTGGTGAAGAGTATTCCAAGAATGGCGCAGTCGTTTGGACGTGCAGCTGCTGCGTCGTACCTAGTGCTGCGGTGCCTTTGTTTTAGCAATTACAGGGGTGCTTGCAGTTGGACCTCCAACCGTGAGATGACCTATAGAACGGATATGCCCCCTCTATCTCTTGCTCTCCTGATTCACCATCCTTTGGCTTTGCTGCAGTCTTCCAGCGGACATCAGACGTACTGAAGCCATGTTGGTTGTTTCAGGCAGATCATCCAACTGCTCAGCCCAGACTTTCCCACGCACGTCGCTGCGTACTACATGGAGCTCACCTGCAACTACTTGGGGTTTATATAGCGCTCTCTTAGCCTCGTGCCTATATATACACTGAGCGGGATAGCTGACACTTTGTAGCCCTGGTGGAGTTTAATCTATGGGGAAGATGACTGTTGTAACGTCTCTCCTTGCAGTAGAGCGGGGGCGTCAAACTCCTTCTCACTGAGGGCCACATGAGCGTCGCCTGCATAGGGCCATTTATAGGGGCGCATGCACTCGCATGAGAAAAAAATCGCAGCATGTCCTATTTTGGGCCAAAATTGTCCATTAGTCGAAGTGATAGCGCGGATACGACTAAAATTTATGGGCCCTGCATTTTTTAAATTTTTTTTTAAACTGAAAAACGCAGTGAATACACGTGCGCCAAAAATTTTTTAAAAGCCATATATGCAGTGAATGCGCACAGTTTTGGTCCATGAAAACGCTGTGTATTTCACGGACTGAAACTGCATCCGGCCGTGTAAATGAGCCCTAAATAAAACTACTCCTTAACATGGCTGTTGAGCCCTATGTACTATGATGGGGTTTCTCCCCTTCCACCACTTCAGCACTGAACTTCCTATCTTGAGTGTGGCTATGGTGCTGGGTAGGGGGTCAGGGCTGCGCTACCACCTACAAGTTGCTGAACAGAGCAGTGTGGAGATAAGCCCCAGAACCAAGGTGGCATTTGCTCCCTGTGCTGGCGCAGCCCCCTCTGCCAAACACTGGTCCTTCTGTGTCTGGGCTTCATAATGGGCCATATAAAATGACGTGGCTGACCAAATTTGGCCCGCGGACCTTCAATTTGACGTGTACTTTGCTAATCTGTAACACATCTCACATCTGGCAACAGAGAGTGCGAAAGGCTCCTTTTGCTGCCTATTAACCAGAAAAAGAGACTTTACTGAATCTCATAGCTGACTACCTTTGAGAACTATGCTTTCTATGACCACTAGGGGGACTTACTGCATGCTACTGATACGTCTCTTAGATGCTGTGGTAGTGGTCGTCTTACGTGTGTGTGTTTTGTTTACCAGTACGAAAGATTGCAAATAAGATTTTGCCCCTATAGGCCAGCTGTACATCTTCTCGGGGAGGTGCACATAAATGGTATACTATACTATTTACTATATTGGAGCAACCCACCTGTTTTGCTTTAAGTAGCATGACTTTTTGGCTCGGATGCGAGATAAGAGAGTAGGACAATGCCGGAGGGTTAAATAATAGTTTATTCAAATCAAGTGATGAATAACTTGTCCTCCTCTTGAAAATGTATTCATATACAAAGGATAAAGGTTACAATTTACGTCACATTACTATCCATATACAATGGATAAAGATTGTAATTTGCATCACATCCCTGGGAAGCAGCATCATCTGACTTGTATAATAGCAGCCGGGAAGCTCCTTTTCAACGGCGCCAAGACAGAGAAACCTTCTCCAGGAGTTGGACGGACAGGTAGGGCGTCCCCTCACCTGTCATGAAGAGCTTCTGTCTAAGCTCCGGAAAGTAGAACTTTTATCCTGTCGTAGCACAAATGCCTAGTATCCATCTCTAAATCATTGAGACCGAAAGTACACCAGCGTATTCTGTCACGAGGCGGAGAGCAAACTCCTTGCCACAGCTGCATCTTGGTAAACAACCATAAAATGCTCACCCTGCACAGTAAGCATGATTTCCTCATTTTGGCTCTCTGCTCCAGAGAGGAAAAGGTTAATAGTTTATAAGTGGCTGGAAGAGACAAAAATGGAGTCTAACTAATCCTATATACAATCAGCATTCTTGACATCACCACTATGTATATCCCTTCTAGTGATCTGTGTATTTCTCTTCCCTCATAGGTATGTCTGAGGAAGCCATCATGGAACTGAACCTCCCCACCGGTATCCCGGTTGTCTATGAGCTCGACAAGAACCTGAAACCTATCAAACCCATGCAGTTTCTAGGAGACGAAGAAACGGTGTGCAAAGCCATGGAGGCTGTGGCCGCCCAAGGAAAAGCCAAGAAGTAAATCGTCCCTCGCTGAAGACAGCATTGTCCATCCCTTCTTATTTTTTAGTTTACTTTTAAAGTCTGCACTACTGGTTCTAAAATACGGCGCTGTGTGTGATCGTGCACCCCTCGCAAACCATTCACGTCTCCAGCGGCAACGTCCTCGCAGCTGGAGTAGACTATAGTGCTTTTCTCTTCCGTACGTTTTCATTCCACGTCATTCGATTAGCTGCTGTTTGTATAGTTTGATGGCACGTATGGTCGCTGCGCAGCGGCGTGTAGTCCAGTCGCACATCACTTCACGGTCCGAGACCATTTGGGCGTCGGGTAGTTGTTCCTTTTTGTAGTCTTTTTGTTTACGGTTGATCATGGCACTTTTTGGGCAGTGCGCTCGTGTGGGTTTTCTTGTGTTTTCTAAGTTGGCGTCACTTTATTCCATTCCCAGTGCACTTATGATATTCCTTTCTGAAGCCGTTAATGTTCAGTTTGCATAATACGAATCGCGCGAGCATCTTGCGACATTCGTATCAAAACGCAGGCTTTTGTTTTAGTCCTTGTTCTTCAGACTTGCTGAGATGTTGTTTGACAGTATCCCGCGTGCTGCAGTTTGCCCTCTTTTTAAATTATGCAATAGCTACAAGACATTAAGTCGCCCTCTGCTGGTAAGTTGAGGAAAATTTTATCTTCAGCTTTTCTTGTCCTTAAAGGGATTGTCCAAGTTGTAGCGTCTCGGTAATGCCCCTTTTTCATGCATAACAGATAGGCTTATGCTCTTCCCTTCCCGCTGCACTGCTCGGTTCTCTGCCCTGGTGTTTGTTTACAGGCTGCAGTGCCGCCACCCCAGTTTACAGGACGTCAAAGGTACTGCAGCAGATGGCACTGGGCTTTGCTATTGGTTGCAGTACCGGTTAACGTCCTGTGAACAAGCTGGGGCAGCCTGTAAATGTGATGTCCATGGGGAGACATTGGAGCAGCGGCGCAGGACCCAGCGGGAAGAGGTGTGTGTGTATAAGCCTATTTGTTATGTTAGTGTATGGAGAAGGGGTCTGACTTGTAACGTCTTGGTTAAACAGCCCTTTTAAGGGGTTGTCTAGTTGTAAACTATTGATGACCTATCATTGGGATAGGCAATCAATGGCAGATGGGCAAGGATCAGCCACCTGCGATTCCCAGCTGTTTGTCGGGTTGATGCATTCATATACTAAGCTGATTTCTGCTGGAAACGGACAGCTCCATTCCAACTGCAGTGGCTAGGCTTGGTATTCTAGGCCAAGGTCCTAGTCATTTTAGTGGGAACTTTACCTGCAATACCATGCCTGGCCACTGCAGTGGAAACGGAGCTGTCTGCTTTCTGCAGAAATCAACTGGTGCACACGCACTCTGGCCCAGTGAACAGCCGATCGCTGAGTCTCTGATGATAACCCCCTTTTTGATGACCATTAATAATCTACAACTACACAACTCCCTTTATAGGGGTATCTCCTCCTATAATGTTATAGGACTGGGATAAGCCATAACATTATGACAGGAGGGAATCCGACCACTTGGACCCTCACGATCCCAAATGGCAATGCTGCCTAGAGTTGTGTATGTAGTGATAGTGTCGGCTGCAATGTTTCGGTGCCGCTGGGCAGATTTGCCATTCAGAACTCTAGGAAAGCTGAATGATCCGGTTTTGAGCTCTGATGGTATTATTACTACATAGCGTACCTCTCAGATATCAAGGACTTGGAACCACAAGGTGATAACGGTTAGTGCATGTCTGTGTGGCTCGGCACCAGTGCAGCTTTACAATGGAGGACCAATCCTTTCCTGCCGCTATGGTAAACCGTTCTGGGTAATGTCGGGGTCCCTTGAGGTGTAATACTGTATTATTGGACACACGGCTCGTATTTTAGCGTCCCTATGGCCCCTTGTATGGTAAAGTAAATCGCTGTACTGTAACCCGCCTTGTGTGCTTCCCATCTCCACCATAGATATGGGAGATGGCTGCTCTCTACCCGTACGGTGCAGCCGGGGCTCGGCACTCCTTATGGTGGATACTACTTCCTTTTGTAGAGATGTCCATTATTTCAACCATTACAATAAAGGAGTGATGTGCAATTATACCGTTGTGGTTGTGTTTGAGGCCCCTGAGGCCATTTTTTTGTTTTGTTACTTTTTGTTCACGTCTCCTTTTAACCCTTTCCAATCCACTGTCTGACGTGTAAAGACATTTTGATTGAAGGCTGCACAGCTCCGATGTCGGAAGACGTCCGGCAGGGTATTCTTACTGTATATTACTGGCCACTCTGTCGGGGGGCCTCACCAGCATATACCATACCGCAGTACTGGCTCTAGCCAGCAGATGGCACCATTGTATGATAGCAGAAAGAGAACCCCTCCCCTAGGAAAATTGGATTGCAAAAGGTTAAAGGGCAGCAGAAGAGAAACGGCGGGTGTTGGGTTCGCTCGGACACAATGAGGAAATGGGGAGAGTCAGCAGCAATGTGTTTCAGCATCGGACTGGCAGCACCCAGCCTTTACCTTGGACATCTTGGGGTCTAGAATATTGCCAACTTCATATTCTTCTAAGACCCGCATATAACCTGTGGAGCGCTCCGATCAGTGGGGAAGGGCCGCGGTTCTCCCAGTCTCTTGTCCCTTTCCAATCCAATTTCCCTGCCACCCGCACAATCCCCAGCTTTTATATATTTTGGGTTGGGAAAGTGCATTGTGGATTCCTTAAAATTGCTCAACAGAAATGATGTGTTTTTTTTTTTAAATTAACCCTTTCTAATCCAGTGTCGGCCCTCGTACAACATTAAGATTTTCCAGCATGGCTCCTGTTGGCAAAATATTCGGGCACTGAGGAAACGTACAAATCGCACACACTTGGAATGTAACAGGAAGTCCTCTGATTTGTGGGCCGAGCCGCAGGTATTTATACAAAGACATTTAAAACGAGGCTAGAACACGCCTCACTTGTAGTTCACCGCGCTGCGGTGTTCCTTAAGACCTTATTCTCGAGGGAGAAACAAGGTGTAATTTCTGGTTAAACGTTTCGCACATTCTGAACATGAAAATGGCTTCTCCAATTTTGGTCAGTGCAAAACTGACTGACTTGACTGCAAGGGGATGCACTGTATAACTGTTCTTGCGTTTTACACGTGCCAAGAAAAAAACGGAAGGTGCTCCGATTGAGTCTTTTTAAAACTCCCATTGAAGTCAATGGGCGCATGGGGAAGAGTGCCTGTGTGAGCCATGCAAGTGCATTCTGTTTTTTTGGGGGGAGGGGGTTTGCATGAAAAAGCACCAAAGTGGGATTTTCTGTTGTGTTTTTTTTTTTTAAATAGTAACACAGACTATCCATGAGAAAAAGTGCAGGTGTGAATGGCTACACATACCAGTGTCATCCACGATCCAAGTGTAATTTTGTTTTTCACACATGCTAAAAAAAAAAGGGTAGGTGGCCCAATTTATGCTTCTTAAAACTCCTTTCCAGAACTGCCATTCACTTCTAGGGGCATTAGAAATGGTGTAGCCCATCTGTGCTATGGCGTCTTCCTCCTGGCCATCTGTGCTATGGCGTCTTCCTCCTGGCCATCTGTGCTATGGCGTCTTCCTCCTGGCCATCTGTGCTATGGCGTCTTCCTCCTGGCCACCCTGTATTCAGAGGTCCCGTTGTGGCTGTTTGGCTGAGATGAGGACAGCCCACCCCAGATCACTAAGGCTGCCTGTCCGCGGGCGAGGCAGAATATCGTTAGTGATATTCCGCTGCAAGGGGGAGAAATGACCGTCTCCGCGGTGAGCCCATCTGATAGGCTTACCACGGACAATCGCTATGATCCTCCCCTCGTGGACGTCTGGTTGCGCTTACCTGTGAGACTGATGTTTAGTCATCTAGGGTTAATGCTTTTATCAGGAAGAGATGTTTATCTTGTTTTACTCTAAAGTTGATCATTTAGGCCAAATGCCCACGGACGGATTATCGCTGCGGACTTCGTGGCGAGCGTCTGACCGTGAATCCCGCAGCTATAATCCGTCCGTGGGCATTCCGCCTAAATGATCAAATTTGGACTAAAACAAAATGAACATCTCTTCCTGATGAAGGCAATAAACCTGTCTGTCCATAGACATGCCGGGGGAAATGATTCTTCCCTGCCCACGAGCGGAAATCAACTGCGTTCGTGGGGGAGAATCACAGGATGTTCCATTCTGTGCAAAAGACTGTGCGGCTGGCCTCCATTGCAGTCAATGGAAGCTGTCCGTCCTGCGATACAGGACACTCGCGGTGGACCCGGAAAGGTGAGTGTCGGTCTCTGGGGGCGCTGGGTCTGATTCCACTGCGATATTTTGCAGGCGGAATCCGACCGGAAGCCGATTAAAGAGGCCTTAATAACAAGAATTGGAGCTCTAAGACTGGGTTAACAAGGGGCGGATTTGCCGCGGAGATTTCGTGCGGAATTTCACCGCGGCAAATCCGCATGCAGCTGCTAAGCCTGGGATTAGCCAGCCATGTAGACGAGATTTCTCAGAAATCTCGTCCACACGGGATGGCAAATCCGCTGCGGCTAAGCCGGTAGAAGCTGCGGCGCGGATTTGCCGACCGCAGCGTGTCCATTTTTTTTTTTTCCCCGCTGTGGCCGCGCTCTCTTCTAGGGGAGCGCCGGCCGCAGCGGAAGAGTGGTTCTCCCGGCGGAAATCTTGCGGTTTTTCGCAGCGGCCAAACCGTGAGATTTCTACCGAGAATCCGCCCCGTGAGAACCCAGCCCAAGTCCTATAAAGTACTGTGCACCAATTTTAGACAATGCCTGTGCTTTCCTGTACAGCCTGTCGGAATGCGAAATAATGCAATACTGTGGTGAGTGCATGGTCAAGAAAAAGTGTAAAAATGAGTTAATAAACTTTTACTACTTTTTTTTTTTTTTTATTTTCTAATAAAAAAAAAATTAGCTTTTTTTATTTCCTTTCTTTCAAATTTTATAATAAAAAAAATTAAAAAACTTGGTCTTACTCCGTTCATAAAAGTCTGATCTTTCACCGGACATCATTATTTATTCCACAGGGAGACTGTAGTCAGAAAAAAAAATACACAATGTCAGGATTGCACTTTTTACGGTCACCCAGACTCCAGCCCGTCGGCCACGGCGGCGGACTGCGACGAAGTGACGCGAGGCAGTTTTGAGAGAAACCTCCTGGCAGCCGCAGGGAAAATGCATGTTGGTAAGCACGAAATTGGGCTGTGAATGGCGGCCTAATCTTTCGCTTGCCCCTGTGCGGCCGCCTTGTGAGGATTGTGCACCCCTTTGAGTGGCGTCATACACATAAGTGATGCTTTCCTGCGTGGCACCGTGCTGTGCTGCAGGGAACAAGTCACGACATCGTCTATCTTTCTGCGTGATCTTGTGTCGCAATACCCATGGCCTTCGATGGGGCCGCTGGCACCAGCGCCACACATGCTAGGTGCCCGCGATGCAATGTCTCTCAATGTAAACAATGGGAAAAGTTTTGTGAGGCTACCAGCCGCATCGGGGGACTGATTTTTCCTTGAAGTGATGCGAGGCTCTGTGGACATAAAACCGCCTCGCAACCGCTGGGAATCCACATGACGTGGAGCGTGATATGGGGCCATGATAACTGCGCCCAATGTGCACGCAGATGTGTGAGGCACTGCGCAATTGTGCAGGAAAAAGAACACATCTGGAACTAATCAGCCATTTCAATCGGCGAGTTGTAGTACGAATTCATAAATGTACCCTCATCTGAAACTGCTGGCAATACTACACTAACGCCACTATGCATTCTCTGACCACACATAGTCCTCACAACCGGTTACAAAGTTGCACTACACTAAAATCTCTGTAAATAAGTTCTAGGACGCCATGTTGGTTCTTTTTCCCTCATTAAAGATGGCCGCAGCAGGTCTAAAAGCCTCTCACAGCTGATTGGCTCAGCCACTTCGCACAGTATCCAATGGGAAGCAAGGTTGTCACGGTCACGTGGTATTACGCCATCCAATACTAGCGCGAATCCCGGTGTGTAACGCGCCACGTGCTCACGATGGCTCCGGCTCGGTGCTGTGTTCCCGGTGAGTCCCGGTGCGGAGCTATAAGTCCAGAAGTATCGTCAGGGGGAAAGGGCCCTTGTAGAGGGTGATGCTTGTGTAGTAGCCGGCTGTATAGGGAGACTGCAGCTGGCGCGTGTTGCATGCTGGGAATTGTAGTTCTACAGGTTGCATTGAGCTTGCAAAGGCAAAACTGTGAACTCTGCCAGACTACCTGCAAGTCGCCACGGAGTGCGTCCCGGGGCTCCAGGAGAGGCGAGGACACCCTCCTTTCCCATTTTCCGGGGGGCGCGGCTTTGTTTTAACGATGAAACCCAAAAACAAATCCTTTTCGCAGGTGGAGTTAAAAAGAGGCTGCGGACTCCATGCTGTAACGGGCGGACACCGTGCTGTAACGGGCGGCCCCGCAGCGCGGGCAGAGGTTGGGGTGGTGTGATGCGGGGCGGTGATCCCACCGCAGGGGTTGGGGTGGTGTGATGCGGGGCGGTGATCCCACCGCAGGGGTTGGGGTGGTGTGATGCGGGGCGGTGATCCCACCGCAGGGGTTGGGGTGGTGTGATGCGGGGCGGTGATCCCACCGCAGGGGTTGGGGTGGTGTGATGCGGGGCGGTGATCCCACCGCAGGGGTTGGAGTTCAGTTTCTACGGCGTTTACTGAGTGATAATAACATGTTCGCTGCATTCCGAGCGTCCGTGCGACAGCGGCGATACCAGCGTTACGGGGTTTTGCTTTCTTTCGCCGTGTTCCGAGCGGCGGGATGTTTTCTCATTTCGTTGATGTTCGGTCTGAAGGATTATTTTTTGGCGGGATGATCCGTAGTTTTTCTAGGTACCATTTTGGCGCTCGCACAACGTCCCCATCACTTTTTGAAGTACCGCCATGGCAGGTCTGGCGCCTTCACGAGGCCTCCGGGTGTCATGACAAGCGTTCTGCACCCCACGATGGGGGTTAAGGATGGAGCCCCTCATCTGTCTAAGGCCGGCTGCACATGGGCGAGCCGAGTGCGGCATCCAGCTGTGACCCCGCGTACCTGCGGTATCCGTACCTGCGGATGACCGCAGACGCTCGCCGCATTACAGATCTCCCCCCCCCCCCCCAATATTTGTATCTCCCACGCCGTTGCTAGGTGATGACGCGGTTACCTGCAGCCTATCCGCAATACTAATGTTAATGTTGACTTCAATGGAGGCCGTCTGCAGCGAAATAGAGCGTGCTGCAGTTTTTAAATTCCCCCCCCCCCCCCTCCACTCGTGGAATGCGCAATTTGTTTCTACGAGCGTGGAGTGCATGTGATTTGCCGTGGATCCTCCACATGGACGTTGATCGCGGATTCTGCAATATAAATCCGGTGACGTGAAGCCGCCCGTCGGCTACATGCGCAGGAGCGTGAATCTCACGTGGTCCGAGGCGCACAAAACTCACGTGAATATCAGCTCTGTTGTGAACGGCGCTCTACAGACGAGCGATGCTGCGAGGTAAGAGGCGCTGCAAGTCCTAGTTTTCCGTGTCCCACAGACGTGCCATGTGATGCTTCCTATTGAAATCAATGGGAAACACTTGTGGATCCCCCGGCGATCACGCACCTCACTGACAAACGCTGCGCCCCTGGGGGTAGAACGTAAATATCCTCCAGGTTTCCTCGCCCGTGTGAGTGCAGCCTGAACACGGAGCAATAAACCGTTCACAGGAGTTCGCTCATTCGCTTGTTTATCAGTCATTCGCACATCGTTTAGTCGTTTACATTTACGGCCCCCGCGGACGACTAGGCGATCGCTGTTCCCTCGCAATGACATGCGAACAGTAATTTTTGTACCTGTATAGAATGAAGGCCGAGCGAGAAGCGAATGCGATCTCTGTCGTCGTTGGCCATGTTACCGCTGTAGAAGGGTCTTTAGCACCTTGGATCTGGGGGTCCGCATTAACCCTGACATCGCTGGGGTTAGGCAGCTGGGATTATAGTTCTCGGCAATCTCTGCAAGCGGCGGTGTCTCATCGCCTTAGGAGCCCCTGCGCACTTCATACTCCCCTTCCGCCCTTTGTCCGCTGCCCGGGACCCCACTAATTGGCTGTCTGAAGGGATTACAGGATATTCTTCTGTGATGTCACGTTCACTGGTCACTTGGCCTCTGGTTCAAGTGAATGGGATTGAGCTGCAGTACTAGACATGGCCACTATACAATGTACGGCGCTTACTACAGAGAGCTTGTATTAGAGTATTCAGACACGTGTTTTTCCCTCACGTGCAAAGAAAAATTGCAGCCTCACCTATTTTTTTTCTCAACTCCACTTGTTGGTAAACCACCTCAGTTAAACGCTGCCATCTAGTGGTGGGACAGATCAGAGCAAGGATCCAGTCCTGAAAAATTGGGGCACAAGTCCCCCAACATTGACACTTAGTAGTCGGAGAAAAGGAACAATTGTGGGAGTCGGCAGAATGTGGTGAAAAGTTTCTAAAGACTTTCCTAGGGCAGAGCTCGCAGTCACGGGGCTGCAGGGGTTTGTTAAAGTAGAACCCTGTCCCCCAGCTGGGCCCGGCCTAAAACACAGATGGGTACTCTCGCCTCTCCTGGGGATGTGGCTGACACCTGATACTGGCTGTGCCAGTGACTTCCAGATAGATGGGCTGGGTGGACGCAGGTGACCGCTGCGATCAATCAAAGGCCGTAGCGTCACGTCGCCAAGATCATGGCGGCCAGGACATGATGCCAGAAGTGGTGATGCCGGTGCCTCTGATTGGCCACAGCAGTCACATGCTTCCACCCAGCCTGTCTATTCGGAAGTCACTGCCGATGCCTGGACCGGCTGTCAGCTGCGGCCCTCGGAGAGGTGAGTATACCCTCCTTTGTTATTTCAGGCCGGCCCAGCTGGGGGACAGGGTTCTGTGACAAAACTCCTTTAAGGAGCCATCTTCTCTGACCATGCAGCGGGGTGCGGGCAGACAGGCTGCAGCGGGGTGCGGGCAGACAGGCTGCAGCGGGGTGCGGGCAGACAGGCTGCAGCGGGGTGCGGGCAGACAGGCTGCAGCGGGGTGCGCTCTGCAGGATGGTAGCGAGGACCAGCCGCCATGTACAAGTTGCTTCACGGCTCAGTAGGAGAAGCAGCACCTAATGTCCAAGCCAAAATTGGTGTCAGCGAACCCAATACCCAGCGGTAGGCTGCAAACAAGTCCACAGTGTGCCAGAAGGTCTTCCCGGCACTGCTCAGGAGCCTCCGATATAGAAGAGGCTCCTCTCAGGATGGCAGCAGCGGGTGAGCAGGTTCGGGCCCCTCACCGCCGCTGCAGCGAGATAAACTGCAATTGGGACAGAGCTTGGCTTCCAAACGGGGGGTCCGAGAGCAGCTCCTCCTCCAGACCTCGCGTCCCACATAAAATGACACCCAGGCCGGATTTGGCCCGCGGGCCGGAGTTGGCTACAGCTGTATCCGGTCTAGCCAATACTCCGGACTGCAGACTGATACATGTTACCTGCACTGTTACATTGTAGCAAACTCGCAGGACACGAGAGAGAGGGTTATGCTATTGATTGTCGCAGGAGAAGGAGGGAGCAGATTTATGACGGGTTCAGAGGTCGTAGTCCCATGACTAAATCTATACTGTCCTCCAGACACCTATAGACTCACTGGCTTCCTGATGATGGGTAGTGAGTGTAACGGATGGATGTGCTTGTCTCCTAGGGGAACGGCTCTGCAGCTTGGAGGACTGTGCGCCCGGGTATGGGACTTACTGCAAGCATGGCTACATCTTCTCCTCGCTGTCCGGATATGTCGTTAAGAAGACTGACAATGGGCTGGTAAGGCATTCCCATGCAAATATAGGTGTCTGCGGGACTGACTATATATAGATGTGATGGCACACGTAATCCACAGTGCAGCGGATCGGAAGCTATGGAGGATTATTCCATCGCTCATCTACATAGCTTGTTCCCAGGAAGCATTGCATGGCCGGCATACCTCCCTACACTCTTGGGCTGCTCTCCCCAAGGAGTTAACCCCACCCCGTCCTCTTCTGGCGATTTCCTCTCTTCTGTATGTTGTAAAGGAAAAGTTTTCTAGAACTTTTCTAACTTGTAAGCCGGTTATGGATGTTACAGTAACTGTTAGGGGTGCGCGGACCATACCGGCCCGCTATATGTCCGCCATATTGAAATATAATAAACCGGGCTATAGACCTACCTTTTAACATTCTGGTCCACCCCCGGACTGGTCCTTATCAAGCTTGGCCTCTATAGTCACGGATGCCGCTGGGACTGGATGCAGCGTTGCTGTAGCTGACCTCGCCGGGAATGTCCCGTGTGACCCCAGCCTTAGAGTTTAGTCGCCCAAACAGCGGGGTCAGAGTTCTCTCGGCATGGGAAAAAAAGGGGTCAGCAACATTGAATTTCAACCCTGGACTCTTCTGTTTCACAGGAGGCAATCTGCTGCAGGTGAATGGAGGCCTACAAGTAGTTGTGCCAAGTGATAAAGTTATCCCATTCTCATGGTAGGGGATAGCTTTTACGATCGGTGGAGTATAACCACTGGGACCCCCACCAATCTGAAGAACGGGGTTCTTGAAAGCCCCTCATGAATGGTGTGGTGGTTGCAATGACTGCCAAATGCTTTTACTCTGCAATTTCTGGGGCTCCCATTGAAATGAAGGGAGCCGCAGCGTTCTTGCTGACCTCCACTCCATTCACGCGGGGACCTTCTAGACCTGTTCTTGAGCTAGGTCAGTGGCCTAGTGGTCAGACCCCCACTGATCATACAGTCATGCTATATGTTGTGCCTAGAGGATAACCTTATAACTCGGCACAACCCCTTTATATCGTTATATGGATTGCTCCGCACCGCAGCGCAGACTAGCCGGACGGGACGGTCTTACTTTTATTGGTACCCCAGCACATCTATAGGCTGGGGGGTTATAAACCAGATCTCCTGCGCTGACTTTTTTTTCTCTCCATGTAGATGCCGGTGATCTCTGTAGTGAGAGACACGGACTCTCATCTCCTGCCTGATGTGGGCGCTATTGTGACCTGTAAGGTGAGTATTCCTGTGCTGCTCCCCTCTGCAGCAGCATGTCAGCCCCTGTATGTACCTGTTGTGGGGTATATAGTGGGGGGCTCTTACTATCAGGGGGAACATAGAGCCACTTACTGATGCTGCTCTGATGGACCAGCTCCTCCATAAACCTCAATGCACTTCAGTAACTGCAGTACCCAACATTGATTACTGTCTGTCCTCCATGATTTGTCCTTGTTCTCTGCAGGTCATGAGTATTAACCCGAGGTTTGCTAAAGTCCAGATCATGTACCTCGGCACAACCGCACTCAAAAACACGTTTAGAGGCACAATCAGGTAAGACTTCTTCACTTAGGAACTTTTTTCTCTTTTTGTTTTAGTTAAAAGGGCTCCGAACTTTATAGTATTGAGGATTAGATGATCCATTCCTACAAGTACAGAACCCCCGTAGAGGGCTGCTCCCGCATGAGGATATGCTAGACGTCTAATAGTCAGGTCCACCTCTGGAACCCGCCTCTATCTCCAAGACCCTCATCTGGAAATCACGTAAGGCTCCCCCTGTTGGCTGTTTCCACAACCCTGGTTGGGTGAATGACACACAGCTTTTCATGGCTGTGATGGGCATACTGCTTTTAACCCTAGAAAGGACCGAGCGCTGTGAATCTACTCGTACGGCACTTGGTCCTCGGCTTTAACCCCTAAAGGCTGCTTTCACACGGCCATGGAAATCGCGCCAGATTTGTGCATTGTGAAACACAATTATGAGCTCCATTCCTTTATAGAGGGTCATATACAGGAGCGTGTGTTTTATTTATTTATTTATTTTTTAAATTTCGGTTTTATTTTACCCGCATCGGTTTGGGAAAAAATGGCGGCATGTCCTATCTTTGGGCCTTGAAAACAATGGGAAACACTTGCTGATCCTCTGATGATATGAGCAATGTAATCGTTGTCCTGGTAGTTCTAGCCCATCGTAGAGCGTAAATGAGTTCTGCTTCGGCCGATGCGCTGGGACTAGTAGTTCCTCCAATTCTATAAGATTGTGTTTCATATTCCTTCTTTTTTACCTTCACTTACAGAAAAGAAGACATCAGAGCAACAGAGAAGGATAAGGTAAGACCCTGGACTAATCCTCACAGCCTAGTAGTGCGGGAAGTCGCTGAGGGAAGGGTATTCTCGCTATTAGACGTGATGGCGCATGGATAGCCAGGAACGCAGCGCGGATTAAACTGAAGGAGCGAAGTGCTTTTCTCTGAAGGCGCAGAACAACCGTAAAAAAAACTGGTACGCGGCACAGCGCAAAAAACTCCTGACCACAGACTAAAGATTGACTTTTATTGTGTTTAAAAAAAAAAAAAAAAAAGGCAAAGAAACACATTTTAAGGCTAAAGGCTGCTTCTTCAGTTGAGCCGGGATACGGACCGTGTGGTCAGTGCATAGCTCACTAGTATTGGAGGTAGTAAGGTATGCACCAATCAGATTGTATTGCTATGTGGTCATGGCTGCTGCCCGCAGTGTTGCATCAGTACCAGGTTTCTTACGGTTCTTCCGCCCAGTATCCCTCGCCCCCTTGTGGAGAGGCCTTCACCTGGTTGGCAGCAACTCCGTTCCAACTCTACCCCTGCTCCTTTTATCGTGGACATCGAGCCGTCTCAAACCTGAAGGCACCAACTCGCGGTCGCTCCACCTTGTTCTCTTCTCCATACTAGTTTGTTCTGACTGTGTCGGACCCGCTCCTGTGTCGGACCCGCTCCTGTTGGTTCGCACGTACTTTCTCTCTCTTCATGATGGCTCTGGATACATTTTTAACTCTCTTGTTTCTCTTTTCCAGGTTGAAGTGTACAAAAGTTTTCGCCCCGGAGATATAGTTGTAGCAAAAGTTGTATCCTTTTTTATTATGGATGACAATGACTAAAGAAAGGAGCGCGGTCCGCCGTCAGCCTGAACCATCCCACTGGGACGAACGCATTGACACATAGCAAAAAAAACTGCTGGTTTTCTGCAGCGGAAACTCCTTGGTAAAATCTGCATCATTTCCGCATCCTAAAACTATGGCAAATTCCTCACCACTGGTGCGGATCCAGAGCGGATTTAACCAGTTTATTGGATGGGACCCACGGCAAAATCCAGTGGTGTGGTTTTTTGACACTGTTTTTGATGAGCGAGCACGCTATGTTAAGGGAGATACTCGAGCGAGCATCGCTCTTCTCGAGTAACTGCAAACTCATCTGAGAAAATGCGGGGTGATCTCTCTCTCCACCCCCCCACCCTCCATTTGCTCGGATGAGTTTGCAGTCTAATCTGGACATATTGCAGATTTTTCTCTTTGAAACCCATAGCATTTCCGCTAGGCATGACTCTACCTTTAGCCTGGGTTCACACAGGGCAGATTTGCTGCGGTTTTGCCGCGGATTGCCGTTGCATATCCGCACGGCGGCAAAACCGCTGCGTTTGCAGTGCAATGCAGCACAAATGAGTTTTGGCAAAAAGCTGTTCTCACAGTGCGGATTTTTTCCGCAGAGCCGCAGTGCGGAAATGCAACTGCGGCGCGGTTTTTAAAGATACAGCATGTCCATTCTACTGTCTTTTCCGTAGCGCTTTTTTGTCCATAGACCTCTATGGCCGCAGCAAAATCCGCACCAAAATACGCTGCAAAAGTAAAAAAGCGCTGCGGAAAATCCGCAAGCCAAAATTAAGCTTTGAAGCGGTTTTGCCGCAGAAGCAGTTCTTCTGCGGCAAAACCGCAGCAAATCTGCCCTGTGTGAACCCAACCTTAGGGTGCGTTCACACGTAGTGTGAATCCACACCACAATCCTTGTTAATTCCTCATAAAAAAAGTTTCTGGGTGAAAGTGTGTTGTGCTTGGCGGCTGGAAGTATGCGCTCAGTATTTGCAGGTTAGCGGAGCGCCGTTGTGTGCAGGCGGAGGAACATCAGCACCGCTTCTGCAACGTGTAAACACACTTGAATGGGGATATATCGAAAGACTACGTGTAGGTGGCGCTCTACAGTTTCTGAGGCTGCACTCCCGAGCGATCCTGGTGACGGCCCGTGTCCTGATTTACAGAGTAGACTGCGTTTACATCACTTCATATCGGCTTCTATCCCCATTGGGGCTCACAATCTAGATTCACTATTGTATGTTTTTGGAGTGTAGAAGAAAACCCTTGAGAACATCCAGACTCCATGCAGATGGGGGGATTTGCTGCAGATTTTCTGCGCGGACCCTCTGCACGGAAAATGCACAGCAAATACAATAGCGGCAACTTTTAAAAATCCACTACAGAAATGGACCTGTGGAATTAAGCCCTAGCCTGTCAACTACAGCAGCGGATTTACAGTGCGGACTCCACATCTTCACATAAGGGGAAGACGTCCGCACCAAATTTTGCGTGAAAAACCACTTCAAAATCTGCACCGTGTGGATCCGCTGCGGACGTTCTGCTGCAGATCTGTCCCGGGTGGCCCTCGCTTCGAGATTCTCTCAGGTGGCCTAGTGTAGACATGGGGACCCGGTGTGGATTCAAGTTGTTTAAAGGGGTTTTCTAGGATATATAAGAAAGGGTTAAATGCGAGCTTAGTCCTAGTCGCCGCTCCTCTCCATCACCACCTTTCGTCCTTGCTGCCACTCTCTGCTTACTTTGGCTGCTGCAGTCACTTGTGTAATAGAGAATGGTCCACGGCTCGGGACTGCTGAGGCCGCTGATTGGTATACAGGCACATTACCTGTGCAGCTAATGTAAATTAGGCAGTCGGTGAGACCAGCAGTGGCAGCGTTGGACTGGCGGGGAATTGAGGCAGTGAGTATGACTTGGGGCTCTTTCACACTGACGCTGCGATTTTTGCCGCCCAAATCGCGGCCGAAAATTGCACGGCCAAGAGAAGGCCGCAACCAAGTCGCCGCTGCGTCTCCTGTTTTCTCGCCCATTCAGACAGCCAGGTGCGGCGTGTAATACTGTCGGCCGGGGGAAAGAGTTCAGCTCTGCTAAGCTCCCTCCCCCTCTCCGCCCCCTGCTGGCTGCCGGCGAAGGGAGGGTGCTTAGCAGAGCTAGTCGTGCTAAACTGTCTACCTTCCCTCCCCAGCCTGTGGGAGCTGCCAGCAAGGAGGGAGGGGGAAGGGACTTTAGCAATGTGAGCCGCTGCTAAGCTCCCTACCCCTTCCCTTTCCTGACAGCTCTCATAGGCTCCCATAGGAGTATATGTTTACAGCTGACGTATTCCAGCAAAAGATAGGACAAGACCTATCCTGGCCGGTGGCCCATTTTTACGCATCGGAAACTTGCCCATCTGAACAAATGCCCTGGAATCTAATGCTTCAGATGATCGCCGCGATAAAACGCTTGTGTGAAGCTAGCCTTAGGGCTCATGCCCACGACCGTGACGGGCGCAGCAAACAGAATACCACAGTGGAGTCTGTCACAGCACACCCCACAAAGACCCCATACTCGCCACCCGGATCTGCTGTGCAAGTGCCACATGACGCTCCGGTGCAGTACAGCGCATGGCACGCCGGCAGTGTCATATGATGGGCTGGCGGTGCGCGGGGAAGCGTATGCATGCTATACTTCCTCTGTTTCACAGCGGAAGTATAGCATGATGGCCGGCTTCCATTGACAACAATGGAAACCGACCGCGCGTATTCCTATGGCAAATAGGACATGCCACCTGCTATTTCACGCTGCGGAATATTCTGCTATTGGGTTCAATAGAACCTAATGGCTGCGGTGTAATGCCACAGATTTCTGCTACGTTTAACGCAGCGGAAATCCGGCTGTGGGCATTAGTTTGATTATTATCCCTTCCTTTTATACAACCCAGATGACCCCTACCCTAGACACATAAGATGCTTTGGTCAGTGGGGATCTGGGTGCCAGGAACCCTTACGGAGTGCCCTTGTGTATGTCTGATCGGCTCTGCTCAGGAGAGAATGAATCCCTAGAAAGTCCAAGTCTGTAAGTGTAGGCGATAAGTTGGATCTCCAGGACAATATTGGACCTTATTACTATACACTCTCCTACCTAAAGTTGTTGGATACCCGAGCAAGAATCACAAGTAGTGTTTATTTCCATATGTTACTGCTTAGTGGGGCTCCTTTGGCCCTAATGACATTGGATACTCTCTGTGGTATACTTTCTACTAACCTCTGATACACTGCAGCTGGTATTTCCCTCCATTCATCCTGCAAACGTCTAGACTCTAGAGAGTTCTTCCAAGGAAGATGCAATATATATAAGAAAAAATTAGGATAGCGCTGCCTGAGTGTACCGAGTAAGCATGGCTGGATATAGGTGCATAAATTTTATATATCACACTCACCCGGTGCCTAGTGAGGATCCTGTTGGATAGGGTCCTCACTGACACTCTTTGTCCAATTTCTCCTATATAAATGTGTGCTCCTGCGCCTTTAAATCCCCTGATGTCCTGCTGGGCCAGTCAGCTGGGGAGCCGCGGTCCTCCTCCGTCTCTCACTACGAGAGCCGCTCAATTCAAGTGTATATATGCTATAACAAAATGGGTCCGCGCTCCGGGAATTTGGCACTTCAGTACTTTAATCTTCCACAACGCGTTTCATCCCTTAACAGGGACTTTATCAAGTGTGGCAACATGTTACATACAAGACATTTATAGTAAAATTACATACCTCCATTGCATGCGGTTCGCTCCGTCCTCCATCCCTCACAGCGTCCAGCGGCGCCACGCCTCCTCCGCAAGTGTCAGCTGACTTGGTCACGTGGGGCCGTGACGTCACCTCATCGGGCGCTGCTTCTTATGTGAGAACGGGATTGTGGACGGGCTCGCTCGCACTCCTGGATACATTAATCATATGGATGTTACTGGCCAACATCACTGTTATTTCTTGATAAAATACTAAACATTATATTGTTATTGTGTAATCAATGGATAGAATGCCATGACATATATGTGATATTTGAGTAAACATAAGACTCCTATAATATTATATATTATTTCCATTCATAGACTCATGGTGGTAAATGCACTATATGATCCTTCTAACTAAAGACATAACTATATTTATTAAAATAAATATAAATATGAATATTGAATGTAAATATTAAATATATTAAAAATATTAAAATTATTAAAAGATCTCATCATTATATTTTCATCTAGTAAAAGACAATAAATTAACGGATTTATATAAGAATGCAATAAATGCATAAAATAAATAAACTAAAATGGGACTATATATTTATCTGTGAATCTATATGTATGTGTTTATAATTTTTCTACCACTTCGTTCAGACCTCTAGGAACCAGAGTATTCATACGAAATATCCAATACATTTCTCTGGATCTTAGCTTCTCCACTGATCTCTCCCTAATATTTTCTATGGGAATAACTCTCAAAAGGGAGGAATCTTGGGCATGATGGGTACTAAAATGCCTTGATACGCTGTGTTTATCGAATCCTTTCTTAATATTGCTACGGTGCTTGTTAAGTCTTTCTCGTAGCGTATTGATAGTTCTTCCTATATATCTCAGCCCGCATGGGCATTCCAGCATATATATGACTTTTGTCACATCACAGGTCATTTTTTGTTTTATCATATAATCTTCTCCATCAGGAAGTTGTATTTTCCGAGCGCCATGTTGGATATTCGTACAGCATATACATCTTTTTTTCCTACACTTATAAGCTCCTCCTGTTCCTCTCTCGTTATCTCCTCCTCTGCTTTTTCTTTCTTTTCCATTTTTGGGATACGACGGAGCGATAAGATTTTGTGGATGTAGATGTGGATGTAGAAGTGCTCTACTCAAATATCGAACACACAATTGGAGTAGAATCAGTGGAGGAGATATTGAAGGAAGATCTGCTTATGCCAGAACACCAAAGACAGTTCATAGCTAAAAGCATCATGTTTATTTTACAAAATAACATTTTCATGTATGATGAAAAAATCTACAAACAAGATGTTGGTACCGCGATGGGGACGAAATGTGCCCCTACGTTCGCCAACTTGGTGATGGGAACGTTCGAAAAAGAAAGGTTCAAGGACGAGCGGATAAAATTATACAAACGCTACATAGACGACCTCCTCATAATTTGGGACGGAAAACAGGAAGATTTAATGGAGTTTCTGGAGAATCTATCAACAAATGAATTTAATTTTAGGTTCACATACGAAATATCTGCTACAAGAATTATATATCTAGACCTAGTAATAGAAGGGAAGAACAATGAAGTCATCACAAAAACCCATTTCAAGAGAGTGGACGCTAATAGCTATTTGAATTTTAATAGCTGCCACCATAAGAAATGGAAGAAAAATGTCCCTTATGGCCAATTTCAGAGAATCAGAAAAAATTGTACGAAAATAGAAGATTATAGAGAGCAAGCCAAAATATTAGAAAAAAGATTCAGAGAAAAGGGGTACCCGGAAACTTTGGTAAAGGCAGCATACAAGAAAGCTTTAAATTTGGGAAGTCTGATAATAGACAGAACGAAACAGGCAAAAAATTCCGAAAAAGAGAAAGAGAGATATGAAGCAGCTTTCACCACAAAATACAATGCCCATGCAGGAGTGATTAATGGTATATTAAGGAGAAATTGGATAATCCTGAAAGAAGATCCATTTTTAGAAAAACAACTAACCACAAAACCATTGCGCATATTTCGGAAGAATGCAACATTGAAAAATCTTATCGCTCCGTCGTATCCCAAAAATGGAAAAGAAAGAAAAAGCAGAGGAGGAGATAACGAGAGAGGAACAGGAGGAGCTTATAAGTGTAGGAAAAAAAGATGTATATGCTGTACGAATATCCAACATGGCGCTCGGAAAATACAACTTCCTGATGGAGAAGATTATATGATTAAACAAAAAATGACCTGTGATGTGACAAAAGTCATATATATGCTGGAATGCCCATGCGGGCTGAGATATATAGGAAGAACTATCAATACGCTACGAGAAAGACTTAACAAGCACCGTAGCAATATTAAGAAAGGATTCGATAAACACAGCGTATCAAGGCATTTTAGTACCCATCATGCCCAAGATTCCTCCCTTTTGAGAGTTATTCCCATAGAAAATATTAGGGAGAGATCAGTGGAGAAGCTAAGATCCAGAGAAATGTATTGGATATTTCGTATGAATACTCTGGTTCCTAGAGGTCTGAACGAAGTGGTAGAAAAATTATAAACACATACATATAGATTCACAGATAAATATATAGTCCCATTTTAGTTTATTTATTTTATGCATTTATTGCATTCTTATATAAATCCGTTAATTTATTGTCTTTTACTAGATGAAAATATAATGATGAGATCTTTTAATAATTTTAATATTTTTAATATATTTAATATTTACATTCAATATTCATATTTATATTTATTTTAATAAATATAGTTATGTCTTTAGTTAGAAGGATCATATAGTGCATTTACCACCATGAGTCTATGAATGGAAATAATATATAATATTATAGGAGTCTTATGTTTACTCAAATATCACATATATGTCATGGCATTCTATCCATTGATTACACAATAACAATATAATGTTTAGTATTTTATCAAGAAATAACAGTGATGTTGGCCAGTAACATCCATATGATTAATGTATCCAGGAGTGCGAGCGAGCCCGTCCACAATCCCGTTCTCACATAAGAAGCAGCGCCCGATGAGGTGACGTCACGGCCCCACGTGACCAAGTCAGCTGACACTTGCGGAGGAGGCGTGGCGCCGCTGGACGCTGTGAGGGATGGAGGACGGAGCGAACCGCATGCAATGGAGGTATGTAATTTTACTATAAATGTCTTGTATGTAACATGTTGCCACACTTGATAAAGTCCCTGTTAAGGGATGAAACGCGTTGTGGAAGATTAAAGTACTGAAGTGCCAAATTCCCGGAGCGCGGACCCATTTTGTTATAGCATATATACACTCCAAGGAAGATGCGTCAGCTTGTCTAAAATGGTGCAAGAAGTGTCATCCCTGGACAGTTGAGTGATGGAAGAACATTCTATGGTGTGGTGGATCTACGCTGCTCCATCTTCACCTCAGATGGAGGTTCCTGGGTGTGTTGGATGCTGGGGAACGCCTTTTGCCTGAGTGTGTTGTGCCAGCAGGTAAGTACGGTGGAGGTTTCTTGGCACAGATCCAAGGTTGGTTTGAGGATGTGGATGTTCCACGATTGCACCAGCTGAGTCCGACCTGAACCTACTGAACATCTGTAAGACAAACTGGAACGTCAGATCAGGAAATACGAACAACGTCCATCTTGAGAGAATGGATGGAGAATGGATATTATGTATATCACGGAAAGTCCAATATCAGGGCCAAAGGAGCCCCACTAACTATTACCATAGGGGAAAAAATACTACTGGTCATTCTTGCCGATTCCGTCTGGTAGCGGAGTATTCCAGCCTGCACGGTGCCGTGAGCTCACCGTACGGCTAGCACCAGCTCTACTGATCAGTACTTTCCATCCACGAGGCACATACCGTATATACCGGCGTATAAGACGACTTTTGAACCCCGAAAAATCTGCTCTGAAGTCGGGGTCGTCTTATGCGCCGGTAATACAAAAAAAAAAGTGTAAAAAAAAAAATCATTACTCACCTCCCCCGGCGTTCTGTCGCGCTCCGGCAGGATGTCGCTCGCTCCTCGTCCCCGGCGCAGCATTGCTTTCTGAATGCGGGGCTTGGAATCCCCGCCTCCAGAAAGCTAATACACACGCCGTCAGCCGGTACAGCTATTCAATGACAGCATTGAATGGCTGTGATTGGCTAAAACACACGTGGCTTCAGCCAATCACACTATTCAATGACATCATCGAATGGCTGTGATTGGCTGAAGGCGCACGTGTGTTAGCAATCACACCCATTATAAGGTGAAAGTTGGGGGGTCGTCTTATACGCCCCGTCGCCTTATACGCCGGTATATACGGTACCCCATTTCATTAACCTAGGTAGCATTTTGGTAATTATGGTAGTAATTAGCACTTCTTATCTAAGTGAAGCTGATTGCTCATTAGTTGATAAGCAGCGAGAGGTGGTAAACGTAGGATGCCGACCGAGCCTCATAGTGCCCTACACTGGTAGCTTCCTTATATCCCATCCAGATATCTCTAGGAGACGCCCAGTCCAACTATCTGCTGACGACCGCAGAGAATGAATTAGGAGTAGTGGTGGCACATAGTGAAGCGGGTGAGTGGGCACGATGTGTGGATGCACGGATGTGGTGCCATAGAGACCCCGTCTGCCTCCCTGAGATGGCATATTCTCCGTAGAATTGGTGTTTGTAGGGGGGGATGGCGGTGTTTGGCCTGGGGCACGGTCATCTAAGCCCTAGGTTTAAAGGGGTATTCTGGGCATTAACTCCTTGCAGTATTGATGACCTGTCCTCAGGATGTGGACCACCATCAATCGGCTGATCTCAGCCCCGGCACTCACTGTTGACTGGTCTGTCCTAATGATTTCAGAGCGAGCTTTACCTTCTATTACACTTCTAACCCCAATGCGGACGTCTGGCTGCAGCAAGGGTGTGGACTGAAATCAGCTGATCGCTTGGGGTCCTGGGCAGCGGGCCCACCACCAATCAACTACTGCTAACTTATCCTGACGATACACTTTTAATGTATACGCCCCCTACTCTTGTGTGAACGGGGTCACAGTTGTATTAGGGCGCCTTCACATGTGCTGGTAAAATCCAATCCGGGCGAACCTGCTGCAAAATCCGTATGCAGATTTGATGCCGAATTGCTGTTTCTTTGCAAAAGGGGAATTCTGTGCCAAGTTCATAGCAAAATCCAACATACAGATGTGGTTGGCTGATTCCTCCACCCCCCCCCCCCCCTCGTGTGGACGTGCCCTCGTGATAATTAATTGCTAAAATGTGCATTTGTCCTGTTTTTCCAGGGGCGACCATGGTGCCTATCAGCTGGTGTGAGATGCAGTGTCCGAAGACCCACATGAAGGAACCACGGAAGGTGGCGCGGGTGCAGCCAGAGTTCCTACAGACATAATAAACCCGTGCCGCTGCGCACTCGCATGTTACCGTATGTTCACCACCGTGTGGTCCGATCCGAGAGGCAAAGCTCACTTTGTTTTCTTTACCAAATAATTGTCGCCTTAGGGTATGTGTACACACGGAAAAAACTGCGCAAGTAAATCTGCAGAAAACTTTAATTGTGGGTCTTGGTGGGATTTCCACCCCTGATTTCATTCATTGCAGTAAATCAAAATCCACAGTGAAAAAGTGTCACTTTTGTACAACGGCGCATTGTGTGGATGTAACCGTCTGCAGCGTGTCTACCTTCTGCTGCGGTTTTCTTCCCTTCTGGGTGAGAGGGGGGGCGGGGTTGTTGAAGCCCCCTTCACTTACATTAGGCTGGATTCAGGCGACTGTATATCGGCTGGGTTTTCACGCCGAGCTGATATACGGTGTCCTTGTCTGCGGGGGGGGGGGGGGGGGGGGGGGTGAGGATGGAAGAGCCAGGAGCAGGAACTGAGCTATAGGAGGGGGCGAGACGGGGGCAAAGCTAAGTCCGGTACTTAGCTCCGCCCCCGCCTGCCCCTCCCATTGCAAATAGTGGTGAGGGGCGGGGTGGGACCTCAGTTCCTGCTCCTGGCTCTTCCACCCCCTCCCCCTGCAGACAAGGGCACCGTATATCGGCTTGGCGTGAAAACCCAGCCGATATACGGTCGTCTGAATCCAGCCTTATACTGTATATTGCTGCACATTTTGCAGTATGTAACTCCTCCTTCAGTCATGGACCTACCAGCCGGCTACCTACAGGCCATCCAGTCTTTATAATGGTCTGACTTGGCATTTCCTTTCCCCCTGTGTATTTGCCTCTTCCTATCTTACATGCACCATCAGAGCGTTATTACGGCCCGGGTTACATTTCGTTCCCACAGAAGCCAGACTTTTAAAAATGTTTTATTGTATAAAATAAACTGTTTTTGTTTCCTGGACTTTTACTGTTGTATTTTATAGAGCGGGCATTAATGAGTTAACGGCTATAGAAACCTTTTGTGCATGAAAAAATCCATACAGAAATCTTACTGAGTCTCTGCAGATTAAAATGAATTTTTTTTTTTCTTCTTACATTGAGTTTTCCTTCTCATGCATGTAGAAAGCCTTTTGCTTGGCTTGCATTGTGTATGGGAGTTAACTGCATATTGTACAAGGTCCAGAGGTATGAACACACCTGAACACATGGAAAACCGGGGGTTGGGGATGTCATATTGTGTGGGGCATGTTGCTAAAAATCCCACCTCTAGGAAGCGCAGGCTCTGATTGGTTCTCAAGCGCCACGGGTCAACCATTCAATGCGGTGGCTGTGATTGGCTCATCAAGCACTGCAGTGATTGGTTCTCAAGCGCCGCGGCTCAGCCAATCGGAGCCAGCGCTTCCTGGAGGCGGGGATTTTTGAACTCCCTGACCAGAAAGCGCTGGCTGAAGACTGCAGACAAGAGTGCCGGAGCTTCGGAGGAGAAGTGCAGCAGAGCGGAGAGCGCCTGTTAGGTGGTGATTTTTATTTTATTTTTGCGGCTAGTGGTTATTTTGGGGGAAACGGTAGAAGAAAGTCTCCATACGAAAACATGGGCTACAAAACAGCAAGTCGCAGCAATATTCAGCATGCCGCAATTAGTTTTTCCCTCGCAGTGTAACATGCTACAACACATGGCTAATGTAAAGGAACCCATAGGAAAGCATGGGCTTCACATACATGCGGTTTGGAGCATTGTCACATCGGGAGAAAATCAGGTGATTTGTGGCGCCCGTGTAAAAGCCTAAAGCACAGATTTGGATTCCTCACCAAAGTCTCTATCAGATACATACGTCACATGCCCCTCTTCCCCCTTTTTGAAAATATCAACTGTTTCAAGATGGCGGCTTTCCAATTATGCATTGTGTTGAACACTGCCTCTCACAGATTTGCCCCCTTCCCCTTAGCACCATGCTACATATAGTATGGTGTTCCCCCATCACCATTTTCCCTTTATACAGATATCTGCATACATTAGGACCACCCTGTATTGCTAGAGTTGGATGTAAAGACTTGTATGCAGTAAGGGCTGAAAAATCCCTCGAAAGCGACGATCACTTGGGTCTCCTTCTAATTGGCCGGCTACTGCCTGTTGTTATGTGACAAGATGGAACGCAGAAAGTGAAGCGGTTGGCCTAAAAGGGAGGGGGAGTACTGGAGTGACTGGCACAGATGTGGCTGCAGAGAATAGTGATGAACTGTCCCACAGCTGCTAGAATCACCTCTACACTGCTCAGTACTACTGTGTACTCTTCTCAATGCTCATATGTCTCAGTGTGTGTGCTACAGACCATCAGGGCACAGAATCTGCTCTTTTTTCCTTGTGTAGTGTATATAGGGACATGACCGCAGGCTTCTCCGACCAGCTGAAGGAGAACTACATTACAGTGAATGAAAGGCGCAGTGAAAATTTGCCATTTTTCAGTGATCTGCAGAGCATGCCGTGGATTTAAAAATACGCAGCGTGACTAGAATCCACTGCGGATTTCCTCTACTGTGAGTGAATGGGGTTTGTTGAAACCTCAACACCTTACATCGTACTCTACTTTGTTACATTATTACAATGTTTCCTTTTACTACATCGGGTCGTTCAGGTGTCATGGCAGCACAATACCTTGTAAAGGTTCCCAGGCCTGCCATGGATTGCTGTCTATTAAGCCCTGCCTGTGATGAGGCTTAATAGAATGCATGCATAAATGCAATACTGAAGAATTGCAGTATATTGTATAAGCGATCAAATGATTGCTAGTTCAAGACCCCATGGGGACTAAGAAAAATGTGAACATAAGTGAAATAAAAAAGCTTTTTATAATCAAGTGAAAACAACATTTTTTCCCTCATCTTTATAATTAACCACTTCCCAATACAAGACGTAAGCTTGAAGGTGTCACCGCAAATGGATGTAAACTTGTGTCCTACAGTTGGCACGGCCACAGAAGCTGTGCGTGTCTGAGAACACTGATCCCCGCTGTTAACCCTTTACATTCTTCAATCAATGACGATCGTGGTGTGTAAAGGGTTCTCTGATGTCATCAGCCCACTGTGTTGTCATCATGGCAACCAGACGATGGCGCCCGGGTCTGCTATGGCTTGCGATTGTTCAGAATAGCGATAATACATTGCAGTACAGACTTACTTCGATGTATTATCAGAACTTCACAGGTTCAAGTCGCCTATAGGGGCATAAAAAATAATAAAAAATTAGAAGAGTTAAAAAAAAACTTTTGTGCACTTTCCCTTCTTTGTTTATAAAGAAAAAAATGTAAAAAAGCCCACGTTTGGTAAAATTTAATCTGTAACGACCTGTGCAGTTAAAGGGGTTGTCCCGCGCCGAAACGTTTTTTGTTTTTTTTTCAATAGCCCCCCCCGTTCGGCGCGAGACAAACCCGATGCAGGCATAAAAAAACCGTCCAGTACTTACCCGAATCCCCGCGCTCCGGCGACTTCTGACTTACCTTGTGAAGATGGCCGCCGGGATCTTCACCCTCGGTGGACCGCAGGTCTTCTGTGCCTTCCATTGCCGATTCCAGCCTCCTGATTGGCTGGAATCGGCACACGTGACGGGGCGGAGCTCTGAGGAGCCGCTCTCCGGCACGAGCGGCCCCATTCAGAAGGGAGAAGACCGGACTGCGCAAGCGCGTCTAATCGGGCGATTAGACGCTGAAGATTAGACGGCACCATGGAGACGGGGATGCTAGCAACGGAACAGGTAAGTGAATAACTTCTGTATGGCTCATAATTAATGCACAATGTACATTACAAAGTGCATTAATATGGCCATACAGAAGTGTATACCCCAACTTTGTTTCGCGGGACAACCCCTTTAATTGAACACACATTTTATACAATTAATTGAATTTTAAAAAAGTAAAAAACTGAGACAAAGTGCTTATTTATTCATTTCGCCTCCCAAAAGACGCAATGAAGGTGATTAACCCCCCCCCCCCGCGGTAAGATCGGGGGAGCCATGCAGGTGTCATGGCTGCCGGGGGCCTTCTCAGGGCTGCCTTAGGGGACTGCCTATCAAGCCATAGACTGCCTGTCAAATCGCAGTATGACGTAATGCTATAGCATTACGTCATACTGCAGGAGCGATCAAAGCATCGCTGGTTGTGTCCCCCCTAGGGACTGAAAGAAAGTGTAAAAAAAAAACAATAAAGTTTTACTAATTATTAAAAAAAATAAAATAAACAAAAGTAAAAAAAACAAACCCTTTTGCCATATTTGCAATAAAAGAGGAAAAACCGAAAATGGAAAAAAGCAAAAAAAGCTCCAGCACTAAGGGGTTAAAAAAAATCTATATATACCCCAAAATGGTAGCAATCAAAACTGCAGCTCATCACACAAAAACAAATCTTCACACAGCTCCATCCACGGAAAAATAAAGTTATGGGACTTTGAATGCAAAGATGCAAACATTTTTTTTTCAAAAAAAGGGGTTTTGGGGGGCGTGGCCTGACTGATGGAGGGTTAAGACATGCGCTGCCTGTGCTCCGTCTTCCCCGCGGCAACTAACCCCTTAAAAGCGGCATCCAGCTACCAAACGACCTCCCAAAAGCAGCCATGGTAAAGAGGAGTGGGGGCACCAGCTCCAGCAAGTCCAGGGAGGAAGACTCCGGTCCCCTGGACCGCTACATGACCGCCAGCGGCGAGCGCCACATGCAGAGAGGAGCGGGCGCGAAACCTCCAGACCCAGAGGAGGCTGTAGAGGAGAGGGGAAGGAGGCGCCGGACGGAGACTACGACGGGCTGGGACGCAGAGAACAGCTCCCCACCCAGAGGAAAAGACCCCAGCAGCCCGATCCACATAGCGGACCAGCCGGCGGGAACGGGGGAAAGCAAAATGGCACCGGAAGACCGCGCGCGATCACGCCATACACCAGCAGCGCAGGTAGACCTCGGCATCCCCCCGGCAGCGACCGCAGACCTCCGCCCGCACCCAGAATACCACTTACCAGCTATCGAGCAGGGCCGGGCGCCGGCACCGAAGCCGCGGGAGCGAAGAGCCGCGCCGGAAGTCAGGGCCCGGTGGCCATCTTCCCCAAGCACTGAACCGGAAGTGGAGGAGTGTGGAGGCCCACAGATGCGGAGAGGCGCGGCGGGAGCCCCGGAGACACAGCGGGCGACAAAAGGCCACACAGGTACAGAGGAGCGAACACAAATTAGTCCCCCCGATACCAGAAAGGCCAGCCCAAGACCCCACAGCACAAGGTGGGAGAAGGGGGACAGAGAGGGGATAACAAGCAGGGCACCCTCACCCCAGGATCAAACTTGGGAAGGAGAGGAGGAGTGGGCAACCACTCCCGGACCCTCACCCATACCCCCTGGAAGGAGAGAAAGCAAGGGGTATACAAGCCCCCCGGCCACCACACAAAGCCCAATGAGGCTGTCAGACTCCCCAGTCGGGGGCCTAGCAGGAGGGGAAGAAACAGGCAGCAGCTCACCGCAGCCAAGCAGGCGCAGCCTGGAAAGCGACAAAAACAAATATGCCAAACACTCAGCTACCGCTGAGAACCCACAAAATACACAGATAACAGATAAACAGACCCTAAATACGAACCATTACCAGACAGAGAAGAGAAATCCCAAACAAACTAACACGAACATCGCAGATGGATGGGATTGGAAGGAACACCTCAGATCAATCCCCACCAAGGAAGATCTTGACAACCATTTTGCGCAATTCGCCTCTTCACAAAGATCCGCGCTGGAATCCTTACAGAAAGAAATCCAGCAAATGGGTCACCGCCTTCAAGAAACCGAAGAAACACAAGATCTAATGCTCCAACATATGAACGAACACCACGACATATTAAGTGAACATGCTAACCAAATCGCAGAGCTAGCCACCCAGCTAGACAATATAGAGAACCGCCACCAACGAAATAATATTAGAATTCGAGGCCTAAGCGAAGAAATCGAAAACAAACACCTGGAGACCTGGGCTATCAAATGTTTTGGAGACCTTCTCAACAGACCCCCGAACGACACAATAGAAATTGACAGGATCCACAGGGCCCTGGGCCCGAGACCTGCAGACCCAGAAAAACCAAGAGATGTGGTTTGCAGGGTCCATTTTTTCAAAGAGAAGGAGGAAATACTACGCCAGTTCAGAAACAAAGGCCCGATAAAATACCGAGACAGAAACTTACTGTTCCTACCAGACCTCTCCAGGAAAATGCTACAGCAACGTCGAGCTCTTAGACCACTGCTATCACTCCTTAAAGAGAGGGAAATTCCCTACCGCTGGGGATACCCATTCCAATTGGTTGCGGGAAGAGGGAGCGAGACAGCTATCTTCAGATCTTTAGGGGATCTTCCTAAATTCCTTACGGCCCTCAAATTACCAATGGTCTCACTACCAGAATGGCAGAAAACAAGTCACCCCACAACCACCCCGCCCAAGGGGCAGTGGCAAACGGTGAACACCAACCGCAGAAGACCAAACGAGATTGATAGAGACCACCAACCAAGAACTCACAGACATTGAAAACTGAATAGGACACCCCTGGAATAGAGTAAGTTGAGAGATTACGAAGAAGCCCTGAGGAAGGCAGAGAAGCATCAACTCACCAACCTATAATAGATTCAGCCTTACAATAATTTAAAGGACTCCCGTACGGATCCAAAGCCCAAGTTATGCAACAGAACCATCCTTGGAACAGTGGGACTTACAAGAGCAAGACGTCTCCGCCAAAGCACAGAGACACTCCACCCCCATAATCCACACTACGTTGCCCACCAGGCCCCCGGGACCGGCTACAGATTTCCACTGGACAAGTCGGGGGGTCTCTTCCTCTCTCCGCTCTCTGCTCTCCTTTTTCTTCCCCTTTTGTCTCTCTCTCTTTGCATCTCTCTTCTCCATTTCCCCCCCTCTTCTCTCTCTTCCCTCTCTCCCCCTCTCGCTCTTCTAGTGATTTACAGGTCTGGATGCCCTACACAGCGTTCTTCAGCCGCCGTGGGGAGGTTGGACGAGGCCCGGACCTGGACTCGACCGGACTCAGTCACTCCCCCACTAGGGACCGCAGCAATGTATTGCTGCAAAGACGTTAGTCGAATGTTAGGAGTTAGTTTAGAACCACACGTTACAGCAAAGATGACAAGATTTAAAAATGTTGCAAGTGGATGCTTGTTCCCCCTATCCTTCCCCCCCTCTCCACCCTCTTGTCTGACCCTTTCTCTCCCCCAATCTAGGTTGTGCCCTGGAAGAAGACTTCAACTAATGGCACTCGCTGTTCCATTACATTATCTCCCCATATGACAGGATGGCACGACTAAATGTATGCTCCTTTAATACAAAGGGGCTTAATAGTCCTAACAAACGTAACCAGGTGCTATACAGGCTCCACAGGAAACGGGTCACAATTGCCATGCTGCAAGAAACGCATTTTCCACGTTCAGGAATCCCGGATTGTGGGAAAAATAAATTCTATCCCCAATGGTTCCACGCCACGCACCTGGAGAATAAAACCTGTGGAGTCTCCATAGCATTTCATAAATCTATAACACCTGTAATCCTGTCACAAGAAATAGGAGCTGATGGGAGATACATATTTCTCAAGATATCGATTGACAAGAGGATTATCACAATTGCTAACCTATATTTTCCTAATCAAGGACAGGTGGTTTTTGCCTCCAGAGCTCTTCGGGGACTAGCGGACTTCACGGAGGGGACCCAGATCATCTTGGGAGGCGATTTTTACATGTGCATGGACCCCCCGACTAGACTCCTCCACGGGACGCTCTGCACTCACCAGATCAGCCATCCGCAGGGTTCAGAAAACGTTAGTGAGTATGGATCTGATTGATCTGTGGCGCATTCTCCACCCGGGTAAGCGTGATTACAGTTTCCATTCTATGGCACACAATTCTTATAGTAGAATTGATTACATATTCGTTTCACATAGCTTACTCGACAGGGACCCTCAATGTTCCTTAGACGTATTTTTATGGTCAGATCATTCCCCGGTATTCGCATCCATGGGCCCGGAGGGCATAGAAAGAAAGACACTCACATGGCACCTAAATGACTACTTACTCAAGGACACGGCATGCCTAAACGACGTAAAACGAACAATAGAAAATTTCAAGCTAGACCACGCCACAGATCCCACACCCGCCCCGATAAAATGGGAAACTTTGAAATGCGTACTGAGGGGGGTGTTTATATCCCACGGAGCGAGAATTAAAAAGGATCAGACGGCAAGACTCACTCAGTTAATAAAGGATCTTAATGCTAAGGAAGCGTCAAATAAGTCCCAGGCGACTCCTGCCCTACAAACTGAAATATCGGAACTTCAACATAAAATATTAGACATCTTAGACCAAAAAGCCCTTGCCAGAAGACATAAAATCAAAGCCGGATATTACGAATATGGCGACAAGAGCGGTAGATGGCTAGCTAAATCACTACACCCTAGACAGGCCCAACCACACATACACTCCATCAATTCCTCATCAGGAAGACGAGTACACTCCCCGCGCGGAAATAATGGAGGAATTCCGCCTATTTTACTCCACACTATATAATATCCCCGAAGTACAAAAGGAATCGGACATTCAACATAAACAAAAGATAAAGGAGTATCTGGGACTCCACGTCACGAGACACCTATCGACAGAGGAGTCTCAGGCCATGGAGGGAGATTTTGAGGAGGAAGAACTCACACAGGTGTTGAAAGGAATCAAAACAGGGAAGAGCCCGGGTCCGGACGGGTTCTCCCCGGGATTCTATAAGGCATGCGGGAGCCTGGTTTCCGACATGCTCCTGAGGGCTTTCAATGCGGTGTCCCGGGGCTGCCCCTTCCCTCCTCAGGCCCTACAAGCACATATAGTCCTGATCCCCAAACCGGGAAAAGACCCCTTAGCGTGCGGCAACTACCGCCCGATCTCGCTCATCAACTGCGACCTAAAAATTTTCTCCAAAATTATAACAAATAGGCTGAGCACCTTGATACCCCGACTTATACACGGTGACCAGGTCGGCTTTGTCCCGGGGAGGGAGGCCAGAGATAACGCTGCCAAGACCCTGTCTTTGATCGATTGGGCGAGGAGGAAGAAAACACCACTATGTCTGCTTTCTGTCCACGCAGAAAAAGCGTTTGACAAGATAAGCTGGAGATTCCTGGAGGCGACACTCCAGAAAGCTGGAGTGGGACCTAGGACATTAGCTTGGATCATGGCATTATACAGAGGCCCCTCACCACAGGTCAGGGTCAATGGCAACCTATCCGACCCCTTTGAGATCAGGAACGGTACGCGCCAGGGGTGCCCCCTGTCCCCTACCCTCTATATATTAGTGATGGAAACTCTAGCTAATGCCATTAGAAGTAACCCCTCTATAAAAGGGATAAGGGTGGGAGGCGAAGAACATAAAACCTCACTCTTTGCGGATGACCTCCTAATTTACATAGCCGAACCCCGAGTAGGCCTCCCCAACATCACGCAAGAATTCACAGCGTTTGGTAAACTCAGCAATTATAAAATCAATGCCCAGAAGTCAGTGATTCTCAACATCTCGATCCCCAGAAGGGAAGCCGACGATTTAGCTGCGGTTTTCCCATTCCTTTGGAAATATGATTTATTTAAATACCTGGGGGTTCACATCCCAACAGACCTATCTCAGATATATGAACTAAACTATAAACCTATCTTAGCAACCCTGAAGGGGGACTTGGAGGGGTGGTCGGGCGCTCCACTATCATAGTTTGGCAGAAGGAACGCGATTAAGATGGACATTCTTCCGAGATTGCTATATATCTTCCAAACTGCACCATGTAACCCCCCGAGTAGCTTCTTTAACAGCCTACGAAGCCAACTGCTCAAATTCATATTGAAGGGAGGATCCAAAAGACTCAGCTACAAGAGCCTCACAAAACAGAAGAAAAAAGGGGGGGTGGGACTCCCGGACTTCCGCTTGTACCATAAAGCGAACATAGGCACCCTAATTTTAGACCTATTCCACCACAGGACAGACAAATTCTGGGTGCAAATAGAGATTGAAAACAACATCGTCGAGACAAGGGGGGGTCTTCTGGATTCCGGGAAATATCAATTGGGAGAGAGCAGATACATCAATCATGGTACGAACATTGCTGGGCGCGTGGAGGGGAGGATGCAAGATCGCAGTCCCGGGGCCCCTCACCCCATTAGTTGGGAACCCGCAACTCCCGGCAACATTATCGGTACGCAGTTTGGGGTTCACACCAACAGGCGCCGAGGCCAGGGTGGGAGAGGTGGTGGAGCCCGGAAGCGTACGGGATCTAATCGCCATGGGAGGAACACAAGGGGTCCCCCCGGGCTCATGGATGCAGTATCTTCAGATACGTAGTTACCTGGGAAGGATAAGACCCAACCAGGGATGGAACATGAGCTACACTCCCTTTGAGAAACTATGCTGTGCCTCGGAAACCCCCAGACACACAGTCTAATTACTTTATAATCAGTTACTGGATGAGAGTCTGGAGAATCACCAACCCAGGTGGATAAGAGCTTGGGAGTAGACTCTGGGCAGGTCGATCCCCGAGGAGCTCTGGAGCAGAGCGTTCCAACTTACACATAAAATGTCTATCTCCAGGAGGCTCCAGGAGCTAAATTTTAAGATCATATCACGATGGTATATGACCCCAGAGAAACTACACACATTATTCCCCTCATCCTCGAATGTATGCTGGCGCTGCCGGGCGGGAGTGGGATCGATGATACATATCTGGTGGGAATGCCCCATGGTGACACCCATTTGGCAAGACATGGAACGTCTATATGTGACAGTAACCAGAGAACCACTCACATTAACACCCGAGCTGGCGCTCCTATCCATTCCTTCAGGTGATGTTCCATCGCTCCAAAAAGGCCTATTGAGATTTTTCATCATGGCCACAAGGCAGGTGATACCGAGATTCTGGAAACAGAGCTTAGGTGTACCCAGAAGCGCATGGATAGGGGCGATGGGCGAGATAGAACGCATGGAGAGACTTAGGCTAACGGAGGATGTGACAGGATACGACCAGTTCTACCGAACGTGGGCTGCCTGGATAGATACCCGAAATACACCTGGATTCTCGAGATGGTTAAACACAGGTTCATGCGAGTGACGAGGATGGATCATGAGTACCTATGACAAAACACCGTACACAACCTAGTGCCCCGGCACTATCCCCCACCTCCCCCTGTTCGTCTCCCCTCCTCCCTCCTACCTCACACACCCCATCTCCCGCTGTTAAAGTTAACTATAAGTTACAATACAGTCAAAGAAACCGAATTTGAAAGGAAGTTTATTTGTTGATGCATACAGTATAACCGCAGTCTAACTTCCACAAGCTGTATTTTCATAGTAGAATCCATGTTTGGATGATATTCGAAATAATTGCATATGTGATGTTAACAAAAAAGCAATAAAAATACTTTGAAAGAAAAAAAGGGGTTTTGCTCAAAGGTGGAAAAACCTAAAAAAAAAATCTATATACTTTTGGTATCTTATATATAAAACACAAAATCTGTTTGTTTGCGTCGTATACAAATCCACATTTCTGGACATTTTGCCTGAGCGTTCTTCAGCATCGGGTGACGAGTATTGGCGTAATTAAAAATCAAAAACTCCCCAACTTCTCCTGTAATTTTTGTTGCCCCCTAGCAACCAATCACAGATCAGCTTTCATTTCTTATACCGCTGAGGTAACATGAAAGCTGCGCTGTGATTGGTTGCTAGGGGCAACACAGATTTTCATCAAATCTTTTTGAAAGCCCGATGTTCAATAACTGATTCCTGCGCGTATAGCGCCGTGCAACACATTGGCACATCCACTAGTTTGTCGTAATCGTACCAGCGTGAATGATTAATGCTGTAAAAAAAAAAGAATTGCTGTTTTTTTTCCCCTGCCCTCCAAAAAATGTTAATAGAAGGTATACAATATATTATGTGTACAGCCCCAAAAAGGCTACTAATAAAAATGACAGCTCATGGTGCGAAGAACGAGCCCTCATACGGACATGACGCAAAAATTTTGAAATGTGGAGATTCCCCCCCCCCCCCCCAAAAAAAAAGTTGCATCCATAGACTGTGTTCTTAAGGGGTTAAAAAAACTCATAATTAATATCACTGTGTCTTTAAAAGTCTATTAATACATCATTTTCCCCACCACGATTGTGCTTCTTCATTCATCTTATCTTCCAGAGAAAAATGCTAAGGCAGCAGAAACTCAGTCCTAAGCTCTCGCTCACGACCTGAAGGTTGTGAGTTCAATCCCCGCTTGGTTCAGGTGGCCGGCTCAAGGTTAACAGCCTTCCATCCTTCCGAGGTCGGTAAAATGAGCGCCCAGCTTGGAAGGGGAGGGGAGGGGGGATGCTAAATAAATTACCTGAAAGCGCTGCGGAATAAGTTGGTGCTATACAAATAGCAAGTTTTTAATAAGTGATCAAAAAGTCATATTTACCCCCAAAATGGTACCAGTAGAAACCACAGGTCGTACCGCAAAAAACAAGCCTTCGCATAATCTCATCAACGGAAAAATAAAGCATTGGTGATCAGAGGCCGGCAACGGAGCGCTCCGGGGGTCTTGGGTATTTTTTAAATGTACTGCAACAAAAAATATGGAAAGGGTCAGCTACAAACGTACGTAAGTGTATACACTGATGGGAGCAAACCCACTGAGATCAATGGCTTCTAGTCACTGAGAATTGCGCACGTAAATTCTGCACGCTCCTAATGTGGTATCGCTGTAATCGTAGTAACAGAATAAAGCTATCGTGTCACGTTTGCCCCATCTTCAAGGGGTTAACCCTTTCCAATCCACTCTCAGACGTCTGAAGACGTTATGATTTAAGGCTGTACAGCTCCGATGTTGGAAGACGCCCGTCGGGGTTCTCTTACTGTATATTGCCAGCCTCTCTGCTGTTGGAGCCTATCCAACATGTCACCTCATGCAGTACTGGCTTTAGCCAGCAGATAGCGCCGTTGTATAGCAGCAGAAAAAGAGTAAGCCCCCTAGGAAAACAAGAATACAAAGTGGATTGAAAGGGGTTAAAGGAGCAGCACCAGCAACGTGATACACTGGATGAACAGATCTGTCTCATAACGGAACCAAACTAAGCTGCTGACCCCGTTGACTATAATGGGTTCCGTTCAGTTCCTTCACCTGTCAAGCATTCTTACCGCCTAAACGGAGTCTCCGACGCAGATGTGACCGGAGCCCAATGCTACAATTTTCAGCATCATTGTCTTTTATCCCTTTGCTAATTAGCAGTTATTGTTATGACCGCTCGTGTTTCTCTCGCTTCCCCTGACAATCGCTTCGTAACTCTGGGCGATAATGTTACATCGTTGGTTATATTCCCCAACATTAGTTTTGTGAGCTGGATGTTACGTCTGCTGGTTTTATGAATTCTGGAACGTCCACAGCAAGTACAATAAACAGTTGCAGTTCTCTCAGTCTCCACTGGAGGGCAGCATGTTCCCAGTAAGTGCAGAGAAGATGCTGTGTCCAGTAAGCCTTCCTTTAATGCTTGTGGCTATTACATAAAGTGATAAAACAGAAGAAGATGTCGTATTCTTATACAAAACAGTTGAACGTTTCCTGAAGACAATGAGCCGGTGCCCGTCACTGCAGTAAGCGGCTTCTTCACACAACTTCATCAAATACGTAACCAGGCAGCGGTGCCTTATGAACATAAGAGAACTCGGGGTGACGATCCTGGTGTGTCCGAGGTGGGTAATCACCCCAACAGGCACAACTCAGAAATGGTCAAGTAGAGCATTCCCATGGGAGCCTGCAGAGTAACCTGAGAAGGGAAGCTTGGTCCTGTGAGACAACTTCCTTAGGTTAAGGCTGTTGGCATTAATCCCTTTCTGCCCTAGCTCACCAGGGATGCTATCATTTACTGCCCACCAGAGATACCTCCTCTACGACCCTAGCCCCCCTAGTGTTATTATCGTTTATGTCTTTACTTCCTCAGGGTGCATTCACACGAACATATATCGGTTTTCACGCTGAGCCGATATACGTCGTCCTCATCTGCAGGGGGGGAAGGCTGGAAGAGCCAGGAGCAGGAACTGAGCTCCCGCCCCCTCTCTGCCTCCTCTCCGCCCCTCTGCACTATTTGCAATAGGCAGAGGCGGGGCAGGGGCGGGGCTAATTCTTGGAACTTAGCCCCACCCTGTCCAGCCTCCTTTCATTGCAAATAGTGCAGAGGGGCGGATAGGGGGTGGAGAGGAGGCAGAGAGGGGGCGGGAGCTCAGTTCCTGCTCCTGGCTCTTCCAGCCTCCCCCCCTGCACACGAGGACAACGTATATCGGCTCGGCGTGAAAACCGAGCCGATATACGTTCGTGTGAATGCACCCTCAGCCCACAGGTGATTGTGTTATTTAGGTTGGCTAGAACCTCTTTACTGTCCTAGCCCATCAGGGATGTTATTAACCTTTTTACTGTCCTAGCCCACCATGGATGATGATGTTAACCTCTTTACTGCTCTAATCCACCAGGGGTGCTATCTACCTATTTACTGCTCTAGCACACCAGAGATTTTATTAACCTTTTTAACTTCCCTAGCCTACTAGGAATATTATCATTAACCTCCTCATTACCCCAGCCCAGAAGAAATTGATGTTATTAACCTCTTTACTGTTCTAGCCCACCAGAGATGTTATCATTAGCTTTTTTTACTGCCCCAGCCCATCAGGGATATTATCATTATTCTCTTACTCTCTTAGTTCAATGAGAATGTGGTTATTAACCCCTCTACTGCCCTAGCCCAACAGAGATATTATTATTAACCTCTTTACTACCCTGGCCCACCAGAGATAATGTTATTAACCTCTTTACTTCCCTAGCCCACCAAGGATGTTATTAACGTCTTTACTGTCCTAGCCTACCAGGGATGTTATCATTAACCTCTTTACTACCCTGGCCCACCAGGGATGGTATCATTGACCCCTTTTTGCATAGGGCCCTCAGTTCTTTTCCGTTTTCCATTTGTATTTCACTATGGTGATCCATATCTGGTCTTTAGAAGGCGCATGTAAACTATAGCGACTTTGTGTAAATATCCTGCCTGTTGAATGGATTTGGCGCAGTGATAATTCACCCGCAGTTGGCAACCCAATTTATCAGATGGCTCTGGTACCAGTGATTCAGACACTGCGGTACTGCACACCAGACCTGACTCTACTCCAACCGGATCTCCGAAGGTCTCTGAAAAACTAGATACTAGTTGATCCCATGTCAGCGGGTAGTCGCACTAAACTCCAAGTAGAAAAGTCCAGCACTCGGCCCATTGAAAAACCAAAACTTTATTTCATAAGTTTGAACATTAGTAAAATGCAGACCTCCTGGTTATCCTGCTAGCTTCAGACCACCAGGGGGCGCCTACTGGCTTCAAGGCAAAGAGCTGCTTTATTTACAGTAGACCTTGTAGACCGTTCTGCTCCAGTGGAAGAGTTGTGTATAATGGATGCTGCGACCCTCAGATGTGCGCTGTATAATTAATCAGTGTCTTATTCATTGTATTAAGTCTCTCCGGCCGTCGTGTCGCTTCGGGTGTAAAATCCTGCCGCCGATCGCTGCGGCTGATGTTAAAGGAATCACCCTATTTTATGTTAATACATTTTTAATTTTGAAATGTTTTGCAACTTTCTAACATTTTCTGGTTCAATTTGTCAACATTTTAAGGATCTTTGCTTGTTGTCAGTGAATGGAAATTTCTGATACACTTAGGCCGCCTGCAGACGAGTGGGTCGGATCCGGCAGCGAGAATTCTCGCCGCGTGATCCGACTCGAGCGCCTGCAGGGACGAGCGCGTACTCACCCGCGCCTGGCGGCCCCGGCTCTTTCATGTGCCGGCTGCCGCGCAGCCGGCGCATGCGCAGACCGGAGCCGGCGGCCGGGTGAGTGCGTGCCCCGCAGAAAATTAGGACATGCCGCGCGAGATTTCGTGCGGCCAAACCGCGGCCGTCTGCATAGGAGTGCGTATTGTAATGCACTCCTATGCAGACTTTCAGCGGCGGAAATCCCGCGGGAAATCCCGCGGCGGGATTTCCGCTCGTGTGCAGGCGGCCTAAAAGGGATTCTGTCAGCTTGAACATGTAGCAGGTCTGATGTTACAGAGCAGGAGGAGCCGAGCGGACTGATCTATGGGTTTATGGGGAGTCAGTAGGACTTGTATTTTAGTCATTTATATCTCATTCTGAGCTGAATAGTCCAGTGGGCGGAGCTACCTCAGTAAGTCACTGATAGCTCCGCCCACTGGACAGTTCAGCATCATTGTGGACAGCAGATCATTATCATTCTGTGGAGGTCAGCTGGAACATTCCCATTCAGAGGCGCATCGTGCAACTCCTGTACCCTGCTGCAAAATCTTTCCCAGGGCCCCCACTTACAGATTTAGCTAGCACCAAGCGAATTTCCCATGGGCTACATCTGTTCCATGCGCCAAATGTTCACTCAGTGACTTGCACTATTGGCATAGCCATTCTATTCTATTGGCTGCCGGGCTATGCACAGGATAGGGGCTAACTTGCTGATCGGTGGGGGTCTCACTGCTGAACCCTTGTGTCCAGGTCTTCTGTTACATGGGGGTCATTCTGAATGGAGCGTTGGCCAAGCATGCACGGCAGTCCCATTGAAAGTGAATGGAGGGCTGGTGCGCGGCAACCCTGCAGTGAGAACGACAGAGGACACAGGACCCCATTCTTGAAATCGGCAGGGGTCTAACTGGTGAGACCCCCACCAATCAGCAAGCTATCCTTAATCATAGTTATAATCCCTTTAACTATGTAGCATGTTGCGATAATACAGATAAGAAGTGCCACATCTGTACCATGTGCCAGTTGTAATACCGGTGTCCCCTTATGTGACAGAGGTGTCTTTGTTCCCCCTCAGGCACCAGGACATAGAAGAGACTGCTACCTCTGCACCTACTATAGCTACACCCTTGTGGCCATTTACTAACAGCAAGCAGAGATCTTGAAAACTTTGGCAAAGTAAGAGAAAGCTGCTGAACATTTTATAAGACTGTATCTACAGGGGCGAGTGTGATAGGGGGCTAAAAAATCCCACCGGTAAACTTCTGTAATGCGTTTCTGTGTTAAAAACGCACAGTCTGCGTTGCTGTACTATATTCTTCACATGTAAAAAAAAAATAAAAAATTTGCATGTTGTTCCTATAGCTGATGGGATTTTTTTTTCACGTTCTCATAGGCAAGAATGGGCGTTTGCCGCAGCAGAATCGCCCCAAAATAAGACATGCTGCAATTTTACGATCTTGCCGTGTCGGTACGAGCTAAAAACCTTTCCTGTAAAATGTCAAATTCCATTGAAATCCCACAAGAAAAAGAGAATAAAGACCCTTAGAGACATCCGCAGCACAATTTACTATTGGCGCTGTGATGGAAACACCCAACTATTTCTGGCGCTCGCTTTAGCAGCGCTGTGATTGGCACATTGACCTGCCCATCAGAAGTGAACACCTGGTAACGATGGGCGTTCGCTGCAGTGGCGATCGGATAGGTACATGGATCCTTTCATCAAGGACTCTGACCCCCATTATTTGTGGGGCATCTCATGGGGTTCTGACCTGCTGTTTGGATGTCTATATAGTCATTGGGAGTGATAAGCTTGTGAGCATGCAGCCCTTTTCCCCTGAGGATGCCACGTTCTGTGTTGAAACATGGGGGGTAAGGTGGTGGTGGTGGGGTTTGTAGACATTTAAATGCAGGGATTGCTGAGAGTTGTAGTACATACTATTTGGGTGACTGCAGACTAGAGCCACGTTCTTAGACTTCTAGTTTTGGATACTAGTATTCTTTCTGACAGTACGTATGAATGCATCCTAGCATAGGACCATTCTATATGGAACTTGCTGGACACTTGAGCTCGCAGCATCCTCGGGCTTTACACCCCCTTAACCCCTTAAGGATGCAGAAACTTTTTTTTCCCCACTTTTAGATTTTCCCCCACGCTTTAAAAAAAAAAAAAAAAAAATCATAACTTTTTATTTCTGTAAGCTGTATGAAGGCTTGTATTTTGCAGGAAGACTTGTATTTTCCAGTGGTACTATGTAATGTAGTGAAAAACTTTTTAAAAATTCGAAGTGGAGTGAAATGGAAAACCCGATATCGCTGGGCACCGATCTGGACATTTAAATGCCGAATTGACATTAGCATTTAAAGGGTTAACAGTCGTGATACGTGGAAGTGCTGACTGCAGCTTTTGAGGGCGGGTGACAGCTATAAAAAACAGCTGGCACCCACATTGTATGGAGTGGGATCGACCCCCCATCCCCCTTCATATAAACCCGAATGCACCTGATGTAACTGTACATCCTGTATAGAGATGAGCGAGTATACCCGCTAAGGCACATTACTCGAGCGAGTAGTGCCTTAGCCGAGTATCTCCCCGCTCGTCTCTAAAGATTCGGGGGCTGGCGGGGGTCAGGGAGTGGCGGGGGAGGAGAGCGGGGAGGATCAGAGGGGAGATCTCTCCCTCTCTCCCCCCCTCGCTCCCACCCGTTCCCCGCCGCAACTCACCTGTCACCTGCGCTGGTCCCAGAATCTTTAGAGACGAGCGGGGAGATACTCAGCTAAGGCACTAGGCGCTCGAGTAATGTGCCTTAACGAGTATACTCGCTCATCTCTAATCCTGTGTCATTAACGGGTTAAAGAAAAACAATCGAAGTGAGATAAATAACAAAGTCGTTTCATTGTGAACGTGGTCATACCTGTTATCTGCTGCTTTTTAAAAGATTTGGGGTATTTTATACATTTAAAAGGGGGTTTTATGGGGAAAAATGTGAATTTATTTTTTTAAACCATATTTAATTTTTTAAAACTTTATTGAACTTTTCTTTATTAAACTTTTTATTTCCTGAAGGGGACTTGAAGATGTGATCGTTCGATAACTAGGATAGTGCATTACATTACTTATGTACTGCATTCTACTAAGCCTATGATATCTGCCTATTACACTCTGCCATAGGTGGGGTCTAATAGGCCGAGTTACACAGTAGACATGCAGGTCTTTGTCAGGCCCCCAGCTGCCATTGGAACATATGGCTGCTGATAGGTGACAGAAAGAGAAATTGATTCTATTGGTTTCTTCTGGCTGTTAGAGCAGGAGCCTGGCTGTCAGTAGTCATTCAAGCAGTGGCCTTAAAAAGATGCATGTGCAGGTTTAAAGCCCATTAGTGAGGTTTAGAGATGAGCGAACGTACTCGTTTAGGGCGATTTTGCAATCGAGCACCGCTTTTTTTCGAGTAACTGACTACTTGGGCGAAAAGATTTGGGGGGCGTCGAGGTTGAGCTGGGGGTTGCAGAGGGGAGTGGATGGGGGGGGAGAGAGAGAGAGCTCTGCCCTGTTCCCCACTGCTACCCCCTGCTCCACCACGCCGCCCCCCGGAGCCCCCCGAATCTTTTCGCCTGAGTAGTCAGTTACTCGAAAAAAGCGGTGCTCGTTTGCGAAATCACCCTAAACGAGTATGTTCGCTCATCTCTAGTGAGGTTAGTATAAAGGTGTATTGGCAATCACTAAGGGGTTAATAAAAGGAGATAAGTAGCTAGATGCAGCGCCGGGTATTTCATGATCGGTCAAAAGCCAACAGTTGCCGTCTGTATACGCTACTATATACGGACTCTTCCCTAGGAAGCTGGTGGCCTCGTCACCTGGCAGGTTTTCCAGTATTAAGCAATGAGAGCTTCATTCAGAGAAACACAGGAGAGCTGCTACTCCGAGGATTATTTTTAGCCATTCCGGTTTCCATGGAAATCCAGTGCCGCTCCCCCCCCTCTTCCCGGACTATTTCCTTCGATGAAAGGGTTTATACTGTAATCCTGCCCTGAGCTTGAGGGAGAAGGATATTATTTTCCACGGACAGTGACACAGTCCTGGGCGACCTATGCTATAAGCAGCGAGTGAATGACAGATGTAGTGGCGCTGGAGGTGTTTGATGAAGTGGAGATGAGTTTGTGGGTAATGAGGCAGAGGATTGGGGTCACACTCTCTGCCCGTCTCCTCCACCAAAGTTGCTCATACGATCCAGGGGTTTTCTATGGAAAGAAGTTGTCACATCTGATGCTCGGAGGAGTCTCATCAGCAGGGAGGGCAGAGGGACACATCCTCCATGAGCAGCGCACACCGTGTCAGGATAGATTTGTGTTTTTCGTGGCGCTTATTTTTCGCTGTTTTTTAGATTGGCCTTTAGAACATGCAGAAGCCGAGATTTGCAAACCTTTTTCTGCAAGCAGCATAGACTGTTGTGTAAGGGCCGCCGTACAGGGGATGTTATGGTTCAACAGATCACTGGACCGTGCGAAATGTAATGATAAACACGGCCAATGATGTAACGGCGGACAAGAATTCACTTTCGTCATAAATCACAGACATAAAAATCACCGTTCAGTTGTTTGCAAGTCGTTACGTGTAAAAAGCGATCGTTCAGTCGTTCCTAATTACTGGCATGTTTGAGCGAATGCGCGAATGACGAAAAATGCTGTGCTTTTCCGCTACTTCTTGGCTGAGAAGGTGATTCTGCAAATGGACATAAACTTATGTCCCATAGATGGCACGGGGTCAGAACCTGAGCCTATGCCACCCACAGCGGGAGTCGGCTATGACTGACAGCCAGTCTCCTGCTGTGAACCCCTTACATGCCACGATCAATGTTGAGTTCGATGTGTAAAAAACAAGCCCTCATAGAGCTCCGTCCATGCAAAATAAACAATGTATGGGGTTTTGAATGCAGCGAAAAAAAATTCCAAAAAATAGTTTTCATAGTACAAAAGTGAAAAAACGTCAAGTGGAGCTGGACTACAAAAGTGGGTGTTGGGCACCTTGTAGTCTGAGAGCAGTGTGTTCAGCAGAGGGGTGTAGCTTGTTAGATACTCGTGCATGAAACTGTCGCAGTGCCTGGAAGAGACCATAGGGAGAGGATTCTGCCCTGCTAGTATTCGCCACTGACAAAGCAGTGACCCTGTGCATCCTGCCGATTGTTTCAGACCATCCCTGTGACCTGATCCTCTTCTGTCCTGCTTGGGGCTGCAGCAGGTAGTGCTTCATGTCTGGAGAAAGCCCTGCAAATCCTGCAATAGTTGTAGACCATTTCCAGCATGTTATTAAATGTGGACATGGGAATCTCTGTTATTCTTGGATTGTAAGTGGCCAGAGACTGAGACTTGGCCGAGCCCATAGTGATCCTGCATCCATAAGGTGTTGTGAATTTTCCTGTAAATTTAATAGAGACTGTAACCATCAAACTCAGTGTGCCCCATTGGAGACTGTAACCATCATGCTTGGTGTTCCCAACAGAGACTGTAACTGCCAAGCTTAGTGTGCCCACCAGAGAATGCAACCACCAGGCTTAGTGTGCCCATTAGAAACTGTAACTGACACATTGTGTGCCATTATTTTTAACCACCAAGCTGAGTGTGTCCAGACTTTGTACCACTAAGCTGAGCAAACCCAATAGATAATGCAACCACCAAGCTTAGTGTGCCCAACAGAGAATGTAACCTCCAAGCGGAGTGTGCCCAACAGTGATTGTAACAATCAAACTTAGAGTGTCCCATTAGAAACTGTAAGTACCAAGATGTGTTCCATTATGTAAGCGTCTTACCAGCATTGGATTGGAGCCCAGGTGCAGTAGTCGAGTCGGTCACTGGGGAGTAGTCAGAATAGCCGGGAGTCATTATCAGGAAGTCATGGAAAGCGGAAGCGTAGTGAATGGAAGCCAAAGGTCAGCAGCAGGAGGTATCAATATGCAGTAGAGGAGCAAAAGGAACAGGAGCTTGATCAAAGTGGTGGAACACAATAATCACACCTTGAGGGAGTGGGAAAGCCAGGCTTTTATAGGACGTGCGGTAATGAACAGGGGCAGGGTCAGGACCAGGAGGCAGGAACTAGGCAACTTGAGAAATACACAACTAGGCTAGATTTCAGCAAGGGAACCGTCCAAGTGCTGGCGTAGCCTATCGGAGAGAGCTGCTGACTGGGACGCAAGAGGTGGGTTCAAGCCCTGACAAATTATTTGTAACCACCAGGCTGAGTGTGCCCTTCAGAGACTGTAACAGCTATGCTGAGTGTACACAATAGAGACTAAACACTAAGCTTAGTGTGCCAATTAGAAACTGCAATTGTAAAGCTGCCATTATTTGTAACTACCGAGTTGACTGTGCCTATTACAGACTGGACCAGTCAAGCTGCATGTACCCAATAGATAATGTGACCACCAAGCTGAGTGTGCCTATTAGAGATTGCAACTTGCAAGCTGGGTATCATTATCTGTAACCACATAGCTGACTGCTCATTTGACAATGTAACCACTAAGCCAAGTGTCACTGTTTATAACAGGATACAAATCCCCAACACACAGCAGGAGTATAAGATCCCAGGACATTCACATGTTCCATGCCTGATGTTGTGTACCTGATCCTCTGTAGTAAATGTCCTGTTGGGGGGCTTTATGTTGGAGAAACAAGACAAAAACTGAAAATAAGTATGAAATCTCATCACCACACAATCAACCAGAGAAAGACAGAATTCCCTGTGGCCGAGCACTTTTCTAGTCACGGACACAACATAGAATACATGAAAGTTATTATACTTAAAAATAGAGATGAGCGAACACCAAAATGTTCGGGTGTTCGTTATTCGGAACGAACTTCCCGCGATGCTCGAGGGTTCGTTTCGAACAACGAACCCCATTGAAGTCAATGGGCGACCAGAGCATTTTTGTATTTCGCCGATGCTCGCTAAGGTTTTCATGTGTGAAAATCTGGGCAATTCAACAAAGTGATGGGAATGACACAGAAACGGATAGGGCAGGCGAGGGGCTACATGTTGGGCTGCATCTCAAGTTCACAGGTCCCACTATTAAGCCACAATACCGGCAAGAGTGCCCCCCCCCCCTCCCAACAACTTTTACTTCTGAAAAGCCCTCATTAGCATGGCATACCTTTGCCAAGCACCACACTAGCTACAACAAAGCACAATCACTGCCTGGATGACACTCCGCTGCCACTTCTCCTGGGTTACATGCTGCCCAACCGCCCCCCCTCCCCCCCACAGCGCACACCAAAGTGTCCCTGCGCAGCCTTCAGCTGCCCTCATGCCACGCCACACTCATGTCTATTTAGAAGTGCGTCTGCCATGAGGAGAAACCGCAGGCACACACTGCAGAGGGTTGGCACGGCTAGGCAGCGACCCTCTTTAATAGGGGCGGGGCGATAGCCCACAATGCTGTACAGAAGCAATGAGAAATAGAATCCTGTGCCACCGCCATCAGGAGCTGCACACGTGGGCATAGCAATGGAGAAGCTATGTGCCACACACTATTCATTCTGTCAAGGTGTCTGCATGCCCCAGTCAGACTGGTTATATGCACCTTAACAGTAACCGCGTTGGTGGTAATGTGGTGGTGACTGCGGACCTAGTAGCACGGTTGTATTTTGTTGGTTTTCGGAATGTGGCCAGGATTAAGTGGGCCGTGGCGGGGGGATGGTGTGGGGGCTCTCTTGTTGTGTCGGTAAAGGTGAAATTCTTGGACTGCCACCAGACGAACCAATGCAAAGGCATTTGCCAAGAATGTTTTCCCTGTTGGAGGGGGATGTTTTTGAGGCACTACGTGTCCTCTCCACGTGTCCGTGGTTATATGCACCTTAACAGTAACCGCGTTGGTGGTAATGTGGTGGTGACTGCGGACCTAGTAGCACGGTTGTATTTTGTTGGTTTTCGGAATGTGGCCAGGATTAAGTGGGCCGTGGCGGGGGGATGGTGTGGGGGCTCTCTTGTTGTGTCGGTAAAGGTGAAATTCTTGGACTGCCACCAGACGAACCAATGCAAAGGCATTTGCCAACAATGTTTTCCCTGTTGGAGGGGGATGTTTTTGAGGCACTACGTGTCCTCTCCACGTGTCCGTTCCATGTCAGCAATAGTAGCACTCAGGACAGGCCCCATTAACAATTCTGAAGCAGCAGTATAGCGGGAGCGCAGTCTTCGTTCCATGTAAGCAATAGTAGCACTCAGGACAGGCCCCATTAACAATTCTGAAGCAGCAGTATAGCGGGAGCGCAGTCTTCGTTCCATGTAAGCAATAGTAGCACTCAGGACAGGCCCCATTAACAATTCTGAAGCAGCAGTATAGCGGGAGCGCAGTCTTCGTTCCATTTCAGTAGCCTTAGTATAGCCAAGGCACAAGTTACATTTATGTAGCTAAACTGTAGGCCAACCCCACACACCTTTCTGTACCATGAGTGCAGGCGAAGAACATAGAAATTACTATGATTACACTGTAGGTGAGGGCCCCAAAAAATTGGTGTACCAACAGTACTAATGTACCTCAGTAAAAATTGGCCATGCCCAACCAAGATGGCAGGTGAATCGCTTTGGTTAATGTGGCTTAAGTGGTAACTAGGCCTGGAGGCAGCCCAGTGTAACGAAAAATTGGTTCAAGTTAAAGTTCCAACGCTTTTAAGCGCATTGAAACTTATAAAAATTGTTCTGAAAAATTATTTGAGTGAGCCTTGTGGCCCTAAGAAAAATTGCCCGTTCAGCGTGATTACGTGAGGTTTCAGGAGGAGGAGCAGGAGGAGGAGGAGGAGGAATATTAGACACAGATTGATGAAACAGAAATGTCCCCGTTTTGGATGGTGAGAGAGAATGTAGCTTCCATCCGCGGGTGCAGCCTACGTATTGCTTACGTATCGCTGCTGTCCGCTGGTGGAGAACAGAAGTCTGGGGAAATCCAGCCTTTGTTCATCTTAATGAGTGTTAGCCTGTCGGCACTGTCGGTTGACAAGCGGCTACGCTTATCTGTGATGATTCCCCCAGCCGCACTAAACACCCTCTCCGACAAGACGCTAGCCGCAGGACAAGCAAGCACCTCCAGGGCATACAGCGCTAGTTCAGGCCACGTGTCCAGCTTCGACACCCAGTAGTTGTAGGGGGCAGAGGCGTCACCGAGGATGGTCGTGCGATCGGCTACGTACTCCCTCACCATCCTTTTACAGTGCTCCCGCCGACTCAGCCTTGACTGGGGAGCGGTGACACAGTCTTGGTGGGGAGCCATAAAGCTGGCCAGGCCCTTAAAGACTGTTGCACTGCCTGGGATGTACATGCTGCTCGATCTACGCACATCCCCTGCTACCTTGCCCTCGGTACTGCGCCTTCTGCCACTAGCGCTGTCGGCTGGGAATTTTACCATCAGCTTGTCCGCAAGGGTCCTGTGGTATAGCAACACTCTCGAACCCCTTTCCTCTTCGGGAATCAGAGTGGGCAGGTTCTCCTTATACCGTGGATCGAGCAGTGTGTACACCCAGTAATCCGTCGTGGCCAGAATGCGTGCAACGCGAGGGTCACGAGAAAGGCATCCTAACATGAAGTCAGCCATGTGTGCCAGGGTACCTGTACGCAACACATGGCTGTCGTCACTAGGAAGATCACTTTCAGGATCCTCCTCCTCCTCCTCCTCCTCCTCCTCAGGCCATACACGCTGAAAGGATGACAGGCAATCAGCCGGTGTACCGTCAGCAGCGGCCCAAGCTGTCTCTTCCCCCTCCTCCTCATCCTCCTCATGCTCCTCCTCCTCCTCCTGTACGCGCTGAGAAATAGACAGGAGGGTGCCCTGACTATCCAGCGGCATACTGTCTTCCCCCGCCCCCGTTTCCGAGCGCAAAGCAGCTGCCTTTATGGTTTGCAGGGAATTTCTCAAGATGCATAGCAGAGGAATGGTGACGCTAATGATTGTAGCATCGCCGCTCACCACCTGGGTAGACTCCTCAAAATTACCAAGGACATGGCAGATGTCTGCCAACCAGGCCCACTCTTCTGAAAGGAATTGAGGAGGCTGACTCCCACTGCGCCGCCCATGTTGGAGTTGGTATTCGACTATAGCTCTACGTTGTTCATAGAGCCTGGCCAACATGTGGAGCGTAGAGTTCCACCGTGTGGGCACGTCGCACAGCAGTCGGTGCACTGGCAGCTTAAAGTGATGTTGCAGGGTGCGCAGGGTGGCAGCGTCCGTGTGGGACTTGCGGAAATGTGCGCAGAGCCGGCGCGCCTTTACGAGCAGGTCTGACAAGCGTGGGTAGCTTTTCAGAAACCGCTGAACCACCAAATTAAAGACGTGGGCCAGGCATGGCACGTGCGTGAGGCTGCCGAGCTGCAGAGCCGCCACCAGGTTACGCCCGTTGTCACACACGACCATGCCCGGTTGGAGGCTCAGCGGCGCAAGCCAGCGGTCGGTCTGCTGTGTCAGACCCTGCAGCAGTTCGTGGGCCGTGTGCCTCTTATCGCCTAAGCTGAGTAGTTTCAGCACGGCTTGCTGACGCTTGCCCACCGCTGTGCTGCCACACCGCGCGACACCGACTGCTGGCGACATGCTGCTGCTAACACATCTTGATTGCGAGACAGAGGAGGAGGAGGAGGAGGAGGGTGCTTTAGTGGAGGAAGCATACACCTCCGCAGATACCAGCACCGAGCTGGGGCCCGCAATTCTGGGGGTGGGTAGGACGTGAGCGGTCCCAGGCTCTGACTCTGTCCCAGCCTCCACTAAATTCACCCAATGTGCCGTCAGGGAGATGTAGTGGCCCTGCCCGCCTGTGCTTGTCCACGTGTCCGTAGTTAAGTGGACCTTGCCACTAACCGCATTGGTGAGGGCGCGTACAATGTTGCGGGAGACGTGGTCGTGCAGGGCTGGGACGGCACATCGGGAAAAGTAGTGGCGACTGGGAACTGAGTAGCGCGGGGCCGCCGCCGCCATCATAGCTTTGAAAGCCTCCGTTTCCACAACCCTATACGGCAGCATCTCAAGGCTGATGAATTTTGCTATGCGGACGGTTAACGTTTGAGCGTGCGGGTGCGTGGCGGCGTACTTGCGCTTGCGCTCCAACAGTTGCGCAAGCGACGGCTGGACGGTGCGCTGAACTACACTGCTGGATGGGGCCGAGGACAGCGGAGGTGAGGGTGTGGGTGCAGGCCAGGAGACGGTAGTGCCTGTGTCCTGAGAGGGGGGTTGCATCTCAGTGGCAGGTTGGGGCACAGGGGGAGAGGCAGGGGTGCAAACCGGAGGCGCTGAACGGCCTTCGTCCCACCTTGCGGGGTGCTTGGCCATCATATGTCTGCACATGGTGGTGGTGGTGAGGCTGTTGGTGTTGGCTCCCCGGCTGAGCTTTGCGCGACAAAGGTTGCACACCACTGTTCGTCGGTCGTCAGGCGTCTCTGTGAAAAACTGCCAGACCTTAGAGCACCTCGGCCTCTGCAGGGTGGCATGGCGCGAGGGGGCGCTTTGGGAAACACTTGGTGGATTATTCGGTCTGGCCCTGCCTCTACCCCTGGCCACCGCACTGCCTCTTGCAACCTGCCCTGCTGATGCCCTTGACTCCCCCTCTGAAGACCTGTCCTCCTGAGTAAGCGTTGCACACCAGGTGGGGTCAGTCACCTCATCGTCCTGCTGCTCTTCCTCCGAATCCTCTGTGCGCTGCTCCCTCGGACTTACTGCCCTTACTACTACCTCACTGCAAGACAACTGTGTCTGATCGTCATCGTCCTCCTCACCCACAGAAAGTTGTTGAGACAGTTGGCGGAAGTCCCCAGCCTCTTCCCCCGGACCCCGGGAACTTTCGAATGGTTGGGCATCAGTGACGATAAACTCCTCTGGTGGGAGAGGAACCGCTGCTGCCCAATCTAAGCAGGGGCCCGAGAACAGTTCCTGGGAGTGTTCCCGCTCCTGAGCAGGTGTTATTGTAGTGGAGTGAGGAGGCTGGGAGGAAGGAGGAGCAGCAGACAGAGGATTCGGATTGGCAGCAGTGGACGGCGCAGAACTGCGGGTAGACGATAGGTTGCTCGAAGCACTTTCTGCCATCCAGGACAGGACCTGCTCACACTGCTCATTTTCTAATAACCGTCTCCCGCGTGGACCCATTAATTGGGCGATGAATGTGGGGACGCCAGAAACGTGCCTCTCTCCTAATCGCGCAGCAGTCGGCTGCGACACACCGGGATCAGGAGCTCGGGCTGTGCCCACACCCTGACTTGGCCCTCCGCGTCCTCGGCCGCGTCCACGTCCTCTAGGCCTACCCCTACCCCTCAGCATGCTGTATTACCAGTGATTTGATTTCACAGGCAGGAAATAAATTGGCGCAAGACTGCAGGCCAAATATAATTTTTGCCCTTTTTGGAAAACGAAAGGCCCCACTGCCTCTAGTGAATGAATTATCTAAGTTTAATAACTGTGCTGTGTCCCTGCTAATGTGTCACAGAACGTGAAGGTAGCAGAGTTATTATAACTCTTGGAGAGCAGGTATTTTTTTCCCAATTAAGGAAAGCAAATGGCGACGCCAGCAGTAAAGCGTAGCTGGGTGCGTCTGATTTAGCAATGTTGTTCACGCAGCTCACACGTGTCCAGCGCCCTTAGGACGGACAGAGGCTGGACAAATAGATTTGTTTTCAGTTTTTTTCCACCAAAAGGCAGCACTGCGTATATTCAATGAACATGAGAAGTTTAATAACTGTGCTGTGTCCCTGCTTATGTGTCACAGAACGTGAGGGTAGCAGAGTTATTATAACTCTTGGAGAGCAGGTATTTTTTTCCCAATTAAGGAAAGCAAATGGCGACGCCAGCAGTAAAGCGTAGCTGGGTGCGTCTGATTTAGCAATGTTGTTCACGCAGCTCACACGTGTCCACCGCCCTTAGGACGGACAGAGGCTGGACAAATAGATTTGTTTTCAGTTTTTTTCCACCAAAAGGCAGCACTGCGTATATTCAATGAACATGAGAAGTTTAATAACTGTGCTGTGTCCCTGCTTATGTGTCACAGAACGTGAGGGTAGCAGAGTTATTATAACTCTTGGAGAGCAGGTATTTTTTTCCCAATTAAGGAAAGCAAATGGCGAAGCCAGCAGTAAAGCGTAGCTGGGTGCGTCTGATTTAGCAATGTTGTTCACGCAGCTCACACGTCTCCACCGCCCTTAGGACGGACAGAGGCTGGACAAATAGATTTGTTTTCAGTTTTTTTCCACCAAAAGGCAGCACTGCGTATATTCAATGAACATGAGAAGTTTAATAACTGTGCTGTGTCCCTGCTTATGTGTCACAGAACGTGAGGGTAGCAGAGTTATTATAACTCTTGGAGAGCAGGTATTTTTTTCCCAATTAAGGAAAGCAAATGGCGAAGCCAGCAGTAAAGCGTAGCTGGGTGCGTCTGATTTAGCAATGTTGTTCACGCAGCTCACACGTGTCCACAGCCCTTAGGACGGACAGAGGCTGGACAAATAGATTTGTTTTCAGTTTTTTTGCACCAAAAGGCAGCACTGCGTATATTCTATGAATAATAACTGTGTTGTGGCCCTGCCTATACAATTCTTTCCCTGCAGTATCAATGGAGGGTGCAATGGTCTGCAGAGGCGATTTTGAGAAGCAAAAAAAAATGCAGCACAGCTAACAGCAGCCTGGACAGTACTGCACACGGATAAATATGGCCCTAGAAAGGACCGTTGAGGTTCTTGAAGGCTACACTCACTCCTAACACTCTCCCTGCCTATGCAGCACTTCTGTCCCTAATGCCAGGTGCAACGGTCTGCAGAGGCGATTTTGAGAAAAAAAAATTTGCCACTGCTAACAGCAGCCAACACACAGCTATCAGTGGCCCTAATAAGGACCTTTGGGGGGTCTTGAAGCCTACACTAACTACCAATTCTTTCCCTACAGCAGCTCCGGTACAAACAGCACTGTCCCTCATCTAACTCACACGGCATCTGAGGCGAACCGCGGGAGGGGCCGACTTTTATGTTCGGGTGACACCTGATCTTCCCAGCCACTCACAGCAGGGGGGTGGTATAGGGCTTAAACGTTGCAGGGGGAAGTTGTAATGCCTTCCCTGTCTTTCAATTGGCCAGAAAAGCGCGCTAACGTCTCAGGGAAGGAAGTGAAAATAACCAGAACACCGCATGGTGTTCGTTACGAATAACGAACATCCCGAACACCCTAATATTCGCACGAATATCAAGCTCGGAAGAACACGTTCGCTCATCTCTACTTAAAAACTATTTCAGATTACAAAGCTACAGAAGAATTTGGGAGTACAAATTTTTAACAACTTTTGACACAACAGAGGGTTAAATTCGTCACGAGCATTCACGCTTGACTGGGAAGTATGAGAAATCTATAGCACAGATAACACTCTGGCCTAGTAACCCCCTAACACTAATTCAGGGACCATAAAACTTTCACATCTTTATCAGAGGACTTTTTTAGTATGTTTTTATTCCTCTACTCATCCTATTGTAGTATCCTTTCAAGTGCAAATTAATCACATTTATGTCTGTGCCTTGTCATAAGTATATGTATTCATGCCTCTTTGGATATCTTTCATTAGGCCTGAGGAAGGACCCTGAGAGGTTCGAGAGTTCGCTATAACATTATGTATTTTTGCTAGCCATTAAAAGCTATCATATCTACAAGATTACTTGGCTTCTCTTGCTGGGAACAGTCATACTTTGTTTATAACAATCACTGTTGTGGTCCCAACTGGAGTAAAGTTTTGTAGCATTGACTGTACTGTGTCTGCTTCCATTACTGTGGCATCCTCAAGTAGGGTAGGATATCGGAGTCTGGAGCCACATACAAGAACTCACCCTCTTAGGGGATAACCGCACTTGTATTTTGTCTCCATTTAACCTACGGAATTTGGAAGTGTGACCTGGCCAGACCGCAGGCCTTCTGACCTGAACTCTGAGCATCACAGGAGCGTAAGATGCTCAGAGTTTTGGTCAGGGGATCCACAATCAGCCCGGGACACACTTCCAAATTCCATACGTTAAACGGAGGCAGAATTCGACAGTGTGGTTAGCCCTTCGCAACTTACATTCAAGTCCATAGAGGGGTGACCTGCTCTAAACTTGTGTCCATTCTTGTGGTCAGACTCAAGAATATAGTAGAAAAAAGCCCTATTAAAGGGACGTATACAGTACATGATGCCTCTGAGTGGTTAAACCAATGGACACTAAGACACTAGGCCATCTTAACAATAGTTGGGGGTGGTAAGCCAATCTAGCCAGTCTGGGTGGTTAGTGCAGTGTGATGAGAGTCCAGCTGGTCAGAGTTCCTTCCCCAAGTACATTCTCCAAAGCCGATTGGGGGAGAGCTGGTGCCACACAAGTCTCTCTGCCTTTCATTCAACAGTTTATGGTGGTCTAAATTCCAATTTGGAGGGCTTTAAGTTTCCACTGAGGTAACTCTTAACCCTTTCCAATCCACTGTCTGACGTCTGAAGACATTATGATTTAAGGCTGTACAGCTCCGATGTTGGGAGACATCCGTCTGGGTTCTCTTACTGTCTATTACCAGCCTCTCTGCTGTCAGAGCCTATCCAACGTGTCACCTCATGCAGTACTGGCTTTAGCCAGCAGATAGCGCTGTTGTATAACGGCAGAAAAAGAGTAAGCCCCCTAGGAAAAGCAGGATACAAATTGGATTGGAAAGGATTAAAGGACATTTGTGCAGACCCCTTTTAAAGTGTCTAATGCTTGTCACTACAGCCACCAACCAAATGCCTCTGAACATGACAGTCATACATTTTACCTACTTCTTGGATCCCAATACGGCTGACCTCTAATCTGCCTGTTGCGCCTGTACCGTCTACATCATTATCTACTAGGTAACCAGGGTTGTCAGGAATAGCGGCAGATATGTGAAAACATTGATCCGCACAATAGACAGTGCTGTGAATCCAGAACAGCACTGCAAAGGACAGAGAGGTTGTCAATGTCTCAGTAGTGCAGCCTCAGGCTTTGGTCCTGTAGATCCCAATGAAGATATCTCAGCCTACATGTAACATATTTAACAGCAGTTTTAACATTTTTATGTTTAGCATCCTGTTGTGTTTCACAATTTGGGTTTTTCCTCCCCACTTTCAAAAAATCATTACTCGTTTATTCATCCATCAACATAGAGAGATTGTTTTTTCCAGGACGATTTGTACATTTCATTGGTACTATTTAATGTACCATATAATATACTGAAGGACTTCAAAAAAGTGGAGTGAAATGGAAAAAAACACAATTCTGCCATGTTTGGAGGGGGACTTTTTTTTTATCAGCGTGCACACTGCGGCAAATATAACATGATACATTTATTCTGTGGGTCGGTATGACTATGATTATGCTAAATTTCTATAGTTGTATTTTGCTGTACTACTTTTAAAATATAAAATATCTTTGGGGAAAAAAATTCAATCTTCTGACAGCGATAACTTTTTTATGTGACATGCATGTAGCAAAACTGTGTGTGTGTGACGTGCATGTTGCAAAGCTGTGTGCGTGATGTGCATGTAGCAGAGCTGTGTGTTGGTGTGACTCATGTAGCAGAGCTGTGTGTGTGTGACGTGCATGTAGCAGAGCTGTCTGTGTGTGACGTGCGTGTAGCACCGCTGTGTGTGTGTGACGTGCATGTAGCAGAGCTATATGTGATATACATGTAGCAGAGCTGTGTGTGTGACATGCATGTACCAGAGCTGTATGTGTGTGTGTGATGTGCATGTAGCAAAGCTGTGGCACTATAATTTCCTAATAATTACCAGTTTTTTTATACCCAGTACTGTGACTATAACAAGGGGGCGCACTCTAGAAGAAAGAAGGTTTCTACACCAACATATAAGGAGGTTCTTTACTGTAAGAGCAGTGAGACTATGGAACTCTCTGCCTGAAGACGTGGTGATAGTGAACTCACTAAAAGAGAACAAGAGGGGCTTGGATGTCTCTCTTGAGTGATACAATATTATATGTTATAATTAGAGATGAGCGAACACGTTCGGCTCCGCCCCTTTTTCGCCCGAACACCGAACTTTGCGAACACTTCAGTGTTCGGGCGAAAAAGTTCGGGGGCCGCCGTGGCAGCGCGGGGGGGTGCGGCGGGGAGTGGGGGGGAGAGGGAGAGAGAGAGGGCTCCCCCCTGTTCCCCGCTACTGCCGCCCGCGCCGCCGCGCATCTCCCCGCCCCCCGCCGGCACCCGGACACTTACGCGCGAACACTGCAGTGTTCGGCAAAGCCGGTGTCCGGGTGCGGATGTGTCCGTAACGGACACGTTCGCTCATCCCTAGTTATAATCACTAATAACTTCAGAAGGGTCGGTGATCCGGGGATTATTCCGATTGCCAGATTGGAGTCAGGAAGGAATTTTTTTTACCTTAAATGGGGAAAATTGGCTTCTGCCTCATTAGGTTTTCTTTTGCCTTCCTCTGGATGAACATTGAGGGGTAAGAGGCTGAGCTGGATGGACATATTTTTTTTTTCAGACTTACATACTATTATACTATGATTTTGCAGTACATACAACTTTTTGACCGCTGTTTTCTTGGAGACAGAGGTGACCACAAAAGCGCAATTCTGGTGTTGTGTATTTTTTTCTGACTACATTCCCCATGCTTGACAAAAAATGCGTTACTTTGGAAGACTGAACTTTTATTAATGCAGCGGTAATAACAATGTTTTTGTTTTTTAGTATTTTTATTATAAATATGGGACGTTTCTTTAACCTTTAATTACCTTTTATTTTTTCAATAGTAAAACTTTTTAAAACTTATTTTTACATTTTTTTACCCCATAGATGATCTTAACTTGTGATTGTTTGATCACTCCTGCAGTATAATGAAATACCATAGTATTACATTATACCGCGATCTGACAGGCACAGGCATGGCTTCATAGGTAATCGGCCATAGCAGCCCTGGAAGCCTTCAAAAGGCCCCCGGCTGCCATGGCATACGGCAATCTCATCGCAGGGGGCTGTTTGAGACCCCAAACTCCGTTTGGGGCATATAAATGCCGCTGTCAGAATGGACAGCAGCATTTAAAGTGGCTGTTGTGGGCGGTGTCAGCTGTCAAAGACAGTCCACACCCACATTAAATAGAGCGGGATTGGCTCCCGATCTCGCTCCATACAAACCGTGATCCCCTATGACGTAAATGTACATCACGGAGCGTTAAGTGGTTAACATTCTACTGTTCTAACAGTTGTTTAAAAGTCTCCTTTACGTAAGGATGAAGCCGACGGCTGCGCCACCAGTAGAAGTCATGAAGTGTTATCAGACAGGCTCGGTGACAGATGGCGGTTATATTATGCTAGGTTTACGGCAGGCGATGGTGTGTGGAATTGGTGACAGATGGAAAGCAATCTTGTGTGGAATACATGACAGGATCGGGGGAGGGGAGGACGGACGAGAAAGTAGAATCTGTCTACAGGACGTAGCGCTTAATGCCGTGTTTACCTTCCAGACGACTAGAAATAACGCACGGCGCACTCGAAGACGACACCGGACGTGTTATAAACAGAAACTGCGTCGCGGCGCCGGGTCACTGCACAACGTATGCCATCGCATCTATTAACTTACAATGTGGTCTGTGAGGGGTCAATTACATGGCACTGGGGGTGCAGATGGCGCCATTATGGTGACATCCCTTATCCGTGGAGGCCTAGGGTGGTTATGGGTTAATATTACATCTTCCTGGAGGTCTAGAAATTGTTTAGAGGGTTAATATTGAATATTCCTGGTGTCATTGGATACATATATATCTATATCTATCTAATCTATATATCTAATCTATATATCTAATCTATATATCTAATCTATCTATCTCCTATCTATCCAATATCTATCTATCTCATATCTATCTATCTATCTATCTATCTATCTATCTATCTATCTATCTATCTATCTATCTATCTATCTATCTATCTATCTCATATCTATCTATCTATCTATCTATCTATCTATCTATCTATCTATCTATCTATCTATCTATCTATCTCATATCTAATATCTATCTATCTATCTCATATCTATCTATCTATCTATCTATCTATCTATCTATCTATCTATCTATCTAATATCTATCTATCTCATATCTATCTATCTCATATCTATCTATCTAATATCTATCTATCTATCTATCTATCTCATATCTATCTATTTATCTCATATCTATCTATCTATCTATCTATCTATCTATCTATCTATCTATCTCATATCTAATATCTATCTATCTCATATCTATCTATCTATCTATCTATCTATCTATCTATCTATCTATCTATCTATCTATCTATCCCATATCTATCTATCTATCTAGCTCCTATCTATCTATCTATCTATCTATCATCTATCTATCTATCTATCTATCTATCTATCTATCTATCTATCTATCATCTATCTATCTATCTATCTATCTATCTATCTATCTATCTATCTCATATCTATCTCATATCCTTCCTTCCTTCACGATTGGAGCTTTCCTGGAAATTCTCCCCGTGACCCCAGAATACAACATAAAATCACGTGACAAGTTTTCCGTGGATCAGTTTCAGTGTTATTACAAATCAGAAGGGAAAATCCAGGGATCTGAAATACTTCCAACGAGGCCGGGTCATCGGTGCTAGACTAGCCGGGGTGGGACGTCACTGCCAGCCGCGTTGGGTTTTCTCATGTAATGGTGTGGGGAGTATACTGAGAATGGTTGATCAGGCAAAACATCCAGTGAAAGGGGATCTTGTGGATGAAAGCAACTCATCACTGAAAGGGGTCGGAGGAGGATGTCAGGAATCGTTCTGATGAATAGATACTGCTCAGTCAGGAGCAACAAAATACAACACTGCTGCTCCAACTAACATGTCCAAATGTACAACTCATCGTTCCTTAGCACGGATGAGCTATAACAGCAGACAACAGTTTAAGCACCGTTGTGTCTAAGAGAAACAGAAAGGTGAGACTCCAGGGGACAAAACAACACAAAACTGTATCCCTGGGCAGAGGAAAAACATCTCCTGGTCAGATGAGTCCAGATTTATGTTGTCCCGTGCTGATGGGAGGTCAGAATTTGGTTCAAGCAGCATGAATCGCTGACCCCTTCCTGTCAGCTGATCAGAACATGTCAGTGCCTCCATCTAATCTGCGGCAACTAAAGACGCTTCCTGTCCGCAGGGGCCGATATTCCTGCAGGATGATTTCATCACCATATAGAATCTATCCCATAAAGAACTGCTGCGGTTCTGTAGGAGAAAGGAGTCCAAGGCGCTGCTAAATGGGGGTCTAATTCAAAAACGTTCATTGGCCTCTTATGATATTGGCCCTAATGTGGGTCTAGCATATGGAAGTTAGATTGCAAGCTCCTGTGGACAGCTGGTGATGTGAATGGGGCGATTGTTTTAGCAGTGCTCTGGAATACATTGTAAAAAATGGGAAATGATGGACAACTGTCTCCGCCTCCATACCTTCTCCTCGCCGCATTGTGTAAGTTCACAGTAAAGGTACCTTTATGGTCTAACGGCACACCAGCAGCCATCAGCCGTCCCGGCGACTAGCACTGCTGTGTTCTACATAGGAGCGATTTCTGTGAACGAAGGTGGAGCCGGTGGGGATCATTCCATTGCCTTTATCAAACGTAACCAGGAGTCACCTTGTCGGCGGCCGCTTGTACGTTGGACGACTATCGCTCTAATTCGCTGTTTCCAGCAGTAATTCGGGTGATAACCTGACGACCCCCATTGACTTATAATGGAGTGCGACGGGTTATGCCGAGGGGTCTGTCGTTTTGACAAAAAAAAAGGGCTGATGGAACGCCCATCGCAGATATGAGCAGCGCTTGGCTTAGAGTCATCAGTACTACCCTAACTCAGTACAATCTCACAATGACAAATTCAGCTCTGCTACATCTGCCTTATCGCTGCCACTTTATGGTCTTGTCAGAGGTGTCATAAAAATGTCCGGCGGCAGAATGTTTGTATCGTCTCCATTTGCCCTATGATATGGTTTGGATGGTATCATGTAGAAACATACGAGGGTAAAGACACAAACACCATGCATTATTAACGGTAATTAGCGTAACCTTAGAGTAGACCTTCCAGATGCACTTCAGCGGAACCAATAACTTCATTCTCCTCGCGCGCTCCACCCCTACCCTGCAAAAGAGGAACAAAAGCGGGGATCAGCGAGAACGATTAAGCGTATTTGATCTCATAAATTATGTAATCCCGCATCAGTCCATGGAAATCTCCTTAACAGATGGCAGTGATAGCCATTTATACCGGCAGTTTAATCTATTGCAATGTGGGTCAATGACTGCTCTTAATCCGTGCAGCTGGCATCGATCTAAACGCTATTACAATATTCCCCGCTGCATTCATTTCCCGAGCTAATATTTAAATAGCTTTTACAACCGAAAAATACAGTTTTACATTTATTCACGGAGTATACGGACGGTTTAATGGTTTATTCTATGACATAATATATCTTTATAGGGGTCAGAACTCTAAATCCTCTTCACGTAGCCGCTGAGTTAATGATTCTGTCTGCCTAAAGCTACCACTTGGGGGAGCTCACTGCATACAGATTTATACAGCTACCACTAGGGGAGCTCCTGTATACAGATATATACAGCTACCACTGGGGGAAGCTCACTGCATACAGATTTATACAGCTATCACTAGGGGCAGTTCCTTGAATATAAATATATACAGCCACCACTAGGTGGAGCTCACCGCATACAGATTTATACAGCTACCACTGGGGGAAGCTCCTGTATCAGATATATACAGCTACCACTTGGGGGAGCTCACTGCATACAGATTTATACAGCTACCACTGGGGGAAGCTCCTGTATCAGATATATACAGCTACCACTTGGGGGAGCTCACTGCATACAGATTTATACAGCTACCACTGGGGGAAGCTCCTGTATCAGATATATACAGCTACCACTTGGGGGAGCTCACTGCATACAGATTTATACAGCTACCACTAGGGGAAGTTGCTTGAATACAAATATATACAGCCACCACTAGGTGGAGCTCACTGTATACAGCCAGTACTGGAGGGATCTCCCTGCATACAGTTTTATACACCCACCACTAGGGGCAGTCCTTGAATATAGATATATACTACCACCACTAGGTGGAGCTTATCGTATACAGATTTATACAGCCAGCATTAGAGAGAGCTCACTGCATACAGATTTATACAGCTACCACTAGGGGCAGTTCCTTGAATGTAAATACATACAGCCACCACTAGGTGGAGCTCACTGCATACAGATTTATACAGCTACCACTAGGGGCAGTTCCTTGAATATAAATATATACAGCCACCACTAGGTGGAGCTCACTGCATACAGATTTATACAGCTACCACTAGGGGCAGTTCCTTGAATATAAATATATACAGTCACCACTAGGTGGAGCTCACTGTATACAGCCAGTACTGGAGGGATCTCCCTGTATACAGTTTTATATACCCACCACTTGGGGGAGCTCACTGTATATGGATTTATACAGCAAACACTAGAGTAAGCTCACTGCATACAGATTTATAAAGCCTCTACTAGGTGGAGTACACTGCATACCTTTTTATACACCCACCACTAGGGGCAGTCCTTGAATATAGATATATACTACCACCACTAGGTGGAGCTTATCGTATACAGATTTATACAGCCAGCATTAGCGAGAGCTCACTGCATACAGATTTATACAGCTACCACTAGGGGCAGTTCCTTGAATGTAAATATATACAGCCACCACTAGGTGGAGCTCACTGCATACAGATTTATACAGCTACCACTAGGGGCAGTTCCTTGAATATAAATATATACAGCCACCACTAGGTGGAGCTCACTGCATACAGATTTATACAGCTACCACTAGGGGCAGTTCCTTGAATATAAATATATACAGTCACCACTAGGTGGAGCTCACTGTATACAGCCAGTACTGGAGGGATCTCCCTGTATACAGTTTTATATACCCACCACTTGGGGGAGCTCACTGTATATGGATTTATACAGCAAACACTAGAGTAAGCTCACTGCATGCAGATTTATAAAGCCTCTACTAGGTGGAGTACACTGCATACAGTTTTATACACCCACCATTAGGGGCAGTCCTTGAATATAGATATATACAACCACCACTAGGTGGAGCTTATCGTATACAGATTTATACAGCCAGCATTAGACAGAGCTCACTGTATACAGATTTATACAGCTACCATTAGGGGAACTTACTGTATACAGATACATACTGTCACCACTAGAAGTGGCTCACTGTATATAGATTTATACAGTCACCACTAGGAGGAGCTCATTATGTAGAGATTGATACATCAACCTCTAGGGGGAGCTCACTGCCTACAGATTTTTACAGCCATTTCTAGAGAGAGTTCCCTGTATATAAATATATATAGCCAACAGTAAGAGGAGCTTTTTGCATACTGATTTATACAGCTACCACTAGGGGGAGCTCACTATCTACAGTTTTACACAACTACCCCTAGAGAGAGCTCACTACAGTATCTACAGATTTACAAAGCCACCACTGTGGGGAGCTCACTGCATACAGATTTATACAGCCACCACTAGGTGGAGCTCTTATATACAAATATATACTGCCACCACTAGGAGGAGCTCATTACATACAGATGTATATAACCACCTCTAGGGGGAGCTCACTGCATACAGATTTATGCAGCCACCACTAGGTGGAGCTCTTATATACAGATGTATACTGCCACCACTAGGAGGAGCTCATTACATACAGATGTATATAACCACCTCTAGGGGGAGCTCATTGCAGACAGATTTATCCAGCCATCGCTAGAGGGAGATATATAAGGCCACCTATGGGATATTGGTAGAATGTATTACATGCACAAATCCCACACACGTAATACACTATTACCGTACGCTCATGCGAGACAGCCCTTAGCTCTGAGCAGTTCTCAGTTCTAGCCTATAGAGGGGGATACTGAGCCGGGACCCTTCCTCTATGATCTGCATGTGCTCCTAATAGGCCCTATAGATAAGCCATTGTAATGCAGCATCTATAGTAGTCCCCTTGTAATGTCATTGGACCGTTTCCAAACTGCTTCTCCTTTTCCACTGTTTTATTTGTCACTGGAAAACTAAAAAGAAGAATAAATTTGTCTGAATTTTTGGCTTTTGTGACAAGAGATTGATGGACTTGATTTGTTTTTCTTAAGATGAGTAAACCAAGCAGTAATGCGGCGATCAATCACACATCCCGGACCGCAGTCAGTCCAAGCATTCTTTATTAATATGTCAGTGGATCCATGAGTGTTCTCCGGCTCGTAGCTGCTGGTTGACGAGTGTGAAAAGAGGAACGAGGCGCAGCGAGGCGAGCAATACATTTCTTTCACTCAGCGGACCCTGTAAGAAAGGCGCAAGTGGAAATCTGAGGGACTGTCCATCCTTCAACAGCATTCTGTACTTTTTATCCACATACAATAAGTACAAAATGCTCTTCTGATTAAAGTTATTTCCAGGACTTGGATATTGATGACCTGTCCTCTGGATTGGTCATCAATATTAGATGGCTATCCAGGGACTCCTGCCAATCAATTGTTTGAAGAGGCCATGGCGCTCCGGCAAGTACTGTGACATCTTCACTGCATACCAGGCACAGCTCTGGACATTTCATAGTGGCTGCGTCTGGTATTGCAGCTCAATCCTATTCACTAGAATGTGACTGAATTGTTCTCAGGTCATGCGATGGATGAACATGACATCGCTGACCAGTGAAGAGGCTGCAACATTCTTTAAACTGCTGATTGGTGGGGGTCCTAAGCGGTGGACCTCCACTGACCTAATATTGATGACCAGGGGCTGATTAAGTCAACCATGAGCCTTGGGCTTTGTGAAGATTGTGAGCCTACTACCAGTCTAATTTTTTTTAAAAATTGGATGCTTACAGCATACATACGGTACCAGAACCATGCTGACAGCATGGATATGGTATCAGAGGCAAGCTTACTACATAACAGCACTGTGCTTACTACATAGATATGTCACAAAAAATAAGCTTGCTATATAGATACAGTAACAGAATCAAGCTTACTAAGTAGCTACTGTAACAGATCAATGCTTACTACACAGATACAGTAACAGAACCAAACTCACTACCTATATAGGATACCAGAACTGCGCTCTATGTATAGATGTGGAACCAAAGCAAAGCTTGCTCCATAGATACGATACCAGAGCAAAATTTGCTACATAGATACATTACCATAACTAATCTTTCTATATGTATTGTACCAAAACTAAGCTTACTGTTTAGATATGGTGCCAGAACCAAGCTTACTACATAGCTACGATACCATAACTAATCTTGCTATATAGATATGGTACCAGAACTAAGCGTGCTGCATAGATATGATACCATAGCCAAGATTATTGGATAGATACAGTACCAAAACCAAGCTTATTACACAGATTGGGTAACAACACAAGCTTACTTTCCCTCTCCTGCTTCTCGAATCTTTCCACCAGCCGCCATGCCTCATTACATGGAGTGAAGGAGTCTACTGGTTGTGAGCTGATACCTTCACTCCTCTTGCAGCGGCCACATCTGGAGGGCATGTTTTGGTCCCCCTATTAACTACAGTGCAGCAAGGAACCAAGGACCCCTTGTAAGTCCTATCTCTTATGGGCAGGACTGGCATGTCATGTATATGGAGCACAATGCCTGTCTTACATGATTGTTGGGGTCTGCTATGCCAACACTGCGCTTTGTACAGCGCCACAGAAGCTGATGGCGCTCTATGAATAATAATGTCAGAGCGGTTTTCCTTCTCCGCTGTAATCTTATACACCGAGCGCACACTGTCTGCAGTCTTATTACACCGGATGATTTTCTTGTTTCTGCTCCAAACTCTCTATTCTCTCCGCTCCGCCAACCCCGTCAATCAGCCTTTACAACTAATGACATTCATCTCAGACAATCAACTTCCCAATGCCATATGTTCTCTGCAGAAATACTCAGCCGGGCGCCCTCATTACTGAGACACAGGCTCCAGAATTGGGGGTTATCAGTATGGCCGAGTACATGGGGGGCTGTCTAGGATTATTGCCTTATGTGTCTGACTATGTGCAGAGATGTAAATATATCTACACAGGTCTGTCTGTCTAAACTATCCAAAAGTGATTGGACACCTGAGCAAGAGTCAATAGTATTTATCTCCCTATGCTAATAGTGGGGCTCCCTTGGCCCTAATGACATCGAATATTATCTATGGCATACTCACTACTAACATGTGATACACTTCAGCTGGTATTTCCCTCAATTCATCCTGCAAACATCCAGCTAGTTCTCTCAAAGAAGAGTGATGCTGTTCATATTTCCTGACCCGACGTTCCAGCTCATCCAAAGCCATTCAGTAGGGTTCAGGTAGGGACCAATGTAAGACAGTGTTGGATGTGTGACAAGGCGCATTGTCTTGTTGGAAGTATAGCTGACCATTCCCAGAGTATTGCCACATTGTCAGCAGGACATTCTTGTCTAGAATGTCAGGGTACACCGCCATATTTATGGCTCATGCCACTACAATCAATGGCTGAGACCATGCCATGTAAACCATCCCCATAACAGAACCTCCGCCGTACTTACCTGTTACACTCAGGCAGAAGGCGTTCCCGAGGATCCTCCACACACAGGTACGTCATCTGATGTGAAGATGGAGTAGAGTGATTGGTCAATCTATAGAGCGTTCTTCCATTGCTGAACTATCCAATGATGACACTCTTTCCACCATTGTAGATGGGCCGATGCATTGTGCTTCCTGATGGACGGCTAGTATGCAGCGGCATAACCCGTATATCTATCTATCTATCTATCTATCTATCTATCTATCTATCTATCTATCTATCTCATATCTATCTATCTATGTCAAATCTATCAATCTATCTATCTATCTATCTCATATCTATCTCATATCTATCTATCTATCTCATATCTATCTATCTATCTATGTCAAATCTATCAATCTATCTATCTATCTCATATCTATCTCATATCTATCTATCTCAAATCTATCAATCTATCTATCTCATATCTATCTCATATCTATCTATCTCATATCTATCTCATATCTATCTATCTATCTATCTATCTATCTATCTATCTATCTATCTATCTATCTATCTATCTATCCCATATCTATCTATCTATCTATCTATCTATCTATCTATCTATCTATCTATCTATCTCTAATCTATCAATCTATCTATCTCATATCTATCTATCTCATATCTCTCTATCTCATATCTATCTATCTATCTATCTATCTATCTATCTATCTATCTATCTATCTATCTATCTATCTATCTATCTATCTATCTATCTATCTATCTATCTATCTATCTATCTATCTATCTATCTATCTATCTATCTATCTATCTATCTATCTATCTATCTATGGCTTTGTCATGCAGTTCCTGGGCGCTGGCTTCTGGTTCTGAGCTGTGTTCATCTACAAGTAAAACTTTTTCCAGGTTTACATTCATGATGTTCACAACATACAGTGCAAGAAGAGGAGGGACGAGAGTTTCGATACAATGGTGCAGGATTGTTACATACACCGGGCACACCAAAGCATCAACAAGGACGCAATGGATCCATCACCACATTGGATGTCCAACCATCATGTACACACGCAACACATAACAGGCATGCAAGAAAACCAAACCCTACAGGGTTTGAAGGGATACCAGCTGGCAGAGGGACTGCTATATATATGCAACAGACCAGTGGAGAAGTCCACACCCAGCCAGCACAATTATTTCACAGCTGTGAAGATGTGCTACTGGAAACTTGTAGAACAACAGATCCCAGCAGCACAAACCAGACAACGATGAGGTGATATAGAGTGAGGGAGTATGTGGTGATGCAGTGGATGTGTAGGGTGGTATAATGGATTAGGACTCTCATGTACATGACTTCTCTTCTGGAATGGCCTCTCTCACTTCATTTGACATTCTCCAACCCTCTACAGTTGTAGCCAAAAGTTTTCAGACTGACACAAACTTTGGTTTTCACAATGTGTGCTGCTTCACTGTTTTTAGATCGTTTAGTCAGATGTTTCTATGGTTACTGAAGCAGAATTAGTAGCATTTCATACATTTTTAACCTTTTTTTGACAAATACATAAAGTTTAGGCAAAGTCTCAATATTTACAGTGATCTATCTATCTCATATCTATCTATCTATCTATCTATGTATCTCATATCTATCTATCTCATATCTATCTATGTATCTATCTGTCTCTCATATCTATCTATCTATCTATCTATCTATCTATCTATCTATCTATCTATCTATCTATCTATCTATCTATCTCTCATATCTATCTATGTATCTATCTGTCTCTCATATCTATCTATCTATCTATCTATCTCATATCTATCTATCTATCTATCTATCTATCTATCTATCTAACTCATATCTATCTATCTATCTATCTCTCTCCTATCTATCTATCTCATATCTATCTATCTATCTCTCTCCTATCTATCTATCTATCTATCTCCTATCTATCTATCTATCTATCTATCTCCTATCTATCTATCTATCTATCTCCTATCTATCTATCTATCTATCTATCTATCTATCTATCTATATATCTATCTATCTCTCTCCTATCTCTCTCCTATCTATCTATCTATCTATCTATCTATCTATCTCCTATCTATCTATCTATCTATCTATCTATCTATCTATCTATCTATCCATCTCCTATCTATCTATCTATCTATCTATCTATCTATCTCCTATCTATCTATCTATCTATCTATCTATCTATCTATCTATCTATCTATCTATCTCATATCTATCTATCTATCTATCTATCTCATATCTATCTATCTATCTATCTCATATCTATCTATCTATCTCCTATCTATCTATCTATCTATCTATCTATCTATCTATCTATCTATCTCCTATCTATCTATCTATCTATCTATCTCTCTCATATCTATCTATCTATCTATCGCCCCATTTAGATGAGACGAATGTCGGGCAATCGATGCCTAACACCCGTACTCGCACGTACACGCTCCCATGCTTCTGCACAGGAGCTTGTATCGCTGGCTCACAGTGGGGCGGCAGGAGCAGATTTCAGTTCTCGCTCCCCCCCGCCCCTCTCCATTCAGCTAACATAGTGGCTGTTCAATACTGAATGGCTGCTATTTACACTGCACTGTCATTGTTATACTCATCGTTTATGCAGCATAAATTATGAGTGATGAGTTTAACTATGACAGTGTAGTGCAGTCTCTATAGATATAGTCCACCAACAGCAAAATTAAACCCTTTCTGGGGTCAGGCTAATTCATGCAAAGCCAAGTCAGAACCAAAAAGAACCAAAAGGTTCAAAATTGCAAGTCCATACAAGATAATGACTGGCAGCACAGGCGGATATGCAAAGGTACAAAAAGACTTCTTTATTCCCCGAATAAATTTGCATGAGGAAGGCCACATAGGCCGAAACGTCGCTACTTGAGTGATGGGGGAATAAAGAAGTCTTTTTGTACCTTTGCATATCCGCCTGTGCTGCCAGTCATTATCTTGTATGGAAGTGTAGTGCAGTCTACAGACACGAACACAGCCGTTGTCAGCACCCAAACTAAACCTGGATTCGTCGCTGAAGACACTCCATAGGAGTCAAGTTATATTGTTTATGCAAATGTAGGTGACGGTCGGCGCCAAAAGCAGTACAGGTAATGGGGGCTGTCAGACGATTTCCTGCAGCCCAGTGCCTGGAAATGGTTCCAATGGAGCAGCGATGGCACCACCTGTTTCTGGATGGCAGACAATGAAACAGTTGGAGCTGTTTGTGCTTGTCGGATGATCTTCTCTACCGGTGGTCCACTACACACAAGAAGCCTCTGAGAGCCATTTTAGAGGCCAAGGGTGGAACCACTTCTAGGGCCTCCGGTGACAAGACCGTTCATCTAATCACCACAACTCTCATCATTTACAGATCTGCCGGAGATGAAACCGCATGCTGGGTTTTTCAGCAAAACGAAAACTACTTCTGGGGATGGTATATCTATATATATAAAGGTGAAAGCCCTCACTCACTGACTGACTCACTAACTCGCCACTAATTCTCTAACTTCCCGATGTCGTACAAACATGAAATTTGGGATGATAATTCTTTAGGTCCTAAATAGGGAAAGTAAAGGGGGTCACAACTCGAAAATTCAATGCTAAGTGCAAAATTATTGGCGCCGCTGTGTAATGTACCAAATCTAATTCTCTAACTTCCCGATTTCATACAAACATGAAATTTGTCATAGAAACATTAAAAGCTGTGATGTGATTGGTTAGTATATTATATACTGCTGAGGTAACATAAAAGCTATGCTGTAATTGGTTGTTATATATTATACTGCTGAGGTAACATGAAAGCTGCACTATGATTGGTTGTTGTTATATATTATACCGCTGCGGTAACATGAAAGCTGCGCTGTGATTGGCTGTTATATATTATACTGCTGAGGTAACATGAAAGCTGCCAACAACACATAAACACCTGTATCAAATTCGGACGAGGCTGGGTATATTAGCTAGTCCATATATATAAAGGTGAAAGCCCTCACTTATTGACTCACTACCTGACTGACTAACTGACTGACTGGCCACTAATTCTCTAGCTTCGCGGTGTTGTACAAACATGAAATTTGGCAGGAGCATTCTTTAGATCCTAAATAGGAAAAGTAAAGGGGTCACAACTCGAAAGTTTTATGCTAAGTGCAAAAGTATTAACACCCCTATGTAATGTACCAAATCTAATTCTCTAACTTCCCAATGTCGTACAAACATGAAATTTGGCAGGAGCATTCTTTAGGTCCTAAATAGAAAAAGTAAAGCAGTCACAACTCGATTATTCAATGCAAATTGCAAAAGTAAGTGCACCCCTATGTAATGTAACTCCTCTGTGTCGTACTAACTAACTATTGGAAACCGATTCCATCAATTATACTACTATTATTATCATTTTACCACAATGATTCAGACGCATTGACGTCACATCCTCTGACCTTCCCAGGTGAAACTCCACCCCAAGATGGCGTCCCCCACCAAACTACAGTCTGACACACAATTGTAAGTTTTAAATTTATTTCTTCTATATATAGGATTGAATTTTATATGTTGTATGCTTAACAAAGGCCCTTTGAGAGGCTGAAACGCGTTGCAAATAAACCTTAGGACAATTTACTTCTGAGTGGACCTAATTCTCTCTCGTGAAGCGCTTGGATCCTTTTTTCTTCTCATTCTTTGTGTCGTACAAGCGTGAAATATGGCGCAAGCATTCTTTAGGTCCTAAATGAGGAGAGTGAGAAGGGTGGCACATTTTGCAGAGGGACATTGGTACATGCAGCCTGAGAAGAATCTAACACTCCTCTACGTTTTATTCCTTGGTTACTCTATAGTATCTTTGACTTCATAAAATTTTCAGTGCAAACAACATGTTAAGTGCAAAAGTATTGTCACCCGGCATGTAATGTAACTTCCCGGTGTCGTACAGATATGAAATTTGGCACAACCATTCTTTAGGTCCTAAATAGGAAAAGTAAAGGGGTCACAACTTGACAAAGACTAGATGTCGAAACGTTGCCTGTTCTGCTTTTAACTTGGAGCAATAAAGAAGCACATTTATTTTACACCTTTGATGCTGCTACATATCTTTACAATTTGGTGGACATTGTATGGGACCAGAGGTCCATGGTCCCAGTGGAAGTGGCTTTGCATGAGCTTGAATATCTTCACCCCTGCAAGATTGGCAGATATATTGAGTGCTGCTGGAATCTTTTGGTATAATTGCAAAAGTATTGGCACCCCTGTGTAATGCGTTTTCCCGGTGTCGTAAAAACATTAAATTTGGCACAATCATCCTTTAGGTCCTAAATTGATTATTCAATGCTAAGTGCAAAAGTAAGTGCAACCCTAAGTAATGTAACTTCTCAGTGTAGTACCGGTGTGAAATTTGACACTAGCTTTCCTTAGGTCCTAAATGAGGAGAGTGAGAGGGGTAGCACATTCTGCAGAGGGACATCTGTACATGCAGCCTGAGGAGAATCTAACGATTTTCTATGTGTATACATATTTTATTCCCTGGTTACTCTAAAGTAACTTTGATTCATTAAATTTTCTGTGCAAACACCTATGCCAAATTAGCTTGGGCGAAGCCGGGTATATCAACTAGTACTACATATAGTACATATATCAGTTAGTCATAGGCTGTGTGCCAAACATACTTGCATGGCACTGCCAGTGATGAGATGGTGAGCTTTGATGAATGGAGGAGTGTGATCCTATGTGTTTGTACTTCTGGATAAAACACTATCAGTAGTTTGTGATGCCATTTTTCATACCCTCATTAATCCTCCATGTCAGGGAAGTCATAGCTTTAGATCACTACACCTGCGACTCTCTAATATTACTTCTGCTGACTGCAGTGCTTTGTGTTAATTAAAGGAAAACCTCCGTCTTTGGCTTTCTATTAAGACGGGTCTTATAAGTGGTGAACAGTCAATAAGTAGGGCACATCAACACACAAACACTTGAAAGAACTGAAAGAAAACCGTGCTAAAAAATGGGCCATAATGCACACAGTGATTGCCCACTTTATTTGGGACCCCCACTTAGTAGCGCCTTGGACCTCCTGTGGCCTTCAGCACTGCATCAGTTCATTCTGTCATACATCCCACTAGGTGATGAAATCATTCTGCAGGAATATCGGCCCCTGTGGACAGGAAGCTTCTTGTAGTTGCTTCAGATTAGATGGCGCTGCTGACATGTTCTGACCAGCTGACAGGAAGGGATCATCGATTCATGCTGCTTGCGCCAAATTCTGACCTCCCATCAGCACGGGGCAACAGAAATCTGTATTTCTCTGACCAGGTGATATTTTCCACAACTCACTGATACAATTTCTGCGCTTTTTTGCTAATCTGTTTCAAAGATCACAATGGCCGTGGAACAGGCCGTCTGCTGTTATGGCCCATCTGTGTTAAGATACAGCGACTTGTGCATATGGACATATTATTTGAAGCACCAGTGTTGTATTCTGCTGCTTTTGACTGTGCAATGCCTGCTAGTGAGAACGATTCTTGACATCCTCCTCCGACCCCTTTCAGTGATGAGCTTTTTACATCCACAGGATCCCTTTTTGCTGTATATTTTCACTCAATCACACTATTCTTAGTATACTCTCCACATTGCTACATGAGAAAACCCCACAAGGCTGGTGTAAGGGACAGCCGGCAGCAGCTTCGGGGTTTTCCTGAGTTTACGGGTTGATGTCAGTCTAATGGACATAGGGTGCAGCAGTTGTCATTGCTGAACAAACAACGCTTTCTTAACTGTAAAATAGTAACTTGTGACCCGGTAATCTGGGGTATCTCAGTCTGTCAATAAAGTTCAGGAGTTTGTATAAACTGCAATAAACTATAATTGTCTCACTAAACAGTCTTTAGTTCGTTAGCGTGGGAAACCTGTAACAACTTTATTGGATGACTCTCTTCAGGGTTCAGTGTCATTGGAGGGAAGGGAATGGAGGAACCACATGGCACTGACATCAATAGTCAACACTGCTTTCCCTATTCACTGCCTGTAGAACAATTTCTATAGCCCTGTAGCACAAACTAGAATAGACTTCCTTCTTCCTCTGTCCACAGCTTAGCTATTCTCTGCACACTCTGCAAGCTTCTTAATGGCTGTAACTCCTCCTCCCACAAGGAACCACCCTTAGAACTGTATCTACTGTACACTGCAGTACACCAGGAGAGACTCCTGCTTCAAACTCTGTCCTGCACTAAGCACCTCTTTCCACTACTTCCTTCTCTTCTTCCTGCTCAGCTCTGTTCCCACCTCCTCTTAAAGCCGCAGTTCTATTAAGCAGAAAACAAGATATTTTAAACAATGATAAACCTCTTACATTGGGCCGAACTAGTCTAGCACCGATGACCTCATTGGAAGTCGCTCAGATCGCTGGATTTTCCTATCTAATGGAGATTCATACTGAAACTGATCCACAGAAAACTTGTCAAATGATTTGGGGCTGTAATCCAGCCTCTAATTTCCAACCAGGTGACCACCAATCATGGGAGGGCCAGGGGCTTTAGTAAAGTGGCCAGTCAGTGTTTGGTAGAGTAGAATTATTTAACCCTACTGCTATCGGGGAAGGACAACATGCATTCACACTGATAGTAAACACCTGGTGAAATTGTTACCCAGCGCTTTACAATCATGAGCGCCTTCATGCAATTTTGTATCAAAACCTAACATTTAGATAAAGAGAAATGTATGGAAATTCAAGTTTGTGGTTAAAAGTCTATTGCTTTTTGTAGACAATGTCCAGGTCTTGTCTTCTGTTGGACTTTGGAGGTTGTTCATTACTGCATCAGAACTTGCATCCATTGGAGGATCTATTGGTACTTAGGTGGTCCAATGTGATGCTGGCCTGGAGACCCTTGGAGGAAGATGGTGATAACTTTGGGGCTGGCAATGATGTGGACACCAACTGGTGATCCCCTCTTCTCCATGGATGCTTATTTCCACTTTGCACATGTTTTATCTACATTTTAGCTTCTCTATTGTTTCTCTCAGTCCACGGTAGGCAATAGCCATTGGCATTAATGAGTTCTGGAGCACCGCATACCCCTCCACCTATTCCTATTCAATTAGTCTTTTAGGACACATTAGCAATACAAAATAAATTGGCAAGTAATAGGCAGGCGGCGGAGGTTATTATATTGTCAGAGCGTCGCCTTGATGATATTAAAGCCTAATTGTTTTCCATGATCAATTATTCAGTGTTTGCATTGCAGAGAGTGATTGGTTTAAAATGGGATGATTGATTCTTAGCACTATGAGGAGGGTCTACAAAAATGTCATCATGAAACATCTAAGGCCCTGCGCAGCTTCAGTGCACATAAGGTCTGATTAATCAATGCTGAGATAAACTGATTTGCCCAGAATTTGTGTTAAAGCTTGCAAGTCCTTGATGTAAAATGTAGTTCTGCATCCACAGGGGTCACTGTTGCAGCAGAATCCAGAGCCATCAGGAGGCCGGGGAGATGCTATAAGCATATACAGTTAGCAGTTCACCCTGTACCCCAGTGATTGACAGAGTCCAAATGCCACTAAATCAAATAAGGGAACACAAGTATTATACTGTACATGCCAAAGGTCATGGGTCAGAAACTAATGTTATGTAGTACTCCTCTCGCCTGGCAAAGTGCAGCAACTGAACATGGCATCAATTCCACAAGTAGATGGAAGACGACTGGAGGGATTTTGAGCCATACTGTCTGGATTGCGAACCACAGCTCCATGGTATTTGTAGGTGCAGGATCTCAGGTGTTAATGGACATCTCCATCACATCCCATAAATGCTCGATGGTATTCTTGCGAACATGCTCCTCCAACCAATTATGGACAACTTGAGCCCAATGCAGTGGTGCATAATCTGCTGGAATATCCCATCATTGTGGGGTACATAAAGTCTATGAAGGTCTGCAAATAGTCAGCAAGCAATGAAACACTGATCAGTAACATATTTAGATGGGCCAGTGGACCCAACCTATGCCATGAGAACATACCCCACACCAGTATGGAACCATCACCAGCCTGCATAGTGCCTTGTTGACAACTGGGGTCCATGGCCACACACAAACCCTGCCCTAAGCCTGAAACAACTGGTAGCATAATTCATTGGACCACAGCACATGTTCTCAGTCCTCTAGGGTCTAGTTATCAACCTCATGAGCCCACATGAGGCGCTATGTCGGATGTTGCAGAGATAAGAGACACTTGCCATGCACACATTGGGCAATGTTCAACCTCACAAGGTAACGCCTCACAACTTATACAGGTGTGGGCAATCATAAGATATCACCTAGGGTAACACCACTTCATAATCAATCTGCATACTGCTAAACCAGAACTTTAGGTACATCAGTTGTAAATAGCACATGACAGGTAGTGGATCATAGAATGGTAGATCTGGAAAGAACCGCCAGGGTCATCTGGTCCAACACACTGCTAATTGCAGGATTCACTAGATAATCCCAGACTGATGTATGTCCAGCCTTTGTTTGAACACTCCCATTGAAGGAAAACTCACCACCTCCTGTGGCAACCTGTTCCACTTATTCATCACTTTCACTGTCTAATATCTAATTTGTGTCTCCTCCCTTTTAGTTTCATACCATCACTTCTAGTCTTTCCTAGTGCAAATGAGAATAGCGCTGATCCCTCTGCACTGTGACAGCCCTTCAGATATTTGTAGACAGCTATTAAGTCTCCTCTCAGCCTTCTCTTTTGCAAGCTAAACATTCCCAGATCCTTTAACCGTTCCTCATAGGACATGATTTGCAGACCGCTCACCATCTTGGTAACTCTTCTCTGAACTTGCTCCAGTTTGTCTATGTCTTTTTTTAAAGCAGGGTGCCCAGAACTGGACACAGTATTCCAGATGAGGTCTGACTAAGGAAGAGTAGAGGGGGATAATGACCTCATGTGATCTAGACTCTATGCTTCTGTGAAGGAAATTATATCTTGTATGATTTAGTTTTGTATTTTAGTCTAATTTCAGCTATGTCAGTAAGTAGAATGATCTGCAGAACTGGATATTCTGCAGGGTAAATTCCTTATACTATGTTAATGATGTTTATGAACTGAGAAAGAGAAAGTGTGTCCAAAAGACAAGAAAAAAATAAGATACTAGATTTATATCTACACAATGTAGATAGCAGAGATGAGTCAACAGAATGTGTTCATTATTTAAACTTCAGAAGAAAAAAAACAGTTTGAACCAAATTAATTATGTAATTATGCTTGGCTTTGTAACCCCCTTTTCTGTTTTACCTGGAGACCTATTTGTTCTATAAAAAGCTGTGTGAATTTACAATAAAACAGAGCCAGCATTAGCAACACCTTGTCATCATGTTTAGCCTTTGTTGTTCTCTCCGAGCTTGCATCAAATACACTTAATATAGCACCCACAGTATACGGAACAGTGGCAATTGTGCTAACACTTCTCTTACTACATCCCACAATTATGTTTGCCTTTTTTGCTACTGCATCACACTTTTGACTCATGTTCAGTCTGTGATCTATTAGTATACCCCAGTTCTTTTCACATGTTCTGCTGTTTTGCTCAATTCCTTCTGTTTTGTATGTGCTTTTTTTTATTTTTCTTGCCCAGATGTAGTATTTTGCATTTCTTCTTGTTAAGTACTATCTTCTCTAGTGTTACCCATCCCTCCTAGTTTTGTGTCATCAGCAAAATGCCCTCAATTCCCTCCTCTAGGTCATTTATAAAAATGTTGAATAACACTTGGCCCAGGACAAAGCCTTGTGTTAACAACTGAAGACATTCTTCCACTTGGATGTGCGGCCATTTATGACCACCCAGTTGCCTTGTCAATCCCGTATTTGGTCCTTTTTTTCAATAAGGATGGTATAACATACTTTGTCAAACACTTTACTAAAGTCAAGATATACTATATCCACCGCATTTCCCTGATCAACCTAGTTGGTGATTCTGTCAGAAGAAATCAGATTTGTCTGGCATGACGTGTTTGTTACAAACTCATGCTGGCTCTGGTTGATTACTCCATTCTCATCCAAGTACTTGATTACATGCTGTTTAATTTCCTGGTATAGAAGTCAAGCTCACAGATCTGTACTTTCCTGGGTCCACCTTCTTCCGTTTTTTGAAGATAAGGACAACATTTGCCCCTCTCCAATCTTCTGGGACTTCTCCTGAATTTTTCAAATATTATGGTGAGCAGTTCAGCAATTACATCTGCTGATTCCTTTAGTATCCTAGGATGTAAGTCATCTGGACCTGAAGACTTGAATTCATTAGCTAATTGTTCCCCCACCATCTCTCTGCTTATTGATAGCCTGCATTCTTTTATTCCCCCAATAGCACAGGGAAGATCAGTTGATGTTACATTTATTTTCTGAGAGAAAACAGATAAAAAATAGGAATTTAAACGTTCGGCCTACTTTACATAATTTTCACCCTATAAACATTCTATAGCATCTTTGACTTTTCTTTTGCTTTTTACATATCCCCCAAATCATTTTTTATTGCTTTTGTCCTCTCTTTCAAGCCTCAACTCATTATTAACTTTAGTTTTTCTGACATTTGCCCTACAGTTTCTGCAGACCACATTATATTCTTCTTTAGATATCCCCCCCTTCCATTTAATAAACATATTTTTCTTCTTTTTTAGCATGTATTTAAATTCTGTCTTCATCCATCCTGGTCTCTTTGAATGCTTCCTATTCTTCCTTCTTTTAGGGATCATTAACGATTGTGCTTTTAGAATCTAATTTTGCAAAATTTCCGTTCTTAAAAACATCCAGCCATTGGATTCTTCCTATCCTATTTCTGAGTTTACTGAAATCTGACTTTCCGAAATCTTACCTTGAGGTCTGAGTTTTCTCAGGTCTTGTTATCCAAAATTCAAGGATAGCATGATCACTGCCTCCTAAGTACCCAGCCTCCCTTACTTCCTCAACCTTTTCCTCCCTGTTGGTAAGAATTAGGTCCAAGATAGCAGACCCCCTTGTTTTGTCTTCTACTTGTTGGAAGATACAGTTGTCAGCAAGAGCGGATAAGAATTTGTTGGATCCATTACTTTTACCTGAGAGAGATTCCCAACAAATGTCTGGATAGTTAAAATCTCCCATGATTATTATGTGGTGCTTTTTTGAGAGCCTGGCCATCGGATGTAGAAAGAGTTCATCCATATCTTCTGCTTGTCCAGGCGGCCTATAGTAAATGCCTACAATGGTGTCCTTTCTGTTGTTCTCTCCTTGTATTCTTACCCAAACAGTTTCTACAGAACTGCCATGCTCTGAAGCTTGAATCTCTGTGGAGATGTATACTTTCCTAGCATACAATACAACATCTCCTTGCTTTTTATTAGGTCTGTTTCTTATAAATAAGTTGTATCCTTCAAGCCTTGTATTCCAATCATGTTATCATCCCACCAAGTTTCCGTGATGCCTATGACATCATATGTCTCTTCCTGTGTTAGAGTTCTAATTCCCCTTGTGTTTCCCATGCTTTCTGCATTTTTGTAGAAACATTTTAGTTTGTGATCGGTGTTTCTTACTCCTCTACTTTACTGTAGAATTTTTGGTTTTTGTTCTTTCCTTCCCATATTGTTCTAGTTTAAAGCTCTACTGATGAGTGTAGCAAGGCGCCTGCCAAATCTATGCTTACCTATCTTTGTAAGGTGCAACCCATCTCTAACAAGTAGTTCATCATACAGGTAATTCACTCCATGGTCTAGAAATCCAAATCCTTGCTGACTGCACCATTTATGTAGCCAGTTGTTCCCCTCTAGAATCCTGTTCCATTTCCTTATTCCCTGGCCCCCCACTGGGAGGATGGATGAGAAGAGCACCTGGGCTCCCAGTTCTTTCACCCTCCTGCCGAGGTCTTCACAGTCTCTGCAGATAGTTGTAAGGTCCTACAAGGTCCTCCATGTATTAGCAGGAACAGCTGATGTTCTGTAGGACTGAGGGGTCTTGTTAGCCTATCAGACACATCTGTGATTTGTGCTCCTGGCAGACAGCACACCTCTCGTGGGGTCATGTCAGGTCTGCAGACAGCAGCCTCTGTTCCTCTATAGGGAATCCCCCACAACCACTGCTCTCCTTCTCTTCATAACAACACTTCTTTTTCTCCATTAAAGAGGATTCTGAGTGCTGTTCTTCATGGGCAAAGTTATTTCTTGCTGTATCTCCTCATTGTTCTCCTGCGTGAGAGCCTAGTTTCGGTTCCTGAGCAGTATGGCTGCTGACGGACTTCTGATCCTGTTTCTTTGGGTCATGTGCTTCCATTTCTCTACTTCTACAGGTACACTGAAAATGTATTTTTCTTCAACATTATTGAAACTTACTTCTGCTCTGTGAATGATATCCTCATGTTCCTTAATGAGTTTCAACGTACCGTGTTTCCCCGAAAATAAGACAGTGTCTTATATTAATTTTTGTTCAAAAAGGTTTAACTTTTTTACATGTATAGCTGCCTGGACACTATTTAAATTGACTTTTTTAATTAACTGTTAGCAGGGCTTAATTTTGGAGTAGGGCTTATATTTCAAGCATCCTGAAAAAGCCTGAAAAATCATGCTATGTCTTATTTTCAGGGAATGTCTTATTTTCAGGGAAACAGGGTAGCTATTCTCCCTGAAGACTTTTCACCTCTTCCTCCAATAGACACGCAGGTTTGCATTTTTGGCAGGTGAAATTTAGCTTTTAGTTTCGGAGGTCTGTAAACATATAGCATACATTGCAGCTCACCATATGGCTCCTCTCCCCTTCCATGTTTATGTCCACTTCCAAACTTCTAAAAGTCCAGACTTCTTGTGATGATATGTAACCTATAGGCTGCGGTCTGGATCCTTACAGATTTTGCACTGGAGGGAAGTTATACCTCTGCTTAAGCAGTGATACCTACCTGGTGGGCCCGTGGCAGACAATATCCATTCATATACCGTGACCAGAAGAATAGCAGTATGAAGCATCGGAACAGAACACCTGATGGCGCGCGCCACGTGTTCACCCTTTATATACATCTGTTTTCCGCTTTGTGTCCTCTCCTCTCATTCCAACAGCTGGTCATGATAATTAAGTAGTCAATGTTTGGAATAGCTAATGATTCCGGCACAGAGGCCCAACAATGCAGAATTAACCTAATAAATCTAAGTCTGAAGAGCTGGAAGCAAAAGTATACAGACAAAAGAAACCTAAAGGAAGACGAAATCGATAGAAAGTAAAGATCCATGAATGACGCTGATGAGGTCTGCACCTTGTCAGGGGGCTATGTGGGCCAAAGGAGGTCCCTGTTTGCCAGGTATTTGCTACATCCTATTCTTGATTGTCTAGATGTCTCACTGATGTGTGTGGCTTTAGAATAATGTGACATAGACACACGGCTGGTGCAATTACTCTGCCTTGGATGCCTTACAATGCCAGCTTCTCAATGTACATCTATACCAGAGCCTACTCATCACAGAGTCCCTATAACCAAGCCAGCTTGCCATGGTGCCCCTATAACCGAGCTGGCTTGTCACAGTGCCCCGATAACAAAGGCAGATTGTAACAGTGCCCCTATAACCAAGTTGTCTTGTCATGGTGCCTCTCTAACCGAGCTGGCTTGTCACAGTGCCCCCATAACAGAGGCAGATTGTAACAGTGCCCCTATAACCAAGTTGTGTTGTCTCAGTGCCCCTATAACCAAGTTGTGTTGTCTCAGTGCCCTTATAGCTGAGCTGGCTTGTCACAGTACACTCTATTACTGAGCCAGCTTGTCACAATACCCCTATAACCAAGTTGTCTTGTCTCAGTGCCCTTATAGCTAAGCTGGCTTGTCACAGTACCCCTATAACTGAGCTGGCTTGTCATAGCGCCCCTATAACCAATCTGGCTTGTCACAACGCACTCTATAACCGACCCAGCTTGTCACAGCGGCCCTATAACCAAGCTGGCTTGTCACAGTATTCCTATAACCGAGCCTTCCTGTCAAAGTGCCCCTATACCCGAGCTGGCTTGTCACAGAGCACTCTATAACCGAGCTGGCTTGTCACGGTGTTCCTATATCTGAGCCATCTTGTCATAGTGCCCCTATATCTGAGCCATCTTGTCATAGTGCCCCTATATCTGAGCCATCTTGTCATAGTGCCCCTATATCTGAGCCATCTTGTCATAGTGCCCCTATATCTGAGCCATCTTGTCATAGTGCCCCTATAGCTGAGCCATCTTGTCATAGTGCCCCTATATCTGATCCATCTTGTCATAGTGCCCCTATATCTGATCCATCTTGTCATAGTGCCCCTATATCTGAGCCATCTTGTCATAGTGCCCCTATATCTGAGCCATCTTGTCATAGTGCCCCTATAACTGGGCTGGCTCGTCCCACTGTCTCTCTAACTCTCTACTGGTCCACACTCACATTACTTGTCTTTCATTACAGCCATATAGCGGTCCTCATCTCTCACTCAGTGCTTAGTGGTAGCACTGGCACATCCTGGGTAAACTGGTAAAGAAGAGTCCTGTTTCTGTTGCGTACCCCCTCCTACACTCTTTGTTGAAAAACAATCGGGCTCCTAGAAGAAGTTGTCATTTTACTGCAATATCAGCATGCAGTTCCATCTCAGGCACATATGCAAATGATTAGATTTGCAGTGTGATTAGATGAACGGTCTTGTCACCGGAGGACCTAAAAGTGGTTCTACCCTTGGCCTATAAAAAAGGCTCTCAGAGGCTCATTGTATGTAGTGACCTCTTCTTCCGCTTCTATAGAGCTTGTTGGCCACTAGTCGCATATAACAGTCGGTCCCCCCTAGTAGTGGTACGAGGGACAATGACAGCTCAGCGATATGTTCAGGACATCCTGCAGCCACATGTGTTCCTCTCATAGCGGCTTCCAAGAGGCAGCAGGATAATGATAGAACATGTATGGAATCATCTGGGATGCCAACTTCGACAGCCTATGTGTTTGTACGATCCAGAGGCTCACTTACAGGAAATAAGGAGCAATATGCCACAGGATACCATACAAAACCTATATGCTTCCATACCTGCCGTGTCTTATCTTGTATTAAAGCTACAGGCGGTACAACAGGGTACTAGAGCCTCCATGCCTCCCGTATCACATCTTGTATCCAAGCTAGAGGTGGTACAACAGGGTACAAGAGCCTCCATGCCTCCCGTATCACATCTTGTATCCAAGCTAGAGGCGGTACAACAGGGTACAAGAGCCTCCATGCCCACCCGTATCACATCTTGTATCCAAGCTAGAGGCGGTACAACAGGGTACAAGAGCCTCCATGCCCACCCGTATCACATCTTGTATCCAAGCTAGAGGCGATACAACAGGATACTAGAGCTTCCATGCCCACCCATATCACATCTTATATCCAAGTTAGAGGTTGCCCAACAGGGTACTAGAGCCTTCATGCTGGCAGGTATCACATCTTGTACCCAAGCTAGAGGTGGTACAATACGGTATTAGAGCTTCCATGCCTGCCCGTATCACATCTTGCATCGAAACTAGAGATAGTACAACAGGGTACCAGAGTCTCCATGTCCACCAGTATCACATCCTGCATCCAAGTTAGAGGCGTCCCAACAGGATTCTAGAGCCTCCATGCCCGCTGGTATCACATCCTGCATCCAAGTTAGAGGCGTCCCAACAGGATACTAGAGCCTCCATGCCCGCTGGTATCACATCCTGCATCCAAGTTAGAGGCGTCCCAACAGGATACTAGAGCCTCCATGCCCGCTGGTATCACATCTTGTATCCAAGCTAGAGGCGGTACAACAGGGTACTAGAGCCTCCATGCCTGTACGTATTACATCTTGTATCCAAGCTAGAGGTGGTACAACAGGGTACTAGAGCCTTCATGCCCGCCCGTATCACATCTTGTATCCAAGCTAGAGGTGGTACAACAGGGTACTAGAGCCTCCCTTCAAGGTGCCAGTTTTCCGCCATAAATGATCTTTTTCCTCTGATACTGTAACCACTTGCTTATATCAATGTTACAATCACACAGAAAAACCCCGACAACTTCTAGGGGAGGGATAGTTTTTTTTAACAGTGAGTGTATATGAAACTCTGACATGTCAGAAGGTTGCTACATGTTTAGTTACCCTTTTAGTTTATTCTCTTTTATGTTGATTACCTTTGTCCTCTACAAGGTCATTAATAAGCCAAAAAGCCCAATACTGACCCCCTACTTAGAACCCAGATGCGCTGAGACTGGGATCGCAGATGAGCAAATCTTAGTAAATTTCCTTCTCCATTGATTCTTGATTACACCAATCGCTCTGATTAATTGATAATTCCCATCTCTACAGCAAACACCTTCCTGCATCCGCAGCAGCGAGGAGCTGGGAAAAATAAACTGTCACATATCAAACTCCACCCGGACGCTGCACTGTTAATTGCTTCTTTCACATTGCTGATTCAGCAGCTCCGGGAAGTCCTGGATTTGTCATCTCCTCCGCTTTTAAGTCACCATTATCCTAGAGGACCCATATGTGCCGCAAAAACCCAAAATGTGCTGAACCGTCCACGGCTGCCCCGGCAGGGGTCTCTCCTCTTACATGTGGCTCTATAATGTTTCCGCTGCCTACTGTACAATAATAACTTCTTCATTATCCCAGCGCCGTGTTCTCCGGCCGCTCGCTGCTTGATATCTGAGGCTTCTTTTATGAGGCTTCCTGCTTTCTTCATCAATAACTATATAAATGCTGCTGCAACATTATAACCTCATGTCTGCACTGGAGATGGGAGGCTGGGGACAGCTTCGCTCCGGAGTCATGCGGTTCCTGGTGTAAGCACATTGCATCTTGGAATCCATTCCCTGCATATAGTTTATATGGGGACATTGCAGTCTGACTCTACCGTTATGGCAGGTTTGGAGCAGGTTGAGAATTTCATAGGGAAATGGGGATAAATATAAGGCATGTAAATAATGATTTCTATTGTTCTGCGTCCAGGATTAGGAAAACATGGCGGCTTTTTTCCCAAAACAGCACCACACTTGTGCACAGGCTGTGTGTGGTATTGCATCTGAGTTCCACTCACTTCAACAGAGCTTAGCGCCAATACCAGACAGAACTCATGGAAAGGTGTGGCACTGTTTTTATGATACTTTAGTGGCTTTATATGGAAACTATAGTCCCCGTAGCATAGGGTAACATACTTACGCATCCCAGCATGCTCTAGTACACATATGTAGCTCATAACACACAGAGAACCATAAGTTGCCTATCCAAGGTATATACCATTCCTACCCAGAGTAAGATACAAATTACATTGCACACAGTAATTTGGTCTGGATTGAAGCACCATCTAGTGGTTATTGCTGTTACTGCACCACTGGAATTCATACAGCAGGATTGGAACCCTTAGTTACTTCAGTGTAAGAACCACAGGCAACTCAACTCCTCCTTTTTTTCCAAGTGCAAGGTACAAAAAATTGAAAAAAAATCATTATTAGTTACAAGCTTATAGACCCCTTGTCCCCCCCCCCAAGATAAAAAAGTCTGATAACTGGGGGTCCAACCACTTGGACCCCCCAGCAATTTAAAGAACAACATCCTGAATGCCCCATGTGAATTGAATGGCGGTGCCCATGTTTGAGTGTGGCCAACGTTCTAGTCACTTCTATTGGATGGCTGGAAATGGATGTGATCAGCAATCTCCCTCCATTCCATAAAAGTCAATGGAGTGGTTGTCATGCATGCGCACCTCTGCTTAGTTCACATGGGGCATTTGGGTGCTTCAGTCTCAAAATCGCTGGAGCCTACAGCAGTTGGACTCCAACGATCAGACATTTATCCCCTATCATGTGGATGGAAGATAAATGTCTTTAATGGGAAAACCCCTCTAACTGCTAATACAGGCAACACCCAAGGCAGCCACAATTGACAGTTCTTGTCAGTATTATTCGCAAGATTGTGGCTTTTGGCTGCCATGGGTGAAGTTTTGGAGTTTGCAGACCGATGCATGTAATCTTGAAACATTGCAGTTTTCACACTGGGCACTAGAGTAGACACAAACTAACACTTTTTGTTCAATTTAGCTCACTAGTTGGCTTTGCTGAATAGACTGGGACAGCATAATCTGAGAAATATCATTATCATTAGAGATCGGCCCTCATCTACCGGGCCTCTACACAGGGCAATTCAGACCCAATTAAGGGACATTTTCTCCATAATACTATCTTCCTGACTACACAAGGAGATTGTCAAGTTGTAAACTATTAATGGCCTATTCCCAGGACTGGTCATCAATAGTAGATCGGGGGTAAGTGGGTGGGAGGGGTTGCATTGCCCAGACTCCTCACCAATCAGCTGTTCACTAGGCCTGTGCACATGTTTTCTGAGCTAATTTCTGCAGGAAGCAGACAGCTCTTATCTTACTGCAGTGGTCAAGCTTAGTATTGCAGACCAAGTTCTCATTGAAATGAATGGGTGCAATACCAACCCTGGCCACTGCAGTAAGAACAGAGCTGTCTGCAGAAATCAGCTCAGTAAATGAATGCACAGACCTATTGAATGGCTGATCTGTGGGATTCTGGATGACGGACTCCCTTGATCTCCATTGATCTCTCCATTGATGACCAGTCCTGAGAATAGGCCATCAATAGTTAACAACTGGACAACCCCTTTAAACCCTAATTCTGCTCAAAGTGGGCAAAAAAACGTTGAGGTGATCAGACAGTATAAAAGGCCCTTTAGGGGCACAGTCAAGCTTGCATTTCTGGCTAGCGGTACTGCCTCCTTATACATAGGTCAAGGCACAATGGCTTGTTAGCACCTCCTTGGTACCCAACACTTGCCCCACCTAGGACTATTAGTTATGGTTCTAGCAACAGCGCTACCAATGTTTAGACCAACGATGATGTTCATGTGCACAGGCTTTACTTTGCCTACCCTTCAGGAAAGTTCACTACAACTTCTCCTGCTCACAAAGTTCTGGCAAGAACCCGATAAAGTCTGTAGAAGTGAGTTGGTTCCATTAATTTTGTCCCCGCAAGAGTCACACGTCCTAGATTTGACAGAAATCCCTGTTGCCTTAGCAACTAAAGTGCAGACTGATGTAACTTTTACATTGATTAGCAAATACACCAGATATACGGTATTCGATAACCATGGCAACACCTGCATTTTTTTCTTCACAATTTAGTTTTTTTTTTTGATGCATGAAAAAACACCCCAGCTGTCAGCAAAACTCTCCACGTGTGACTCTGCTGCCCTCGGCATGTGGCCGGGTAATTAGCTGTTGGCAGCTGCAGATACTGTAATTCACCAATGACCACCAGGGATGGCGTTGCTGGCAGCGGACTGAGATCCATCTGACTTCACTTTTGAGTAGAGGTCATGTGGCATTGGATTGCAATTTTATTTTACAACTCCAGGGGTGAAGAGGCGGCTTGTGTAATACTGACTTCTTCTAGGAACTATAAGACCGCACATCACAGACTTGACTGCTGGACGGCATCATCGCATGTGATGGGCAACTGAAGAGTAATTGCACTTCTAAAAAAACTTGTGACATGTCAGAGCAATGTATCAAAAGTTTTGATCAGGGGAGGTCCAAGCAGGGGCGTAACTATAGAGGGTGCAGGGGATGCGGTTGCACCTGGGTCCAGGAGCCTCAGGGGGTCCATAATGCCTCTCCTCTCCATATAGGGAGCCCAGTACTATGAATAAAGCATTATAGTTGGGGGCCCTGTTACAGGTTTTGCATTGGGGTCCAGAAGCTTCAAGTTACGCCTCTGGGTCCAAGTACTGCGACTTCCACATGCACGCTGTGCCCCTTGGGCTGTCGTTGTTCCCTGCCAGCTCCTCTCGGCAGCTGAAGATGCCAACATAGATTTCCATAGACATCTATGTGTCTGTCTTCAGCAGTCAACAAGTAATGATGACAGCTGAAGGGTCACAGCACTCAGGTCAGCGTTACAGCTCCGGCATTTCAGCAGTCGGGGAGGTCTCAGCACTCCAACTACCACTGATCAAAACTTTTGCCTAGTGCTGAGCGAACTTTCGAAAAGTTTCAATCAGTCGGTTCACTGCATTTCGTCAAAAAGATTAGTTTAGTTCAAATTAGTTTGAACCAAATCTGAACTTGACCAATACTGCTTAAACTGGTATATAACACTGTCCAAGAGCCATAAAAGTTGTTCTCCTTCTCCATAAATGTATGTACTATATAAATAACGGAAGAGGGAACCTAGAGATAACATACAAACTCCACGCAGATGTTGTCCTTCATCAGATTTTAACCTGGGACTCCGGCACTGCAAGGCAATAGTGCTAACCACTGAGCCACCATGCTTCTTTTTCCCCTCCGCCTCCTTCTCGCCTTCCTGCCTTCCTTTCCCCCCTGGTGGCTTAGTGGTTAGCACTGTTGCAGTGCTGAAATCCTATGTACAAATCTGACCAAGGACTTGGGCTTGGAAGGCCTGAAAAAAAAAATGTATACAGTTTGAATACTATAGTATTTATCATTGGAAAAAAATATTCTCCAAATTTTTTTTTCTTTCAACTTTTCCGGAAAAAAATGGCTTTGGAAAAAACTGGGAAAAAAATGTTTTTTTCCCCCCAATTTTTCAGCTTTTTTTATCCAGGCATTCCCATCCCTACCAAGAACAACACCTGCATGGAGTTTTATGTTCTCCCTGTGTTTGTGTAGGTTTCTTCATAATAATCACCTTTATATATACCGTATACAATTGACATGCTGTTCTGACATGGCAAACGTTCTTTAAAAGTGTAGTTACTCTCTAATCCCTGACTACCAAGTGCCGTTTTCTAATATTGTCTATCTAGGAAATATTAATACCCCCTGTATGTGCTATCCACGTTCCAACATCTTTTCCAGAAGATAACCAGGACTAGAAACCAGAAGGTTTGTTGTTGGGGAAGTTGCTACATGACTATTCCACAGCTGATCCATTAGAGTAGGTCAGCCAACCACACTGCTGCAGCTTAGACTCGGTTGGTGAGGAGCTCCTAATTAGTTAGCCTCTCTTCCACCCTCTTGGCGACATCCAGCATACATGCATGTTGGATGTGCCAGGACTACCTGGCACTGGGTGAGGGAATGGAGAGTCCGGGGAACGGTGTATCATACTCATGGGTGTCCCATTACTGTACTGTTGTCACATGCACAGAGTGGGACTCTTCTCAGACGGCTTGGTGGGCACACCTCTCTCATGGGGATGAATGCACAGAGCCATTTGAAAAGAGTCATACTGCGTGCGTGTGCCAACTTTATGGGCACATACCAGAAAGCTTGTTCCTGCGCTGAGTATGCACCACAGCTCCTTAGACTCCCTCACCTTTGAGCCCTATAACATAGTTATCGCAACTTCCCTTTAAGCCCTACCTATATCTTAATAGAAAGCCTATAGAAATGCCATATACTGCAATAGTAACATAGTATGTTAGGCTGAATAAAGACAATGTCCATCTAGTTCAACCTCTTTCACCCCCTAGTTGATCCAGAGGAAGGCAAAAACCCCAAGAGGCAGAAGCCAATTAGCCCATTTGGGAGAAAAAGTATATTGTATAATTGATCAAATGATAAGTTGCTAGTTCAACTCTATGGGGACTCTAAATAAAAAGTGAATTAACTTTTTTAATTAATATAAAAAGTAAAATACAAGATTTTTCCAATTTCGAACAAACAAACTCCCTGTAGTGTTTCTGGCACTAGGTTTGGAGCCGAGGGTGTAGCAACTGTGCAGGTACAGAGAGTAGTCAGGGGAGAGCCAGAGGTCGGTATCAGGTGGTCTCCGGTTGTGATACAAAGGAGGAAGTGGTTATCGGGGTCAGGAGAAAAGCCAGAGGTCAGTATCAGGTGGTCTCAGTCAGTTTGTAGAGGAGAGGAGCTTGACTAAGGCTGTGAAACACAATAATCACACTCTGGTGCAGTGGCAGGGTCAGGCTTTTATAGTAAGCCTGATTAGAAGCATGGCAGGGCCAGGCCAGGACCTGGAGGCAGGAACTAGATAACGAGGATCATGGAACAAGGCTAGGTTCAGCAGAGGAGCCTGTCCAGCAGGCTGGATAGCTCACTGGGGAGGGACACCAGGAGGTCCCCGGTTCAAGTCCTGACACCCTCACAAATATTTGGTATTACCATGTCTGTAAAAGTTCAATATATTAAGATAACCTGTTTTTTATATTTATCCTGCAACATGAATGCTGTGAAATAAAATACACAGTGCTGGAACTCCCCTTTTTTGGTCATTCCGTGTCCAAGTTAAAATGTACTAAAAAAGCGATGAAAAAGTTATATGTAGTCCAAAATTTTAACAAAAGGTGGTCTGGTAAAAAGTGAGCTGCATCAACAGAAAAATAAGAAAGTTATGGTAGTCAGAAGACGGCAGAAGATGATTACTAGATGTAAAGAAGATACTCTATTTCTTTTTAAAGTAGTAAACAAAGAAAAACAATTTAAATTTAGTATCGCTGTAATTGTACTAACCTACTCAATAAAGTTCATATTTGTCGTACCTTGTGCACCATAAAAACTAGACCCCCCCCAGCAAAAATGGCGCAATTGTATTTTTTTCCATTTCACCCCACTTTCCTTAATGTTTTTCAGTACAAGAGACACCAGACAAAAGAGGCACTAGGTCTTATTTTCGGGGAATGTCTTATTCTACTTATCAGGCGTGGTCCGGGTCCCTCCCCTCTCTGTAGCTTTGTAGCTCTGCCGCACTTCTTGCACTCCTCGGTCGCTGATAGATCACTTTCTGGTTATGACATTCATAAGTCCTGCCTCCAGAAAGTGATGGTTCTGATTGGTTCTGCAAGCACTACTCAGCCAGATGCAGCTCTTGCATTGTGGAGATGGCATTTATGAATTGGCTTAGCCATGGCACTGATTGGCCAATTCATCAATGCTGCCTCCACAATGCGACGGCTGTGATTGGTTCTTCAACCGTTGCTTTGTCAATCAATGCAGCAGTCGAAGAACCGATCACAGCTGTCGTGTTAGTAAAGCGAGCGCTGCATTGATTGACTGAGCAGCGCTCGCTGAACCAATCAGAGCCATCACTTCCTGGGGGCGGGATTTATGAATCCCGCAACCAGGAAGTGATCTTCTGTTGGCGGTCGAAGACTGCAAGAAGCGCGGCGGAGTTACGGAGCTTCATAAAGCAACGGGAGGGACCTGCACCATGACTGTTAGGTAACAAATTCCTTTTTCTATTTATTTTTTTATGTAGTCTAGCTAGGACTAGAGATGAGCGAGCGTACTCGGTTCGGGTGTTTTTGAACTCAAGCACCATTTTTTCCGAGTAACTCACTACTCGGACGAAAAGATTCGGGGGGCGCCGGGGGTGAGCGGGGAGTTGCAGAGGGGAGTGAGGGTGGAAGAGAGAGAGCTCCCCCCTGTTCCCCAATGCTACCCCGCGCTCTACCACGCCGTTCCCCAGCGCCCCCCCGAATCTTTTTGTCCGAGTAGTCAGTTACTCGGAAAAAGCGGTGCTCGAGTGATAAAACACCCGAACCGAGTACGCTCGCTCATCTCTAGCTAGGACCTATTTTCCGTTTCCAGAGAGCTGACTAGTGTTTAAGTTGTGCTGGGATTTCCTGCTATGCGTGAGGCAGAGTGGGCTGCTTTCTTCAGGGTTTGGCCACAGAGCAGAGAATGTGTCATCTAAGAGGATATTTCCCTGCAGAAGGCACAAGGTTTTCTTGTAATGATACATGAAGGACTCTGACAGATATCTGACTGTCATGTAGTTTCCCGTTTACGTAGTTTTTGCAAGCTTTGACTACAAAACACTTGGTTTTGTTCTCAGTGGAGCTTCTAGTCATCATTCCCTAAGAACAGGCAGTTGCCATAAATATTACAGTTCCTCCCACACCTAATGGAAAGTCGATCCCACAGATGAATAGTCTCTGGTATCTCTGTGAACGTTCGCTCAGCACCTATTGACCAAATCTTCCTAATTGGTTAATATGTTCAATATACCAGGACAGCCAGGCAAGATACCTGAATTAATTTAAGCCACTAAGAAGTCTTTTATATCTATTGCACGTTATGTATTTGTAGTGAGACAACTATTAATGGCAGCCATTACATTGCCCGTAAGGCTTTCCATGGGCACAGAATTACATATTAATCTGCATAGCTATGCAGTGTTATTTTTATTCACGTGATTCGATCCTTTACGGTTCTCAATGTGTCAGTCTTCACTGCATTGCAGGAATTCTATTCCCAAATCCAAAAGCTCATGATTAATAGTGCAAGAGGTTGTATTGTAAAATTCATATATATGTCTGACTTTTGCTGATGCCTACCTGAAATTTATTACCTTCATTGTTAGCTACCTGGACCTTTATTACCTCTTCTCCATTAGTTTGAATCTCAGGTATTCTATAATCCATCCTGTGCTTCAGGCTGAAGCTGCTGTTTTCTCTTCCATGCTTTACACAGCAACTCTGCTTGTACAAGCTCAAGCTCCTTGGGAAGTCAGTGCATGGAGAATTCAACTAGAAGAATATGATTGAAAGACTACTATTAACATGGAGATCCATAGGTCTGCATGAAGTTGCATAGTGTGCTGACCACCAGCTCGTGGTGGGGGGGGGGGGGTTGACAACAAGTGAATGTAGTCTGAGGGTGAATGTCCCCTTTCCCTAACTCCATTTGACCAGATGAACCTGTTTCTCCAAATGGCAATATCTTGTGGAGCTACATGATATTCTCCTCCCCTCTGATGGTCCATGGCCCTGTTTTCTAGCTCATCGGCCTCTCCGCAAGACAATTGCTTAGTACTCCTACTGTATGTATATTATGTGCTTGAGTCTGGTACTCTGTTTATGTTCTGAGCTTGATTCTGGTATTGTATCTATATACGAAGGTTTGTTTGTGCTATATTTATGTTAGGAGATTGGTTCTGGTGCTGACCTTTTATACTGGGTTTGGTCCTGGTGCTGAATTTATGTACTGAGCTTGGTTCTGAAACTGTATGTATGTACTGAGCTTGGTTCTTTGGCTGTATTTATAGTATTAGCTTGGTTCTAGTGCTGTATTTATATACTGAGCTTGGTTATGTTGTTTTATTTATGTTATGAGCTTGGTTCTGGTGCTGTATATATGTTATGAGCTTAGTTCTTTGGCTGTATTTATGTTATAAGCTTGGTTCTTTGGCTGTATTTATATTATTAGCTTGGTTCTGGTGCTGCATTTATATACTGAGCTTGGTTATGTTGTTGTATTTATGTTATGAGCTTGGTTCTGGTGCTGTATATATGTTATGAGCTCAGTTCTTTGGCTGTATTGATGTTATCAGCTTGGTTCTTTGGCTGTATATATATTATTACCTTTGGTTCTGATGCTGTAATTATGTACTGAGCTTAGTTATTTGGCTGTATTTAGTGTTATGAGCTTGGTTCTGCTGCTGTATTTACATGTTTGGTTCTGGTGTTGCATTTATGTATTGAACTTGGTTCTGGTGTCGTATCTATGTTATGAGCTTGGTTCTAATCCAGTATTTATTTCCTGAGCTGCTCTAGTGTAGAAATGCTGGTATTTGCAAACGTGACTGGTGTTTTTCTCTGCTTCCTGTAGCGCAACAAGTGTATATATGTACAAGCACACGTGTTGAACCTTCCTCTAGTACCAAGGACTCAGCATTCTGGGGATATGTCAATCAAGGCAGCCAGCTGTGGGATCTCTGCTTCTTGGAGAAGTGACTGATCCCAGGGGGCATCTCCCTGCATAAGGACGGAATATTAACGTCTTACAGATGAGTGGCAGCGAGGTTAATCTTTTATACAAGTCAGATTGTCTAAGGAGGCTGCCTGGCATGCTGTGACTTCTCTGATATGTTCTTTGCATATCAGTAGAGAAGGACTACGGCACTTGTAAGGCTCTGTTCACATTGCATCGGGGTTCCAGCCAGAAGTGTAACTTGAAGCATCTCGGCCCCAGTGCAAGGTTCGCAAAACATCCCCACCAACCCATTTCCATTACAGGGTTGCAGGGAGCTGTAATTTGCAACAGCTGTGCAGCCGCCCCACAGAGGTCACTGTATCAGTCATTTTATTTTTAATATTCTCGCCTCATAAAACTTTGCTTTAGCCTGAAACTTTTGTCCTTAATTGATTCAATCAACTCCTGCCCGCTTTGCTCTTGGACGGCGGAATCATGGAGCGGGTCCGCAGGTAGTTTACATGGCACATAGTCCTCAATTGACATTGCTGATTTGTAAATCTCATCTAGTGTCAGGATCAGTCAATTAAAGTGTTCACTGAGCTATGCTCTAACATTAAAGACCTTTGGCATGCTGTCAGTCTGTAGGAATGTGCATATAACTATGCAGTGAAGCCGACTCACTCGCTTTTCATGGCTGTAGGACAGAGCCTCGTCTTGTGCGCTGATTATTTTCTGGAATAACATGCAAACCAAACTTGTAGGGGAAAAGTTTATATTTTGTAGAATTAAAGGTCATGACCACCATTTTGCAGAAAGTATATAAAAAGTTGAGTCACTGTGTACCTACATTACATTACGCATCCTGTACTGCCCCTGAGTTACATCCTGTATTATACCCCAGAGCTGCACTCACTATTCTGCTGGTGGAGTCACTGTGTACATACATTACTTATCCTGTACTGATCCTGAGTTACATCCTGTATTATACTCCAGAGCTGCACTCACTATTCTGCTGGTGGAGTCACTGTGTACATACATTACTTCTGTATTATACCCCAGAGCTGCACTCACTATTCTGCTGGTGGAGTCACTGTGTACATACATTACTTATCGTGTACTAATCCTGAGTTACATCCTGTATTATACTCCAGAGCTGCACTCACTATTCTGCTGGTGGAGTCACTGTGTACATACATTACTTATCCTGTACTGCTCCTGAGTTACATCCTGTATTATACCTCAGAGCTGCACTCACTATTCTGCTGGTGGACTCACTGTGTACATACATTACTTATCCTGTACTGCTCCTGAGTTACATCCTGTATTATACTCCAGAGCTGCACTCACTATTCTGCTGGTGGAGTTACTGCGTACATACATGACTTATCCTATATGGATCCTGAGTTACATCCTGTTTTATACTCCAGGGCTGCACTCACTATTCTGCTGGTGGAGTCACTGTGTACATACATTACTTATCCTGTACTGATCCTGAGTTACATCCTGTATTATACTCCAGAGCTGCACTCACTATTCTGCTGGTGGAGTCACTGTGTACATACATTACTTATCCTGTACTGATCCTGAGTTACATCCTGTAGATCTTTTTATTATAAAAGTGAAAAACACAACAATAAACAGAACATAAATATCGCTCACGTGGCATAAGACAAACATAAAACAAAACCAAATCATCACTTGTGTTATCCGTACTTTGCCTTACTTCAGGACAAAGGAACAAAAGCAAAAGGTCCATCTGGTCCAAACAATACACACCGCACACTACACCAACCTGCACTCCAAACTACACTCACTCATCCTCACCAATACATATACGCTACATACTACATATAACAATATACACACATGTGAGAAAACATCCCTAACTCACAGGATCCAGCCAGAAATCCCAAAAAAGAAGAAAGAAAACGACTAATAACCGAAGCAATTATATAATAACAATAATGCAAACAACCATAACAAAAGTAATAGCAATAAGAACCACCCAATACCTTTTTTGTTTTTTTTTTGCAATTTTTTTTTTTCTTTTTTATGCCCACCACCTTTTTTTAAAGAATAAAACCTTACATAATACTAAACTAACCCTATATCCAGACCAAACCACCACACACCCCAAACAACCCCCTACGGTGCAGCCACGGGAGCCACGCCTGCATCCAAAGTCCATGCTCAATGTCTATGTCCAGGACGAGCCGAGCTGCACTGCATACACACCCTGCCCGCCGCAGCCTGAGGGCCATGCCCGCACCAACAGTCCGTGCCCAGTGTTCATTGTCCGGGACGTGTCAAGCTACGGCTGAGGCATAAATCCCCCCCCCTCCCCCCAATAAACCCCCACCCAACCTATCTATAACCCCTCACCCTATATACAAAACAAAACATATAACATCTCTTATACTACACACCTACAAACCAACACTACATATTAATACCCGAAAGCCTAAGGTTCAGTTACCTGCAGCCGTACATACCTGATCTTTGACCGAAAACAAAAACTCTACTAGTGTCACACTCAGCCCTCCACCAGGACTGGATATGATAAGCCGGGCACCGACCAAATAGAAAAAAAAACTATCCCTATAGTTAATCTGTCCCTACAATGTCCCTACTCCTTCCCTAAAACTTACCCTCAGAAAAAACTGTCCCTACCTCTCCCTATTCTGTCCCTACAAAGACCCTAACAATAAGAAGACTGTCCCTAACGAAATACAAACCCTCTCCATAGGAGAGAGGCCTTAGTCGTGCCCAACCTCTCATAATCCAGAGAGCGCACCTTCACCAGGTCACCAAGGATGTTTCTATTCACCTCATCCACGGGGAGGATTTTCTCTTCCGTCGAAACTAGACACCGTGCGTTCCAAATGTGGAACCTGACCACTAGGCTGACTAAGAATAAAGTGCACCGGTCCCTGCCACCAAGGTCCCCGAATGCCCCATAGACCCATTCCGCATACAAGAGGCGTGCCAACCTGGGCCAACCAATGGAGGCTCCCACCCGTTTGTACACCTTTGTATTAAAGGGACACTGAAGCAGGAAATGCTCCATGCTTTCCAGTACGTTGCTGCACTCCTGGCGGGGGCAACCCCTATCCACCAGTGGCCTACTCTTCAAGTTACCCCTTACATACAGTCTCCCGTGGAAACAGCGCCAAGTCAAGTCCCAAAACTTCAAGGGGATCCTGTCAGAATTCAATAAACGTAACCCTCCCTCCAGGTCCCGACTTGGGCAGTCCTTGAGCGCCAGGGGCTTCTGGAAAAGGGTCAACAGAACCCTCTTATCGAGGAGTTTTCTCGACAGAGTTCTGATCTCCCACATCCCCAGACCCCACCGACGTATCATCTTCAGAACCACGGTAGCGTAAGCCGGAAGATGCCCGTGCGGCGTGCGAAGATCCTTCACTCGCCCTCCTGTCTCCCATTCCTGGAAGAAAGGCCGAAGCCATCCCCAACAGGAGAATACCCACGGAGGAGCCCTCTCTTGCCAGAGGTTGCCTATATTGATCTTAACAAAGGTGTTTACGAGAAACACCACGGGGTTGACCATAGATAACCCCCCTAGTCTCCTCGTGCGATATGTGACATCTCTCCTAATTAGGTTCAACCTGTTCCCCCACAACATTAGGAAGAACAGGTTGTAGACCCGGGTCCAGAGAGGTTCTGGCAAAATGCATACGCTGCCCAGGTAGATGAATAAAGGGAGCAGGTATGTTTTGATCAGGTTAACCCTTTCCCGAAGGGTCAAAGACCAACCCTTCCACTGGGCCACCTTCTGAGTGGCACCATCGAGCCTGACCACCCAATTTTGCATGGGGTAATCTCCCCGGCCAAATTTGATGCCGAGAACTTTAGCCGAGTCCTGGGGCACTGGAAGAGTGTCCGGGAGACTAAATGTAGGATCTCCCCTTCCTAACCAGAGACTTTCGCACTTATCCCAGTTGATGCCGGACCTGGATGCTTCCGAGTAGCGATCCACCTCTGCCATCACGTACTCTGCCTCCCCCCTCGAGGACACAAAGACGGTGACGTCATCAGCGTACGCTGCCACCCTGAGGGAGGCTTCCGGCACCGCCCGATCCATCCCGACCCCCGCCATAGGCCCACCATCAATCATCCTAAGGAAAGGATCAATGGCAAACACGTACAGCAAGGGGCTCAGAGGACAACCCTGACGGACGCCAGACCCAACCTCAAATGGGTGGCCGACCCAACCGTTCACTAGCGGGAAAGTCTCAGCCCCCGCGTACAATGTCTTGAGCCAATTGACAAACCCCACTGGCAGGCCATATCTCAGAAGAACAGACCAGAGGTACTCGTGATTAACCCGATCAAACGCTTTGGCCTGATCCAAGGACAGCAAGTACCCCTCCCAGTGACCAGCCCTACCCTGCTCCACTGCCTCCCGGACACCTAGAACAGCACTAAAGGTGCTACGGCCTGGAACAGAGCAATGCTGGGCGCCCGAGAGGAGCCGGGGTGCAAACTTGACCAGCCGATTAAACAGCACTTTTGCCAGAACCTTCCTGTCCGTATTGAGAAGCGCTATGGGACGCCAGTTCTCAATACGGCTCGAGCCTTTACCCTTTGACAGAAGGATCAAAGCCGACCTCCTCATTGACTTTGGGAGAGTGTCCGAGGAAAGACACTCATTGAAAACCTCAGTCAAGAGGGGACTCAAGAGGTCCTTAAAGGTCTTATAGTACTCAGATGTTAAGCCATCCGGTCCTGGCGATTTTTTGAGCGCAAGCCCATCAATCGCCAGTTTAACTTCCTCTATGTTGATCTCCTCTGTCAAAACATTAAGGGAGATGTCATCCCCTGGCTCAGGAACAGCTTCAGCCAAGAAAGCCGACATCACATCTTGATCTAGATCCCTCTTTCCCAAAAGGCGCGAGTAGAAGGATCTGATGACTTCCAGAATCCCTGATCTGGACCTGTTCAGAGATCCCGTATCGTCGATCAGTCCAGTGACAACTTTACGATTCACTGACATCTTGCAGTTTCTGTAAGGGTCGGGCGAGTGGTACTTCCCGAAGTCCCTCTCAAAAACCAAAGATGCGTGCCTATTATACTGGCACCCTTTGAGCAAAGACTTCACTCTGGAGATCTCCTCGCGGCTACCTCCAGTCGAGACGAGATGCTCGAGTTTCCTCCTCAGGCCCTGATAAAGACGGTACTTACTCAGGCTCCTGAGGCTAGAGAGCTGGCGGAAGAACCTCGCAGCCCTGATCTTGAACATCTCCCACCACTCTGACTTACTGCTACAAAGATCCAGTAATGGTACCTGGCTCTGCAGAAAATCCTCAAAGGACTGTCTTATCTCTGCTTCCTCCAGGAGTGATGAATTCAGCCTCCATAAGCCTCTACCCATCCGGGGGGTCTCTGCAACATTCAGGGAAAACAAAATCAGACAGTGGTCGGAGAATTCCACCTCAACAACAGAAACTGGTGAAGAGATGGCTTCCTCCTTCAAATAAAACCTGTCTATTCTAGACCTGCACTCGCCTCTATAATAGGTGAAACCCGCGTGGCCTGGGGTGTGCCGGATGTGGACATCCACCAGGCGAGCTTCGCTAGCTATGCTATTAAGCGCGACGCTATCATAAGTCAGCTTGCCTAGGGAGCCTCCCCTGTCACGGGTCCTCGTGACTGCGTTAAAGTCACCCCCAAAGATCACCTGCCGACTGGAAAAAAGGTACGGCTTGATCCTCATAAAGAGATCCTTGCGGTCCCGCTTGGTTTGGGGACCGTAGATGTTGATTAGCCGAAGCTCTTGTCCCTTCATGAGAACATCCAGGATCAGGCACCTCCCTATTTCTAACTCAATAACCCGTCGGCATTCAACCGCTGCGGTAAAAAGTACCGCCACTCCGCTATATGGCTCGGCCACAAGAGACCAGTAAGATGGACCAGACCTCCATTCCTTCCTTGCCTTATGCACAGCTGCCAAATTTGGCAGCCTGGTCTCTTGTAAAAACAAAATGTCGGCTTCAACGCGGCCGAGAAAATCAAAGGCCGCAAATCTAGCCATATCAGACTTAATGCTGGCAACATTAATGGATGCCAGCGTCAACGGAGCGGGTGCCGCCATCATTGGTGATTGAGTTAGATGGCTTTCTTCTTCCCACCCCCCTTCTCATCAGGGTCTGAGGATGACCCCTTGCCACGTTTCTTGGACACTGAAAGGTCCATGGCAAGGGGCTCCTCAACCTCGTCCTCCTTGCCACTGGGCTCTGGGCCAGCCCTCCCCCTGGAGGTCACCAAACCCCCACAAGAGGAAGGCTCAGCACCCCCTGTAGACCCCACGCTTGTCCTAGGCACCTCTCCCTCCGAGGACGAGAGAGCTTGGTACCTGTTGGAGAGCCCAACAAGAGGAGAGTTTGGATTGCCTTCCTGCACCTGGCCCGTTACAGGGGAAGATTTCCCTTCCCTTTTTTTCATTTTCTTGGAGCCCTGCTTACGCTTTTTCTTTTGCCACTCATCCTTGCCCTCACCCACACTTTCATAGTGGGAAGAATCTGAATAAGTGGCATCCTCTTCCCTTTGGATCCTCCTGACCTCCTCATCCAGCTCCCTGTCCCCTGGAGCCTCAGCCACATGATTTGCGTCCGGAGCAGGGGCCAGCATTGACCCACCTGCCACCTGGGTTTCCACCAGCTCCCTGCCCCTTCCGCGCTTCTCTTGGCGCCTTAGCTTGGCTGCCCCAGCATGTTTGTTCTTCCTTGGCTCCTGGGCCCCATCGCCTCTGCTGGTCCCCTCCCCTGCAGAAGCAACCTCATGGCTCTCCTCCACTGGGGCCCTGACCGCATTGGCGAAAGAGCGCGGACAGCGACTGAATGGGTGACCGAGGTCACCACACAGGTGACACCTAATCTCTGTACAAGATGCCGCAAGATGACCTACCTCGCCACACAGAGCGCACTTGATGACATTACAGGCTGCACTCAAATGTGTGGGGTCGCCGCACTTGTGACAGAGCTTCGGCTGCCCCTGGTAGAAGGCCAAGATACGATCTCTGCCAAGGAAGGCCGCGGATGGTATGTGGGCCACCGAATTCCCTGAACGCTTAAGTTTCACCATAAACGTCCAGGCTCCGGACCAGATGCCGTGTTCATCCCGGTTCTTATTGGGCATATCCACCACCTCTCCGTACCGACTTATCCAAGTCATGATATCGTAACAAGAGAGGGACTCGTTACGAGTCAAAACGGTCACTCTTTTGACTCCAGTCTGGCGGGTTACCACTTGTGCAGCGAAACCGCGCCAGCCGGGCTCGTCCTTCATCAACTCGTAGTTCCCCCAAAAGAGCTCGAGGCCCTCTGGGCGAACAAAGCTGATGTCGAACTCAGACGTGCCGTAAGGATGGATCAGGGCATAGATGTCATTTGCCCTGAAACCCATCTTCAGCAGAAGCTCCACCACCTTACTCCTGGATGGGCACGCGTCATTGCCTCTCCACTGAAGACGGGCTACATTCCTACGGCCAATGTCCTGCCCGGTTGTCGGCAGGGACCAAACAGTCTCCCCCCTTTGTTCTCGGAAGGCACCAAGACCATGTCTCTCCACCCAGAGAGACAAATCCACAACTCTGCCCCCTACATTCATCGAGCTCTCCCCCCTCCTCAAGGCCTCCAGGAGGCGCTGTTGCAAAACGCCGTCCCCAGAGCCCAAAGACAAGGAGGACGCATCCCCCCTCCCTCCAGCGGCGACACTGGCATAACTTCTACCAGCTGTTGTCGCCGCTGGAGGGGTGACTGGATCCTGGCCCATCCCCTGACTACTACCCAAAGCCCCACCCTCCCGTACAGCTGATGGCATACCTCCCGGGGGATTGGGGGCATCCGGAGCCTCCACGGGCACAGGGGCAGCGGTAGCACTGGCAGTTATATCCATCACACCACTCGCACCTTTCTTTCCTTTTGCTGGACCAGGACCTGCTTCACTTTTATTTTTAATATTACACTTTCCAGCGGGCTGAGGCTGGAGACCGACAGAACCAGTCCTAAGTCCCGTATGATTGTCGGTAGGAGCCGTCTCTGCAGCCCTGGCTTCGCCCACTTTCCCAGCCATTCTGGGACTTGTTGTACTTTTTAGTTGCTTAGATGTTACCGCAATACTATCATGATGTGTGGGAGGATTGACAGGCCTGGCCACCACCCACTGCGCCCCCTCTGCACCTGACAGGCGTTTTAGGGACACAGGAGGGACAGCCAAGCCGCCACTGGTGGAACCTGATGCCAGACTGCCCCCCCTCCCACTGGGGGGCAGCCGTCAGTGCCAGCACCTCCGGATTGGCCGCGACCCCTCATTCCATCTTTCCCACGGACCTTCTCTGCCTCCTTATCGCCTCCATTCCCACTACTGGCACAAGCAGGAATGGAGTTTTGGGCCGCATTAACCCTCTCTTCCCCAGTCCCCTGCACCGGACCCACTGCAGAGCCCGGGACTAGGGGTATACCAGGGCTAGCACCCCGATCTGACTTTGCAGCCGGACCGGAGTGCTTGGTGACGTACACAAACCTCTCCTGCACGGTGGTCTTCATCTTTTTTTTCTGTTTCTTTTTGCCCGCAGATGTTCCTTCAGGCATGTCGTCACCAAAGTACATATTGTGCATTCTTTCCGGGGACTCCTGCAGCATGATTTGCTGCATGATGAGGGCCCCCTCACCGCTGCTGCTGTCGCTGTCGTCGTCTGCATCCTCGGCATTGGACTCCTCCGATGTGGGGGGCAGGCTAACCTGCTCTGCAGGAATGCTGCTCCCTGCAGTTCCCCTCTGCTGTAGGGACGGCTGCTCCCCTGAACATACCGCCATCCCCTCCTGTGGATCCTCCGACTCATCAGAGCTACTGTCGCTGCTCACATGCGCCATTCCAGAAAATCGCTCATCATTTAAGAGTTTTTCTTTAAATGGGCCGCTGGCTTGCAGTATCCTGTACCTCTCCTCCTTGTAGTAATCTACTGCCTCCTTGCAGGATTTAACTCTCTCCGCTGCAGTAATTTTCTTCTTTCCCCGTGGGGCCTTATCCAAATCGCTGAGGGCACTCTGTAGCTCCCTGCGATATTTCTGGAGCTGCTTTCCGACCTCCTTAAAGTCTTTTAAACTCGCAGCTATCCGAGACGCCATGGCGGTCACAGATTCACCCCTCTTATGCTCTCCCCAGCTGGCACTTGTAGGCGCTTTTGCAGCACTGACCTTGCTCTTGGTTTGGCCTCTGGTCTTCCTGTGCTCCACGTCCTTCCGGGGAGTCTGGGTGACGCTGCCTGTACCCCGGCTAGATCCTCTCCCCTCCTGGGGTTCATTCTTCCCCCCTCCCGACCGGAGCCAGGGGGGGGAAGCACGAGACTCCATAGCAAACAAGCCCAGAAATAGTGCACTGCTCCTGGGATCCAGCAAGAGCTACACCTGCCTCTTGCGACCACACCCTGGAACCAGCAGAGCTCTCAGACACACAACCCTCCTCCAGAGCTGCACTCACTATTCTGCTGGTGGAGTCACTGTATACATACATTACTTATCCTGCACTGCTCCTGAGTTACATCCTGTATTATACTCCAGAGCTGCACTCACTATTCTGCTGGTGGAGTCCCTGTGTATATACATTACTTATCCTGTACTAAACCTGAGTAACATCCTGTATTATTCTCCACAGTAGTGATGGATTAACCTATAAAAAGCTTGGTTTAGCGAATTTCTGCAAAAAGGTTTGGTTTGGTCTGAATTAGTTTGAACTGAGCCTGAACTTCATTGATATCCTTAAAACTGATGTATAACACTGTTAGTGTAGCGGTTCAGGTACTAGGGTGGAGCCTCAGGTGTAGCAGCTGCAGGTTTGGAAAGTAGTGAAATGAAAAGCCAAGAGTCAGCAACAGGAGGTCTCGGTTTGCAGTACAGATGGTTGAGATGGGCAACGTAGGCAGAAAAAGCCAGGGGGCAGCAATGGGAAGTCTCAGTTTGCAGTATAATGGATGAGGCGGACAACATAGTCAGATGAAGAGTCAGTATCAGCAGGTCTTGTCACAATAGCAGAGGAGCAGGCAGAAGTGGAACTTGATCAGTCAATTTTGTGGGGCAGAATAATCACGGATCGTTGGCAGGGTCAGACTTTTATAGGAAGTCCCACTTAGTAGCAGGGCAGGGCTACGACAGGTAGACAGGACGTGGACTTAACATGAGCAAGGACAATGCTAGGATCAGCAGACACAATGGTCCAGCAAGCTGGATAGCTCACTGGGAAGAGAAGCCAGCTGGAGCACAGGAGTTCCCAGGTTCAATTCCCAACAGTTAGGTCACCTCGGAATGTATTTTAGTACTTTTAAGCTATTTTAAGGCAAATTAATGAAGAAAAAGAAGAAAAAAAAGTTGAAATAAGAGGGAAAAAGATTATTTTCCTTCTATCTCCTTCTTCTACTTCTTCTTTCAGTGGGTTTGGTTGAGATGAACAACATTCTTAGCAAGGCAAGACCCAAAACAGAGTTCTACTGTTTTGGTTCTTTCAACACTGCTCCAGAGCTGCACTCACTATTCTGTATGTACAGATGTAGATAACCAATGAAGGAGATGTAGTGCTCGGTTGAGAGGCATGGCTCATCATTCATCAGATTGGTGATAGACCATCAATATCAAAGTCCCAGAAACCCCTTTAGACTCACTAAGCAGTCTTTCCCCGGCACTCCACCCCATCTCTCCTATTATACAGCCACTTATCTGCCTGCAGTCCCTGCTCTTCTGTATTTAGGACGCTTCGCCCATAGTCAGTTTTTTCCATTTGCATGTAATATAATACTTGTGGTAAGTCATTAACGCCTGAAATAGGATTCAGGGTGCGATTCCCGTCTAATGATATTTTTCAGATCTTGCTGTCTGACTGCTTAATGAAAACTTCTCACTTATGTTCCAATTTTAATTGAGTAGCCTGTCAGTCTCTGAGCGGTAACATCTCACTGGTGTGTGCGGCTATTCGAGTACTAATCATAGATATATGTATACATTGTGACATATACATACATCTATGAGTACTACTCGAAGGCAGTCACTTAAAGGGGTTGTCTGGATGCAAACTATTGATGGCCCATACTCAGGAAAAAATATTTTAAAAAGTGCCCCCTGGTGTACACTGGGCTTAGTTGACACCTATTTTGGGGCAGTAAACCCCCTGGTTGAAGACCCTCATTAAAATCTAACTTTTATTAGACTAAATTAAAATACTAAGAGGCATAGGGATTAAAAATACAAACACCTGTCTAGGACAGCCAGGAGCGCTGAGCCACCTATAATACATGTCAATCAATGTTGCTGCAATCTGCTGTAACTATATAAGATCTAAAGCAGGCCCCTACTGCAGACTAATGGCTCTGCCTAAATAATATCGCCAAGCCTGTGTGTTTGAGCTAAAAGAAACATAGAAACTATGTTGGCGTCCTCAGGGGTTAATAGAGGCGCACGCATCTAAATGATAGCTGTTATATAACATGAGGGAGGGATTCTCCCATTTGACTGACCACTGAGAGATACTGCATGCTTACTGGCCAATGGAGCGAAAGCTAATGATGTAGGGCAGGTCCATAAACCAATCTACAAAGTGCCATACACAAGTTGTTGATTGGTGGTCCCTGATGAGCCCCTTGAACCTAGGGGTGAAACGCATAGGTAGGAAGAATAAGTTCATCATCTGTGCAGATTGGTGTCATGGGTACTAATCTTGTTTTTAAATAATTTTTGTATATCTATTCTTGAAGTCTAATTTGGTCACTGAACGTATTTGTTATGGGACAGCAGTAATAAATATCTTTCGTTTTGTCCAATATATTAATTATTTGGATCAGATTTCATTTTTCCTGACCCTGGGCATTGGATTCCTCCCCCTTTTTTTCCTCTCCCTGTTTTTTTAATGAAGGGGGAGGCTGGTTTAGGTTCCTGTGGGGGGGTCACCCTTTTCTGGGCGGTTACTCAGCTTTTCCATTTGTAGACTAGTGTTTGGAATGGTGTAGGGTGCAAGGAGGTTTTCATATGATCCATAAAAGTTACATATTCATTTATGATACAGCACACCTTTCAGTGAACACACGTTCTCGTTAGCAGCAACCAAGAAGGAAAGAGTGTATGTGAAGCAATTTAAGTTGTCCCCCATAGTAGTAGTCCACAACTTTGTATCCCATACAGTAATAATGGCCCATGGCTCTGCTCCCCTCTCATGTTCACATTCTGCCCTGGCCCTGCTCCCACAAACCGCTGAAATTCTGGCATGCAGGTGCAACCTCTCTGACCTACAGGTGCTGCACAATTAAGCAAACTGCAGCCGAATATAGCACTGGCGCTTCACTAATATGTTTGAATGCACAACTCATCATTCCGCAGCATGGATGGGCTATAACAGCAGACGGCCAGTTCGACCGCTATGGTGTCAAGGAGAAACAGAAAAGTAAGACTGCAGCAGCCCAAAAAATTGTATCACTGAGCAGCGATAAAACATCTCCTGGTCAGATTAATCCAAATTCCCGTTGCCCCGTGCTGATGGGAGGTCAGAATTTGGCGCAAGCAGCATGGATCGCTGACCCCTTCCTGTCAGCTGCTCAGAACATGTCAGCACCTTCATTTAATTTGCAGCAACCATGTAAGAGGCTTCCCCTAAAAGCTCAAGTGGGCTTCACAATGGAGCACTAAGATGGCCACTGCAAACAGAACTGAGCATGCTCCCCGAGAACTTTATAGTGAGATGAAGTCAGCCGTTTTGGAGCCGCACCACAGGAGATGTACAGGGGCTGTGTAGATAGCTGAGGTGCTGCAGTGTGCTGCCAGGAGAGATGCAGCAAAGACTGAAGGAGTGCAGAGCAGCGAGGACTTAGAGTAATGCTGCATATTTAGAGTCTGCGGAGAGCACCAGGGCTTAGAGAGAGACTTCCAATGAGCTGCGGTTGTACTGACTGACACTGGGATCTAGGCAGAAGCCAGACAGAGCATGGGCTTGTGCTATAGAGCAATGGACAAATACCAAGGAGGACATTTAGCATTTCGTTAACACATAGTTGTAAGTGAGACCGGTTTCAGTAAAACCAGCAGGTCTGCTGCAAACAGGACAGTAACATTTGTAGACCGTTGCTTGATTGCTATAGGTTCTGTTATGGAACATAAGAGACTGGACTGTGAAGCACGCATTAAGTAAAACTGAGCCTGCAACGTTAGAAACATAGTTATTGGAGTTTATTCAACATGCCTTCCTGATTTACCGTGTCAAGGTGAGTGAAGGGTTCAAGTCTTTTTGGGATGAACTGTGTGTCACGTTGTGTGGTTTAGATTTCGATTCTACAGGACGAATTCTGGTATACTATTGTTGATAACCTGCTGCCAGTATTATTCTGCATCGTGCATAACACATCCTAGGATTTAGTGAGCCACAGCTAAGAACAGAAAAATCTATGGTAAAAGTGACACACTTGCTCATTATTATAACATTGCCCGTTTTCCTTTCTTTGTTTGCAAATAAACAATGTATCATTTTGTAACTCCTTCTGCTGCATCATCTCCTGAACCTGCATTGCAATACCATCACCGGCGACAAATGCAAGAAGCTTCTGGGCAAATATTCCTGCAGAATGATTTCAAAATGAATTGCTTCGGTTCTGAAGGCCAAGGAGGTCCAATGTGCTACTGTTAAAAATCGCTGCACGGTCACATAACCTTTCAGGTCTTGGGTTCCAAATTAGTCCGTATCTGGGTGCACCAGGGAGACCAAGAACTAGACACCAAGAGTCAGTTTTCAGTTTCCTCAGATACGCAGAGATGAACTGCGACAGGTACACTAGTTCTCTCCTGGCATAAGGCGGGCGTACTGAGCGTTTATTGACTTGGTATATATTTTTTAAACAGGAAAGGAATGGGTCATTAGTCACAGCGTTAATCTCATTGGGTTAGAAGAACATTATGAATTATGCATTGTTCAGTGATTGCAAAGCATGAGAGCCCATGGAATGTCTTTCAAGACATCTGTTTTTTTTCCCGACATTATCTCACTTGTGATATCAGACGGTCGTAATGTCTCGTTAGCACAGTCAGTTCTTCTTCCAAACTTCATGGCGTGGGGGAGTTTCTTCTGATAACAATTGTACCAGGCACCTAGAATTGGTTTTCTCGGAAGAAAAAACAAATCATTAGACACTGTACCGTACCTCAAGCTCTAAACTTATTTCTGCTTTGCCATGCTGTTTTATTACACATGAGCTTATTTACATCTTATAATGCTCCATTTTGTATCTAGTGGCCATTTTGAGACAGATTCTTTATTATGGACCTGTACCTTCTCACTACTAGTTGGGGGTCTCTAATAAAGTGTCCATTCAGTGTTCATTTGAGCAATAAAAAAAATTGTTTGTGAATCATCCAATTCCGTTTTATCATTTTTGCATCACTTCTGTATCTTATTGTGTTAATTTACAGCCCGCCGTCCTCATCCATTAATAACGGATATATTGTATCTGTGACTGTGACCCCTCAAGCGTAGCTGCTGCGCTCATTTCCTCGGAGAACCAATAACATCTCAGATTCAGTCTATTGTAACATTGTGTACGCAGTCCCAGCGCTGCGATAACGGCCAAGAAGCTGATTATAAACTCCTCGGATGAATCTGTCGTTATTCTACATATGGAGTCATTTACATTTTCTCCATTCATGTCAGACATCTTGCCTATCGCCTTAATGGGCTGCAAAGAATTAACCAAAATGAAAGGCGTTCGATTTTGACGCCGTAAATACAATGAGCGATCGCAGAGGGGGGCATTTATTTTAATTAATTTACATGTAATTTTGGCAAAGTCAACAAGAGAGAGATTCTCCTGTGAGTGTAATTCCTAGATAAGCGCCATCATTCAGGCGGAGGAAATGAAAGGCGTGTGTTTTATGCATCCCCAGCACCGGCGAGTCATTTACTCAACCTTCCCAGAGGTGATATTCCATGAAAGTAGCAACAGAGCAAATCAATGGCACAAATCTAACTGCTTCTGCCCCCGTGCGCGTTCTGCGGAGAGCGTCCTCCTGGTAAATAAGTAAAGCGGTGCATTTATAATCATTTAGTGGGCTGTCGGCAGGCCAGCCCTCCTTGGGTTGATGATGGATGATGGATACCGCTTGTTTGATCTTGCTGGAGTTTACTGCTGGGAGTCCTCTGAGGAGCCGCAATGGATGTCTCGGAGTCGATTGGAAAACAGAATAGCGGGTTCTTCTTTCCTGACTTTTACTTACAGTAGAAATTAAACTTAACCGCGTTGAGAATTCTTCTTGTTCTGTCACTATTATTCTCTTGACCTCTTACTTACTTTGCTGCTGACTATTCCTAAAAGCAGTCACTTCCAAGACGCAAGTTTAATGTCCAAAGCGTCATGTCACAAGCACAGACACATGGGGATGTTCACAACTACTTCCATAGACAGACTTCCATAGACAGAGAGCAGTATGCACCACAACGGAAATACGTAGCCTCAGCACGGCAACAGGCAACGTACACACAGTTGGAAAAAGCCGCACAGAATGCTATGCGGAATAGTAGCACCACTCCAGGAAGAAGGAAGGAAGACTGGCCCTCACCTAGTAGGGAGGTGACTGGTCCCTGCCTAAAGCGGGGACATCGCCTCGATAAAGGCGGCCCCACGGTCTTCTTTCTGGGCCCTAGATTGTCCCTATAGGAACCCTTGGAGAAATGAACCGACATGCAAAGAAAGAACAGAAGCAAAGCAACAATACAGGTGGAAAATAACCCGCAGCAACTTATCTGCAAGTGGAAAAACACACAGCACAGCAGAGCGCCAAACTCCAAGTTCTCCACCATGGAATGGAATAAGCAGCACTGGTCACCAGGAGGAGTGAGAATATATAGCCACTAGAGATAAGCGAGTATACTCGCTAAGGCACATTATTCGAGCGAGTAGTGCTTTAGCCGAGTATCTCCCCGCTCGTCTCTAAAGATTTGGGGGTCGGCGGGGGGCGGGGAGCCGTGGGGGACAGCGGGGAGGAACGGAGGGGAGATCTCTCTCTCCCTCTTTCCCCCCGCTCCCCGCCGCAACTCACCTGTCACCCGCGCCGGCCCCCGAATCTTTAGAGACGAGCGGGGAGATACTCGGCTAAGGCACTACTCGCTCGAGTAATGTGCCTTAGCGAGTATACTCGCTCATCTCTAATAGCCACCCTTCACCTGAAACAATGGCAGAATGAATAGAAAACCACACCTCCAGTTTACTCCCAGACGTGGCTAATCCAGCATGCATCCATGCAGCAAAGGCAGACAGCACCAGCAGAACTCTGCACATGGTGCATTAACTCTTGACCTGCTTAACAAGACAACAGGTTTTGGCCTGAGTTGAGGCCACTATGCCACAACGTTGTTGCGACCGACAGGCTGCGACGCAAGGTTTAAAGGAAGTCTGTTGCTAATCTTTGCCTAGTAAACCCAATATACTGACGCACAAGCAATTGAATGATTGAATGATGCTTAATGATGCCATCTCTAGATAAAAAGCGCAAGAAAAATTTCGCGCGCCGTAAGTTAATTAGCCTCAGACCGTCGGATGGGCGGTTCACAAATGCCAGTGGTGCTGGCTCTCTCCCACCTTCATTTGCTAAAAATGCCCCCTTCTATGTTGTTGGACGTTTCCATCTTTGGCTGCTGGAGATGTCATGTGAACCACATACGGCGTGCCTGCACTCAGGATAGCGCATGCGTGTGTTTCCTGCTGAGGAGGAGTCACAGCGCATGTGCCTAAAGTCGAACGTGGAGCACATGAAGTCTCCAGCAGCCGGAACTGGCAGATGTGATCCGCTCATTGGACGGTCTGAGGCTAATTAATATACACTGTGGGAAGCCTTTTAGTGGCTTTACCTAGAGATGGGAGTTGCAGTGCACAGAGCTGCACAGAGGTGATGGCACAGGTTTAACCATCATTCAGTCGCTCATTGACTATAATGGGGTCTGTTTGCTTTCCACCCAGCTGCCTGGCATTTGGAGGGGGCGCTCAATGCAATACTTTTTCTTCCGGCATTTTGAGCCGTATCCGCGATGGTACCTACTGTCGGAGGCTCCAACGAGATGTAAAACTAGCTCGATTTTGATTGCAACTTTGTCCGCTGCTCTCCTTTCTTTGTTGCTCCTTTCAGTAGATTTTATGTTGTTTTAGAGACGGCTAAATGTATAAAAAAATTGTTTAGTGATTTGCCAACTGGCAAATCTCCAAGACCAGATTAAAATAGCATTTGTTGAATCGATATCTCAGTGAATTCAGTGCAATGCTTCATTAATGGCAGCATGTAAATTTAAAACCTAGAAATATTAACCCCTTAAAGGGAAGGTGTCATCAGGAAATTACCTGTTATATGAATCACATTTTTGTGTTAAACATATTTTTTAAACAGTTTTTGGTGGTTTTTTTCTACAAAATTTCAGCCACAATCTGCATTTTTTAAAAAGATCCTGCATTTTTCATACTGAGCAGAGAGCATGATAGTCTGTCAGTCCTTGATCTGTAGAGGAAGCTCTGCAGTCGTCATGTTACTGACATCACAGGCAGGATTATACTGCGAGGCGACACCCAGATGTAGATAACACAGGACCCACCAGTCACAAGAGGTGATCAGCTGTATACTCCTCTCCCTGCAAAATGACCCCCGCAGGTCACAGAGCAGTCTAGAACATCTCCATACAAGTCAATGGTTCCCCTGCTGGCCGTGGTGTGATGGCCCATAAGGCTGCTGTAAAACATCTGTCTTAGGGTTCTTTCGTATGAGCGTATATATCCGCTGCTATTTTACAGTCGGCCGATATACGCTACCATCTGATGCATTGGATTCCAATGCATCAGATCACACAGGCGTATTCCCATGACGATAAAGTGCCCTGCCGGCTAATATAGCGCTGGACGCTTTTATGGCGGGCAGCAAAGATAGTCCTGGAACTATCTTTCTGCCCGAAGTACATCGGCTGCTGCATAGGCTCCTATGGGAGCCAATGACAGTGGCCAGAGAAGGGAGGTGGGAGGGAGTTTAGCAGAGTGACTGCTAAACTCCCTCCCCCTTCTCTCCTGCTGTCTCTTCCCCTCTGGCTGTTTGCAATGGTAGGGGGTGGGACAGGGGTGGAGCTAAGCCCCACTCCCTACCACTGCTGGCTGCGGACAAGGAGTGTGGAGTGGGCTGGAGCTTAGCTGTTCTCCCTCTCATTGCAAACAGCCGGAGGGGAGGAGAGAGAAGGAGAAAAGGGGGAGGGGGTTTAGCAGTCACGCTGCTAAACTCCCTCCCACCTCCCTTCTCCCCTCATCTCCCCTCCCCTTCAGCTGTTTGCAATGGGAGGGGGCTAAGCTGTCTCTCCCCACTCAATGGCATTGCAGCCTCAGCGTATATGCGCCGGGCCTGGGCTGTCTGAACGGGTGCACAAACATTAGATTTGTGCCCTCGCACATATTTAAAGCACTGACAGGCACGCGTAAAAACGCTGAGTGAGGGGGCCCTAAATGCTGATAAATGAAGCTCATAAAACATGGCCGCCCCCGTAGTCATGTAGAGAGAACAGATTAAAAAAATCTACAATGAGAAAATGAAAACAGATTAGAAAAATGGAAAATGTTTCACTATCTGGTTTTAATTACTACAAAATATTTCTGATGATATAGCCCCTTTTTAATAATGCCTTTTTTTTCTTCCATTTTTGTTTTTGCTCCTCACTTTCAGCTGATGCTATCTATATTCACTCTACTGCTAGCCAATGCTATATTCACTCTACTGCTAGCCGATGCCATAGTCCCTCTACTGCTAGCCAATGCTATATTCACTCTACTGCTAGCCGATGCCATAGTCCCTCTACTGCTAGCCAATGCTATATTCACTCTACTGCTAGCCGATGCCATAGTCCCTCTACTGCTAGCCAATGCTATATTCACTCTACAGCTGGCCGATGCCATAGTCACTCTACTGCTAGCCGATGCCATAGTCACTCTACTGCTAGCCAATGCCATAGTCACTCTACTGCTAGCCGATGCCATAGTCACTCTACTGCTAGCCGATGCCATAGTCCCTCTACTGCTAGTCGATGCCATAATCACTCTATCGCTAGCCGATGCCATAGTCACTCTACTGCTAGCCAATGCTATATTCACTCTACTGCGAGCCAATGCTATATTCACTCTACTGCTAGCCAATTCTATATTCACTCTACTGCTAGCCGATGCCATAGTCCCTCTACTGCTAGCCGATGCCATAGTCCCTCTACTGCTAGTCGATGCCATAGTCACTCTATCGCTAGCCGATGCCATAGTTACTCTACTGCTAGCCAATGCTATATTCACTCTACTGCTAGCCAATTCTATATTCACTCTACTGCTAACCAATGCCATAGTCCCTCTACTGCTAGCCGATGCCATATTCACTCTACTGCTAGCCAATGCTATATTCACTGTACTGCGAGCCAATGCTATATTCACTCTACTGCTAGCCAATTCTATATTCACTCTACTGCTAGCCGATGCCATAGTCCCTCTACTGCTAGCCGATGCCATATTCACTCTACTGCTAGCCAATGCTTTATTCACTCTACTGCTGGCCCATGCCATAGTCACTCTACTGCTAGCCGATGCCACAGTCACTCTACTGCTAGCCGATGCCATAGTCACTCTACTGCTAGCCAATGCCATAGTCCCTCTACTGCTAGGGGATGCCATAGTCCCTCTACTGCTAGCCGATGCCATAGTCCCTCTACTGCTAGCCAATGCTATATTCACTCTACAGCTGGCCGATGCCATAGTCACTCTACTGCTAGCCGATGCCATAGTCACTCTACTGCTAGCCGATGCCATAGTCCCTCTACTGCTAGCCGATGCCATAGTCCCTCTACTGCTAGTCGATGCCATAATCACTCTATCGCTAGCCGATGCCATAGTCACTCTACTGCTAGCCGATGCAATAGTCACTCTACTGCTAGCCAATCTTATATTCACTCTACTGCTAGCCAATGCTATATTCACTCTACTGCTGGCCGATGCCATAGTCACTCTACTGCTAGCCTAAGCTATATTCACTCTACTGCTAGCGATGCTATAGTCACTCTATCGCTAGCCGATGCCATAGTCACTCTACTGGTAGCTGATGCTATAGTCACTCTATCGCTAGCCGATGCCATAGTCACTCTACTGGTAGCTGATGCTATATTCACTCTATCGCTAGCCGATGCTATATTCACTCTACTGCTAGCCAATGTTATAGTCACTGTATTGCTAGTCGATGCTATATTCACTCTACTGCTAGCCGATGCTATAGTCACTCTACTGCTAGCCGATGCTATAGTCACTGTATTGTTAGCTGATGCTATATTCACTCTACTGCTAGCCGATGCTATAGTCACTGTATTGTTAGCCGATGCTATATTCACTCTACTGCTAGCCGATGCTATAGTCACTGTATTGTTAGCCGATGCTATATTCACTCTACTGCTAGCCGATGCTATAGTCACTCTATTGCTAGCCGCAGTAAACAAGCCCATAAAATAAGCCATGTTGATGAAAAAATATAAAAGAATTAAAAAAATCTCTGGTCTTAGGGTGCCTACCCACTGGCGTTTTTTTTCCCTGCGAAATTCGCAGCATTTTTTTTCTCCTGGGGTCTGTGGGACTTGTAATGTTAAAATCGTGATCGCGCAAAATTGCAATTTACCGCGAATCGCGATTTTAACATTACAAGTCCCATAGGCCCGAGGAGAAAAAAAATGCTGCGAATTTCGCAGGGAAAAAAAAACGCCAGTGGGTAGGCACCCTTAACTAGAGATGAGCGAGCACCAAAATGCTCGAGGGCTCGCTGCTCGAGTCGAACTTTTCGTAATGCTCGAGAGCTCATTTCGAGTAACGAACCCCATTGAAGTCAATGGGCGACTTGAGCATTTTTGTATGGAACCGATGCTCCGCATAGGGAATGACTTGTGAAACACCAGAAAACATTAGAAAGTCATGGAAACACCACAGAAACGGATAGAGAAGGGCAAGGGCAGCATGCAGGGCTGCATCTGAGGCTCCTAGGTCCCACTATTAAAGGGGTTGTCCCGCGCCGAAACGGGTTTTTTATTTTTTTCAACCCCCCCCTGTTCGGCGCGAGACAACCCCGATGCAGGGGTTAAAAAAGAACACCGCACAGCGCTTACCTGAATCCCCGCGCTCCGGTGACTTCTTACTTACCTGCTGAAGATGGCCGCCGGGATCTTCTCCCTCGGTGGACCGCAGGGCTTCTGTGCGGTCCATTGCCGATTCCAGCCTCCTGATTGGCTGGAATCGGCACGTGACGGGGCGGAGCTACCAGGAGCCGGTCTCCGGCACGAGCGTCCCCATTCAGAAAACAAGAAGACCGGACTGCGCAAGCGCGTCTAATCGGGCGATTAGAGGCTGAAAATTAGACGGCTCCATAGAAACGAGGACGCTAGCAACGGAGCAGGTAAGTGAATAACTTCTGATAACTTCTGTATGGCTCATAATTAATGCACAATGTACATTACAAAGTGCATTAATATGGCCATACAGAAGTGTATAGACCCAATTGCTTTTGCGGGACAACCCCTTTAAGCCAAAATGGGGGTGAGAGCCTGTCGTTTACCTCCCTAACAATTTACTTGGGACAAACCCTCGTTAGCAAGGCACACGCGCTGGCACATCTTAGCTAAGCACCACACTACCTGCAACCAAGGACAATCACTGCCTGAGGGTGACACCGCTGCCTCTTCTCCTGGGTTACATGCTGGCATTGCTGTCTAACCCCCCACACGACCCTGCGTCCACAGCGCACCCAAAATTTTCCCTGTGCAGCGTTCAGCTGCCCTCATGCTTCACGCTCGCTTGATAGCCACACCACCCTCATGTCTATTTATAAGTGCGTACTGGATGAGGAGGAACCGGAGGCACACACTGCAGAGGGTTGGCAGGGCTAGGCAACAACCCTGTTTGAAAATGTGGGTGATAGCCCACAATACTGTGGAGAATTGATGATAAATTGATGTATGATCATCATTCCAATCCCGTGCCACCTCCGTCACAAAATTGTCAGGAGCCGCAAACGTGGGCATAAAGGGGACTCAGGTGCCAGCACTGCTACACATCTCCACAATGCAGCAATACTCTGTGTGGGAAGCACGTGAGCGGGCCCAGGGTCAGGCTCGGTCACAGCCTCCACCTTGTATGACCCAAGTTGCCACGAATTACATAGCAATGGGAAATCCATGTGTCCCCACACAATTCGTTCTGTGTAGGTGTCAGATAGCTCAACACTGCAATGGGAGGTCTTTGAGTCCCTTGGGCTCGCCTATGCTGTGGGTGCACAAAGATGGTATTACACAGGAAGAAATCAGAGTGCCCAAACATGGCAAAGTTTCACCCAGCCAAGGACCTTGGCCTCAGCCCACATTTCTGCCCTAGTCAGTCAGTGTATTTGTGCCAGACAGGTAAAACACTGCGATGGGAAGTCTTTGCACACCCACAGCATAGACGAGCCCAAGGAACTCAAGCATGGTATTACACATGAGGATATCAGAGTACCCAAACATGGCAGAGTTTCACCCCGCCAAGGGCCTCGGCCCACATTTCTGCCCTAGTCAGTCAGTGTATTTGTGCCAGACAAGTAAAACAACGCAATGGGAAGTCTTTATGAACCCACAGCATAGGCGAGCCCCTGGAACCCAAGGAAAGTATTACCCATAAAGAAATCAGAGTGCCCAAACAAGGCAGTTTCACCCCGCCAAGGACCTCGGCCTCAGCTCACACCCTCAGTAATCATGGGCATAAAGTGGACTCCGATGCTAGTGCAGCTGTGAACGTCTCATTAATGCAGTAAAACTCCTTTTGTTTCGCCCAAACCAGTGTCTCAGATAACTGTGGTAACATGGGAGAAAGTACATGTTGCCCACTGCTGATCCCCAGACCCCATGCAGGAGGAGTAGGTGGCATAATAAGGCCAAGAAACCATGACCGAGGTAGGACCCGCAATACTCTGTGTGGGAAGTACGTGAGCGGGTCCTGGGTCAGGCTCAGTCCCAGCCTCCACCTTGTGTGACCCAAGGTGCCGTGAGTTAAATAGCTATGGGAAATCCATGTGTCCCCACGCAATTCATTCTGTGTAGGTGTCAGATAGCTCAACACTGCAATGGGAAGTCTTTGCGTTCCTTGGGCTTGCCTATGCTGTGGGTGCACAAATATGGTATTACACAGGAAGAAATCAGAGTGCCAAAACATGGCAGAGTTCACCCTGCCAAGGGCCTCGGCCCACATTTCTATCCTAGTCAGTCATTGTATTTGTGCCAGACAGGTAAAACAACGCAATGGGAAGATTTTGTTCACCCACAGCATAGGAGAGCCCCTGGAACCCAAGGAAAGTATTACACATGAAGAAATCAGAGTGCCCAAACATGGCAGAGTTTCAGCCCGCCAAGGACCTTGGCCTCAGCCCACATTTCTGCCCAATTCATTCTTTGTATGTGTCAGATAGATAAACAATGCAATGGGGAAGCCTTTGTGCACCCACAGTAGAGGCGAGCCCCCGGAACCTAGGGACAGTATTAAACAGGAAGAAAAGAGAGTGCCCAAACATGGCAGAGTTTCAACCTGCCAAGGACCTCGTTATCGGCCCACATCTCTGCCCATTTCATTTTTTGTATATGTCAGATAGCTGAACAATGCAATGGGAAAGCCTTTGTGCACCCAAAATATAGGCGAGCCCATGAAACTCAAAGACAGTATTAAATATGAAGAAAAGAGAGTGCCCAAACATGGCAGAGTTTCACCCCGCCCAGGACCTCACACATCTGCCCTAGTCATTCAGTGTATTCGTGCCAGCTAGGTAAAACACCGCAATTGTAAAGCTGTCTGCACCCTAGCCAAGTCAGTCAGTGTATTTGTGCCAGACAGGTAAAACAACGCAATGGGAAGTCTTTGTGCACCCACAGCATAGGCAAGCCCCTGGAACCCAAGGAAAGTATTACACATAAAGAAATCAGAGTGCCCAAACAAGGCAGTTTCACCCCGCCAAGGACCTCGGCCTCAGCTCACACCCTCAGTAATCGTGGGCATAAAGCGGACTCGGATACTAGTGCAGCTGTGAACGTCTCATTAATGCAGTAATGCTCCTTTTGTTTGGCCCAAACCACTGTCTCAGTTAACTGTGGTAACACAAGAGAAAATACATGTTGCCCAGCGCTGATCCCTAGACCCTAAGCAGGAGGAGGAGGTGGCATAATAAGGCCAAGAAACCATTACCGAGGTAGGACCCGCAATACTCTGTGTGGGAAGTACATGAGCGGGTCCTGGGTCAGGCTCAGTCCCAGCCTCCACCTTGTGTGACCCAAGGTGCCGTAAGTTAAATAGCTATGGGAAATCCATGTGTCCCCACACAATTCATTCTATGTAGGTGTAAGATAGCTCAACACCACAATGGGAAACCTTTGTGCACCCACAGTATAGGCGCACCCCAGTAACATTTCTGTAGCAAGAGTATAGGCGGACCCCAGTGACATTTATGTAGCAAGAGTATAGGCAGACTCCAGTAACATGTCTGTAGCAAGAGTATAGGCAGATCCCAGTAACATTTATGTAGCAAGAGTATAGGCGGACCCCAGTAGCATTTCTGTAGCAAGAGTATAGGCGGACCCCTGTAACATTTTTTGTAGCAAGAGTATAGGCAGACCCCTGTAACATTTCTGTAGCAAGAGTATAGGCGGACCTCTGTAACATTTATGTAGCAAAAGTATAGGCGAACCCTTGTAACATTTCTGTAGCAAGAGTATAGGCGGACCCCAGTAACATTTATGTAGCAAGAGTATAGGCCAACTGCTGTAACATTTCTGTAGCAAGAGTATAGGCGGACCCCTGTAACATTTCTGTAGCAAGAGTATAGGTGAACCCCTCAAACCTTTCAGTACCAAGTGTATAGGCGAACCCCTGAAACATTGGTGAACCAAGAGTATAGGCGAACACCTGAAAAAAATTGGTTACCAAGAGTGTAGGCGAAGGCCGGAAAAATTAGTTAGATAACAGTATAGGCAAGGGCCTGAAAAATTGCTCAACCGCGAGGGCAGGTGAAACCCATAAACATTTTTTAAAGAAACAGCTCGCTGTTGCTTAATTTGTAACAGAGCCTGGAGGCAGCCCTGTGAAAAAAATTGGTTTCTGTTTAAGTATAAATACTTTTGAAACTTTGAAAAATTGTAAAAAACTTTTAAACAGAGCCTTTTGGGCCGCAGAAAAATTGGCAGTTCAGCGTGATGACATGATGTTTTAGGAGGAGGAGTAGTAGTAGTAGGAGTAATAATATCCGAGAGTGATTGACAAAGCTAATTCCCCCTTTTTTTGTGGTGATAGTCTAGAGGATGCATTTTTCTCCTGTTGCAGCGAAAGGAATCATTAGGTTCTGCTGCTTTCCTCCGGTGGAGAAGAGAAGTCTGGGGAAATCCAGGCTTTGTTCATCTTTATGAGTCTAAGCATGTCGGCACTGGCAGTTGACAGGCGGGTACGTTTATCCATGATGATTCCCCCAGCTGCACTAAACACCCTCTCTGACAAGACGCTAGCGGCAGGGCAGGCCAGCACCTCCAGGGAGTACAGCACAAGTTCGTGCCCCGTGTCCAGCTTTGACACCCAATAGTTGTATGGAGCAGAGGTATCACGGAGGACGGTGGTACGATCGGCTACATACTTCCTCACCATCTTTTTACAGTGCTCCCTCCGACTCAGCCTTGAGTGGGGAGTGGTGACACAGTCTTGCTCGGGAGCCATAAAGCTGGCAAAGGCCTTGAACAGTGTTTCCCTGCCTGCGCTGGACATGCTGAATGATCCCCGCGCCTCCCCTGCCACTAGCGCTATCAGATGGGAACTTTAGCATCACTTTTACCACCAGGGACCTGTGGTATTGCATCACTCTCGTACCCCTTTCCTCTTCGGGAATGAGAGTGGAAAGGTTCTTCTTATACCATGGGTCTAGAAGGGTGTACACTCAGTAATCCGTGTTAGCCAGAATGCGTCTAACGCGAGGGTCATGGGAAAGGCAGCCTAACATGAAGTCAGCCATGTGTGACAGGGTCCCAGTACGCAACACATTGCTGTCCTCACTAGGAGGATGACTTTCAGGATCCTCCTCCTCTTCAGCCAATACACGCTGAACAGATGAGAAGCAAGCAGCATGGGTACCCTCTGCAGTGTGGCCAGCTGTCTCTTCCCCCTCCTCCTCCTCCTCCTCCTCCCCCTCCCCCTCCTCCTCCTCCTCCAAAACACACTGAGATACAGACATGAGGGTGGTCTGCCTATCAAGCGACATACTGCTCATCCAGCCTTTCCAACTTGTACAGTGTAGAATTCCAGCGTGTGGGCACGTTGCACAGCAGTTGGTGGTCTGGCAGCTAAAACCGATGTTGCAGGGTCCTTAGGGTAGCAGCGTCCGTGGTGGACTTGCAGAAATGAGTGCAGATGCGGCGCACCTTGCAGGTCAGACAAGTGGGGGTAGTCTTTCAGAAACCGCTGAACCACCAGATTGAAGACGTGGGCCAGGCATAGCACATGTGTGAGGCTGCCGAGCTGCAGAGCCCCCACCAGGTTATGGCCATTGTCACACACGATCATGCCCGGTTGGAGGCTCAGCGGTGAAAGCCAGAGGTCAGTCTGCTCTGTCAGACACTGCAGCAGCTCGGGGGCCGTGTGCTTCTTGTCACCTAAGCTGATTAGTTTCAGCACGGCTTGCTGACGCTTGCCCACCGCTGTGCTGCCGCGCGCTACCGACTGCTGGCGACGTGCTCACACTTCTTAATTGAGAGGTAGACGTGGCGGAGGAGGAAGAGGGGGAGGGTTTGGAGGAGGTGGCATAAAACGCCGCAGATACCAGCACTGAGGTAGGACCCGCTATTTTGAGTGTGGGTAGGACGTGGGCGGTCCCAGGCTCTGACTCTGTCCCAGCCTCCACCAAGTTCACCCAATGTGCCGTCAGGGAGATATAGTGGCCCTGCCCGCCAGTACTTGTCCACGTACCCGTGGTTAAGTGGACCTTCCCAGTTACCACGTTGGTGAGGGCACAATTTATGTTGCGGGAGACATGCTGGTGTAGGGTGGGGATGGCACACCAGGAAAAATAGTGGTGACTGGGGACCGAGTAGCACGGGACCGCCACCGCCATCATGTTTTTGAAGTCCTCCATTTACAAAAGCCTATACGGCAGCATCTCCAGGCTGATTAATTTGGCAATGTGCACGTTTAAAGCTTGTGCATGCGGATCGGTGGCAGCATATTTCCGCTTTCGCTCCAACGCTTGTGTTAGTGACAGCTGAACGCTGCACTGAAAGACATTGCTGGATGAAGTGGAGGACCTTGGAAGTGAGGGTGTGGGTGCAGGCCGGGAGGCGCTGTTCGTCGGTCGTCCGCGCTCTCACTAAAAAACATCCACACCTTTAAACACCTGTTGCAGTTCCTAGACCGGGAGTAGTGGACTGCGTAGAAGACTGGGTGGCCGATACACTGCTGGATGCATTTTCTGCCATCCACGACAGGACCTGCTCGCACTGCTCTGTTTGTAATAAAGGTCTACCACGCGGACCCATAAATTGTGATATGAAGCTGGGGAGTCCAGAAACTTGCCTCTCTCCTAATCCCTCAGCAGCCGGCTGTGATTCACCACGCCCAGGAACTCGGCCTGTGCCCACACCCTCACTTGGACGACCGTGTCCACGTCCACGTCCTCGACCCTTACCCCTACTCCTCATCATGGCAGATTAAGGATAGAGCAGGGCCCAAATAAATTACCCCACTGTACAGCACTGACAACTGTGGCTAATTCACCGCACACAGAGACTTGTAGATAGCGGAGGCTCCATGCTGCGACTTGAAAAAATTAGCCCGCTGTCTTGCACTGATACCTAGGGGTAATTTACTGCTCACAGAGACTTGCAGATAAGAGAGGCTGTATGGAGTGGGAGAAGACTCTAAAGCCAGTGGATAGTGCTGGTAATTGCGGCTATCTCAACCCCACCAAGAAAAGGGTATTGTGAGACGTTCTGCACAGCGGCAGAGCTGAAATAGTTTGGTGTTAAATTACCTTGGTGTAATGCACTGCAGGTGGAGAACGCTAAAACTGAAATGCTGGGAACAGGCCTAGATGCGTAATACAAAGGTTGGTGCACTACTGCTCCCAGCCAGCCACAAAAATAATGCACACGGTGAGATGTAGCCCTAAGAAGGACCGTTGGCGTTCTTGTACGGAGGATCAGGACTGTAAAACCTTCCCTATCTCAACAGCTCTGTCCCTACACTCTACGTTATGCACTGCACACACAGAACGCTATAGCTGAAATGATCTGCAAAGCCCTAGATGCTAAAAAAAAATTGGTGCACTACTGCTCCCAGGCAGCTAAAACAGTGATAGACACTATGAGGAGTAGCCCTAAGAAGGTCCGTTGGGGTTCTTGACGACAGGATCCTGCGCTAACACTTTTCCTATATCAGCAGCAACACTATCCCTAACCTCTGCCGGCATGTGTCTGAGCCGCGGGCGGGACCAGTTTAAGTACTCGGCGGTCACCTGATCGGCCCAGCCACTCACTGCAGGGGGTGGGATAGGGCTGGCACGTCACAGCAGGAAGTGCTAATGCCTTCCCTGCATGTTTATTGGCTAGAAAATGGCGCTAAACATGCAGGGAAGGAAATGGAATTGACTCGAGTACCACGTGGTGCTTGCCTGTAGTAACGAGCATCTCGAACACCCTAATGCTCGAACGAGTATCAAGCTCGGACGAGTGTGCTCGCTCATCTCTAGTCTTAACCCTTTAACGCTCCATGATGTACAATTACATCACGGAGGTTTGGGGTTTATATTGACTGGGATCGGGAGCTGATCCTACGACATACAATGCGGGTGTCGGCTGATTGCGGCTGTTAACCCTTTCGGCCCGTTGTATTTAAATGCACCGTTCAGAGTTTGGAGGTCCCGAATGCCCCCCTCCACCGCGGTGAGGTCCGTGCCGCCGAGTGTAATTACGCCTACAGCAATGTGTTTAAACCCTTAAGGACTTAAAGAGTTTAATCCTTAATCCCTCTGCATGCGGGGACCCCTACAGGTCACACAAAGTAAGTCTCCATTAAAGAAAAATTCTCATGTAAAAATTTCCTTCCGGCAACTAATTCTTTCCAAGTGATTACATTGTTTCTTACAATTTACAATGTTTCCTTCGCCGCAGATACGTTATTACAGTTTTTAATTATTTTCATGCCGCATTATAACACTCATTTATTCTTTGTATCGTTGATTAATTGATTGCATGAAGGAATTTTCCGGTAAGAGTGATGTTGTATCTTCCCAGACTCCGTTTTCACGCTCTGTAACACTTATAATTGTATTTGCTTGATTATTAAGACATTTATTATTTGACTGTGTTGTGAATCATTTCATTGTCTCTACGGTAAAAGATGACTTCCCACCCGTGAGTCGTTCGTCTTTGTGTTATTCATTATTCTTCAGATGATTGCAGGTTTTGATATTCAGACCCACAGCGGTGGTATAATACAGATATGTGTATACATGGATACCAGTCACTCTTGCCACTGAATTCTGGTGATAGGATGCATGCTGTGCAGATCTCTGTCTGTCTGTATCTAGTTCTGTCTGTCTGGTTCATGGTCTTCATGCATGGGGTTCTGTCCTGTTTGGTTTATGTCTGCCACATGTCTGTATGGTTTGGAAGCCTGAGTTCTGTTTGTATCCACTTGTCCGTTGGTGGACGGCCACCCAAGTCTGGTTTCGTCTGTGTCCTCCGTCTGGTGGTGGCTGGATTGTGAAGGTTTCTGTCTTGTTCATTGGTGAGGTATTAGTCCTGTCTGAATTTAGTCCTATCTGCAGAGGATTCAGTCCAATCTGTATCTGAGGTATCTGTCTTGTCTCAACTATGTCCCCTCTCATCTCTTCCATGGTCTTGGTGGTTTGTCTGTGTTTCCGGTTCAAGTTGTACTATTAGGGCTTTGTCAGGCAAGAGTATAATGGAATATCACCCCACCCTGATTTAAAGGACTACTTTGCCTGACGAGGTGCCGGTGATCACGGGTATGCGCTGCGTTTAGCATATACCCATGGGGGCAGATGTGCGTGTTTGCACACCTCCCATAGACCTCTATGGGGCTCTGTGGTGCCCAAACATGCACAAGATAGAGCTAGTCCTATTTTTTTTTTGCACCCGCAAGACAGGTGCAAAAAAAAAATGTTAGAATGAACCCATTGAAATCAATGGTTTCTATTCTCTGTGTTATGTGCATTGGAATTTCGGTATATCATACTCACCTGTTTAGGCCCTTAGCTAGAGTTTATATTCTGTGACATCTTTGCCATCACTTCCTGCTGTCTTTTATGGAGAGTCAGTTAGGCCTTAGGTTCCTGATGTGGGGCCGTACTTGTCAGGACGATTACTCTGCTTATAAGGCAAGTATCCCTTCCTTGGTTAGACCAGGGTCAGAGACGATATACTTGTATATTTCATTCTTGTCTTATCTAAGTTTCGTATATTGTAGTCTTGTTTTATCCGAGTTTAGTCTGTTTGTGTCCAGATACTTACCGTTCTGTTTGAACATTATGGGTTCCTTCCATGTAGACTGAGGGCAGTTGTTCTGAGAGGTCGTAATATATGGTCGATTTTTGGCCAGCTTATGCACGTTCATGCAGAGATGCTTATATAAGTCCTGCAGTGTACGTGACACCTTTGATGATCAGCCATCACCGCTCTTCTCTTTACCTCTTGCTGCTCTCTCTCTGTACATAGCCAATTATTTCCTGAACTAGGACTGTAAGCCTCTCTGGGGCAGACAGATGTATATACTAAATGCCGGTTCTCCCTCGAGTATCACCACTAGATAGAAAAGATAACCCGTAATCTCAAGCTGAGAAGAAGGACATGTGCATTAATATAAATTGCTGTTTGTGTTCTTTTTCATGGCCATTATAAACCACCTTAATCTTGAATTAGAGTCCCCGGCTGCAGCAAATCACATCTCCCAGAATAACAGGTAGGTCAAAAGAAAGAAACTGTAGATGTGTTTTCCCAGTGGAGGATGTATTGTAACACAATTTCCACCGAAGCTTTTAGCTGAAGTACCATTTGGAAACAATCTCTGAAGTTATGGACAAACTTCAGAAAACACCATTGACTTTGGTCTACAAAAATATTAAGGTGCCAGCAAGTCCTATCCCGTTTCGTCATATTTCCATACAATACCAAAACGTTAGCGCCGTACAGTATTGGTTACGCTTCTCCCCAGAGAACTGGAGCCGAGACCAACAATGGATTTGGCACTCACGTTCATCAACATAAACCCCTGCAAGGAGGTACGGATCTTTCCAGTCAGCTGCCTAGGGGCAGACCCCAGAGTAGTCACTTATTGGCAGAAGCAAAGTTGACAACAAAGCCAGTGATCTGTTACTGTTCATGGCCGTACCACCAGCTTACCTCTCCTGGCATTTGCTTTCTCTTCTTCCTGCAGACACCCAGCCCTGGCATTTGTCCGGGCTTTCTTGGTGGCCCAGAGGGCGCATTCGCATATGCCTGCACTTTTAAAGAGCCATGGAAAATTGTCTACTGCCAATCATGAGGTATTCTTGCTATATTAGGCACCTTCCCCCAATGCAAGTTGCGTGGGTTTGTGCTCTTTTAGTCCAGCTCAAGGTACTATCTAGTATGTTCTAATTCTCCAGTTCTTGACTGCAGCTATTCCTGACCCCAGCTTATTATATTGACCACACATCACCCTGCACCCTTCTGTTTTGTTGTACCGTCCTAACCCTGCAGCAAAGACCAGATCCTGACTGGTGGGGTTAAAGGGTGAAGACCAGGGTTCTTCATTGCTTTCTATGGATGTGGCCAGTGTGTGGTGTACTGATCTTGAAATCAATGGGAGAAGATCAGTATCAGCCCTGCAGAAGATTCCTTCAGCCCTGTGGGGATAAGGTGCTGTTTCTCTGTGGAAATGCATCGCATCCAGGGCTTCAAGAAGGATTGCAAGAGTGATATTGGGGCATCAATCACATCCCGATATCGCTCTCGCCAGAGTGCAGGAGCCCTAAGACTCGGGTCCTGGTGCTTGTAATATGTCAAGCGGGCAGTCCCCACCGCTCACTGACAGCAGATAATGCCAGCCTTGATTAACATTGACTGGCAGGAACCGCCTACTTGACAGATTTACAGATCTAAGAACAGCCTGAACAGGGGAACAGAAAGGAGTAGAAACAAAAGAAAAGAATCGCCGAGGCGGTAAAGTTATGCACCTGACCTCGCTGTCATGAGGACGTGGTAGTTCTTCTTTAAGAATATGGTCTTGATAAGGAAGTATTTGCTTTTACAGTGGTAGAGATATAAAGCTGATGTGCCCCCTATAGTAATATACTGCACAGATTGAAATGTTATTGAAGCTGATGATACTTTTTGAACATCCCACCTGGGTGCTCGGTGGCACATAAGTATTGCGTGTAACCTTCCCTCCTACTTGCCTCCTGTCGTGTTCCACACTAAAGAAAAAGTTTCCAGCAAAGCCTGCTGTTGCTAAAATCACTTCCCTCCTATCACTCCTCCTGCCCAGCAATCTGCACTTATTATAAGGGCTGTGTGTGATGCCAGGCACCCACAAGATTTCCTGGTAAGGAATCCAAAAATCTACATAAAAAAACATACTGTACTCCGTGTACACAGGAGACGCCTTCTCCATCTTAATTAGTTTTCGTTGTCTTTTTAATGGAGAAGTGCACATTTCATTAGTACTTCTAGAACTGTAGCATTGGCAGGCTGGCATCACAGTCATTGCCTGAACTGTATGCCACTTAAAGGAAGTCTGTCACCAGAAAACAATCAATAAACCACTGCCAACAGTGCATTGGCGCTATTGTCACATGCAGGATCGCACTTTCTGAAGTGCAGCAATCCAGGAGATATTGGCTTTTACAGGTTCCTGGCGCTGTACGTAAATCAGCTGCAATTTATTTGGGTTGCCACCTTTGTCGCAAAAAAGTATCGCCAAGGTAAAAGGGTGTGTGGTTTAGGGAGTGGCCATGGACATGGCTTATCACAGCTTATGTTTTTACCTCTGTTATTTTAATGGCTGCAACTAGTAATTGTGCGCCCTTCAGTGGCCCCAATAGTAATACCCTGTTTCCCTGAAAATAAGACATACCCTGAAAATAAGACATAGCATGATTTTCTAGAATTTTTGAGGATGCAAAATGATTTTTCAGGCTTTTTGAGGATGCTTGAAATATAAGCCCTAGTCCAAAATTAAGCCGTGCTAACAGTTAATTAAAAAAGTCAATTTAAATAGTGTCCAGGCAGCTATACATGTAAAAAAGTTAAACCTTTTTGAACAAAAATTAATATAAGACACTGTCTTATTTTTGGGGAAACATGGTTGTACCCCAAGTAGAGGCCCCAATAGTAATAGTGCGCCCAGTTGTGGCTTCAATAGTAATTGTGCACTCAGTTGTGGCCCCAATAGTAACAGTGCCCTAAAGAGTGGCCCCAATAGTAAAAGTGCACCCAGTTGTGGCCTCAATAGTAATAATGTCCCTAATAGTGGCCCCAATAGTAATAATTCTCCCAGTAGTGGCCCCAATAGTAATAATGTTCCCAATAATGGCCCCAATTGTAATAGTACCCCCAGTAGTGGCCTCAATAGTAATAATGTCCCCAGTAGTTGCCTCATTAGCAATAGTACAACCAGTAGTGCCCTAATAGTAATAGTAACCTTAGTAGTGGCCCCAATAGTAATAGTACACCCCGCTAGTGGCCCCAATAGTAATAGTGCACCCAGTTGTGGCCCCAATAGTAATAGCGCCCCCATTATTGGTCTCAATAGTAATTGTACACCCAGTTGTGGCCTCAATAGTTATAATGCCCCCAATAGTGGCCTCAATTGTAATTTTGCACCCAGTTGTGGCCCCCATAGTAATGGTGCCCCCCCCCATAGTTACTCCAATAGCAAAAGTGCCCCCAGTAGTAATAATACCCCAACAGTAGTAGGGCCCTCTCTGTGCTCTCACCACGCCCTGAACCTGTGGCCAACACCGCAGCATTTAGTATGTCACTCACTCTGTCTCTTTAGCTCCTTTCCAGCCACTGTAATCAGTGTAATGACCACTGACCTCTCCTCCCGGGGTCTGCGATGCGTACAGGTTGTGCAGGAACACAGACATCAGAAGGAGATGTTAAGGATCACCATTCTGATTACGGTGGCTGGACAGGAGCTAAAGGGACAGAGAGAGTGAGTGACATACCAGATGCTGTGGGGTTGCTGCCCGGTTCTGCTCCGAGCTGACAATTATTTTTACCGGCCATTAAAGGGGTTGTCCCGCGGCAGCAAGTGGGGTCATACACTTCTGTATGGCCATATTAATGCACTTTGTAATGTACATTGTGCATTAATTATGAGCCATACAGAAGTTATAAAAAGTTTTATACTTACCTGCTCCGTTGCTGGCGTCCTCGTTCCCATGGAGCCGACTAATTTTCGCCCTCCGATGGCCAAATTAGCCGCGCTTGCGCAGTCCGGGTCTTCTGCTCTCTTCAATGGAGCCGCTCGTGCAGAATGCCGGCTCCGTGTAGCTCCGCCCCGTCACGTGCCGATTCCAGCCAATCAGGAGGCTGGAATCGGCAATGGACCGCACAGAAGAGCTGCGGTCCACGGAGGAAGAGGATCCCGGCGGCCATCTTCACCGGTAAGTATAGAAGTCACCGGAGCGCGGGGATTAAGGTAAGCGCTCCGGTAAGCTTTCTTTAGGTCCCTGCATCGGGGTTGTCTCGCGCCGAACGGGGGGGGGGGCTGGGGGGGTTGAAAAAAAAAAAACCCGTTTCGGCGCGGGACAACCCCTTTAATATAGTCAGAAAAAATAAATACCAGCACTGGCATCTGGACTTTATTACTGGCCGGGCCAGTGAGTAACCGACTGGATGGCGACTCTAAATCCATCCAATGGACAGTCTCACAGTACGGGCTATCTGCCGCTGAGTTCACTATAACACCTCTCCTTACCTAATGATTGGTACTGTAGATGTCAATCATTGGTAAGGGGAGGAGTTATGGAGGACGGAGCATTACATAGCCTGGCCCAAGCTGCAAGGCTGCCCATTGGATGGATTGCCGCTGATTTACATAGAGTGCGGGGAACATGTAAAAACTTGTATCTCCTGGATTACCATACTTCCAGAAAAAGAGGAGGTGCGAGCATTCATATGTCCATAGCGCCAATCTAATGTTGGCAGTTCTTTATTGTCTCTTTTCTGATTGCACACTTCCTTTAAGGGGCTTACCTTCTTAAAGAGGTGTTCCCATTTAAATTTTTTTGGCATATCCACAGAATACACCATAGAAATCTGATCAGTGCAGGTCCTACCTCTGGAACCTGCACCTATCTTAAATTGTGGCTGCCCACGCTTTAATCCCAGCTTATCGTGTTGCACTGTTTCCATAACTAGAGGTGAGTGGGAGTCAAGCTGCATTCACATGGATGGGCGCAATTTTGGTTAGTTTTACATATTATTTTCATACATTTTTCATGCGTTTTTAGTGTTCGTTTTTCTCTGCTCTACACTTCCTGGTTCTTTTTTTCAATTGGCTCCCATAGTAACCTGCATTAAAAAAAAATCTCATTTGTATGCAAATTGCGATACGTTTTTTTTACTGCTCCCATAGAAAATAATGTGTAGCTTTTGAAAAAGAATCGCACAAAAATAGGACATGCAGTGATTTTTCTAAGGTCCCATTTACATGGGTGTATTTTCTGCCTGTAATCAGTGGGTATTTTTTTAGGGACCCATTGAATTAAAGCGCTGTATTGCGATGTGCCTTCTTTACATGCGTAAAAAATATCCCACCATGTCCTATTGTGGTTTGTACCATGCACCAAATTGCCAAGGGATTTTGATGAGAATTGCCAGGAGACAGAGGCAAAAAAGTGACATTATTGGGACTTGCATTTCTTCCTAAGGCCAGCTTCACACGGCCGTGACGGGCTCTGCCACGCGGAATTCCGCGGCGGATCCCGTCACAGCGCCCCCCCCCAGAAACCCCAATACTTACCTCCGGATCTGGGGTCCTACGTCCCGCAAGATGCTTTGGCGCGCATGCGCAATAGAGCGCGTGACGTGCCAGCCGCGTCATATGACACGCCCACAGCGTCACATGATGCGCCGGCCGCGTCATATGACACGGCTGGCGGTAGGCGGGGTAGCGGTTTCACTCTATCTTCCGCTGTGCTACAGCGGAAGATAGCGCGATGGACGGCTTCCATTGACTGCAATGGAAGCCGTCTGCACGTACACCCGCGGCAAAAAGAGCATGCCGCGGGTGAGGACGGGTGATTTTATGGTGCGGAATTCCGCGGTAAGCATTGTGCTATTAGGTTCAATAGAACCTAATAGCTGCGGGCAACGCCGTGGATTTACACAGTGGAAATCCGTCCGTGGGAAGGAGCCCTAAAGGTGTAAAAAAACACAATGAATATGTAAAAAGCGCACATGCCAAAAATGCACCTAAAATGCACATACAAACGCAGTGAAAATAGACCTTCATTCATTAGCCAGAGTGACTGCAAAACGTGTCCCTTGCTCTGGAGGACCCAAACCATCTGTGCATTACAAAGATTGCTCATTGACTTCAGTCAAAACCATGTAATTCTTCTTTTATCCTGTAGAGGTGCTGCAAGCAAACATGGCTTGATAGACTTCCTGTCAAGAATGTGGTATAATGCAATACTATAGTATGAGCGATCAAACGATCGTTAAGTTCAAGTCCTCTATGGGGACTAAAACAGAAATGTAAGATTGAGTATTTGATATCGCTGCATCCGTAAAAGTCAGCTCTATCAAAGTAACGCATTATTTGTCCCATATGGTGAACATTGTCAGAAAAAAAAAAACGCAGCGCCAGAATTTCTCTTGTTTGGTGCCGCCGTCTCCAAGAAAAGTGTAATAAAAAGCAACCAAAAACTTCGTACTTTCAAATGTTAGCAAGAAACTAGAAAGCATCCCACAAAAAAATGAGTCCTCACACAACTGCGTTATGTAAATGAGTTATGACAGCCAGAAAATGGCGGCAGAAAATAATTTTACGTTTCTCCAAAGATATTTTTTTTTTTAAAACTAATACAGCAAAGAAAACAACTTTCACAGACGGGTTAACAGCGGGAGGGGGGGGGGGGGGTGGCGCATCTCCGATGCCCCCCCTGCTGTCGCAGCAGGACGCCTGCTACTAGTGACAGCCGGCTCCCGGCGCGGGATAGCGCGAGATCTGCTATGATCTCACGCTATCCCTATGACATAAGGGCACGTCATTTTGTGGGAAGTACCCCGCTCCCATGATGTACCCTTACGTCATGGGGCGGGAAGGGGTTAAAGTTTTTCTGTACATTATATGGTAAATTAAAACTGAATTTTCACTGAAAAATACAATGTGTTGCGCAAAAAAGTCTTCAGACTAGAGATGAGCGAACGTACTCGTCCGAGCTTGATGCTCGGGCGAATATTAGGGTGTTCGGGATGTTCGTTATTCGTAACGAACACCACACGATGTTCGGATGTTCGGGTTACTTTAACTTTCTTCCCTGAGAAATCATTTCTATATGCGCTCAATGGGGCCGGCGGCAGCAGCGCCAACCCCATTGAGAACATATAGAAGACAAATCCTTCTTCTCTGCCACAGCTGTAACAGCTGTGACAGAGAAGAACGATGTTTGCCCATTGAATTCAATGGAACCGGCAATACAGCAGGTTCCACTGAATGCAATGGGCTGCCGGCGAGTGCGGGATGAATTGTCGGAAAGGGGTTAAATATATAAGCCCTTTCCTGCAATTCATCCAGAAATGTGTAAAAATAAAAAATATATATATACTCACCTGGTGCCGACAGACGGAGTTCAGCGCGGCAGGCTGCAGTTCTCCTGAACTGCTCTGAACAGCTGTTAGTAGTATTCAGCAGCCGGGGATTTAAAATCCCCGCCTGCTGAATAAGATGCCTCTGAATGGTCACAGCCTGACCAATCAGAGGCCAGCCCTCACTCACACCCATTCATGAATTCATGAATGGGTGAGTGAGGGCTGCCTCTGATTGGCTCAGGGGCAGCTCTCCTGCCCCTGAGCCAATCAGAGGCAGCCCTCACTCACCCATTCATGAATTCATGAATGGGTGTGAGTGAGGGCTGGCCTCTGATTGGTCAGGCTGTGACCATTCAGAGGCATCTTATTCAGCAGGCGGGGATTTTAAATCCCCGGCTGCTGAATACTACTAACAGCTGTTCAGAGCAGTTCAGGAGAACTGCAGCCTGCCTCGCTGAACTCCGTCTGTCGGCACCAGGTGAGTATATATATATTTTTTATTTTTACACATTTCTGGATGAATTGCAGGAAAGGGCTTATATATTTAACCCCTTTCCGACAATTCATCCCGCGATCGCCGGCAGCCCATTGCATTCAGTGGAGTCGGCTGTATTGACGGCTCCATTGAATTCAATGGGCTAACATCGTTCTTCTCTGCCACAGCTGTTACAGCTGTGGCAGAGGAGAACTTGCTGTGTCGTTCCCATCATTTTCTTGAATTGCCAAGATTTTCACACATGAAAACCTTAGCGAGCATCGGCGAAATACAAAAATGTTCCGGTCGCCCATTGACTTCAATGGGGTTCGTTATTCGAAACGAACACCCGAACATCGCGGGAAGTTCGTTTCGAATAACTCGAACCCGAACATTTTGGTGTTCGCTCATCTTTACTTCAGACGCCATGTTGATGGACAAACAAAAGAGCTATGAGTTTTTGAAAGTAGGAAGGAAATGTCAAAAATGGGGAAAAAAAGGGCTGCGTCCTTAAGGAGTTAATCTGTATGGATTATGCAACAGCTGGGGATCTTGAGGTTGGGGAGCGCTGATCTACAACTACAACTCCCATTATGCCCCGACAGATGGAGGCTGCAGTATTCAGATATTCCTATATACACAGGCTGCGGAATAATATATAGCAGCTCCAGGCAGGGAGGCTTCAGAAGCTGTAATGTGCGTCCTCAGAGTGTATAAACAAGGGCTGGAGGCTTATGTAGGCAAAGATCACGGCCCGGAGGGGTACATCGTCATGAGACTTGTGTATCGTACAGGCTGGCATACATTGTGCTTGCAGTGCCAGTCTGGGACCAATCGCCTGCTTGCCCCGAGGTTCCTCTTCCTTGCCGCAGGCATCAGCTCTCAGGAGGAGGCCATATGAGGCTATACTTACACAATGTGGATCCCTGACTGGAGGAACTGCTGTTTTCTGTATTTTTTACAATATCTATATTTAGTATATCGTGCGGTTGACGCTGGCTGCGTTAGTCACTTATTTTAAAGGGTCTTCTTATACTTGACTTGAACCCCTTGGGGAACCGGCCGATTGTGTCTTCGGGGACCACAGCTGGTGCCAAGCTTACATGGGCTCTTGGGTGAGTCACAGTCTGCCCCCTTAGTAATTTATAGGCCTGAGGGGAAAGACACATGGGCGTATGTGCAACTACGCTCGCCACTAGTTGTACATGAACCAGTTTTTTAGGGGGGGGGGAAGGTAGCATGCAAACTCTGTGCCATGGCATGTGAGTTTGAAAAAACAGCAGGATGATCGGTCCTGCCATATGTTTCCTGCGTGTAGTATTAATTATGTGTGAGAAAGGTAGGGCAAGTCCTATCTTTTCTCACCCGCACGATTAATGGGCAAGCATGACGCTAGTGAAAACGAAACTATTGTTCTACCGCCTCTAGCTTGGATACAAGATGTGATACGGGCAAGCATGGAGGCTCTAGTACCCTGTTGTACCACCTCTTGCATGGATACAAGATGTGATACGGGGGGCATGGAGGCTCTAGTACTCTGCTGTACCACCTCTAGCTTGGATACAAGATGTGATACCAGTGGGCATGGAGGCTCTAGTACCTTGTTGTACCACCTGTAGCGTGGACACAAGATGTGATGCAGGTAGCCATGAAGGCTCTAGTACCCTGTTGTACCACCTCTAGCTTGGATACAAGATGTGGTACGGGCAGGCATGGACGCTCTAGTACCCTGTTGTACCACCTCTAGCTTGGATACTAGATGTGATACAGGGGGCATGGAGGCTCTAGTACTCTGTTGTACCACCTCTAGCTTGGATACAAGATGTGATACCAGCGGGCATGGAGGTTCTAGTACCCTGTTGTACACCTCTAGCTTGGATACTAGATGTGATACGGGGGGCATGGAGGCTCTAGTGCTCTGTTGTACCACCTCTAGCTTGGATACAAGATGTGATACCAGCGGGCATGGAGGCTCTAGTACCCTGTTGTACCACTTCTAGCGTGGATACAAGATATAATACGGGCGGCATGGAGGCATACAGGTTCTGTTTAGTATCCTGCAGCTTATCAGTCCACATTGCTTGTAACTGAGCCTCTAGATCATGCAAACTCATAAGCTATCAAAGTTGACATCTTATATGGTCCCATACATGTTCTATTGGTGATAAATCTGGTAACCGGGCAGCCATGGAAGTGTGACAATGTTGTGGGGGCTCCTGTGAGCCCCTTGTGTGTGCGGCCGAGCATTATCCTGCTGGAAGCTTCTTGGAAGAGGAACACATGTGGCTGCAGGATGTCCTGAACATATCGCTGAGCTGTCATTGTGCCTTGTACCACTACTAGGGGGGACCGACTGTCATATTTGATGGCCGCCCAGACCATCACACCAGCAGGGGGCAGTGTGCCGCTCCACAGCAAAGACAGAATTGCCTCCAGACGCAGAAATGGCCATCATCAATACCCAAACTAAAGCTGGATTCATGACTTCAGACAACTTGGTTCCATTCTGTAGCAGTCCATTGCAGACAATGAAACAGTTGGAGCTGCTTGTGCATGTCGGATGATCATACGCTCCTCTCTACTGGTGGTCTGTAGGGGGTCCTGAGCCTGGTCACCTTGTGTGCCCTCACACATCCACTGGTCCCAACACCTCCTAACAGTCTGGTCAGAAGGCCCGGTGGTGGACAATTTGTCAATACGACCATCCAGCTTCTCACACCCCAATAATGCGCCCCTCTCAGACTGTGGTAACGGGGTGAAATCTCTTCTCTGCGTCGTAGAGGCGTCTAGTGGTCAACAAGCTCTACAAGCGGAAGAAGAGGTCATTACACACAAGGAGCCTCCAAGAGTCTTTTATAGGCCAAGGGGGGAACCATTTTTAGAACCTCCTGTGACAAGACCGTTCATCTAATCACCACAACTATCATCATTGGTATATCTGTCTGAGACTTAACTGCATGCCGAGTTTTGCAGCAAAACAACTTCTTCTAGGCAATGGAGTTTTATTTTACAAAGAGTGTACTACTGGACTAAGGAAGCACTAGGTGGAAGATGTTATGGCCATATTTGGTTGATGCCACCATTGTCGTGTTGTTGCTGTCTTTACTTTGTAGGCTGCGAGCTCTTGTCTTAATGTGGGATGTTATGCCCTGAGTACCCCCAGAAAGCTTACCTGAATTCCGCCTATTATAGTGTTACTTTTTTGTAATGACTATATAGTGGGGAGTAACCAGGGAGGTAAGTTGCTGTGGTCTTCTAAAACCATGCAATTTTAAGTGAATTGTTTAGTTTAGTCCACAAACAGCACAGTGAGGTAACCATCCTGTGTGAGGTAGACGTGAAACCCTATAGAGGGGAACTTTTAAACAGGCCAAGAGTCACCCGAGTAATTACTGATTATAGACAACTGTTGACCCTTGTAAAAACCAAGCGGCTTTTGCCCTTTGTAAACAGTCGAATATCTATGAATGACTGTTTACTCTGACTGGAGGTGGGAAGAGATCTCCGATACATTTCACCTTCGTTTACGTAGCGATTAGAGATGAGCGAGCACCAAAATGCTCGGGTGCTCGTTACTCGGGACGAAATTATCGCGATGCTCGAGGGTTCGTTTCGAATAACGAACCCCATTGAAGTCAATGGGCGACCCGAGCATTTTTGTATATCGCCGATGCTCGCTAAGGTTTCCATTTGTGAAAATCTGGGCAATTCAAGAAAGTGATAGGAACGACACAGCAACGGATAGGGCAGGCGAGGGGCTACATGTTGGGCTGCATCTCAAGTTCCCAGGTCCCACTATTAAGCCACAATAGCGGCAAGAGTGGGCCCCCCCCTCCCAACAACTTTTACTTCTGAAAAGCCCTCATTAGCAATGCATACCTTAGCTAAGCACCACACTACCTCCAACAAAGCACAATCACTGCCTGCATGACACTCCGCTGCCAACCCCCCCCCCCGCATGACCCAGTGTCCACAGCGCACACCAAAGTGTCCCTGCGCAGCCTTCAGCTGCCCTTATGCCACACCACCCTCATGTCTATTTATAAGTGCGTCTGCCATGAGGAGAAACCGCAGGCACACACTGCAGAGGGTTGGCACGGCTAGGCAGCGACCCTCTTTAAAAGGGGCGCGGCGATAGCCCACAATGCTGTACAGAAGCAATGAGAAATATAATCCTGTGCCACCGCCATCAGGAGCTGCACACGTAGGTATAGCAATGGGGAACCTATGTGCCACACACTATTCATTCTGTCAAGGTGTCTGCATGCCCCAGTCAGAACGCGTTTTTTTATAAATAGTCACAGGCGGGTACAACTCCGCAATGGGAATTCCGTGTGCACCCACAGCATGGGTGGCTCCCTGGAACCCACCGGCGGTACATAAATATATCCCATTGCATTGCCCATCACAGCTGAGGTAATGTCATGTTAAATGCAGGTGGGCTTCGGCCCACACTGCATGCCCCAGTCAGACTGGGGTTCTTTAGAAGTGGACACATGCAGTTACAACTCCGTGTGGACCGACAGCATGGGTGGGTGCCAGGAAGCCACCGGCGGTACATAAATATATCCCATTGCAGTGCCCATCACAGCTGAGGTAACGTCCGATTAAATGCAGGTGGGCTTCGGCCCACACTGCATGCCCAGTCAGACTGGGGTTCTTTAGAAGTAGACAGATGCAGTTACAACTCCCTGTGGACCCACAGCATGGGTGGCTCCCTGGAACCCACCGGCGGTACATAAATATATCCCATTGCAGTGCCCAGCACAGCTGATGTAACGTCAGCTTTAATGCAGGTGGGCAAAAAATTAATTGGATTACACTGTAGGCGAGGGCCCCAAAAAATTGGTGTACCAACAGTACTATTGTACCTCAGAAAAATTGCCCATGCCCAACCAAGAAGGCAGGTGAAACCCATTAATCGCTTTGGTTAATGTGGCTTAATTTGTAACTAGGCCTGGAGGCAGCCCAGTTAAAATAAAAATTGGTTCAGGTGAAAGTTTCAACGCTTTAATGAGCATTGAAACGTATAAAAATTGTTTATAAAAATTATATGACTGAGCCTTGTGGGCCTAAGAAAAACTGCCCGTTTGGCGTGATTACGTGAGGTTTCAGGAGGAGGAGCAGGAGGAGGAGGATGAATATTATACACAGATTGATGAAGCTAAAAGGTCCACGTTTTTGATGGTCGTGCGATCGGCTACGTACTCCCTCACCATCCTTTTACAGTGCTCCCGCCGACTCAGCCTTGACTGGGGAGCGGTGACACAGTCTTGCTGGGGAGCCAGAAAGCTGTCAAAGGCCTTAGAGAGTGTTCCCCTGCCTGTACTGTACATGCTGCCTGATCTCTGCGCCTCCCCTGCTACCTGGCCCTCGGAACTGCGCCTTTGGCCACTAGCGCTGTCGGATGGGAATTTTACCATCAGTTTGTCCGCCAGGGTCCTGTGGTATAGCATCACTCTCGAACCCCTTTCCTCTTTGGGTATGAGAGTGGAAAGGTTCTCCTTATACCGTGGGTCGAGCAGTGTGTACACCCAGTAATCCGTAGTGGCCAGAATGCGTGTAACGCGAGGGTCACGAGAAAGGCATCCTAACATGAAGTCAGCCATGTGTGCCAGGGTACCTGTACGCAACACATGGCTGTCCGCACTAGGAAGATCACTTTCAGGATCCTCCTCTTCCTCCTCCTCCTCAGGCCATACACGCTGAAAGGATGACAGGCAAGCAGCATGGGTACCCTCAGCATTGGGCCAAGCTGTCTCTTCCCCCTCCTCCTCATCCTCGTCATGCTCCTCCTCCTCAACGCACTGAGATATAGACAGGAGGGTGCTCTGACTATCCAGCGACATACTGTCTTCCCCTGCCTCTGTTTCCGAGCGCAAAGCGTCTGCCTTTATGCTTTGCAGGGAACTTCTCAAGAGGCATAGCAGAGGAATGGTGACACTAATGATTGCAGCATCGCCGCTCACCATCTGGGTAGACTCCTCAAAGTTTCGAAGGACCTGGCAGATGTCTGCCAACCAGGCCCACTCTTCTGTACAGAATTGAGGAGGCTGACTCCCACTGTGCCGCCCATGTTGGAGTTGGTATTCCACTATAGCACTACGCTGCTCATAGAGCCTGGCCAACATGTGGAGCGTAGAGTTCCACCGTGTGGGCACGTCGCACAGCAGTCGGTGCACTGGCAGATGAAACCGATGTTGCAGGGTGCGCAGGGTGGCAGCGTCCGTGTGGGACTTGCGGAAATGTGCGCAGAGACGGCGCACCTTTCCGAGCAGGTCTGACAAGCGTGGGTAGCTTTTCAGAAAGCACTGAACCACCAAATTAAAGACGTGGGCCAGGCATGGCACGTGCGTGAGGCTGCCGAGCTGCAGAGCCGCCACCAGGTTACGGCCGTTGTCACACACGACCATGCCCGGTTGGAGGCTCAGCGGCGCAAGCCAGCGCTCGGTCTGCTCTGTCAGACCCTGCAGCAGTTCGTGGGCCGTGTGCCTCTTCTCTCCTAAGCTGAGTAGTTTCAGCACGGCCTGCTGACGCTTGCCCACCGCTGTGCTGCCACGCCACGCGACACCGACTGCTGGCGACGTGGTGCTGTTGACACATCTTGATTGCGAGACAGAGGTTGCGTAGGAGGAGGAGGGTGGTTTAGTGGAGGAAGCATACACCGCCGCAGATACCACCACCGAGCTGGGGCCCGCAATTCTGGGGGTGGGTAGGACGTGAGCGGTCCCAGGCTCTGACTCTGTCTCAGCCTCCACTAAATTCACCCAATGTGCCGTCAGGGAGATATAGTGGCCCTGCCCGCCTGTGCTTGTCCACGTGTCCGTTGTTAAGTGGACCTTGCCAGTAACCGTGTTGGTGAGGGCGCGTACAATGTTGCGAGAGACGTGGTCGTGCAGGGCTGGGACGGCACATCGGGAAAAGTAGTGGCGACTGGGAACTGAGTAGCGCGGGGCCGCCGCCGCCATCATACCTTTGAAAGCCTCCGTTTCCACAACCCTATACGGCAGCATCTCCAGGCTGATAAATTTGGCTATGTGCACATTTAACGCTTGAGCGTGCGGGTGCGTGGTGGCGTACTTGCGCTTGCGCTCCAACACTTGCGCTAGCGACGGCTGGACGGTGCGCTGCGAGACATTAATGGATGGGGCCGAGCACAGCGGAGGTGAGGGTGTGGGTGCAGGCCAGGAGACGGTAGTGCCTGTGTGCTGAGAGGGGGGTTGCATCTCAGTGGCAGGTTGGGGCACAGGGGGAGAGGCAGCGGTGCAAACCGGAGGCGGTGAACGGCCTTCGTCCCACCTTGTGGGGTGCTTGGCCATCATATGTCTGCGCATGCTGGTGGTGGTGAGGCTGGTGGTAGTGGCTCCCCGGCTGATCTTGGCGCGACAAAGGTTGCACACCACTGTTCGTTGGTCGTCTGCACTCTCAGTGAAAAACTGCCATTCCTTTGAGCACCTCGGCGTCTGCAGGGTGGCATGGCACGAGGGGGCGCTTTGGGAAACAGTTGGTGGATTATTCGGTCTGGCCCTGCCTCTACCCCTGGCCACCGCACTGCCTCTTCCAACCTGCCCTGCTGCTGCACTTGCCTCCCCCTCTGAAGACCTGTCCTCAGTAGGCGTAGCAAACCAGGTGGGGTCAGTCACCTCATTGTCCTGCTGCTCTTCCTCCGAATCCTCTGTGCGCTCCTCCCTCGGACTTACTCCAATTACTACTACCTGAGTGATAGACAACTGTGTCTCATCGTCATCATCCTCCTCACCCACTGAAAGCTCTTGAGACAGTTGCCGGAAGTCCCCAGCCTCATCCCCCGGACCCCGGGAACTTTCCAAAGGTTGGGCATCGGTCACGACAAACTCCTCCGGTGGGAGAGGAACCATTGCTGGCCATTCTGGGGAGGGGCCCGGGAACAGTTCCTGGGAGTCTGCCTGCTCCTCAGAATGTGTCATTGTAATGGAGTGAGGAGGCTGGGAGGAAGGAGGAGCAGCAGCCAGAGGATTCAGAGTTGCAGCAGTGGACGGCGCAGAACTCTGGGTGGTCGATAGATTGCTGGATGCACTTTCTGCCATCCACGACAGGACCTGCTCACACTGCTCATTTTCTAATAAAGGTCTACCGCGTGGACCCATTAATTGTGAGATGAATGTGGGGACGCAAGAAACTTGCCTCTCTCCTAATCCCGCAGCAGTCGGCTGCGATACACCTGGATCAGGAGCTCGGCCTGTGCCCACACCCTGACTTGGGCCTCCGCGTCCTCGCCCGCGTCCACGTCCTCTAGGCCTACCCCTACCCCTCAGCATGCTGTATTACCAGTAGTGCAGAAACAGAATGCTGTAATTAAATGTGCCGCTTATTGGCCTGTGGTTGGAGGCTGACTTCCCTTACGGAACGCACAGCAGAGCCAGGAAACAATTTTGCGCACGCCTGTAGTGAGACGTAGGTACGTATGACTGAGCTAGTGGAATTCACAGCGCAGAAGCAGTCAAGTGGCCAAAGGCCAGTAGTAGGCCTTAACTATTTTGCTTCTATTTTTTTTTTAAATGCTGAGCTGATACAGCAGACAGATACTCTAGGCAGCGTATAATATTATGTATACTGTTTCCCTCTGGCGGGATGACGGCGATCATGTAACAGAGACAGCAGATCCAGGAAACAATTTTGCGCAAGCCTGCTGTAACGCTTAGCTGCGTATTAATTAGGACTACTACCCCCAGCAGATAGATACTGTAGGCAGCGTATAATATTATGTATACTGTTTCCCTCTGGCGGGATGACGGCGATCATGTAACAGAGACAGCAGATCCAGGAAACAATTTTGCGCAAGCCTGCTGTAACGCTTAGCTGCGTATTAATTAGGACTACTACCCCCAGCAGATAGATACTGTAGGCAGCGTATAATATTATGTATACTGTTTCCCTCTGGCGGGATGACGGCGATCAATTCTTTGGAAAAAGCCCACTGCCTATATAGCCTGAATATCTCTTTCCCTGCCTCACCAGTACTGGTCCTATACTCTGTACAATGACTGCAGACTGCGGACGCAATGCTCTGCACGGCCGATATACAAAAAAAAATAATTGTGCAACACTGCTAAAAGCAGCCTCAACAGTACTGCACACGGTTAGATGTGGCCCTAAGAAGGACCGTTGGGGTTCTTGAAGCCTAAAATAACTCCTAACACTCTCCCTATAGCAGCTCCGGCATCAGCAGCACTTTCCCTGATCTCTGTCAGAATGCATCTGTGGCGAGCCGCGGGAGGGGCCGATTTATATACTCGGGTGACACCTAATCTCGCCAGCCACTCACTGCAGGGGGGTGGTATAGGGCTTGAACGTCGCAGGGGGAAGTTGTAATGCCTTCCCTGTCTTTCTATTGGCCAGAAAAGCGCGCTAACGTCTCAGAGAGGAAACTGAAAGTAACTCGAACATCGCGTGGTGCTCGCCTCTAGTAACGAGCATCTCGAACACGCTAATACTCGAACGAGTATCAAGCTCGGACGAGTACGTTCGCTCATCTCTAGTAGCGATCATCGCTACTTCTTAAGCGCCGGGATGATTATCATCCAAATAAGCGCTACAAACAGTGAATTCGGACAAGAGTTGTCCCTTGTACACGTGGCCGCCGACAGGGCGCTGAGCGATAATTCACTAAGTGGTCGCTAGTCTTCATTTTTAGCTCACCTAAAAAATTGTCGTTGGTTGATGACTTCTCACTTCATGTAAGTAGAATTGAGCTGAAAGCGAACAATAGAGCATCATTTGCTTGGCATGCGCCTCCCAAAAAACACTGATTGGCTTCTGATGTTTCTCTCAATCCACTGAATCTTCCCGTCACTCATAATGGTGATCCCAATGTTCAAGTCAATGAACTATAGTGAACCAACCGCTCAGATGAATCCGTCAAAGACACCGCGACAGTGGACATGGCCAAGAACGTAGCCTCATGTGTTCTGTCGGGGATCCTCGGATGTATTTATATGTTTTCATCATACAAAGTGGGTGGGCAGTAAACAGATGAACCAATGACCATGCATGGGAGGAGAGTAGAGTTAGCTAATATATGCCCGCCAAAGAAGATAAAACGCCCGTACCATGTGGGTGAACGATAATTTGGCCTGTGTAAATGTTCCCAACAATTTGTTTGACTGTGAAACTGAACAACGACTGAGCAACAAATGCGTAGGACCCTTTTACACGGAATGACCTGTCAGGCGCAGATGTCCAACAGGTCGTCCCAGCGCTAAATGTTCCTGTGCTTTTACGTAGTGAATGGCAACGGAGCAGGCCGGGCATCGTTCCGGCCACCTGCCCCCATTCACTACAAACGGGCCGATTCATCGTTCAGTTTTTAGGCATGCAGAAACTCAACGAAGAACGAGAAGTGAAGAACTCATTCAGTGGGAGAATGTATTCATATTGAACAATAATCGCTCAGATTCCCGGAGTCTGAATGATTTATTGGCCCCTGTAAAAGGGCCCTTAGTGTAGAACCTTTCAAACAACAGTCATTCGGTTGGTACAGTGACTGTTTCCTAGTGATTATTCAGATGGGAATTGCTCCATGTTAAGGTACCTTCAGCAACCAAGTGATCACGGAAACTTGGCAGTATGTATTCAATCTTCCTGCAGCACTCCCACAGGGGAAATTAAGTATTACACAATGTTCATTCATATCAATGAGATGTCTGTGTAATGTAGGAAAGGACAGGTCATCCAGAGCAAGATATGCTCTTTATAACCGCACTGTACTCTGGACAGCAGATGAGGATCCTGAACTGATGACCCCAGCTATTAACTCCAAATTCCCTAATAGGGTTACTGAAATGGGTTTTCTAAATAAGTTAGACAAGCCCTTTAATTCGGGCATTAATGTCGCCTTGTCAAGCTGATTTTCCTCTTAGATTATGCAGAGTGTTCAGAGACTTCTGCCCACATTCATCTTTGCCTAATTTGTGAAAACTCATTTTTCTCGTGACGGCAGTGAGGCTTTCGCAGTTTTTCCAGGCGCATGATTAATAGGTTATTCTTTTGAAGCAGCGGGGTCTGTTCTGCATAGCCCACAGCGCTGTGCTTTATTCCTTCGTATGAATAGCGGTAACATTATTATATGCTTGATGCCTTTCTCTTTGATGGGATTATGTTGTTGGGGTTGTGTTCTGGAACTCCACCTATCAGCACAATAGTCCTGCATTTTTGTCCCTCCACTTTAGTTATAATTGTGGTTTATTGTGCCTTTAAGAGGATTTGGGCGGCCATGATTATAACATTGGCTGCTATTCACTTTGGCATTTTTGGAGTGTCAACTTTAATAGTGGTGGTCATTGTTTGATTGAGTTCCCTCCCTTTGACAGTCCTGCCATGGATACTAATTGCGGTGCTGAAGAGGTTAATTTGTCAATGACAGCCACTCTTTTGGAACTGCGCTTGCAGGCTTTGCTGCTTTGCCCTTGAGCCCACTATCACTTACCTGTATGTGGGTGATATTGCACAAGGGGTTAAAGCAGATGTCACGGACCGTGTGCCATTACAGGCTATGGACAGTCATGTAAAGGGCCGTCCTGTAGTAATGCAGTTGAACCGCGCAATATCACTTTTATACGGCACGCAAACTGATTTAGCAAAAAAAAAAAAAACTGAAAATGAGCGACATTTAAAAAATTCCATTAGCATTTCAATAAAAATAGAAATATTGTAAAAGGATGCCTGAAATTGGGAATAACTGAGAAAATGCTTTAAGATTTTGTGGTTTATCTATGTAAAACCACAGATCAGATATTGTGATCTCATAATTAATCACAATAAATTATCGGCACACAGTAATAATGCCCTCATACCATATAATGCCCCATTGTGTCTCTATACAGTAACAGTGCTCCTGTTGTGCCCCTAAGCAATAATAGGGAGTCACAATCTGTCCCCATTGTGTTCCCATTCAGTAACACAATCCCAATACAGTAACAGTGCCCCCTGTACCTCCTTACAGTAAAAGTAGTCCCCATTGTGCCCCATACAATAACAGTGCCCTCATACAGTAACAGTAGCCCTAAAATAGCAAAATACAGTTATAGTGCGCCCATTGTTCCCCCATACAGTAATAGTGTCTCCCATTGTGCCCCTTCACGGTAATAATGCCCTCATATCATTTAATGCCCCATTGTGTCTCTATACAGTAACAGTGCTCCTATTGTGCCCCTAAACAATAATAGTGCCTCACAATCTGCCCCAAATAGTAATAGTGGCCCCCATTGTGTTCCCATTCAGTAACAAAATCCCAATACAGTAACAGTGCCTTCCCTGTACCCCCTTACAGTAATAGTAGTCCCCATTGTGCCCCATACAATAACAGTGCCCCTGATTAACGAAAATACAGTTATAGTGCTCCCATTGTGCCCCTTACAGTAATAGTGTCCTCATTGTACCAACACACAGAAATAGTGCTCCCATTGTACCTCCGTACACTAATAGTGGCTCTCATCATGTCTCTATACACTAATAGTGCCCCCAAATACTAACAGAGTAACAGTAACCCCATTGTACTGACATAGAGTAATAGTGCTCTCATTGTGCCCCCATACAGTAATAGTGACATGCATGGTGTCCTGATACAGTAACAGTGACCCCATTGTGCCCCAATATCGTAATAGTGAAGACCATAGTGCTCTCATGCAGCAATAGTACCCATATTGTTATCGTGTTCCCATAATGCCACATATGCTAATAGTGGTCCCAACAAAGTGCCCCTTATATAGTAGTAGTGGCTCTGGCAGTTTCCCCATATAGCTATACTAGACATCAAAGTACCCTCATACAATAATATTGTACCTCCATACAGCTATAGTGACCCCCCCATAGAGCTCCCATGCATCATTAGTGCTCTATATAGTAATAGTGCCCCCATAATGCCTCCATATAGTAATAGTGGCCTCTACTATACCTCAATACAGTAATAGTGGCCGCGATTGTTCAGCATATAGTAAGAGTTCTCCCATAGTACCCCCATTATAGTCCCAAGCAGCAACAGTGCTCCATATAGCAATAGTGCCCCCATATAGCAGTAGTGCCTTCATAGTACCCACATATAGTAATAGTGGCCATCATAGGTGCCAATACTGTAATAGGTGCATCACCTGACTTGGAGTGCGACAATCCCTAGCGGCTGCCTAGTCATGGGAGTATTCCGAGATGAGGGGTACATTGTGGGTGCTGAAAGTCCAAGTCAAAATCCGCACCAATCCACAACAAAATCTAAATGATTTGGTAGAGAATTTTGAACATATTTTGGTCCAGATCTGCAGCAGATCCCACCCCTCTGATTCAATTCATTTGAAGGGGTGACATTTTCTTTGGATCCGCTCAAATAGAATTTGATGTGGATTTTGGTGCGGATTAGCTGTGAATTTGTGCACTGCAGAAAATCCGCAGCAAATCTGCCACTTGTGTACCGCCACAGGGAATGTTCACATGGAACGGATTGGCTGCAGATTTTGGTACAGATCTGCGGCAGATTTCACCCCAATTTAAATTCAATTTAACCCTTTCCAATGCAATTTTGTATTCAGGGTTTCCTAAAAGGCTTTCTCTTTTTGCTGTTATACAATGGTGCCACCTGCTGGCTAAAGCCAGTGTGTGCATGCCAGGGAGGCTCTGATAGCGTAGTGGCTGACAATAGACGGTAAGAATACCCTGTCGGACATCTTCTGACTTTGGAGCTGTACAAGCTTCAATCAGAATGTAGGAAGCCGTCAGACAGTGGATTGGAAAGGGTTAGAAGGTCAAATCTGTTGCAGACCCGCAACAAAATATGTGGCGAATCAGCTACATGGGAAAATTCCCTTAGGATACGAGAATGTGAAGGGGAACTTTTCTGCTGTGGATTTTGCCGCAAATCTCCACTGAATCCGTGCATTTTGCCTCAAATTTCAACCTTTGCGTTGGAGTTTTATTTTGACTTCCGGTGTGCTATTTGTAGGTCCCATTTTAGTGATGTCCCATTTATTATGCTAGGGAATGTCACATTGTTTTCCTAGTTGTCAGCTACTTAGATTCTTCGATGCTCACCTTGCAAAATCTTCCCTGCCTCTTGTTCTCAGAGCGATGTGTCAGCGAGATGCTGTCCTGTCACACCTTAGAATCCCGAGCTGTGCCAATGTAATTGACACCACTGTCTGGAGCGAGTCATGCTCTGTCCTGTCAAAGTGACACTGCGGATAATAAAGTGCCAGAACACTTGCCGGCTGTCTCCTCTACAACTCCAGAAATTGCCATAGAATATGCCATAGAGATGTCCCTAAGGAGAGCAAATAAATAACCTTGTGTCAAAAATCAGACCTGTGCAGGAGCAGCCACAGATACAGAGATACATGGTGGGAAGGGGAGGGTCTATGTGCATCTATGAAGCTTGGGTGGCTAAATGTACATAAGGGGCAGTAGTATAATGGTTATATTCTTGTACATAGGAGCAGTATTATATTAGTTATATTCTTGTACATAGGAAGCAGTATTATGGTAGTTATATTCTTGTACATAGGAGGATTGTATTATAGTAGTTATATTCTTGTACATAGGAGGCAGTATTATAGTAGTTATATTCTTGGACATAGAGGGCAGTATTATAGTAGTTATATTATTGTACATAGAAGGCAGTATTATAGTAGCTATATTCTTGTACATAGCAACAGTATTATAGTAGTTATATTCTTGTATATAGGGGCAGTATTATAGTAGTTATATTCTTGTACATAGAGGGCAGTATTATAGTAATATTCTTGTACATAGGAGGCAGTATTATAGTAGTTATATTCTTGGACATAGAGGGCAGTATTATAGTAATATTCTTGTACATAGGAGGCAGTATTATAGTAGTTATATTCTTGGACATAGAGGGCAGTATTATAGTAGTTATATTATTGTACATAGAAGGCAGTATTATAGTAGCTATATTCTTGTACATAGCAACAGTATTATAGTAGTTATATTCTTGTATATAGGGGCAGTATTATAGTAGTTATACTCTTGTACATAGAGGGCAGTATTATAGTAATATTCTTGTACATAGGAGGCAGTATTATAGTAGTTATATTCTTGCACATAGGGGCAGTATTATAGTAGTTATATTCTTGTACATAGGAGGTAGTATTATAGTAGTTATATTCTTGTACATAGGGGGCAGTATTATAGTAGTTATATTCTTGTACATAGGGAGCAGTATTATAGTAGTAGTATTCTTGTACATAGGAGGCAGTATTATAGTAGTTATATTCTTGTAGTTAGGAGGCAGTATTATAGTAATTATATTCTTGTACATAGGGGGCAGTATTATAGTAGTTATATTCTTGTACATAGGGAGCAGTTTTATAGTAGTTATATTCTTGTACATAGGGGGCAGTATTATAGTAGTTATATTCTTGTGCAGAGGGGGCAGTATTATAGTAGATATATTCTTGTACATAGGGGGCAGTATTATAGTAGTTATATTCTTGTACATAGGAGGCAGTATTATAGTAGTTATATTCTTGTACATAGGAGGCAGTATTATAGTAGTTATATTCTTGTACATAGGAGGCAGTATTATAGTAGTTATATTCTTGTACATAGAGGGCAGTATTATAGTAATATTCTTGTACATAGGAGGCAGTATTATAGTAGTTATATTCTTGGACATAGAGGGCAGTATTATAGTAGTTATATTATTGTACATAGAAGGCAGTATTATAGTAGCTATATTCTTGTACATAGCAACAGTATTATAGTAGTTATATTCTTGTATATAGGGGCAGTATTATAGTAGTTATATTCTTGTACATAGAGGGCAGTATTATAGTAATATTCTTGTACATAGGAGGCAGTATTATAGTAGTTATATTCTTGCACATAGGGGCAGTATTATAGTAGTTATATTCTTGTACATAGGAGGTAGTATTATAGTAGTTATATTCTTGTACATAGGGGGCAGTATTATAGTAGTTATATTCTTGTACATAGGGGGCAGTATTATAGTAGTTATATTCTTGTACATAGGGAGCAGTATTATAGTAGTAGTATTCTTGTACATAGGAGGCAGTATTATAGTAGTTATATTCTTGTAGTTAGGAGGCAGTATTATAGTAATTATGTTCTTGTACATAGGGGGCAGTATTATAGTAGTTATATTCTTGTACATAGGGAGCAGTTTTATAGTAGTTATATTCTTGTACATAGGGGGCAGTATTAGAGTAGTTATATTCTTGTGCAGAGGGGGCAGTATTATAGTAGATATATTCTTGTACATAGGGGGCAGTATTATAGTAGTTATATTCTTGTACATAGGAGGCAGTATTGTAGTAGTTATATTCTTGTACATAGGAGGCAGTATTATAGTAGTTATATTCTTGTACATAGGAGGTAGTAGTATAGTAGTTATATTCTTGTACATAGAGGGCTGTATTATAGTAGTTATATTCTTGTACATAGGGGCAGTATTATAGTAGTTATATCCTTGTACATAGGGGGCAGTATTATAGTAATTATATTCTTGAACATAGGGGGCAGTATTATAGTAGTTATATTCTTGCACATAGGGGGCAGTGTTATAGTAGTTATATTCTTGTACATAGGGAGAAGTATTATAGTAGTTATATTCTTGTACATAGGGAGCAGTTTTATAGTAGTTATATTCTTGTACAGAGGGGGCAGTATTATAGTAGTTATATTCTTGTACATAGGGAGCAGTATTCTAGTAGTTATATTCTTGTACATAGGGGGCAGTATTATAGTAGTTATTATCTTGTACATAGGAGGCAGTATTATAGTAGTTATATTCTTGTACATAGGAGGCAGTATTATAGTAGTTATATTCTTGTACATAGGGGGCAGTATTATAGTAGTTATATTCTTGTACATAGGAGGCAGTATTATAGTAGTTATATTCTTGTACATAGGGGGCAGTATTATAGTAGTTATATTCTTGTAAATAGGGGACAGTATTATAATAGTTATATTCTTGTACATAGGAGGCAGTATTATAGTAGTTATATTCTTGTACATAGGGGGCAGTAGTATAGTAGTTATATTCTTGTGCATAGAGGACAGTATTATAGTAGTTATATTCTTGTACATAGGAGCAGTTTTATAGAAGTTATATTCTTGTACATGGGAGCAGAATTATAGTAGTTATATTCTTGTACATAGGGGACAATATTATAGCAGTTATAATGTTGTACATAGGGGGCAGATTTATAGTAGTTATATTCTTGTTCATAGAGGGTAGTATCATAGTAGTTATATTATTGTACATAGGGGCAGTATTATAGTAGTTATAGTTTTGTACATAGGGGGCAGTATTATAGTAGTTATATTCTTGCTCATAGGAGCAGTATTATAGTAGTTATATTATTGTACATAGGGGGCAGTATTATAGTAGTTATATTCTTGTATATAGGGGCAGTATTACAGTCGTTACATTCTTGTATATAGGGGGCAGTATTATAGTATTTATATTCTTGTACATAGGAGGCAGCATTATAGTAGTTATATTCTTATACATAGGGGGCAGTAATATAGTAGTTATATTCTTGTGCATAGGAGCACTATTATAGTAGTTATATTCTTGTACATAGCAGGCAGTAATATAGTAGTTATATTCTTGCACATAGGAGCAGTATTATAGTATTTATATTCTTGTACATAGGGGACAGTATTATAGTAGTTTTATTCCTCTACATAGGAGCAGTATTATAGTAGTTATATTCTTGTACACAGGGGGCAGTATTATAGTAGTTATAGTCTTGTACACAGGGGGCAGTATTATAGTAGTTATATTGTTGTACATAGAGGGCCGTATTATAGTAGTTATATTCTTGCACATAGGAGCAGTATTATAGTATTTATATTCTTGTACATAGGAGGAGTATTATAGTAGTTATATTCTTGTACACAGGGGGCAGTATTATAGTAGTTATATTCTTTTACATAGAGGGCAGTATTATAGTAGTTATATTCTTGCACATAGGAGCAGTATTATAGTATTTATATTCTTGTACATAGGAGCAGTATTATAGTAGTTATATTCTTGTACATAGACTGCAGTATTATAGTAGTTATATTCTTGTACACAAGGGGCAGTATTATAGTACTTACATTCTTATACATAGGAACAGTATAATAGTAGTTATATTCTTGTACATAGGGGGCAGTATTATAATAGAATATTCTTGTATGTAGGACCAGTATTATAGTAGTTATATTCTTGTATATAGGGGGCAGTATTATAGTAGTTATATTCTTGTATATAGGGGCAGTATTATAGTAGTTATATTCTTGTATATAGGGGGCAGTATTATAGTAGTTATATTCTTGTATATAGGGGCAGTATTATAGTAGATATATTCTTGTACATAGGGGGCAGTATTATAGTAGTTATATTCTTGTACATAGGAGGCAGTATTATAGTAGTTATATTCTTGTATATAGGGGCAGTATTATAGTAGATATATTCTTGTACATAGGAGGCAGTATTATAGTAGTTATATTCTTGTATATAGGGGGCAGTATTATAGTAGTTATACTTTTGCACTTCGGGGGCGGCATTATAATTAGAAAAATAAAGCATTTTTAAATTTTCTCGCCAGCACCAGTGAAGTCCATTACTCAGTAGAGGGCGACATTGAGTACGATAGAAAATTACTTCTTAATATCAAATCTTCCCCTTTTCCTATAGCCTGATGGGAATGACTTTCAGAATAAAAGATGTTATTAACTAAAACTTCACCATTGTGTTAGAAATGGTTTCTGCACCATTGATGTTAATATCCATTGTGGCTGGAATTGCTCTGTAATCTCCTTTTGACTAATGAGTAGGGGGGCTGATTATTTTCTGTGAGTTACCACAGGCTGTGCTAGTTGCACTCTGCTCTTAAGATAAGCTTCGGTATCTTTTGTGTACTACCTGTAACTGAGGATTTGCTATTGAAAATCTCTCCTGGCAAATCCTTGGGCAAAAAGAAAAAAAGAAAATTGCAGAATGTTGCAAATTTAAATCCTTTGTGCAAAGCAGAATAAATTGTGTGCAAGTCTTTGTGCGAGTAAATAGCACAATATGTGACTTCTCCTCATCCATCTACTTAAAACCTTGGATCTGGGATGCAGGTCTCTAAATATTTAGTCCCGGTTGCTATGGATTATTCATTCATTTCCAAAAAGTTCTCGTTGCTTTGTTGATAGTTAGACAGTATTTATATTTTTCGCTTGGATGAAGGTATTAAGGTAAAAACCTGATTAAGAGGTGCTGTACAAAGCGAAAGACTGCACACAATGGGTATAAGCCTCTTTTCTGATGAGGACAGCATAAGGAGCTGTAATATGCTAGTTTGTAGTGTTTTTGGATAATTTCTGCTATAGCTGATTGTTGCCTTGTGTTCTAGTTTGGAACAATTGTGTAAGCACAAAAGAGGTGCTTATAGCAAAGTTCAAACTGGGCCCCTTGGAAGATGGGAGAGCGCTATCTCGCCCTGCCTTACCAACACTAACGCTCCCGCCTGGTTCATGCTAAGCTTCGCCCCCAGTCAGGTAAAGCAGGAGAACCGAGACAGAGCGGTTCACCACATTCAGGCATATGGCAGCGCTGAAGACTTAAGTCTCCACCTTAAGAATGGGCCCAAATGTTCCTGACACCCTGCAGTCATCCTATAAAATTAATGTCTTGATTGCAAGGACTGTTATAGTGAGCAGAGATGCTGCTCAGAGTGCTACCAAGAAAGGTGTTAAATAGCTGCATAGAAGGTAGTGGGGGCACTGCACAGAGGGTCCTGGTGTGCCTGCAAGGAAAAAGTAGCTGTGCTGCCACCTCAACCCAGTGGGATATCTAAATTGTGATCAGAAGCAAAATGAATGATGTGGTGGAGTCGCACTCCTGACCTAAGGCAGCCTGAGTCAGTGGAGATGGAGATTCCAAAGCAACACATTGTAAGTGAGGCTGGTCTCAGTATAACTGTGCAAACCATTAGGAAATGGCAGCCAACAGGACTTTTTCATAGGAGGGCTCTATGCCTCAAAGCACTTGGACTGTTAGCAAACTTCCAATGCTTGCTGAAATGGACTTTGATAGTGATACAGGAGTGTGAGCCTACTTAACAACCTGGAGTTCGAACATCATTTTTCAGGAGACTGTGTCCATAGAAGTTTTAAACCCTTTTAAAGTTGAACTGTGTTAAGATATGTGGTTTATATTTCTATAAAACGGGAGTGATTTGGTTACAGCAATATTGATAGCGTTGATTTTTACTTCATACTGACTACAAAGTTTTGTAGTTTCTTATTGTGTATAAAGAATCTATTATTATTTAGTAGATCTATGGTAAAAGTTAAATTACTTACTTATTATTATGCCAATATTCATTTGTATTGCTCTGTCCTTAAATTAACATTGCCTATTTTTGGTAACTCCTTCTGCTGCATCAGAGTAACATAATGTGTAAGGCAGGACTCACATAGGTGGACTGGATTCCGCGTGCGGGAGCCCCCCAGCGAATCCTGGCTGTAAGCCCAGACGGCGATCCTGTGTACTTGATGCAGGGAGCTCCATAGTCTCACTGCTCTTACAGTAAAGAACCTCCTTCTATGTCGGTGTAGAAACCTTCTTTCCCCTAGATGTAGAGAGCGCCTCCTTGTTACAGTCACAGTTCTGGGTATGAACAGATCATGGGAGAGATCTCTGTACTGACCCCTGATATATTTATACATAGTTATTAGTCTGTTTTTCTAAACTAAATAACCCCAATTCTGATGATCTCTCTGGGTATTGTAGTCCGCCTATTCCGTTTATTACTTTTGCTGCCGCCTTTGTACCCACTCAAGCTCTTATATGTTCTTTTTACGTATCGGTGCCCACAGCTGTCCACAATATTCCATGTGTGGTCTGACTTGTAAAGAGGAAAAACAGTATTCTTGTCATTCGGCCTTAGACCTCTTTTGATGCAGCCCATGATCCTATTTGCCTTGGCAGCAGCTGCCTGACACTGGTTGCTCCAGTTAAGTCCTTTTTCATGTCAGTTTTACCCAGTGGTCTCCCCCTTTTTTAGTGTGTAATGGTCACATGTATTTCTCCTATTCATGTGCAGAACCTTACATTTATCAGTGTTAAACCTCATTTCCCACTTTTTCTGCCCCCAATTTATCTAGATCTATTTGCAACTGTATATTTTCCTCTTTTGTGTTAATTACTTTACATAGTTTTGTGTCATCGGGAAATATTGATCCTTCTACCAGGTCATTAATAATGATATTAACAAGAATATGACCCCAAACCGACCCCTGTGGTACCCCACTAGTAATGGTGACCCAATCAGAGTATGTACCATTTATAATAATCCTCTGCTTTCTGTCACTGACCAGTTACTTACCCACTTACACACATTCTCACCCAGACCAAGCATTCTCATTTTATATACCAATCTTTTATATGGCACAGTATATAATGCTTTGGAAAAGTCCAGATACACAAGATCCAGTGACTCTCCCCGGTCCAGTCTAGAACTTACCGCCTTGTAAAGGCTGATCAGGTTGGTGGGACAGGAGTGATCTCTCATAAACCCGTGCTGATATGGAGTTATACAGCTATTTTCCTTGAGGTACTCCAGGATAGCGTCTCTTAGAAACCCTTTAAACATTTTGTAGTTTCCAGGTTCACTTTTTGACCCCCTTTTGAATATTGGCAGCACATTGGTGATGCGCCAATCCAGTGGAAGAGACCCCGTCACAATAGAGTCTTTAAAAATAAGAAGAAAGGGTCTGTTTATCACAATACTTAATTCTATTAGAACCCAGGGGCGTAAGCCATCTGGACCCGGTGATTTGTCTATTTAAATCTTTTTAAGGCGGTTCTGCACTCCTTCCTGGTGTATTGGTGACATTTAGTAGAGAGTTTACTTTATCACTCTGCATCTCATCTGACATTTTATTTTCCTTATTAAAGGGTCAACACTTTCCGCTTTAAACTTTTTACTAATTATATAGTTGAAGAACAGTTTAGGGTTAGTTTTACTCTCCTTGGCAATTAGCCTCTCTGTCTCCATCTTTGCTGCTGATTTTTATCTGATTTTTACATTATTTTTTTTTCCTATAGGTTTTTAGTGCTTCTTCGCTGCCTTTTTGTTTCAGTAGTTTAAACGCTTTATTTTTACTGTTTGTTGCCCCTTTTACATTTTTATTGAGCCACCTTGGTTTTTTCCTATGCCTAATTCCTTTATTCCTGTAAGATATGAACTGCTTACAGTAAGAATTTAAGATGGTTTTAAACATTTCCCATTTAATGTTTGTACTCTAATTCCTGAGGACATTGTCCCAGTCAGCAAGGCCAAGGACATTTCTGAGCTGATCAAACTTTGCCTTCCTAAAGCTTAGTATTTTCATAGCACCCCCATAAACTCTCTCTTGAAGAACAAGTTGAAATGTTTTATATTATGGTCACTATTTCCCAGGTGCCCCCAACCTGCACCCCTGTTATTCTGTCAGGTCTGTTGGTTAATATTAAGTCCAAAATGAGCGTCCCTCTACTTGGGTCCTGTACCAGTTGGGAAAGGTACCGTGTATACATGAGTATTAGCCGACCCGAGTATATGCCGAGTCAATAAGTGTTTACCACAAAAAACTGGTGAAACTTATTGACTCGAGTATAAGCCTAGCTATACTCGAAGATATACTAGATAAAAAAAACACAATACTCACCTCCCAGTCGGCGTCTGTGTCCCTGATGCGATGATCTCCCCGACAGTGCGGCAAGCTGCTTGAGAATTCTCCCTGCTGTCGATAAACCAATCACAGCCATTCAGTGATGTCATTCACTGAATGGCTGTAAATGATCGAGCGCCGGCTGTGATTGGCTGGTGCTCGATCCAATCACAGCGCTTACTTACACAGTGATGACGGCTGGGGAATTCAATGCCGAGCAGGGAGATGACAGTGGGGAGAATTCTCAAGCAGCTTGCTGCATTGCTGGGGAGACCATCATGCCGAGGATATGAATGCCGGCTGGGAGGTGAGCATTGTTGTTTTCATTTTTTGCTTTTTTTTACCTTACTCGAGTATAAGCCGAGGGCGGCTTTTAAAGCATAAAAAAATGTGCTGATAACTTGGCTTATACTCGAGTATATATGGTAATTATCTTTAGTTATTGACAAAAACTCATTTCTGTATCGTATCCTGAATCTGCATCATGAAACAACCACCCGCCGTACACCTCAAATTTTGCCACTAGGACATTAGGGCTTGATATTTTTCCCCTTCCTAGACCTTTGGGTCGTTTTCTAACCTCCTTCTTTTTTACCAACCATGTTCCTCTGCGATGGGGAGTCCTGCACAGATTCTTGCAACCGAATAGCAAAGGGAATAGGACCAATCATAAATGGTGTCAAATTGCACCTTGACCCTTGTGTCTGAGGGGCCCCAAAGACCCTTTTGCATTGTAAAGAGACATCATTATAAATGACACATAGTATATGGGAGTTATCTGTTACTGAATTTACATTGGTCCCTTGAGTTTCAAGAGCATGCCTCTATGAGGGGTGCTAGTTTGGCAACAATGTTGCAGTCACAGACTTAGAGCATGTTACTTCATAGTGGGAGATGGGACGAGGGTGCAACTTTCTTTGGTCTGAGGGGCATGCTCTTACATGGCATTGCTTAAAGGGGCCAATGAATGTTGACTTTTTGTCTATGACAATCCAAGGATCTGTCCACACAGCATAAATGCAAAAAAACGCTTTACAGTACAATATGATGAGATTTCAAGAAATCTCACCCAAATGCTGCAGAAAGAAATCTGTAGGATTTTAGCATGGATTTCACCCTTTACAATGCAAAGGAGATAATTTGCAGAAAATCCACAACATTTCGACACCAAAATTTGCTACCAAAAAATGGCATCATTTGGCGTTTTCACTACTTTATATCTTCTGCTGAGGAAAACATCCAGTGGTCTCGCCAAGAAACTGGAAAGGATATCACACTCTTAGGCCTCATGTCCACAGGAAAATTCCATGAGGCCAAAAAATAGATAATCTTCACCTGTCCTGACGCTGCGGGTTCCCGTACGTCACGGCCGGATTTTATTTTTTTCTGCCCGGCGGATGTGCTAGGCTTGCCGGCAGTGTGCTGCTCGCATGCACCGTGCACATTTTTTTTCTGAACTACTGCTTTCCCGCGGTCCCGGGGCACAGTACAAATACAGCGTTGCTAATGTTAAAAAAATCATTGCACGAAATTTGCAAGTTCATGCGTTGCAATGCGATAAATCAGAGGCTCCATAGGGAAGCATGGGCAAGAAAAAATAGCAAAACACTAAAAGTTAGGGGATGCAGCAATTCCAAATCTCGGAACATCGCAGATGGGAATGAAGCTATTGAAAAGCATGGGTTTCATAATTCTGCGTTTTCTCTCGCATCGCTCAAAAATCCCACGATTTTCTCGCTAGTGTCAAAGCAGCCTTAGTGTTCAGTTAAATTGTGTTCATTTGCATAAAATTCAGCAACATATTGCAACACTGTGATTGCCTGGGACCACATTTTTGGCCACATACAGCCTCAAAGACCAGAGGTGTAACTTGAAGCTGCTGGACCATAATGAAAAATCTGTAAGAGGCCCCCTAACTATATAGTGCTGGTCTCTTTACATGGGAAGACAGCCTTTATAGGATCCCTAAGGCTCTTGGGCATTGGACTGTACCCCATATAATTATGCCCTTGCCCAAGCCACAGGTAGAGCATTCCTCCACTTATCATGATGAGATACAAGGAGGTCTAATGAATTTGCTCCTCCTGATTTCAATGGGCACCATGTAATTCTTCAGTTCCCCTGTGGAGGTGCTGCAGGAAAGTTGAACACTTGCTGCCAGGTTTCCTGATAAGTTATACTGTGTTTAGCTAATTTTTGACTCTTTTAACCAACTGGGACTGTTCAAAGTGGACAATCCCTTTGAAGAGAGCATTACTTCTCATTATGAATGACCATATGTAGCATTCTCTAAAACAAATGGTAATCCAGACTATCACATTGTAATAACACCAGATTAGAAAACAGTTACTGTTCTGAGAATAGTTAAACTTTCTCTCCTGTCTCAGTCTTCGGTATTCAGGCATTAGACAAAAACAAGCTTCTCACACTTTAAAAGCATTCGCATGGAAAATGATGATTTGCCTCTTGATTGAACTTTCATATTATTCCATCAAGGCAAGGATTTCTCATCCATTTGCATATCCACCGCTGTGATACATAATTCAATCTTGGTGACTGCCCTTTCATGCACATTGCTTGTTATTCCTGTGATTGAACCCGTAATTATTGTCATTAAAATTTTATTCGGCTCTAGAAACCAACGCGTTTCACTAACGAAATCCCATGAATAGACGTCCTATGCCTTCTAATATGTAGGTATTGATGGGTCAGTGTTGGCCCATGTCAGGTTCTACTCGGTGCAGGGTGGTCACAGATCGTCTCCATTATCATGTAATATGGGGAGCACACTTTCCTTGTGTTCATTAATCATTTAGATTTTTTTTCTTTCTTGTTGAATTTATAATTTATATGTGAATAAAGTTTTTTTAAGTAATAATCTGGAGAAATTTTTTTCATATTGACTCATGTTTTCTGGACCTTTTTGACTTCTTCTAGATCAGTGTTTCTCAACTCCAGTCCTCATGGACCCCCAACAGGTCATGTTTTCAGGATTTCTTCAGTATTGCAGACAAACAGGTCAGGTGACAGAGATGAGTGAGCCGCTGCAGGCAAAGCAAGTACCAGAGAGTAGAGGCAGAATAAGTTTAATCAATAAGTAAAGAGAGTAGAGAGTAATGAGAAAAGAGAGGTGACAGGCAGAGGAGCGCTAAGAAGAGGAGCGCCAGGCAGAGAGAGATCACCAGAAAAAAAAGAAGTGCCCGACAGGAGAAAAAAAGTGCCAGGCAGGAAAGAGAAGTGAAAAGAGACGGATCAGCCGTGACAGAGAGTGAAAGAAAGAAACAAGAGAGAAATCTGAGAAACCGTGAGTAACTGAGAAGGAGAGACAGCTTGGACCGTGAATAAAAAATAAATAAAATAAAAGAGATGTAAATATGAAGAAAGATAGAGAGAAGAAATCCAGAGTAAGCTCCCAGTATATGGAAGAGTTAGACACGGGTATCTACATTGTTGCAGTTTGTGTATCAGTTATTATGCACTGAACGTGATGATGAAAACTACCTCATCTCACTGCCCTATTCACTAATATCGAGGTTATAACAATTTAATCAAAATATCTGGCTCTGTGTATTATTCCACACCTCACCACTCACAACTACAAACTGTGCCCAACAAAACAAATCACAATTAATTGCCAACCACAAATAATAATAATAAAATTAGTGCTCACCATAGTGCTTTGTGGCAGCACGACAAGTGTCTATCAGTGTGCCTCTCACAGTTATAGTGCCCAACAGTGTGCCTCTCACAGTAATGGTGCCCATCAGTGTGCCTCTCACAGTAATAGTGCCCATCAGTGTGTCTCTCACAGTAATAGTGCCCATCAGTGTGCCTCTCACAGTAATAGTGCCCATCAGTGTGCCTCCTACAGTAATAGTGCCCATCAGTGTGCTTACTACAGTAATAGTGCCCATCAGTGTGCCTCTCACAGTAATAGTGCCCATCAGTGTGCCTCTCACAGTAATAGTGCCCATCAGTGTGCCTACTACAGTAATAGTGCCCATCAGTGTGCCTCTTACAGAAATAGTGCCCATCAGTGTGCCTCCTACAGCAATAGTGCCCATCAGTGTGCCTCTTCCAGTAATAGTGCCCATCAGTGTGCCTCTTACAGTAATAGTGCCCATCAGTGTACCTCCTACAGTAATAGTGCCCATCAGTGTACCTCCTACAGTAATAGTGCCCATCAGTGTGCCTACTACAGTAATAGTGCCCATCAGTGTGCCTCCTACAGTAATAGTGCCCATCAGTATGCCTCTCACAGTAATAGTGCCCATCAGTGTGCCTGTCACAGTAATAGTGCCCATCAGTGTGCCTGTCACAGTAATAGTGCCCATCAGTGTGCCTCCTACAGTAATAGTGCCCATGGAGTGTGCCTCTCACAGTAATAGTGCCCATCAGTGTGCCTCCTACAGTAATAGTGCCCATCAGTGTGCCTCCTACAGTAATAGTGCCCATGGAGTGGGCCTCTCACAGTAATAGTGCCCATCAGTGTGCCTCCTACAGTAATAGTGCCCATCAGTGTGCCTCCCACAGTAATAGTGCCCATCAGTGTGCCTCTTACAGAAATAGTGCCCAGCAGTGTGCCTCCTACAGTAATAGTGCCCATCAGTGTGCCTCTCACAGTAATAGTGCCCATCAGTGTGCCTCTTACAGTAATAGTGCCCATCAGTGTACCTCCTACAGTAATAGTGCCCATCAGTGTGCCTCTCACAGTAATGGTGGCCATCAGTGTGCCTCCTACAGTAATAGTGCCCATCAGTATGCCTCACACAGTAATAGTGCCCATCAGTGTGCCTCTCACAGTAATGGTGCCCATCAGTGTGCCTCTCAGAGTAATATTGCCCATCAGTGTGCCTCCTACAGTAATAGTGCCCATCAGTGTGCCTCTCACAGTAATGGTGCCCATCAGTGTGCCTCTCACAGTAATAGTGCCCATCAGGGTGCCTCTCACGGTAATAGTGCCCATGGAGTGTGCCTCCTACAGTAATAGTGCCCATCAGTGTGCCTCCTACAGTAATAGTGCCCATCAGTGGGCCTCTTACAGTAATAGTGCCCATCAGTGTGTCTCCTACAGTAATAGTGCCCATCAGTGTGCCTCTCACAGTAATAGTGCCAATACATGCCTCCCTCAGTGATTACATCCTGCATGTCATATTCAGAACATGGCCAAATCTAGTTGAGTTGTAAAGCTCCTTTCACACCTGTATACGGCAGTAGTTAGGTCAGGACTGAGCATCAGTATTTGTAAATCAATTCCAGGAGTCTAAAAGTACAGAGTTATTACCGATGATCTTCCTGACATGAACCCCTCAGAACTGCTTAAAGGGGTTCTGTCACTAAAAAATGCTCTACTTATCTATTCCTCCCCCATCAGTCTACTTACCAGATCTTCCCCTCCCTTAACTTCTCCTGTCTCCTGCAGTCCAGGGGCTCACTTCAACTCCAGCTGCCTGATTCTGCTCCTTCCTATGAGGTTATGTACATTAGGTTGGCAGTCTGCCAATGTACGTTATGTCACAGCTCACAGGCCAGCAGGAGGACTGCCTATCTTCTTCAAAGATTGCTCATGCCAGCTGTCTCTGAAATAGATTACAATTCCTTCCTAGGCAGTGAAGCTACAGCACAGGAATGTGACCTTTACTGACCCAGCCGGAAGGAATTTGTGATAAGCAGCCCTCATAACAAGCTGGCCCCAGCCTGCAGTGAGCTGATCTGGAGCACTGGAGAAGCTCAACCAGGAGAAGATGTGATAAGGAGACTGACAGGGAAGGGATAGGTAAGTTTAGATAATTTTTTTTTATGAAAAAAACCTTTAATGTCACTCAGATACAGAAATCTGATATCAATGGAAACAGAAACTTAAAAGTTTTATTTAGCAAAGCTTTCTACCATAAGACGTCCTTGTTACTCATCACAACCAATCACAGGGCAGCATTTATTTCACAAACTACTGAGGTAAAATGAAAGCTGCACTCTGATTGGTTGCTATGGGCAACAAAGACCATCTTATGGTAGACAGTTTTGCTGAACGAGGCTCAAAATATTTTGCCGTAGTCGTCACTAGGCAGATACGGGACACAAAGCTACCAACAAAGACAGGAGAGCATTTTGTGTCCTCGATTGTCACATCTACCACTCTGTCATTAGTGCACAACGTCATTTTTGAACAAAGCTTGGTGAAGCTCCACCCAGCGGGCGCACAATTGGTAAGCGGTACTCCAATTATAAGGGAAAAGATTGCCTCTGCAAGCGAAACTCATCCGTCTGTCACCACTAAGCGTGGAAACAGCGGAGCGTCCGTACAAGTCTCACACAAAGTCCTCAGAAATCCACCGTTGGAGCAAGCAGAGGATTGGACGTCCCATCGCCGACTGTGAGGAAGATTCTGCGCAAATGTCTGCGATGTTATTCCTACCGATTGCAGTTGTTACCGGCCCTGAAACCGGAGGACAAACCGCGGCGCCGATCTTTCTTCAAGAATCTGCAGGCTGTAATGGTGGTTTCATGGAGTCTTTAGTATTTAGTGATACAGCCGCCTTCCACCATTCGTCAACAAACGTAATGTCAGAATCTGGTGGAAGGAAAACGCACCCGTCTACGTGGAGCGTACAGGCGACTCCCCCAAAGTGGATGTGTTTTGCGCTATAACCTGTAGGAAAGTGTGCGGCCCCTTCGGTCTTCCATGGTTCAGTGTATCAGTGACTAGCGTTCTCTGGCAGCATTCTCCTTGGCCGGTCGTATACTGACTCGTATGCCATGACTAGTGCTGTTAGCTGCGGGGATCTCATTCATTGGACCTCCATCACTGAATATTGATGATTCTTCTTTCTTGCTCTTCCTTTTCATGATTCCTTCCTTCTTTTGTTTGTGAACTTTCATATTATTCCACCCAAGCCAGGATTTCTGATCCATCTGCATATCCACCGCTGTGAACCATAATTAACTCTTGGTGACGGCCCTTTCATGTATATTCATTGTTATTCCCGTGATTGAAGCTGTAATTATTGTCATTTATGTTATTTGGCCTCAGACCCCGACGCCTTTCACTAATATAATCAGAGGAATGAACTTCATGAACATTCTAATAAGTGTGTATATGCGGGTCAGGGGGGGGGAAAGTGTAAGGTTACAGTAGCAACCAAAATTATTTAACCTCCATTGCAAATTAGGTTTATTTGTCGAATTTACAAACTTTCAGCTGTATGCAAAAAAAACAACTAATCTTACAGACGCAGTGCATGATGGGTATTTGTGTACGGAATGGGCGCAGGAGCTGAGCTCGCTGCATGAATGGCGGGTGTAGGCTGCCCACAACATCCACAAACACTGATTGCGGCTGTCAACCTTTTAAAAGCCCAAATCCGTGTTCAGGCGTCCTGAACAGCCCTCTTCGGCTAGTTTCACACGGGCGATCGCGATTTTGCGGCGAGCAAATCGCGTCTTTGTTCCCACAATTTTTGTGCGCCAGCAATGCTTTTTTATCGATAATCTTGCATCGCTGCTGCCCGCGCTAAAATCCTGCATTTTTTATCGCAAAAGTCAGTGGGACTTTCTTACGTTAAAATCGCGATTTTCTCGCCCATGTGGAGGAGCCACCCTTGCAAAGATATTGCAGAGAGCCAGCCTTGGGTCACGGCAGCTTTTGAAGACCCCCCCAGGGCTGCTATAAATGATTACCTATTAAGATGTGCATGTGGAATGTCTTGATAGACTGCCGGTCAAACAATCACAAGTGGAATCCCCCATGGGGGCTAAAGGAAAAAGTAAAAATAAGTAAAATGAAGTTTTTTCTTAATTATTATTAAAAAAAAATATTAAAAGTTTAACCTTCCTTTTCCCAGTTGTCACATTACAAAATAAAAAAATAGCAAAAACATTTCAAAGGTGGGATCGCAGCGTCTGTAAAAGTCAAAAGGTCTAAAATAGCACATTATTAATCCCGAACGGTGAACGCTGTCAGAAAAAAAAACTCAATGCCAGAATTGCGCTTTTCTTGATCTCCTCATTTCCAAGAAAATATTGAAAAGTGATCAAAACGTTGCCTGTGCCCAAAACGGTATAAATATAAACTACAGGTCATCCCGCAAAAAAACAAGCCCTTACACAAAGAATATAAAACTTATGGGGGTCAAAAGATGGCGGCGGAGCGCAATATGTTTAAAGGCGCTTTATTTTTTTAAGCAAAAATGCCTTATAAAAACTCTACGAATTTTGTACTAACCCACAGAATAAAGATAACATGTCATTCTAACTGCACCATGAGTGCCACGACAACAACCCCCCCCCTCAAAAAAAAATAAATTGCGCAATTGTGTCTTTTTCCATTTTGCCCCACTTAGGAAGCTTTCCAATACATTATGAGATAAATTACATGGCACAACTGAAAAATACAACTCGTTTTGCAAAAAAACCCCACAATCCCTCATGGAGCTCGTATGTTTCTGGAAAAATGAAAAAAGTTAGGATTTTTTCAAAATTGTATGGAAAATATAAAAATGACAAAAACAAAAAAGGACTGCAGCCTGTACATGATGCAGCTACATCTCCCGTCGGCGCACTATTTTGCCCTCCTCCCGGCACCGCTACCTTCCCTTGCATCTGTTTTCTCATCAGATGTATAACATAACATCCTTGATACTGCGGGATTTGCATATGAATGGCACGATCTGTAATGCTCCGTAATGGCGTGCAATCACCGTGGCCCGCTATAGAGCTCACACACGGCTCGTCTTTGGAGGTGATCATTTAAAACAATTCCACAGATTACAGTAAATGCGACATTTGGCACTCTGACGGATTTATAGAATTGATGATCGAGGCATTAAGTGGTAATCACCTCCTATGTATGATGTCTATACACAAGCTCCTGGGCCCCAATGCAAAATCTGTACCACGACCCCCCCACCTACCATGTGCCATTTATAATACTAGTGTCTTTTTTTGTGGTAGAGGGGTCTTTGGGTCCTCTTTTGGCATCAAGGTCAGGGTATAACCACTACCTCTGCACTTGTGAATTTTTTTCTCGTAGTCATGGTCAAAGTAGTCCAGAATTTTACCATGACTTGTGGGTGATGCCATGGAGATCTAGCTGAACGGGGTTTACAAGGATTGCACGTTATTCCCTAAACAGAGGATAGGGAATAGCATGCTGATTGGTTGGGGTCTCACTACTGAGACCCCCGCCGATCTGCCGAGCAGGACTCCCATGTCCCATTCTCCTGTCACTGCAGGGGTCTTGCATCTCCTATGTCAGTATGAAAGGAGATCCAGCCGCACGGTCAGCACTCTATTTATTTCAGTGAGCGGGTGCCACTAGGTATCTTGGCAATCCCCTATAAAGTGAAAGGAGCACGACCAGTCCTCCTCCTAAATGCGGGGTGTGTAGTAACCTCACAGTGAGGAGGATAGGGAACATTGCACTCACAATCTCGAGATCTGCGGGGGTGTCAGTGGTGAGACTCCCACTGATCAGACCCCCACTGATAAGATAACTTGCAATCTTGGTGCAACCCCTTTAAAGGGGTTCTCCCAATCCAAAATTCTCTGCCATGGTAGTGCCCGCAACACTTTTTTATAAATGCTTTTTTTCATTAATATAGTTCTAGGGGCCATCCCTTGTATCGCAACAGATACCTAGAGATGGCCCCTAGAGGAAGGTAAATAATCCTGATGTCCTTTATATCTTACGGACCTTTAAGCCCCATTACCTATCAGCTATTTGTACCCCCTGCCATTGTGGAGGGGATGGCAATGGAGGTTCGATGAGGCAGGGTTGCACCATCCTTGAGGTGACAGGGAAACATTTTGTGAGCTACAGCTCAGGCATGGTGGTGCCATAATACCTTCCACCTCAGGCAAAAAAAAAATTACCTCTGAGGCCTAAGAACTTTCCTGCCAGTTGCCGATCTGCTCTGCTATGTCCTATAGGAAGTTTCTATCTATAATTAGGCGGCAATGATGTATGGATGGTATACAGCGTATATGTAATAAATACACTGGAGTTTCTTTTCCATCCCGGACTCCTGAGTCACCCTCGACGTAGTAATTGGTTCCCTTGTACCCACAAGATGTATCTGTTAGTCGGTAGATGTTGTGTTCCAATCTTTCTTTGCTGCTTTCGGCGGACACGTGTAATTATAACCATCCATTTTACGCCACACGGATGAGCTATGTGATAATAGAAACCCACTAGACCTTATTTGTACGGCGGTGATTACTGTTCCGGCTAAGGACTTACATTAACCCATGTAATCTTTAGAGGGGTTTTCTGGGACTAAGGTATTGATGACCTATCCTCGGAATTGGATCTGCAGCTTGGGGCCCTCATGGATCAGTCATATTGAAGGGGCCATGGTGCTCGCGCCTCTTCTCATTCGTTTGAAGCAGGGTGGATGTTGTATGATGGTGCAGCGGTGACAGATGGAGGCGGAAGCAGAACATTTTTGCAAAAAAAGCTGTACTCAACAAAAAGAGGTCCATAGGAGGTTTGTGTACATTGTGTAATAACCGGTCTCATAACTCCTCTTAAAGTGACAGTAACCATTTAGTACATATAAACCCCTAATTTTTGGCCCCAAGGGCGTAAGGATTTTTGGGAGGATTTTCATCTCCACCTTTCAAAAGCCATAATTGTTTTAACATGGCTATATGTAGGCTTGTTTTGGCGTGACAAACTGTAGTTTTTACTGGTACCATTTTTGGGTACATATAATATACTAACTGATTTACCCGGCTTCACCTGAGTTAATTTGGTGCCGGTGTTTACCTGTTGTTTGCACAGAAAGTTTTCATGAAGTCATGATTACTTCAGAGGAACTGAGGAATAAAATATGCATAGACATAGATGACCATTAGATTCTCCTCAGGCTGCATGTACTTTTCTCACTTTTTACCCTTAAAGATAACTCCCCTGCGCTGAGCCAATCAGAGGCAGCACTCACTCACCCATTCATGAATTCATGAATGCGTAAGTGAGCTGCCTCTGATTGGTGAGGCTGTGACCAATCAGAGGCAGCTCATTCAGCAGGCGGAGATTTTAAATCCCCAGCTGCTGAACTCCGTCTGCCGGGACCAGGTGAGTATATATATTTTTTTTGTTTTTACACATTTCTGGATGAATTTCAGGGAAGGGCTTATATTTTTAAGCCCTTCCCGAAAATTCATTGTGAGATCGCCCGCAGCCCATTGCTTTCAATGGAGCCGGCTGTATTACTGGCTCCATTGAATTCAATGCGCTGGACAGCTCCGGCCCGTTTCTAATGAAATGCGGCTAGGAGCAGTTTTTCCGGGCGATTTTTCGGCCCCGGTGACGCGATTTGCGGATGTGCATCCGTCATGCGATAAAAAAATCGCGGGAAAAAACGCCCGTGTGACTAAGGCATAACACTGTATGATTCAGCACTATATGTATGTGTATATATATATATAGTATGTGTGTATATATATATATATATATATATATATATATATATATATATATATATATATATATATATATATAATAATAATCTTTATTTGTATAGCGCCAACTTATTCCGCAGCGCTTATATATATATATATATATATATATATATATGTGTGTGTGTGTACTTATGGTAAATTGTGTATGGTCACTAAATAGTTAATGTCTGATGTTTCTACCACCTAACACTGTATGATTCAGCACTATACACCCTAACCTGCTCTCATATCTGTCAGTCACCCCTAGCTAGTACTGGGATTGGGTAGAGAGATTCCCCTTAGCTCATGATTGGTTAGTGGGGAGGGTATTAAAGACAGGGAGTGAGTGGGCGGAGGTGGAGTTTAGTCTAGTCCTAGAGCACAGCCATGGAGAGAGTCCCAAAGTAAATGTGGGAGAGGGGAGAGATGAGGAAGAAAAAGCGAAAGAGGACAGTAGTCTGAAGTTTGGGCGAAGGAAGTCTGAGTTTGGCGTTTGGAGGAGAAGAATAATACAAAGTGTGAGTACTTATCCAAGTGGGACTGAGACAGGAAGAGGAATCAGAAAAGGAGAGAGAGTGGGATGGAAGTGGAACTGTGAGTTTAACTTGTCCCTGCACAGTCAGAGATCAGTCTATCCACAGGAAGGCCTGCACTGTTCCCTCCATGCCTCCACAAATAACCACATAGTTCGGTAACCTCTTTACTCAGCCTGGCAATCACATTCCCTTCATCAAGAGAGGGTCAAGAGATAAATGTATGTCATTGCATATCCTCCAGAAGTTTCTGGGAAATGTACTGTTTGTTACAAGAAAAGTGTGAATATTGTATTCCGCAAGCTTAAGTAAACTGTGTGCCTTCAGTTTTACTGATACTTTTATGGACTTGTCTCTTCATTTCATCACCACCACATTCAAAGGCACTGGCATCACAACAAACTTACACAAATTACTGATTGCTGTCTCCAAAAATCCCTTTTGCAATCCCACCTGCTACACGAGCTACTATTTTAGGCAGAGTAGCCACCACCATGACCAGGTCAGAGTTAGGGCACCCACTCGAACTACTCCCGCCAACTCCTGCTTGCTGCACTGCCTCTTTCAGATTAGCGCCGACAAGCGCTGTTGTTGCTGGCTCCTATAGCATCTTTGTCCATGCCTTCCTAGCCCGTGGCCAACCCAATGGAGGGGCCACTTTCACAGCCCTACAAATGCTTTTCTTCTGGTGCCTGCAGTACCTGGCATTTCCCCTCTCCCAACTACATCACAGACCAGGGTCTCAGTTTGGCGTCCGGAACGTATTGTCATTGCACCATACCAATAGCCATTGATTTGTACTGAGGCCACTCACACTTACGTTTTTTCAAATGTGTATTACTCCTGCATATCTATTTCAGCTATTTATATATCTCTCTATCTTGCAGAGATTGAAAAATCGCTATATGTCCTATTCTTCACAAGGAATCACCCATTATTTTCTATAGGATGCTTCAAGAAAATCTCATCCAACTCACATAACATGTGATTTGCATGCGAGTGCAATGCGATTTTTAGAAACTATCAAAAGCACTTGCATTTTTTCTACGCATGTGAAAATTACAAGTACATAGATGCGTTTTTTAAGCAGAAATACATTACGCTTGCAGTCAGAATTGCAAGTTTCAGAATGTGATATCGGCCAAGTTTCTTGGACTGATAAGGTACTCGCCTGTGTGCATGTACCCTGAAAGGTAATTGGAATAGAGGTGAGCACGAGGATTTTCCCAGTTCACTGCACTGTCCGCTGATGATAATGATTTTCTGTCACTATCTTCTATCTTGATCCTGTCTCATCTTGTGCCTGGCACTTTCTGCTGTCTGCCCTTCCACAAAAGGACTTGTGATTAATCATAAAGGTTAAAGAAAAGCTACGCTATTTACATTTTTTTTAGGTTTTTCTCTACATGAAGAAAAGCTCTGCAAACACTTTGCTTCAATTATCCCGACTTCTCCATTTCAATCTAAAGCTCCTCTCAGGCTGATGGTTCTCTGTTAAACTGAGTGCAACTTAAAGTATCCATCTATCTCATATCTATCTATCTATCTATCTATCTCATATCTATCTATCTCTCTCATATCTATCTATCTATCTATCTATCTCTCTCATATCTATCTATCTATCTATCTCTCTCATATCTATCTATCTATCTATCTATCTCATATCTATCTATCTATCTATCTCATATCCATCTATCTATCTATCTATCTCATATCCATCTATCTATCTATCTCATATCCATCTATCTATCTCTCTATCTCATATCTATCTATCTCTTTCATATCTTATCTTTATCATATCTATTTTTTCTCTAATATCTGTCTATTTATCTCATATCTATTTATATATCTTCTCTCTCTCAAATCTCTATCTTTCTTGTATCTATTGATCTATTTCATATCTCTCCCATATCTATCTATTTTATATCTCTCCTATCTATCTTTCTATATATCTCATATCTATCTATCTATCTATCTATCTATCTATCTATCTATCTCATATCTTTCTCTCTCTCGCTATCTATTTATATCTCATATTTATTAATATATCTCATATCTATATATCTCATCTCTCTCTCATATCTATCTATCTATATCTCTATCTATCTCATATCTATTTATATATCTTATATCTCTCTCATATCTATTTTATATCTCTCATATCTATTTATATATTTTATCTCTCTCTCTCTCTCTCTAATATCTCTATCTATCTTTCTCGTATCTATCAATCTATTACATATCTTTCTCTCATATCTATCTATTTTATACATCTATCTCTTTCATATATACATATGTTGTAGTAATAATAATATAAATGTGTTTCTTATATCAGCCTAGGCAAACATATTTATATATTCATATATCCACCTTTATAGGAAATATCTAGCAGTTAAATGGGTAACAAGCCCGATATTATACCCTGGTATGTACAAGTACAATGATGAAGCTAACCCCTCCGCATTTTCCCAGCGCTAGCTATCAAGGGCAGGAACTTCTTATCTCTGACTGCATTCCTTTTCTCAGATTGGATTAATAATAAAGTCTATGCTACTTGGGTATATAGGAATTACATGTTCACATAACAACATACACCTATGGCATCAACATATGTTAATCATTAGCATCATTACATACTAGGCCATTCATAAGTTATTATGATATTGGGGGGTGGGCGTGCATGTAATTGGTGCGTCATGGTCAATTATATTTGTATTATACTTCCGTGGAATAAATCAGAAAAGTATTGAGGGCTGACAGATAACATCCGTTAGTTCAAATACATATATTCATGCATGAAGTTTCTCATAATAACATATCTGGAGCAGATCAGTGAAATCTTCTGGAATATGATTTATTCCCATAACATTTGACGCCCAACTTGAAAAAATTGACGAGTGATCTTTGGAAATGCGACTCCAACTAATGGGCGTGCGGTTTGCCGGACGTCCACAAGGGGGACAGACTGCAGCAGACGGGTGAGTTCTGTTCTCCCCTCCCCCGTTGTGCATCCGTCATTCTGCTTGCCAAGGCTTGGGGGAGTAACTTCCGTCTAAAGGGTTCATTTTTGTTACATCGTCACTTATCCGTATAAGAACCCTGATTTGTGATTTTACTGGTTCTGTGTTGCTATTTGCTGTGAAATTGTTGTTTAGACATGGGATAAGGTGTCTCATCATCTTTAGTAGCATTTATCTTTGTTCCAAATCTTGACGAAGATTTGATGGCTTCTTGAGATGAGGTGATCGTATCTTCAGATAAGAAATGTTTAGTCTCAAGGTTAATTTTAACTACGTCGGGCATTAGATTGCTAAGTAGTTGATGTTGAATGTTCACAGCTGAAGAAATAGTGCAATCTGTTGTAAAGGAAGTGATTGATGGCAAAAGCGGACTGTTTAGATGAGAAGGTTTGAAAAGCGTGTTAGCTGATAATGAAGGAATTTCATGCTTCTGTGACTCTGTGGGTCTCCTGTAGGCTTTCTGAGCTGGCATGGTCACCAGTTCTGTCTATATATGTGTGTCTTCCTCCATTTGTGTCCTGCCAGTTCCTTCTGGTCCTGAGTTTCAACCCTTCAGGGATAGTCAGACCTGAGGTTCCAGCGCAGGGCTGCTCGTATGAGGGTGGTCACTCTGCTTATAGGTAGGGGTCTGCTATTTTACCTGAAGCCAAGGGTCAGTTTCCCTTTCCCTGTCTACAGTCCGTATATCGGAGGAGTCAGCTACCAACCACTCAGGGTCTGTCCTCAGCTTGGTTTGGTTGGTCTAGTGGATCCATAATTTACTGAAATCCGTAACAGTAGAAAACATTGTGCGTGGAGGATTATATGGTTATTAATATTTATATGAGACAGACAAATGACTGCATGGATGGATGAGAGTTAATGACCAGTGTTCAAGCTGTGATGAATGTAAAATGTGTGATGCAGATATTGACTGGGGATAAAAAAAATGTCTCTCCTCCAATGCATAAGACTTTAATGACCAATCAGAGTAGGATGTCAATTTCAGCCACATTTTTGTTTTTTATATTTCTATGTCTTTGTTTATTTTAGTGTCAGTCTTCTCTGAAACTGTAATTTTATTCATTCAGAATAATCAGAGATAAACAGTGCCTCCTCTGACATTCCACCGCAGACTGGCTGGCAACGCCTCCTAGCATATTACTCAACATGCCTTCACCCTGTTGCTTGTGTTGTGCCCTCTTGTGTTAGAAATGCTAACTGCAGCTGGAAAAAATAAATAAATAAATGAAAAAGTTCTGAGATAGCTTTCAATTTACATATGACAGTACTTCGAACACTGTCATAGGTCTTTGCTCAGACTTTGACTCATAGAATGTCGCTTTTACCTACACTGCGCCCTGCTCATGCCACTCAACGCATCAGCATTGCAACGCCCTTAGTCCAGCTACCTTGCTACATTTGGAAAAGGAGGGAAGTGGGAATAATCACCTGATAGTTTTTTCCTTTCAGCTTGATACACATGACTATGCACTAGCTAATGGCCCAGGAGACAGGGGATTCAAACATGTTGATCAGTCATTAGATAACCCTGATTTTGCACTCTTTATGGATGCATGAAGGTATGGTCAAGATGGCAGGTTCTATACAGGTTATGTTGTGCTCTCCTTACATGATGGGATCAAAGCCAAACCTCTCCCATCTTGCATGAAAAGCCAAATTGCGAGCCCTAGAAAAAGTATGCTCACGAGAATGCAGCTAACGTCTACACAGACTCCTGCTGTGCCTATTGCATTGCTCATGACTACGGACCCATCTGGAGAGTGAGATCATTCTTGAAAGCAATTAAAAACAGAAAAGGTGTACAAGCACTGATGGAAGCCCTCTTGCTGCCTGAGAGAGTGGCCTGAAAACACAAAAAAAGGTCACAAGGATGGCACAAATGAGGCAATTGTAAATCACCCGGCTGATCAGGCTGTGAAGACAGCCACACAGAAGCTCAGACTTGATCCTTCAGGGGTTTGGAGTGGTACAGGTACCTCCTCAGACGTCACCCCTGGTTGATTATGACCTGTTAATTCAGTTACAAAAGCAGGCAACCAAAGGGGGAGAAAGGAACAATGTGAACCAACAAGAGGGACAGAGAGACACCTGGAGATAAATGGATGGTATCCAACAAGCCTTGTCTCCCGCAGGCCCCTATTCCATCATGGCTCTGGCCTCCCATGGAAATACACACCTGGCAAAAACAGCTATGACAGATGTGGTTGCTAGTCACTGGTCTGCCCCAGGACTTAGCGCCATGGCAGCTAAACTCACACAGGGCTGCCTGATTTGTGCACAGAACAATGTGGGTAGGTCTGTATAAGCTCCCATGCAGTGCACTCCTCGTCCTGACTACCCGTTCCTGCATCTTCAAGTAGACTACTTCCAACTGCCAAGGGTGGGCAGGCACGAGTTTGTTCTGGTCTGCCTAGACCCGTTCTCAGAGTAGCCAGTCTGGCATACCCGCTTACAAATGCCACCACCAAAAACTGATATTTGAGGTGATATACAGTTACAGAGTACCAGAGACAACTTAGAGTGACCGAGGTACTCCCTCCATGGGAGAAATGATGCAGAAAGTAATGAAAGTGTTGGGGGTAGAACTGGCCTTTTATGCTCCGTACTATCCACAAAGCAGTGGTAGAGCAGAAAGTTTAAATGGTACCTTAGAAACCACGATCCAGAAGGCCATGGCAGAGCTCAATAGACCATGGACCGAATACCTCCCCCTGGTACTCTTCTCCGTAAGGTACACACCTGACAGAATAGGCCTCAACCCATATGAGGTACTTTTTGGGTCGGCCCCAAAGTTAAGATTGTATTTACTGCGATAACTCCAGATGCAGCATGGTAGCTTGACAAACTTTGTTATTACTCTCACAAAATGCTTAACTAATGTATATTCTCAAGTGTTTACTTCCCTTCCAGATCCTGACAGCTTAAAAGGAACTTATTCTGTGAAACTAGGAGATTGGGTGGTTACCAAAAGACATGTCCGCAAAGCTCTAGAACCCAGACTTGACAGTCCATAGCAAGTGTTCCTGACCACCGCTACAGATGTTCAGCTGGAAGGACAAATCCAATTGGATGCACGCGTCTCATTGCAAGAGAGTCTTCCCACCATGATAAACATATGCTTTCTCCTAGGTTGTTCAATCCCTGTTATCTTTCTCACAGCTATGGTTCCATAACTAAGGTTCTGAAGGGTCTAATTATCCTCTTAAAAGAACTAGAAGCAAATTCTGGCATCTCTGACCTCCTTTGGTGACTGGTGGACTGATACTTTCGGCAGATGGAGCCACCGGATTGCATCTTTTGTTAGAACTTTAGTGACTATTCTTACTAATATTGCTATTATTGACTGCATTATTCCGTGTCTCCAAGGAATTTTCCCAAAGACTCTTGACGAAGCTGTCTCTGTTATGTATGATGATGCTTTGCCTTTGACTACTGACTGTGAAGCTGAATCTGCTTTCGATAAACCCTCTCTTCTTGCAGTGCCTTCATATGATATTTTTTGTTTATGCATATTATGAGAAGATCGTTTGGGGGATCCAGGTAAGTAGTGTAGGAATACTTGCCACTAGGGTATTTGTAAGTACCTGACATAGCCGTTTGCTTGGCTGCTCTAAAGAAACAAAAAGGAGGGACTGTTGTAGTAATAATAATATAAATGCGTTTCTTATATCAGCCTAGGCAAACATATATATATATATATATATATATATATATACATATATATATATATATATATATTCATACATCCACCTTCATAGGAAATATCTAGCAGTTAAATGGTTAACAAGCTCAATATCATACTATGGTATGTACAAGTACAATGTTGAAGCTAACCCCTCTGCATTTTCCCAGCGCTAGTTATCAAGGGGAGGAACTTCCTATCTCTGACTGCATTCCTTCTCTCAGATTGGAATATTAATAAAGTCTATGCTATTTGGGTATATAGGAATTACATGTTCACATAGCAACATACACCTGAGGCGTAAACATATGTTAATCATCAGCGTCATTACATACAAGGCAATCATAAGTTGTTATGGTATTGGGGGGGGGGGGGGTGTGCATGTAATTGGTGTGTCATGGTCAATCATATTTGTATTATACTTCCTATGAACAAATCAGAAAAGTATTGGGGGCTGACGGATAACATCCGTGAGTTCAAATACATATATTCATGCATGAAGCTTCTCATTATAACCAATCTGGAGCAGATCAGTGAAATCCTGTGGAATATGATTTATTCCCATAACACATATCTCATATCTTTATCTATCTATCTCATATCTATCTATCTAGATATCTATTTCATATACACATATCTATTTATATATATATCTCATATCTTTATCTATCTGTTTTATATATCTCTCATATCTATCTATCTATCTATCTATCTATCTATCTATCTATCTATCTATCTATCTATCTATCTATCTATCTATCTATCTATCTATTTCATATATACATATCTCATATCTACCTTTTTGATATCTCATATCTATCTATCATCTATCTATCTATCTATCTATCTCATGGATTGGAGTTTGCTCCTTATTTAAGCGCTTCCTCAGTTTTTCTTCAGCTTTCCTAATGTCTGCTTACTTTCATCCTGCAGCACCGACACACAGTCCTATATGCTGTGTCCTCCCTAGAGTGCCTAGTAAGTTCCAGGACCTTATTAATATAAGCTGCTATAGCCATTGCTTTCTGGAGGCGGGATTTATGAATATTGTAACCAGGAAGTAATGTTGTATGAGCGGCTGAGGGCTGCGGAAAGCGAGTCGGAGCTGTGGAGAGCAGCAAGAGGGACCAGGACCGAGCCTGCTAGGTAAATATAATAGGATCTCCCCCGAAAAAAAGACCTAGTGCCTCTTTTGTGGCAAAAATTAATATAAGACAGGGTCTTATTTTGGGGGGAAACACGGTTGTAAAAGTACAGGAGACTATAGTGAGAGCCCTGCATGTATATCGATTGGAACCATTTAGTAAAGACTTGCCAAATTCTTGCCAAATCAGGCATACTTGGACAGGCCCAAGTTTACATGTGTAATGCTGCTGCCGCTTCCGAGGGATCGAGAGATGTGCTATACTGATGTGTTATGCCATATATCGGAAAATTACATTTTGGATTGTTGCTTTAAGTAATTGGTACCGAAACACAGTGTTGTGATATAACATTGACCAGACACTACATGTACATCAGCCAACTCCTACAGCTGCAGCTATGGGTTTCCTCGGTAATATTAGATTTTTGGTGCCAGTGTTCTGTTGTGTCTGGACACCCAACGTCCCATCTGTTAGTAACTCCACCAGGCTGTTTGTGTTGTTTACAGCACTGCCGCCTTTTATTTAGGCTGAAAGGATAACTATCATATGAATCATCAGATCTGTCTATATATGCATCAGTCCCGGAATATGACAGCAGCAGTCCACTAGTGAATACCCAGGTACGTGCATCCAGCATCAGACAACAACTGTAGACTACAACAAGCTGTCTAGGGAAATTAATGTAAATGAGAAAATTCTGCATACTGATTAATACAACCCTAGGAGAACTGTGCAAAGCCACATGAAGAGAGCTCCCTCTAGTGGTGGTTGCAGCCAGTCAGAAACCTTACCACTGAACTGTATGCAGATACACTGAATGTTCCTTTTATTAGAGACTCCATCCAGTACTTTGGCCTTCAGCAATTCATTGTGCTGTAGATTACACCAGGGGATGAGATCATTCAGCAGGAATATCGGCCCATGCAGATAGGAAGCTGCAAATTAGATGGAAGTGCTGACATGTTCTGAACAGCTGACAGGAAGGGGGCAGCGATTCATGCTGCTTGTTCCAAATTCTGACCTCCCATCAGCACGGTGCAATAGAAATCTGGATTCATCTGACCAGGTGATGTTTTTTTTCCTCGCTGCTACAATTTTTGCGGTCCAGCTCTGTTCTCCATACCTGGCACGGAGCGCTCGGCTGTATAACAGCCGGGCGCTCCGTGCAGAAAACAGCTGGATACAGAAGGCAAGCGGGGAAACCGCAAGGTGATCGCTCATCTTGAACGATCATCTTACGCTGTAAATGACACAACGATTATCGCTCAAAAGTTGCTTAAGCGACATCTTTTGAGCGATAATCGTTGTGTCTAAATGGGCCTTAAAGGGGTTGTCCCGCGGCAGCAAGTGGGTCTATACACTTCTGTATGGCCATAATAATGCACTTTGTAATGTACATTGTGCATTAATTATGAGCCATACAGAAGTTATAAAAAGTTTTATACTTACCTGCTCCGTTGCTGGCGTCCTCGTTCCCATGGTGCCGACTAATTTTCGGCCTCCGATGGCCAAATTAGCCGCGCTTGCGCAGTCCGGGTCTTCTGCAGTCTTCTATGGGGCCGCTCGTGTAGAATGCCGGCTCCGTGTAGCTCCGCCCCGTCACGTGCCGATTCCAGCCAATCAGGAGGCTGGAATCGGCAATGGACCGCACAGAAGCCCTGCGGTCCACGGAGACAGAGGATCCCGGCGGCCATCTTCAGCAGGTAAGTATGAAGACGCCGGACCGCCGGGATTCAGGTAAGCGCTGTGCGGGTTGTTTTTTTAACCCCTGCATCGGGGTTGTCTCGCGCCGAACGGGGGGGGGGTTAAAAAAAAAACAAAAAACCCGTTTCGGCGCGGGACAACCCCTTTAAGAAAACAGATGATGCACAGAAGTAAAGACGGACACACACAATGCATACGGAGCCAACACGGACTTAGGCATGGATTAAAATCGGACACCTTTGTCTGAATAAGCCCTTCTGTAAAGCCTGGAAACCACGAGGACCGAGCACAGTAAGGTCAAGATCTGATGAAGACACATTAATAAACATCAGTTATCTCACTAGACCTCTCCTGCATCGATTATATAGTGCTATTAACCCTCCCAATGTTTGGGTTTGAGAATGTGAGTGCAGCATGGGACTCTGACTCTTGTCACATGTATCCTCCACAACCCCAATTCAAAATAAATTGGCACGCTGTGTAAAGTGTAAGTTTAAAGTAAAAAAGAATGCAATGATTTGGAAATCTTATCCAACCATATTGTATTCACAGCAGGACATAAAATACATATCAGATGAAAGGGCATTTTTCCATTTATTTTTTTAAAAAAATAACAAATTTAGAAATTGATGGCAGTGACACATCTCATTGGGACAAAGGTAACAAGGGGCGAGAAAAGTAAGTGGTACTAATGAAAAACATGGGTCAAATTTCTACTAAGATACATGACTGTGTATAAGAAGAGCATGTTAGAGAGGCAGAGTCTCTCGGAAGCAAAGATGGTAAGAGATTCACCAATCTGTGAACAACTGCATCTAAAAAATTGTGGAACCACTTCAACAAAATGTTTCTCAACATAAACTTGCAAAGACTTTGAATATCCCACCATCTACAGTGCATAATGTCATCAAAAGAGTCAGAGAATCTGCCTAAATTCACGTGCACAAGGGACAAGGCTGACAGTATTAGATGCTTGACATCTACGACCCTCAGGCGTCACTGCATTAAAAACAGGCATGATTCTGTAATGCAAATTACTGCATGGGCTCAGGAATACTTCTAGAAATCATTGTCTGTGCACACAGTTCACTGTGCAATCCACAAATGTAAGTTAATGTTGTAGTATGCAAAGAAGAAGCCATGTATCAACACAATACAGAAACGCTAGGATCTTTTCTGGGCCAAAGCTCATTCAAAATGGAAAACTGTTTTATGGTCAGATGAGTCAAAATTTGAAATTATTTTCACATACAGCATCCATCACAACAGCATGGCTTCACAGAAGAAGAGTCTGGGTGCTGAATCGGCTGCCTGCAGTCCAGACTTTCAACCAATAGAGAACATTTAGTGCATTATGAAACGAAAAATCTGACAAAGACAACCCCGGACTATTGAAGAGCTGGAATCCTACATCAGACAACAGAGACATAACTTGAAGCTCCCGGGCCCCGATGCAAAACTTGTAACAGGGCCCCAACTATCAACTATAATGCTTTACTCATAGTACTGGGTTTCCTATATGGAGAAGAGAGGCCTTATGGGCCCCCTAAGGCTCCTGGGCCCGGGTGCAACCTCATCCCCTGCATCCTCTATACTTACGCCCCTGTCAGACAAGAATGGAACAACATTCCTCTTCCAAAACTCCTGCAATTTGCTTCTTCACTTCCCAGACATTTATAGACTGTTGTAGAAAGAAGAGGGGAGGCTACACAATGGTAGACACGGCCCTGACCCAACATTTGTGAGATGTGTCGCTGCCATCAATTTCTAAAGGAGTTCATTATTTTAAAGTAAATGTTAAAACATCTCCCTTTCCCCTTCTGATATGTTCAATTGGGAATAAAATACAGTTATATGAGATTTCCAAATCATAGCGTTCTTTTTTTCTTTACATTTCTTTACATTTTACACAGCATGACAAGTTTTTTTGAATTAGGGTTGTACATCGCCCTTTGAGCCTCATAGACAGTAAATCCTGCGGGTTGTTAAGTCCTATTTGCTGTATATGTAAGATTAGTATTGATCTCGGCTGCCGCCGTTGTTGCGGTTGTATCTCCCTTCTGCTCTTCCATCAGACTGCAGTGCAGTGAGTGATAAGGTTGATGGCACCATGAAGGGAAGAGGAAATGCTTCCACTGCCCGTAATGCAGTCACTAATCATCGGAGTGTCTAGCACTGTATTTATGTTATGAGCTTTGCTATGTAGCTGTATTTATGTTATGAGCCTGGTTCTTATATTTTATCTATGTAAAGAAGTTGCTTCTGGTGCTGTATTCATGTAATGAGTTTTGTTCTGTTGCTGTATTTATGCATAGAGCTTGGTTCTAGTGCTGTATTTATGTTCTGGACTTGGTCCTTCTACTGCACTTATGTTATGAGCTTGGTTCTAGAGCTGTATTTATGTTATGGGCTTGGTTCTGGTGCTGTATTTAATGTTCTGGGCTTGTTCTGGTATTGTATTTATGTACTGAGTTTGGTTCTGGTACCATATTTATGTAGTGAGCTTGGTCCTGGTGCTGTATTTATGTACGGAGTTTGGTTCTGGTACCATATTTATGTAGTGACCTTGCTTCTGGTGCTGTATTTATGTACTGAGTTTGTTTGTGGTACTATATTTATGTAGTGATCTTGGTCCTTGTGCTGTATTTATGTACTGAGTTTGGTTCTGGTGCAGTATTTATTCACTGAGCTGTTCTGGTGTAGGTATGATGCTATCTTGCTGCTTTCTGTACAAGGAGCAGAATACGCAGACTGTCTATCAGTGCTATATATATTGCTTTAGTCTGGTGATGGGTTGGGGAGGAGTGCTACAAACATTTTGCACAGGGTTCCAGCTAACCAAAAGCTAGCAATGAACATACAGACTGGGGTAATGACACCACTATGCTTAGTATTTTAAAATCTCTTTTTGCTGTCAGTGAATAAACCATTTTTTGTTGGTACCCAGAGGCTACAAACCTGTACAGAAGTAAATGAAAGAATTACTGTGCATGCGGTGTAGACAATCCTCTGTGAGCTCTATATATCAGTAGTAGCTGCACAAATCTCTCTCCTGTCCTTATAGATTACTACAATGTATCAGCTGGTATTATTTGGAGACGTTTTGTCCATTGTAGTATTACATGGCATCCATTCAAATCAGCAGCGACCATGTAATGGATAGTTGTACCAAGCCAAACAGATTGGTTATTGCTTATACTTAGCAGCTCTCCATGATGGACCCATGATGTGTTACACAGTATGGTGCCCAAATGATACTTCCATTTGATTTTCAAAATAAGGGTGGTATATTGCGCCACCACTACCGTACACTCCTGAATAAATACCACCATATAGTGCTCAAATAATTCCACCATAGGGCAGTTAGGTCCGCTGTTCAGACTTGCTCTTCTCTCCCTGTTTCTGGCAGATGCGGGCGTTGTCCTCCCTTAACTATTATCTCAGCTTCTTCCAGTATGTCAATGGTTACCTGCCCCAGCTATTCTAGCTCAACTGTAGGGCATGGACAATCATTTCCCTATATAGCTGAGCTGAAAATCCTCCCCCTTTGCCTCAGTGTTGTTGTGAGTTTCTTTCTGACCCCTAGCTTCGGTCATGCTTCTGCATTTATCCTGTTTTTGTCCAGTCTTCATCTGTTTGTTGTGCTCCTGCCTAAAAACATTCCACCATAAGGCAGTTAGGTCCGCTGTTCAGACTTGCTCTTCTCTCCCTGTTTCTGGCAGATGCGGGCGTCGTCCTCCCTTAACTATTATCTCAGCTTCTTCCAGTATGTCAATGGTTACCTGCCCCAGCTATTCTAGCTCAACTGTAGGGCATGGACAATCATTTCCCTATTTAGCTGAGCTGAAAATCCTCCCCCCTTTGCCTCAGTGTTGTTGTGAGTTTCTTTCTGACACCTAGCTTCGGTCATGCTTCTGCATTTATCCTGTTTTTGTCCAGTCTTCATCTGTTTGTTGTACTCCTGCCTCTACAGTCTACCTGTCTGATAGCCCTTTGCCTGTTCTGCTGTCTCATTCTTGTTTGCTTGTCCACAGCTACTCTGTTTCTGCTATTTTCCTATCCTTGGCCTGACTTTTGGTTTTTACGGTGTTTTGTCCTGTGTCCTCTCAGAATTAGCTAGGCCCCAGAGAAAGATCACTGGGTTGTTTTTATCAGGACGCCGATCTCTCTTTTAGGCAGGGCTGTCCCTTCTCTCCTGTACTAGCTGAGGGCTAGGTATCGCGTCCATAGGTCTCCTCTCCGGACTGTGTCACATCCGCCTGGTATCTTCGCCTCTGATTGCCAAGGTTCAGCTGTCAACTTTGATGGATTGGTTCTTCGTCTACCCGGTAGCTTGACCCAGTGGTTCCACATCTGTAGCCTTAACAAAGGCCCCCATAGACATTGGTGCTTAGTCGTCTGATCCTACAGCTTTTAGCGGGGCTGACAACTTTGTTTGGGTCTTTATGGTAGTTTTTTTTTCACCTTCCCCCCAAGATATGATGTCAGGCGAAAGAAGGATCAGGGGTAGGGGATGTTGAATTTGTTAAAAGAGAGATAAGCCGCTGCCAGAGCTGTCTGATTGTGACTTACCTCCCTAAACACACAAACACTCAGTTGGTGAAGCCATTCTATAATGTAATTGAATGGAGCTGAACGAACCCTATTGACTATAATGGAGTCTGTCCTGCTTCCGTTATGCTTTCTAGCATTTTCCACGAAGAAGTAGTGTAGGAACTCAGATGTGAACGTGGTCTTCGCTGAATGCCATACAATGTCTAAATAATGCTGCTGTTCACTTTGTGCTATACATCTAATTTGTGTTGGGCACAAAACGTGGATGCCAGTGGCTCCCCCTTCAGCATGGACTGCAGATGTGCCTTGTGTGACCCCATATTAAATCCCCTCCAGTCTCTATTATGGCTCTATAGACATAACTGCCGTAAGGATAAAGCGTCTTGTTGTGTGCAACATAAAGTATAAATCTGCACTCTGGACATTCATCATAGAAAAGCAATAAAATGGCAATGAGGAGGCGAACAATGTGCCATCTCCAGTGCTATAAAAGTAATGGTGAAAAGCCGCCACATTTCAGCCTCCCGTCTCCAGACCTCGGCATTTATTTTAAGATATACCGTGAATCCAATAACTTGTTACATTGCAGCCGCCGGGAACATTTATCCTGGCGCTTCGATGTGGTTTTGCTATTTTAGAAGCCCCCACCCCAAAGTGTAATACTATCAAGTGTTAAACTGAGATTTATCTACCCTGTAAAATACATATAAAAGGAACGCCAAACCGCAGACGTTGCCTAATAGAAGTGTATGGAAGGTACCCTGACAGAAGGCGATGGATGGGGCCGACATTTACTGCAAACTCAATGCAGCCCAAAAGTTACAAGTGGCACCGAGGAAGTACTAAACTTTTTGGTGCATCAAGGTTTCAATGTGTTCCTATTTCTGCAGATCATCTCGTCCTGCTATCTGGTAATTGGGCAGTCAAACAATTGTGTAGGGACAGAAGAGCTTTTAGTCCTCCCGCCGCAACCCTTTTTGTTTTTTCATTTCCATTTTTCTTCCCCACCTTAAAAAAAAAATCATAATTTATTTTAACTTTTCCAGTAATTTAGCTGCATGAGGGCTTGTTTTTTGCAGGGACTAGGGAATTATCAAGGTGTACAGATAATCAAAAAACAACTGAACCTTTTTTATACTTCTATTTGATATCATATTGCATGAATATTGTTATTGGAGCCTACCTAAGATTGACACACTATACATCACAGTGCTATCCACAACCGTTATCAGTGCAGTACATCTATTATGTGTCCATCAGTTCCTTTTTCTATTATTACCCTGGATATCAGGAAGAGCTCTCTAAAAAGATCGCCGCCATCGGCTTTTGCCCTTACTGCGCTGGTCACCTGATCGACGTGCGTCATGACGTCATCACGCACCATTGACGTGCCACGCCATCGGACCGCGTGAGAGTTACACCATAGAAGGAAGCGGTCGCCATCACAACGGAGGATGCTCGCAATCGAGCACTGTAATATTTTAAGAGGTATCATTGTCATAACGGCAATCGGACGTAACTATTGACATTCTTTCGCGGTTAATAATAATCTAGGGTATTTTCACAAGGACTCGGCACAGCAATCTATTTATGAGGTCCCATCACACGGCTAGCTTTGTTTGGGGAGTCATCTGATTGGTGAAGCTACTAGGAACACCCCCACAAGGAGGGGTCAACCCCTCTATTTAACATGGCACAAATCACCATAGCACACACAGCCCCAGCCTACCATCAAGGCCGGAGGCTCTGCCTCTCTTATCAATTACTCTGCTCTGATTATACCGCTAGGTAGACTCTATAGACAAGTGTTAACAACACTAAGACTATACTATATCCATACAATGCGACATTGCTATATCTCCTATTTAGGAGCCAACCTCCCCCTCTCTATACTGTCTCTAATAGGGAAGGTCCTTTCATTTGAAATCTTATTAGTCTAGAGCCTTCCTAGTGTTTTTTCAGCTATTGTGCTACTAAACATAATTTCCACACTGGTTTCATTAACAGTGTTGTAACATTGTTTTTACACATCTAATGCAGTCCTAAAGGTACCTTTGTTCAGATAACAAATGTAATTTTCGAATTTATCGCAACAAAGGCTGCCGACTTGGTCTGCTTGTCTGAACAGAACTGAGTAATAATTATTTCTTATTGAATAGCGTGTACATCTAATTCTATCTCAGACTAACAATAGATGAAAGTACATATATTTTTCTTTTTGATGTTTATAACACCATCATGTTCCTGATGATCCGCTCATACGCAGCAGTGAAACACATTGAAAAGTGATATATAAAGAGCCTATTACTGTTAATAAACATTAAAGTTTTATCATAAACTTCATCTCCTTAGGCCGCCTTCACACGGGCGGAAATCCCGCGGCGGGATTTCTGCCACTGAAAGCCTGCATAGGAGTGCATTACAATACGCACTCCTATGCAGATGGACGCGGTTTGGTCACGCGAAATCTCGCGTGGCAAACAAACCGCAGCATGACCTATTTCTGTGCGGGCCTCGCAGAGCCCCGCACAGAAACGTCACTCCCCCGGACGCAGGCTCCGGTCTGCGCATGCGCCGGCCGCCCGGCACATGAAAGAGCCGGGGCCGCGGGGCGCGGGTAAGTACGCGCTCCTCTCTGCAGGCGCTCGGGTCGGGCCGGATCCGACCCGCCCATCTGCAGGCAGCCTTACAAGGAGAATATACATACAGCAAGCTTACTTTCGCCTGAAAGAGCCCATTATTGTAAGCAAACATTTAAAGCTTTATTACAAGGTTCATTCTTCTACTGGGAGAATATACAACAAAGGAACCCAGCATTGCCTAAAACATCATTAATTATATGATTGGTATTAGAAAGCGGAATACGCTACCTAATCCTTAAAATACTTGCTGGTATTGGAAAGCGAAATACACTATCTAATTCCCAAAATACTTATACTGGTTTGCACTATAGACATGCGAAATATTTCTAATCTAAATACTCACTTCGTCTAAACAATAAGAAGCGTTGCTGCCCGTTCGCTCGACTCTGACCACTATCCCATCTAATCAAATTGGGGCATCAGTAGCTAAAAATTTTTTAATTCAAACCTGGAGCTAAAGGCCGGCATGAATTGATTATCTATCTGTAGTGCCATCTACTTAAAGGGGTTGTCCCGAGGCAGCAAGTGGGTCTATACACTTCTGTATGGCCATAATAATGCACTTTGTAATATACATTGTGCATTAATTATGAGCCATACAGAAGTTATAAAAAGTTTTTTACTTACCTGCTCCGTTGCTAGCGTCCTCGTTCCCATGGAGCCGACTAATTTTCGCCCTCCGATGGCCAAATTAGCCGCGCTTGCGCAGTCCAGGTCTTCTCCTGTTCTCTATGGGGCTCCGTGTAGCTCCGTGTAGCTCCGCCCCGTCACGTGCCGATTCCAGCCAATCAGGAGGCTGGAATCGGCAATGGACCGCACAGAAGAGCTGCGGTCCACGGAGGAAGAGGATCCCGGCGGCCATCTTCACCGGTAAGTATAGAAGTCACCGGAGCGCGGGGATTAAGGTAAGCGCTCCGGTAAGCTTTCTTTAGGTCCCTGCATCGGGGTTGTCTCGCGCCGAACGGGGGGGGGGGGGGGTTTGAAAAAAAAAAAAACCCGTTTCGGCGCGGGACAACCCCTTTAACTGAGCGCAACCCAGAGCATGCGATTTATGTGCACTAAATATTCATTATTTTTGTCTCTTTATGTTTACCTTCTGTGCCCATGTTATCTATTTTTTAATTAGGAATTTAATAAAAATCTACGATGTTTTAAAATTGTCTAAACTGTGAAGGGCATTTACCTAATTTAATTTAGACTTTATTGCCTCTGTGAATAACACATTTTTTATGTTGTACTACTATTTTAAAAATAAAATATCTCTTAAAAAAACAACTTTCTGGTCATTTTCTAACCACCATAACTTTTTTTTATTTTCCTGTCGATGCAGCTGCAGTTTTTATTGATATCATTTTGGGGTACTTCTGACTTTTTGATGACTTTTTAAAAAAAATTTTCTTCAAGACAGAGAGGCCAAAAAATTAAATTCTGGCATTCCATTTTTTTTCTGATGGCGTTCAACATGCTGGATAAGTAATGTGGCATTTTAATTAATTGTACTTTTACAGACACAGTCATACCAATTTTTATATATTTTTTTTTTCATTTTTTTGAATGTGATCACAGGGAAGAGGGGGTTATTTTTAAACTTTTAATATTTTTACATTTACTAGTAATTTTAAAAAGTTCTACATTTTTAATTTAATTTTTTAAGTCCCCATAGCAAACTTGAACCAGCGCTCACCTGAACAATATGCTGCAATTCTTCAGTATTGCAGTATATTGTTGTTGCACAGGCATCCTATTAGGTCCTGCCACAGGAAAGGTTTAAAAGACCAACATCCATGACAGCCCTGGGGTCCTTCACAAGTTTCCAGGCTGCCATAACGAATGAACAGCCACCTGCAATCTCATCGTAGCCAAGCTATTCAGGTGACGGAGCGAGTCCCCTCCCTCTGTCAGGCCATTTAAGTGATCCTGTAAAGTTTCAGGTCCGTAAAGGTTTTGTTCTATAAAAAAAAATGCTGACTCCGCCTCTGTTTTTTACTGTCATGCCATACATCACCACCAACCAGCTGCTTTAGTAGGCTGATGGACACTGGAACCCCAGTCTCATCATTTGTGAGGGGCCCAGTGGTCTTCTCTCCACAGGTCAGACACAAGATAGGGGCTATGCTGATACCTTTGTAAGGCTGCAGTGCCCAAGGTCATAGCTGTAGTGGGAGCGGAGGGAACAGTCATACGCAGTCCTATTATCAGAGGGGTGCAAGGGTTCTGCTGTCACATAAGAAGTCTTCAGTATTATATATGGCACATGGTTGCTGGGGACTCTTTTATAGGTTTTGCTCTGGGCCCAGGAGCTTTAGGTTAGGCTCTACTCAGATTTCCTATGGCATCAATGTGCTGAGTATTGGTCACTAGAGATGAGTGAGCACACTCGGATAAGTCAGTTACTCGAGCGAGCCTCGCTCTTCTTGAGTAACTGCATTCCTGTCCATGCGTGCTCGGGGGGGCGGCAGGGATTAGCGGGGTGGGAGAAAGAGAGATCTCTCTCACTCTCTCCCACGCTACCCCCTGCTATCCCGCCTTCCCGAGCACGCTCGGACAAGAATGCAGTTACTCGAGAAGAGCGAGGCTCGCTCGAGTAACTGACTTATCCGAGCGTGCTCACTCACCTCTATTGGTCACCTTTGGAACTCAATTAGTAAAACCAGGAGGCCTAAACATTGTGGCCGCAATAGGGATACTAAAATGTGACCACATTATGGTCATATAAAAGCATCAGGAATGACGAGCCGCATGTAATTGTCTATTCCACCCATAATCTATATGTTATCATAATAGAAGGAATTGGCATTGATAAAGTTTATATTTCCTTAGCATTGGGGGAACTGGATGGACACGAGTCTTTTGTCAGCCTAACATACTAAGTTACTACGTAACAGTTTCACGAAGAGACATAAAAAAGTCCCTTACTTCTCAGCGAAAATCTATCTAATGTTATAAATAGAGGGTTATTTTTACTTCTGCGCGGCGGGGAGCGCATTCAGCGGACACGGAGCGTTTATGTCTTCTCTCACACAAAAGGTTCCCCACCTTACGGGTACAATTCAGGTCTCAGAGCGCCGAGCAGGAGCTGTTTAACTCAGTGGTCGCCTCCAAATCGGCCGTCCAGGATTACTGCGGCATAGTGCGGAGAGAAGGGAATTGTACTATCCAGACTAGAGATGAGCGAGCGTACTCGGATAAGCACTACTCGCTCGAGTAATGTGCTTTATCCGAGTATCGCTGTGCTCGGGTCTGAAGATTTGGGTGCCGCTGCGGCTGACAGGTGAGTCGCAGCGGGGAGCAGGGGAGAGCGGGCGAGAGAGAGGGAGAGAAAGATCTTACCTCCATTCCTCCCCGCTCTCCCCTGCAGCTCCCGGCTCCGTGCCGGCACCCGAATCTTTAGCCCCGAGCACAGCGATACTCGGATAAAGCCAATTACTCGAGCGAGTAGTGCTTATCCGAGTACGCTCGCTCATCTCTAATCCAGACCCTTCAGTGTAGAAGGTGCACTGGTGACAATTCACTTCTTAAGAAGTATGTGCTTCAAAAGTGTGCGCCCTCCGGAAAGTATATGCGCCTCCTGAAAAGAATATGTATGCTCTTCAACAAGTATGTGCCCTCCCAAACATATGTGCCCCTTGAAAAGTATGCTCACCCCCCCTGAAAAGTACTGCATGTTCACCACTTTGTTAAATATGCATGTCTGAAAAAAGTATTTGTATCCCCAAAAAGTATGCTCTTCACCCTTCAAAAAGTATGCTTGCCTCTCTGAAACTATGCTCTCTGCTTAAAAAATATGCACACCCCCTGAAAAGAATGTACGCCCCTGAAAGGTATGCTTGCTTTTCAAAAAGCACAAGAAATATACGCACCTCACCCGAAAGTATGTGCGCCCTATCCCCCCTCCCCCACCTCTTTACCCTTACAAGTACAGTACTGTGCATAAGTTTTAGGCAGGGGCGGGAGAAATCCTGAAAATATTTTTCAAAAATAGAAGACGTCTGATTGGCTCTAAATTTATTCTACAGCAGGTCAACAACCCAGCCAATGTTAGTAAGGACTATATTTAGGGTAAAGAAGAACAAGGAGTCCTGGAAGTGACGATGTGGTCCCACAGAGCCCCAATCTCACATCATCCAGCCTGTCTGGGATAACAAGAAGAGACAGAAAGATTGGAGCGAGCCGACATCCACAGAAGATCTGTGCTTGGTTCTCCAAGATGTCTGGAACAACCTCCCTGCAGAGTTCCTTCAAAAATTGTGTGCAAGTGTACCTAGAAGAAGTAATGCTATGTTTTCTACTTGAGGAGAGCATCTAGAAGGTGAGTGAAGAGACTTATAAGGCCATTAATGCTCCTCTGGGTAATATACAAATAAGGTAGATGAAACAATACCTCTGCAGCGCCTCCTATTGGAAGGCAGCATTCCTGCAAGTCAATGTTGGACTCTTTATACAAGCCTTGCAACAATGACTGGGAATGGAAAGCCATGCCAGAATCCATACACAGGCAGCTGTTTCGGGGTGTTTGCCCTTCATTAGTGTGCAGTAGGTTTCTGGTTTGGTTAGCGAGAGGCCTGTGATGTGAATCAGGAATGCTATCTCTTTTCCTAAGGCCTCGTTTAAACGGGCGTGTTTATGCAAAAAACATGCCCCACATACGTGCAAAAACACACGTGAACACAGGCCCGTGCCTATTGCCTTCAATGGGGCCTCCGCTGCTGTTGGCGGCCCCATTGAAAGCAGTGGGCTGCCGGCAACCCCTGCAGTGAGTTTCAGGGAAGGGCTTTAAATATAAGCCTTTCCCTGAAAATCATCCCTGGTTTGTGTAAAAAATAAAAAAAGCATATACTCACCTCTCCACTGCTGTCGGGGCTCAGGCGCGTCCAGCCACTTGGGTCCCCGGCAGTGTAGTGAAGTTTCTGCTGAAATGGCTGTATCTGATTGGCTGAGCGCTCAGCCAATCACAGGCAGTGCTCATCCATTCATAGAATTTGAATTTTGCTGTTTTGTGCGCACCTATGTACACACATAAACACGCTCGTGTGAACGAGGCCTTAGGGAAAGAACCTAGAAGGTGAGTTCGTAAGGAGACTTATAAGACCATCTATGTTCCTCTGGGTAATATGCAAATAAGGGGGGGGGGGTGGAACAATACCTTTGCACCAATACCTCTGAGAGGTATTGTTCCATCTCCCTTATTTGCAAAACTGGAAGAATTAATGCTGTTTTGAAGCCAAAGGGGCGGTCTATATCATAATACAAAAATTCTACCGATTTTCCACGATCACGGCCAGCGTTTTCTCGCCCATTCACACGACCGCGAGCATTGTTTTTAGCAAAAAAATATGTTATACCCCGGAAAACCCCCGCTCTGCAAAAATACTCGGGATGCCTCTATAGAGGCACCTGTAAGCTTTTCGCGGTGTTGGACGCGCTAAACTGCCTCCCATCCCTTTTTTCCCAGCTCCAATAGGAGTCTATGGGAGCCGCTGCCATTAATCGGACCACAGATAGTTCCGGAACTATCTTTTTAGCCATTGAAAATTACGTATGTTCTATTTTTGACGGTTCAATGTATTTACGTGCCGTCTATTCGCACATATGAACGAATGCATTGAAAACTAATGCCTCAGATGGTCGTTTATAAGCTCTTGTGTATAAAGCTTTAGCCTAGTTTCACGCAGGCATTCGCAGTTTCGCGATTTTTGAGCATCAGCGCTGTTTTTTTTTAGAATAATATTGCGTTGCTGCTGCCCGCGTTAAAATTGCGTGAGGAAATTTCGCGTTTTTCTTTAGCGTGAAACTCGATAGGACTTTCTAATGTTAAAAACGGAATCGCATGCGTTGCAATGCATTAATAACGAGGCTCCTTAGGGAAGCATGGGAGATTTTTTAAAAATCGCACATCGCTGTAAGATAGAACATGGCGCCATATTTTGTTCTCTCAACATCGCATCAGTGGAAGGAAGCCATTGTAAATCATTGGTTTCATAATCTGCTTTTTTACTGACTCTCGCATCAGCTGAAAATCGCACGATTTTCTCGTCTGTGTGAAACCACCCCTAGGGCTTGTTCACACGAGCGTCATTTTAAAGCAATGTAGACGCGTCAAAAAATAACGTCTATTAGAACCAAGTTTTTTTATGGGTTTCTTCAGACGATCGATTTTTTGGCGTGCCTAAAAAAAAAAAATCGCACCACGAAAGATAGATCATAAGCGCGTTATTTCAACACCTGACTTTCTTTTGAATCAAAAGATAAGTCATTTGACAGCGCAATGCAGGAATCTCCATAGACTCCTATGGGAGTCTATGGGAGCTGGTTGAAAAAGGGAGGGGGAGGGAGTTTAACAGCGGCGAGTGCTGCTAAACGCTGATAGGTGCCTCTAGGGAGGCATTTAAGTAGTTCTGGTAAACTAGGGATTTTGGGGCTGCAGTGTCAGTTCACTTCAAGACGCCGCAGCCAGCGGTGAAAAATTCTGAAGAATAGACGCAACTTGGTCGCGGTTATTCTTCGTTCATGTGATTTTGTGCTCTGATAGCTGTGATTTTTTAGCGCGGATATCGGAGCGTCAAAATGAAGCAGGCCTTAGAAAGGAAATTCTACGTTAATAGTACAAGTGCTCCGCTACCTCTGGCAGCTGAAAAGGAATAGATTGGCGCAGCGCATGTGTAAACAGTAAAGAGGTAAAGTACAGCTCACCAAAAATCCTAATCCACAGCATTACGTCAAACAGCCAACCTCCAATAAGAGGAGCGCACGGAGAACAGCGCCATGCCGGTTTCTCAGAAATTGGATGGGGCAGGAGCGTAACTATAGAGGGTGCAGGGGATACGGTTGCACCCAGGCCCAGGAGCCTTAGGGGGCCCATAAGGCCTCTCTTCTCCATATAGGAAGCCCAGTACTATGAATAAAGCATTATAGTTGGGGGCCCTGTTACAGGTTTTGCATTGGGACCCAGAAGCTTCAAGTTATGTCTCCGTGCAGCATGGTTTAGGTATGGGTACGGGTACAGATACAAATAGAGGGGGGGGGGGCGGGGGGCCAGCTCACGTTTTGCATCAGGGCCCCTGAGCCTTTAGTTACGCCCCTGGGAGGGGATTAATGTTTTGAATAACGCTGGACAACAAGCTAGTTCTTTGGAAATGCCATTTGATGAGCAATTAACTCCTCTAGCTCCCGTCAGTTTACAGGATCGGCCCGTGTTTCCTGTGGATGGGTTTTCTACAACAGTTAGTAAATCAAAAATGTCCAATACGGATTTGTATCCTCTCTAAACAAGAACCTCAGTTTTGGACTTTTCAGATTCAAGTGGAAAAAGAATTTACTAATTTATATTCCAGATGTAACAAGATACAGAATATATCACTAAATCAAAGATAATAGGCACTAGAAGATACGGCTCTCAATCCTTTAATTATAATCTGCCCTGCAGATAAGGGCCGTTCTATTGTGATACTTTATATGAACGTGAAGTACTTATACAGCTATCCGACGCCTCCACATACCGGTCTCTATTGATCCAATAGAAACCTTCAAAATTGCTTTATCCAAATTGCTACAGGAAGGTTTGTCCTCAGGGATAGTTATATTATAATAGACCAAAAACTATATGACTATTTGTTGGTAGACTCTCCAGCCTGTCCTATATTTCATGCATTACCCAAAATTCTTAAAAAACATCTTTCCTCCTTCTTTACACCCAATTACAGCTAGCAATGGCTCATTGTTTAAAAAGCCTCAGTATATGCGTAAAGGTCTGGTTCTGGGCTGGAGCCTCTTGTGTTGTAACCTATGCGGCAGAGTGTTGTCAGCGCAAGCCAGAGGTCAGTGCACAGATAGTATCTGTTGCAGTACAGAGGAGCAGGCAAGTAGTGTAGTCAAGGGCAGCCAGAAGTCAGTGTACAGTTAGTGTCTTTTGCAGTACAGATGAGCAGACAAGTAGCATAGTCAAGGGAAGCCAGAGGTTGGTGCACGGTATCTGTTGCAGTACAGAGGAGCAGGCAAGTATTGTAGTCAGGGGAAGCCAAAGGTTGGTGCACAGTTAGTATTTGTTGCAGTACAGAGAAGCAGGCACGTACCGTAGTCAGGGGAAGCCAGAGGTCAGTGAATGGTTAGTATCAGTTGTGTTGCAGAGGAGCAGGTAGGTGGTGGAGCTTGACTATGGGCTGTGAGGCACAATAATCTCACATTGGTGCAGTAGAAGGGCCAGGCTTATATAGAAAGTCCAATCAAAGCAGAGCCAAGACAGGGAACTGGATCAGAGATACCAGAACCAGGCTAGGGTCCAGCAGGGGAGCTGTCAAGAAGGCTGGATAGCTCGGCAGGGAGAGCTACTGCTTGGGGAATAGGAGCTCCTGGGTTCAGGCCGTAACAATATGGCTTGATAATCTACTGCAATCATTGGTACCAGATGCTACATTAAGGACACCTGTTACAGGTTTTAGATGAATAAGGATGGCCTGCTCACTATTCTTGGATCACCATAGATGTTTCCTCACTTTATACAGTTCTTCTATACAGTGGAGCCATTAATGCCCTCATACATCATCTGGATGATCATAGTAACTATTCACATGATCTAAAAGAGTACACATTACATCTTTTTTACTTTCTCAGAATGTTGTAGGCTTGACAAAATATTTTCTTCAGGTTTATGGCTGCCCCACGGGCTCATCATTCTCACCATCACTTGCTAATCTCTATATGTCTCTACGGGAGGAGTCATGTCTATATGCCTCCCATAACCCAATTTTGCTTAAGATCTGTTGATATGGGAGATATATAGACGACTTCCTCCTTATCTGGCAGGATTCCCCTAGTTTGGTGTCTGATTTTGTTTCCTGTCCCAATAATAATAGTTTTGGTCTTTTACTTTTCAGCAACACTTTGTCCCTCTCTTCTTGAGGTCTTCCTTATTGGAGACCCTTTAATCAAAGAAAATGAATACTAAATGGTATAGGAAGTCCTGTTCTGGCAGCTCCTTATGACATGCACAGAGCTGCGAATTGCCCCGATTCTCCGCGGTCAGCCTATCTATCAGATTAGGCTGACTGGCGGAGATTCATCTGTGGCTCCTGCTCCTGGGCGGTGAGTCCCGCGGTGGAGCTCTGCCGCGGGATACCGCAACGCCCGTGGACAGGCGGCCTTATTCAACCCTTTGGGTCCATGTTCCTTATTAAACGCTATAGGATGGTGGGCCTAGGGGACTAGTTAACTAGGGGTGGGGGACGGTCAATGTCCCTCGGAGATGAATAGAATATTCTAGTGCCAATGTCATGACAGATCCTCTTTAAGTTTGAATAGAGAACATCATAGATTTTTGATTCAGGGTAATGTTTTTTTTTTTTAAATGTGCTTATTGTGGGTATGCACCAGTATTAACCACTGTAAAAGGGTTGTCCTATCTGAATCACTGCTCAAAATATGGTGTGGGTCCAGCAACTGAAACCCCCCAGGGATCAGCTGTTATTAAAGGGCTTCTCTGGACTTTTACTATTGATGACCTTTCGACAGGACAGGCCATCAATAGTTGCTTGCTGTGGATCTGTCAGTCAGGATCCCCACCGATCAACTGATCAACAGGTTACTGCAAGTGTGGACAGATCAGGAAGTAGATTGCATTGGCCTGGTTTAATATTGCAGGCACAGCTCCCATTGTATTCAATGGAAGGTGTGCCTATAGCACTAAACCGGGCTGCTGCAATACAGATGCTCTATCTGCTTCTAACACTGTCTACATTGACAGCGGACTGGCAATCAGCTGATCAGCAAGGATCCTACGTGGTAGACCCCCAAGATCAACTATCGATGACCTATCCTGCGAAAAGGCCATCAATAGTAAGAGTCCCAGAGAACCCCTTTAATGGCACCTGTACATTTTTTCCTACAGTGGCCACTGCTGGAGAATTGTGGTAATGCATGACACCAATCAAAATGAATTGGGCAACTAAGTAACAGTAGCCTCTCTTTATAGTAAGTCTCCACTGTGGCTAATAGAAAGTCGTCTCGATCAGATGGTTCCCCTCTACAATGCCTTAAATGCATGGGTGGACATGGCTTGTCTCATCAGGCTATGGGGCTGACTTCCAAAGATGTATCCCTGCAGGAATATAATGGGTTAATAATCCGCCAAATGTTTGACTTCACATATTAGCAGGTGGATTGTGATTCGATTCTGCGTGTTGGAGCTGTAAATACCTCATTGTAGATGCATAATGCTTGGAGGATGACACATCTACATCCATGAAATGACATTACAAGGCCGTCCATGGACACTGTATAGAGATGCCTCCAGCTAGCCAGCCAGCCGCTAGTAGCAGAAAAACACATTTACCCGGCCATGCATGAAAGCATTTGTCTTTTCTATTCCAACTCCTGATTCTCTTATTCAGTCTCGCATGAATGCAACAAACATGTCCATTTGTAAAGCTCCATGTCTCCCAGCAAAGACAACAAATGTGTTTTCTGTTGCTGGGAGCAGTGCTGTGCAAGAGCCTAAGAACCGTATCCCGAGTCTCTCATGACATACATTATCCTGTGCATTGCACAATGTAACATGGTGATGAATTAGTCCAAGTGAACTGAAGGTGCCTTCCGCCTTCAGATAACTTTAATAGGACACTCTTAAAATGCTATATATAATTTATGATATATTTTATGGTTCGTACAAAATATGATATCATATAGGCTATCGTATACATTAAAGGGATAATTAGTTATTTTTTAACTGATGTCTTGTACCCTGGAAGATGGGGTCTGCCACTTGGGACGTCTGCCAATCAGCTGATCATCTGGCCCGTTGCACTCTGCAGGGAGCTGTACATTGTCAGAGGAAGCAGGGGGTCTACCGGGTTCACTCTCATTGAAATCAATGGTAAAACCATGCTGCTTACAGCTTCCATCCTGTCCTAAGCAGGAAGTGAAGGGGTGGCGCAGAACTTCCATTGATTTCAATGGGAGTGAAGCTGGTGCTCCCCCTGCTTCCTCTGACCATTGATGATAATGTGCAATGGACTGAACGATCAACTGATGGACGGGGGTCTTGACTGGCAGACCTTTTTTGTAGTTGCTCTGCTATGGCTGACAGACAAAGACCCTGAATGGGTGACCCACCCCTGTAATAACTCAAATTTTTGGAAGCTTTCATGTGGGTGGTCCCATATCACCAAAGTAGTGTCATTCTGAGAGGTGAAAGGGAGGCAAAAAGAAGTATATATCATTGTTCTATATATTAGAAAGGGGCAGAGCCTAAAGGCCCATTTACACGCAGCCATTATCACTCAAAATTCGTTCAAGCTATGGCATATGAGCGATAATTGTTGCGTGTAAATGCTGCCCTCTTTAACTCTTCGTCTGAACGATCATTTTAGGGGAGCCTAAAATCCATCATTCAGCTGGAGAGAGATAACAGGGACCACATGCTGTGTTCTGCACAGGAGTCGGAAATTACATTGTATTCAGCTGACAGCCCTTGCGAGGACAATGGAGCTGTGTGCAAAGCTCAGACCACATGCTGTGCTCTGCAAAGAACTCCTGGAGGCTCGTTTACACGCATATTTAGCTAATAAAGTGTTAATACACATAGTCTCTGCGTGTAAAGATTGTCTTTGCATGTAAATGGGCCTTAACACCACACTTTTCATTCTTGTCAAGCTTACCATTCAGCTTACCAAGACCCAGCAGTGTAACATTAGGCTCTACCTCCACCTTTGGCCTTGCCCCCTTCACCCTCTGGTCTATATGCATTCACAAGCTGCACATACATTGATCATGTTATGGCATTCCTGGACAACCCTTCTAAAGGGAACAGGTACATGCAGTCCTATCTGTGGACATCATACTATAGAGCAAGGGGAGCTGAGAAGAGATATATAGTTTTTTGGGGAAAGATGCAGGATAAATTGTAATTTCTGCTCATTATGGGCTTATGAGTCCACTGGGCAGTCCTAATCAATAGCTGTCACTCATTAAGACTGCCCACTGGACTCCTAAGCCCAGGATGAGCAGAAATGAGTATTTATCCTGACCTTTTCCCAAAAAACTACATATCAATCTACTCAGCTCCTGATGCTATATAATATGCTACCCACAGCCAGGTTGTACAAGTAGACTTGACAGGTTCCCTTTAAATGGAAGCTAAACTCAGCATCTAGATAACCGGCACAAAGTAAAACCATTACATTTACTGGACATCCTAATAACAGAATTCCAATAGTCTGGGCAAATTGCAATGTACATAGAAGAAAAGATCAAAGCAAAGTTCAAGATGGGGCCAGGTTTGCCACATAGGACTGAAGGGCACAGTATTTGTTGCCCTTTCCCATGACCATAGAAAGGGATTTTCGCCTCCTACTAGTAAAGCATATGAGGCCAACCTGGACTTGGCTCCCTTTCTAAGAGACCAATAGCAGCTGCATAGTGTGTTGTTGTGATACATATGCCCTTGAGTCTGGAAATGATGACATTTCTCTTCCAATTCCGCGGGCTGGTCATTTTTTATTCCCACATTTGGGCTCATGCCAACCTTTGGGTGCCAGGCAATCGGATATAAGTCTCTGCTTCTGCTTAAGGTCCTCAGACGCCCTTTACTTCTGTCCTAATAATGATGTATTAATGAAGTGATGATTCCTTGTCAAGCCGTTGTATTAGCGAGATGGGATAAGCACGTTTCCAAGACTTTCCATAGCCAACCGGCCAGACGAAGAATGAGCCACAATTCATTACCAGAACCGTCTGGTGACTAAGAGGTTAATAAAGTCCACATTTCTCTCCTTGAGTCTCCTTTAATGCTAAGTGCCCCCCCCCCCCCACCACTTAAACCGTTCAGTTCCTCTCCGCAGTTCCTCTGAGGCTAATTGAATAAACTTCATGGAAATTTAATCCAGTCCAATAAATTAAATTAGGAAGGCTTGTTCCTGTAAAATTCAGAACCTCAGCACTTTATTATGTAAGAAGGGCTGATTTATGGTGGTAGACGCCGCGCGGAATAACTTACCTAACTCTACACTGGCGGGGAGCTATCATATATGTGTCACATGGCGTTATAGTCTCCGGTTTGAGCGCAATTAAAACAGAGGAGGAGAAAAAAATATTATCGTCCATGAGCTCTTCCTGAGATGGCGTTATACCGTCTAGGTGATGTTTTATGCATTTGTTGTATCCAGATCTTTGTCTCTTCAGTAGGTGAAGAAGCTATTCTACTCAATTCTCTAAACTGTTTAGATTTATATTCTTGACCATAGTAGGCAGTATTATGTTAAACATATCTTTGCCTCTGGGTGGCAGTATTACATATGTGAAATGCACCCTATAAATGGCAGCATTATATAGGTAAAACGTACCCTATAGGTGGCAGTATTACAGTATATTCATGAAAGGTACCCTAAACCGTACGAAGATTAGAAGTCATCTCTATTATATCCGTGCATGGCTTATCCTACTTGGCATACATGGGTGTGAATGTTATGTCCTGAAGGACGAATATGTATACACAATATGGAAAACAAAAAAAAAAAATATAACAAAACCAAAAAGTGCAGAAAAAAGGGGAAATCTAACCCTAGTTTACTAATGCAAGGAAATCCTACCTAAAAGTGGGGTCATCGCCCTGATGAGGGCAACCCCACATCGGCAACAACAGATGCTCAGGCATAAGATGTAACCACACCCCAGATAAAGTAAACACCAGACAGACCTATATTGACAAATATGCAGGTCAAATTGGTAACCCCTGACTGGACCGGACACCACTACAGGCAGAGGGTCTTCAGATAAGAGTCAGAGAGGAGACAGACAGGTCTCGAACAGGTATCAGACAGGAGTCAGAGGCAGATTGAAGACAGATCTTCAATAGTTAGGTCAGACAGTTGGTCAAAACAGACCAAATGAGGCAGAAGTATAACCAGTGCCCTCTGTGAGCAAGAGCCAGAATAAATATACACAAATGGCAACCAACCAAAAACAGCAGGAGACGTGTCACTGTCAGCACCCAGCAGTGAAGTGACAGTGAATATGCACCGGCCGGGGAATGTAGTGTACTGGGGCTGACAGCGTGACATCACCCCGGACCCTTCGTTCACTCGGCAGCCAGCGTTGTGACAATCTCAGAGATCCATGGACGTATAAAAGTACAAGCCCGCAGGCTGCATGTGTTTATACAGGGCATGGATCTTCAAGGTGATGTCTAATATTCTTATGATTTAGAGCTGGGTATACATTATTCCTTACCAAACACATCTTAGCTGCTGCAGAACCTCTTCTGAAAGTTTGGTTTTCACCTTTGATTCATAAATATACATCTGAAATGTGTATTATTACATCCGCAGGCTTGGCAAGATGTAGGGGTCCAAAATAAAAGCAGGAAAACTTCTTGGGACTGCAGATAGGCTTTTAATGGGTCACTTTATAAGTAAATGTAATGAAAGTGTAATCAATATATTTGCCTACAGAGAAAGCCTCTAAAACCTATTAAACACATTTTGCAAGTTTTCTTACAGTTAGATGTAGTTAATCAAGTATCAGCGAAGTGTCCCTTTAATAATCCCAGCCCCCAAGGTGTCCCCTTAATAGTCACAGTGCCCCAAGGTGTCCCCTTAATAGTCACAGTGCCCCAAGGTGTCCACTTAATAGTCACAGTGCCTCAAGGTGTCCCCTTAATAGTCACAGTGCCCCAAGGTGTCCACTTAATAGTCACAGTGCCCCAAGGTGTCCACTTAATAGTCACAGTGCCCCAAGGTGTCCCCTAAAAAGTCATTGTGTTCCCAGGTGTTCCCTTAATAGTAATAGTGCCCCCAAGTTTCCCATTAACAGTCATTGTGCTCCATGGTGTCCCCTTAATATTCATCAGTGTCCTCACGTGTTCCCGTAATAGTCATAGTGCCCCAAAATATCCTCTTACTAGTCTTAGTGTCTCTAGGTGTCCCATTAACAGTCATAGTAACATAGTATGTAAGGCCGAATGAAGACAATGTCCATCTAGTTCAGCCTGTTTATCCTCCTATGTTGTTGATTCAGAGGAAGGCAAAAAACCCCAAGAGGCAGGAGCCAATTAGCCCATTTGAGGGAAAATTTCTTCCCGACTCCCTAATGGCAATCAGACTGTTCCCTGGATCAACCCCTAATAGTTCCTGGCTGCCTGTATACCCGGATTAACAATTAACCTAAGATTAATATCCTGTAATATCCTTACGCTCTAGAAAGACATCAAGTCCCCTTTTAAACTCTTCTATGGATTTTGCCATCACCACATCGTCAGGCAGAGAGTTCCACAGTCTCACTGCTCTTACAGTAAAGAACCCTTTTCTATGTTGGCGATGAAACCTGCTTTCTTCTAGACGTAGCGGATGTCCTCTTGTTACCGTCGTAGTCCTGGGTATAAACAGATCCTGGGAGAGATCCTTGTATTGTCCCCTCATGTATTTATACATAGTTATTTGGTCGCCCCTTAACCTTCTTTTCTCTATGGTGAATAATCTCTGGGTATTCCAGTCCCGTCATTCCATGTATTAGTTTAGTCGCTCTTCTTTGGACCCCCTCCAATACCGTAACATCTTTCCTGAGCCCCGGTGACCAGAACTGTACGCAGTATTCCATGTGGGGCCTGACAAGTGCCTTATATAATGGGAGGATAATGTTCTCATCCTTCGCCCCTATACCTCTTTTAATGCACCCCAAGACTTTATTAGCTTTTGCAGCAGCTGACTGGCATTGGTTGCTCCAGTTTAGTCTACAATCCACTAGTACGCCCAGGTCTTTTTCCATATCACTTTTCCCTAGCTGTACTCCATTTAGTGTATATTGGTGACATCTGTTTCTCCTGCCCATGTGCAGAACCTTACATTTATCAATGTAGAACTTCATTTGCCATTTTCCTGCCCAAGCCCCCAGCTTATCTCGGTCATTTTGTAACCATGCCTTGTCCTCTGTTGTATTAATTATATTGTATAATTTTGTGTCATCTGTAAATATTGATATTTTACTGTGCAGGCCCTCTATCTGGTTGTTGATAAATATATTAAACAGAATGGGGCCTAATACTGCCCCCTGTGGCACCCCGCTAGCGACGGTGGCCCAATCAGAGTATGAACCATTTATTACCACTCTCTGCTTTCTATCTCTGATCCAGTTCTTTACCAAGATACACACGTTTTCACCCAATCTGAGCTGCCTCATTTTTTATATCAGCCTATTATGCGGCACGGTGTCAAATGCTTTAGAGAAGTCCAGATATACGAGATCAATAGATTCTCCCTGGTCCAGCCTAGAACTTACTTCATCGTAGAAGCTGATCAGATTGGTCTGACATGATCGACCCTTCATGAACCAATGCTGGTGAGGAGTTATTCCGTTGTTCTCCTTGAGGTATTCTTCGATGGCGTCTCTCAGAAACCCCTTGAATATTTTTCCAGTTACTGAAGTGAGACTTACCGGTCTGTAGTTACCAGGCTCACTTTTGGACCCCTTTTTATAAATTGGAACCACGTTAGCAATGCTCCAATCCAATGGTACAACCCCGGTCTCGATAGTATCCATAAATATTAGATATAGCGGCCTATCTATCACATCACTTCGTTCCCTTAGTACCATTGGTTGTATTCCATCTGGGCCTGGTAATTTGTCGATTTTAATCTTTTTTAACCGGTTATAGTGCCCCAGTGTGTCCCATTGATAGTCATAGTACCCCAAGCTGTCCTCTTAATAATCAGTGTCCCTAGGTGTCCCCTTAATAGTCATAGTGCCCCCAGGTGTCCCCTCAATAGTAATAGTGTCCCAAGGTACCCACTTAATAGTCATAATGTCCCACAGTGACACCATACTAGTTATAATGCCCCCACTTATCCCATCAATAGTCATAGTGCCCCACATATCCCATCAATAGTCATAGTGTCCCAAGTTGCCCCTTAATAGTCATAATGTCCCAAGGTGACACCATAATAGTCATAGTGCCCCCACATATCCCATCAATTGTCATAGTGCCTCGAGGTGTCCCCTTAATAGTCATACTGCCCAAATATTCCCTTATAGTCATAGTGCCCCCAAGCGTCCTCTATACTATGATGTTCTGCAGCAGCTGAGGTGTATGTTATGTTATTTTATATTAGTTGTATTCTGCATTATGAGGTTCAGCTGTAGTGTCTAGCTTGAGTTCTGCAGTAACTGAGATGTGTATTATGATGTTCTGCAGCAGCCGAGGTGCATATTTTGATCTACAGCAGCTCATATAGGTATTGGGATGTTCTGCAGCATTTATAGTGTGTATTATGCTTTTCTGCAGCAGCTGTGGTTTGCATTATGAGGTTCTACAGTAGCTGAGCTGTGTACCATGATGTTCTGTGTTAGCTGTATTCTGATGTTCATCAGCATCTGTGTTGTATGTTATGATGTTCTGCAGCAGCTGAAGTGTGCATCATGTTGTTCTACAGCACATGAGGTGTGTATTATGTTCACAGCGGTTGAGGTGTATCATGATGTTCTGCACCAGCTGAGGTATGTATTATGATGTTCTGCAGCAGATAAGGTGTATATTATGTTTTGCAGTGGCAGAGGTGTGTACCATTGTAGTGGCCCAGAGTTGGTAGGGCCCCTCCATAATGTTCTGTGTCTGTCTTGTGTCAATGTCCTGTCAGTGTCTTGTTTGTGGAATGCATTAGGTTTACGTGGATTGAATAGTTGCAGGCTTGTAAGGTTAACTGTCTGGTAAGTCTTGTCCTGTCTGGAAAATGTATCGTATTTGGTGTATCATTTTATAGTCACCTGAGGATGTTAGATATATGTGTCTGCAGAAGTCACAAAGTTTGTTGGGAGAGTTGAGTAAGAATGAGTTAGTTAGTCAGTGGAAGATGTCTGTCAGGAAGTCCATGAGGTCATTGAGTGTGTGGAGAATATGGAGGAAGCTGAGTGACTTCTTTATGCACAGCCTGAGCCTATTCTACTAAGGAGACCTCGGTGCTTATACTGAGCATGGAGAGAAGGATGAACTGCTTCACAGCGAGGAGAAGAAGGAACGAGAGTGAGAGGGATTGCACAGATAACTGGGACTATGGATTACCCAAATACGCAGAGAATCCTCCCTGTTGCACCACTCTGACTTGTTGAGTTCAAGAGTTACAGTAAACGAGCAGAACCGACCGTTCCCGGTTCTTGTTCAGAAGGTTACCCTGTGTGGGGACTACTTTGTTTTGTCTGAAGGATCCACCGCAGAGGATGGAACGGTGGTGTCACGAGTGACAACTGGACTTAAACTAACCCCTCATTACAACCCCTGTGATCTCCCTCCGCAGTAACGTGGTCAGGTACCAAGCTATGGTACCTGACCATGGTAGAGCTCTGTGACAAGGCCTTTCTCTACCCCGCTGTCTCATTGGATGTGGGCCAGCTCCTCGGACTCTGCACCATGATTGGTCAGAGGAGCAGGACCGCATCCGACGAGACGGCGGGTATAAAGATTTCTGTCATGGTGGCTCTACCATCTCCTCCCCTGACGTTAGCTCTGCACCCATCCAAGTTACTGCTGGGGGAGGTCACAGGGAACATACAACCGGAGGTTACCTTGAATCTTCTTATCACTTGTGATACCACCGTTCCATCGTCTGCGGTGAAGCTTGTTGTTGGAAATAACTTAGTCCACACACAGGGAGAACTTTCTAGACAAACTGGGAATTGTCGGGACTGTCCGTTTACTGTAACTTTGTAACAGTTCAACAGCAGACTTGGCACAGATACAATAGAAGGAGGTGTTGTAACGGAGGATAATCGGAAAAATAATCCACAGTCTAGTTATCTGTGAGATTCCGCTCCTGACGACTCTCGCTCTCCAACTCTCTACCGGTCCACACTCACGCCAAGCAACAATCTCTCTCCTCACTCAGTGCTTAGTGGTAGCACCAGCACATCCCAGATGGAGTAACATAGTAACATAGTATGTAAGGCTGAATGAAGACAATGTCCATCTAGTCCAGCTTGTCTATCCTCCTGTGTTGATCCAGAGGAAGGCAAAAAAAACCCAAGGGCAGAAGTCAATTAGCCCTTTTGGGGAAAAAATTCCTTCCCGACTCCCTAATGGCAATCAGACTGTTCCCTGGATCAACCCCTAATAGTTCCTACCTTCCTATATACCCGGATTGACAATTAACCTAAGATTTATATCCTGTAATATCCTTCCTCTGCAGAAAGACATCAAGTCCCCTTTTAAACTCCTCTATTGATTTTGCCATCACCACTTCCTCCGGCAGAGAGTTCCACAGTCTAACTGCTCTTACAGTAAAGAATCCCCTTCTATGTTGGTGATGAAACCTACTTTCCTCTAATCGTAGCGGATGTCCTCTTGTTACCGTCGTGGTCCTGGGTATAAACAGATCCTGGGAGAGATCCTTGTATTGTCCCCTCATGTATTTATACATAGTTATTTGGTCGCCCCTTAGCCGTCTTTTTTCTAGAGTAAATAGTCCCAATTTTGATGCCTCTCTGGGTATTCCAGTCCTGTCATTCCATGTATTAGTTTAGTTGCCCTTCTTTGAATCCCCTCAAGCACTGTGACATCTTTCCTGAGCACCGGTGACCAGAATTGTACGCAGTATTCCATGTGAGGCCTGACAAGTGCCTTATATAATGGAAGGATAATGTTCTCCTCCCTCGCCCCTATACCTCTTTTAATGCACCCCAAGACTTTATTAGCCATTGTAGCAGCTGACTGGCATTGGTTACTCCAGTTTAGTCTACTATCCACTAATACCCCCAGATCCTTTTCCATATCACTTTCCCCTAGTGGTACCCCATTAATCGAATATTGGTGACATCCGTTTCTCCTGCCCATGTGCATAGTCTTACATTTTTCAACATTGAACTTCATTTGCCATTTTTCTGCCCAAGCCCCCAGCTTATCCAGGTCCGTTTGTAGCCACACATTGTCCTCCGTTGCATTAAAGGGGTTGTCCCGCGGCAGCAAGTGGGTCTATACACTTCTGTATGGCCATAATAATGCACTTTGTAATGTACATTGTGCATTAATTATGAGCCATACAGAAGTTATAAAAAGTTTTTCACTTACCTGCTCCGTTGCTGGCGTCCTCGTCTCCATGGTTGCCGTCTAATTTTCGCCGTCTAATGGCCAAATTAGACGCGCTTGCGCAGTCCGGGTCTTCTTATCTTCTCAATGGGGCTCCGTGTAGCTCCGCCTCGTCACGTGCCGATTCCAGCCAATCAGGAGGCTGGAATCGGCAATGGACCGCACAGAAGAGCTGCGGTCCACGGAGGAAGAAGATCCTGGCGGCCATCTTCAACCGGTAAGTATAGAAGTCACCGGAGCGCGGGGATTCAGGTAAGCGCTGTGCTGTTTTTTTTTTAAGTCCCTGCATCGGGGTTGTCTCGCGCCGAACGGGGGGGGGGGGTTGAAAAAAACAACCCCTTTAATTATATTGTACAATTTTGTGTCATCTGCAAATATTGATATTTTGCTGTGCAGCCCCTCTATCAGGTCATTGATAAATATGTTGAACAGAGTGGGGCCTAATACTGAACCCTGTGGCACCCCGCCAGCGACTGTGGTCCAATCAGAGTACGAACCATTTATTACCACCCTCTGCTTTCTATCATTGAGCCAATTTTTTACCCAATTACACACGTTTTCGCCCAGTCCGAGCTGCATCATTTTGTATATTAGCCTATTATGTGGCACGGTGTCAAAGGCTTTAGAGAAGTCCAGATATACGAGATCAATAGATTCTCCCAGGTCCAGCTTAGAGCTTACTTCATCGTAGAAACTGATCAGATTTGTCTGACATGAGCGACCCTTCATGAATCCATGCTGGTGAGGAGTTATTCCCTTATTCTCCTTGAGGTACTCTTCAATGGCGTCTCTCAGAATCCCCTCGAAAATGTTTCCCGCTACTGAAGTGAGACTTACTGGCCTGTAGTTATCAGGCTTACTTTTGCTCCCTTTTTTGTAAATTGGAACCACGTTGGCAATGCGCCAGTCCAATGGTACTACACGGTCTTGATAGTGTCTAGAAATATTAGGTATAGCGGCCTAGCTATATCATCACTTAGTTCCCTTAGTATCCTTGGGTGTAATCCATCTGGGCCCGGCGATTTATCAATTTTAGTTTTCTTTAGTCGCTTCCGCACCTCCTCCTGCGTTAGGTATGAGATATTTTGTGAGGGGTTCATTTTATTCCCCTGCATCTCGTGTGGCATTTCCTTTTCGTTTGTGAATACACTTGAGTAGAAACTGTTTAGTAGATTTGCTTTCCCTTCATCATCATCAATGATCTCTCCTGCATTATTTTTTAAAGGGCCAGTGCTCTCCCTGCAAATCCTTTTGCTGTTAATATAGTTGATAAATAGCTTCGGGTTGTTTTTGCTCTCTATGGCGATCCGTCTTTCTGCTTCCTCCTTGGCAGTTTTGATCGTATCTTTGCATATTTTGTTTTTTCCCTGTATGATTTTAGCGCTTCTTCGCCGCCTTCTTGCTTTAGTAGTTTGAACGCTTTCTTTTTTTCGTTTATTGACCCTCTTACCGTCTTGTCGAGCCACATTGGTTTCCTTTTAGTTGAGTTTCTTTTATTTTTAAAGGGTATGAACTGCTCACATGAGGCGATTAGGATCCTTTTAAACTTTTCCCATTTGTCCTCCGTACTGGCATTATTGAGGATGTTGTCCCAATTAATGTTACCGATAGTAGTTCTAAGCTCATCAAATTTTGCTTTACTAAAGTTTAGTTTCTTTGCCACTCCCTGATAAGGCTTCCTATTGATTGACAGCTGGAAGTTGATTATATTGTGGTCGCAGTTCCCCAAGTGCCCCTCAACCTGCACCCCCTTTATACGTTCCGGTTTGTTGGTTAGTACTAGGTCCAGAATGGCCCTCCCTCTTGTTGGTACCTGCACTAGTTGGTTCAGGTAATTATCTTTAATTACTCTCAAGAACTTATCACCCCTGTGAGATTTGCAGGTTTCGTTCTCCCATATTATATCTGGGTAATTAAAGTCCCCCATGATAATTACTTCGTTGCGGTTTGACACCTCTTCTATCTGCCTTAGTAGTAAGTTTTCAGTTTCTTCTGTTGCTTTTGGTGGTCTATGGAAGACCCCTATCAGGATTTTGTTATTTTTTCCTCCCTGTATTTCTACCCACAGAGATTCCACCTGTTCGTCTCCTACCCCTATATCCTCCCGTAGCCTCGGCTTCAAGTTCGATTCGCGCAACCGCTTACCCGCTGACACTTATGCGCAACCGGTCAAAAAAATTTTTTTCCCCCTTACAGACACTTAGACCCACAGACACACACACACACACAGAAGACACAACTAGGGCACACTAGATACACAGAAGACACACACTTAGCTCACAAACACACACAGAAGATGCTTATCGGCTCCTCCACTCCTCCGCTCCTCCTGGTGACGTCACTCACTCTCCCAGCGGCCACTCACTCTGCCGTCCTGTCTCAGCTGCTCTGCTGCTCCGTTCTGTTCCCCTCCGCTGCTGCTGGCGCTGGACTCCTGGTGGCCTCTTGGCGCTGGCTACTGCTCTGCTCCGCTCTGGTCTCACCTTACCGCCCCCGCACCTGCTTTGGCGCCGGTATCGGCTCCTGCGCTGCTGCGCTGCTCCGATGTCTTTTTCAGCCCCCCGCTCGTGCCTCTGTCTCGGCGCGCTGCTCCTGGCATCTGACGTCACTTCCGGCTGTCAGAACCTTCGCTTGTCTGTCAGAACAATCCCAGTCCACACAGCAGGGAGTTGTTCAGCTTCTTCCATGCCTCCACACACAGTCTGATAAGGTAGTGTCTGTGTGTGGGCAGACACACTAAAGCCCAGACTCTGACTCTCTCTCTTTCTCCTTGCAAGAAGACAGATCCACCGATTCATCTTGCAAACACATATATAAATCACAAGGTCACATGACATACAACATGATACATTTCTCAGACATAACCCAGACATTAGCCCATTTAGTGCTGCAGAGGTGCAATACACATCAAATGCATACAACTCAGAAGACACTGACAATACAATTAGCATGACACAGACATTCAAGATTATGGAGGGACCCTGCTAACTCTGGGCCACTACACTGGGGGGTTTTAAACCTGGTTTTGTGCTCAGTGTTTCCATCTCGCTGCTTATGCACCATCCCATAGGGTGACTCCGGACACAGGGCATGCGTTGAGGAACTGTGAGGGTAGAGTGGACACTTGTCATGGTGGCACTTACAGACTCCCTCCCAGAGGGACACACGTAGCCTTGGCCAGAGCAGCGCTGTGCCTCTTCCAGAAACCCCTAGGAGAGGGCTGGCCAATAAACATAAGAACAGGAAATAACGTTGTCACGGGTGATGCCACCATTCCGTTACCCATCGGAATGACCCACGGCGATAAATAAAGAAGCTTTAGACTGGATTAACGTACCTAAGGCCCTGGGAACGGTCAGGGCCTGGCAAAACTTTACTGAATAACTTTGCAAAAATACACTTCTTAAAATACTAAAATAATTCAATGAATGTCTGAGCGCTGCTGTGGTTGGCTGAGTGCTGTGACCAATCACTGCTCAGCTGTCATGCAATGGCTGAGTGCTGCCTGCGATTGGCTAAGCACTCAGCCAATCAGACTAGTGCTTTCCGGGGGTGGGGATTTTTCAGTCCCCAGCCTTCAGAAGACGACTGCCAGGGCTGGAGAGAAGAGCCAGATGGCTCTTCTACGTGAATAATTTTTTTTTGACTTTTTTTTTCAGCTAGGGATGATTTTTCAGGGAGGGGCTTATATTTCAAGCCCTTCCCCAAAAATAATCGCTGCAGGGGTTGCCTGCAACCCACAGTTTTTAATGGGGCCGCAACAACGCCGGCCCCATTGAAAGCAATGAGATAGCGTCGTGGACTTCTGCCACAGCTGTGGCAGACGATTCCTTCATCCCGGCGGGAATCCTCTGCCATAGCTGTCACAGCTGTCGCAGAAGTCCGCGATGTACTCCCTATGTTGTCAGTAAGGCTGGCGCTGCTGCGGCCGGCCCCATTTAAAACAATGAGCGATATCGTAGAGTTTTCTTAGCACTATGAGGCTTGCGTTTTCACTCGCTCTCTCATTGCAAAAAAATATATCGCTAGTGGGTAGGCGCCCTTAGACTGTGTCCTTGTTCCAGTAAAAATAAAAAATAAAAAAACTGCAGAAAAACAGAACTGGAAGCCTTCAGTTTTTTTGAAAACTCATTGAAATCAATGGGGAAGATAACTGATCAGTTTATTTCAGTTTTAGGGCGCCCACCCACTGGCGATTTTTTTTTCTTTGCGTTTTGCGTTTTTTCTCAAGAGCAATTAGAATTGAATGTACTCCTGTCCACTGGCGTTTTTTTTTGCGTTGCGTTTTTTAACATAGGAACTGTCAGTTGCATATGTGTCCTTATTTTTCTCCTAATGCACCCATGAAAGTCAATGGAAATTAATGGAAAAGCCAGCCCCCTTCCTGCATTGCATATGAGTTTTGGTTGAGCTTCTCCTAGTGTTTTAAATGGTAGTGATATCCATAGAGACAGAAGGGATGAGTCCAGGGCCGGAGAGATGGCTGGTGGCGTGATCTCCTATTAGCGGTTGCTTTTCAGATGACGAGCGTAGAGATGAAAGCAAAATCTAGACGAGGACTCCCTAGAGTCAGCGCTCACTTACCCCCCACAGGTTGCTGACAGGCGGGCGTAGAACACAGCGCACCTGGTTATGTCTTCTGATCTCTTATGTGTCTGCCAATTTCTTCAGAGAAGGAAACTTTCCTGCACTTCTTCTTATTGAGACACCAAGACCAGATTACCTGGTGGAGGATTTGCATGCATAGACCTTTTGTTACAGGGTAGTAAAGCCATTGCTAGGGGCCCCAAAATAGAGAACCCATCATCACCATCCCCCAAAGTGCCTGAGATTCTAAAACTTGTATTAATGTGGGGAACGATTTTACTTCAGCGGAAGGGGGTGAGAGGAGCCAATATACCTGATCAATCTGGTCTACTAGAGTATCCAATGCCCCAGTTCTAACACAATAATTGGCCCCAAATGTCCAGGAGAAGACAACTCCATTTGGAGGTGACTTAGGGGTCAATCACTTACAACTAGGGTCTATTTATTGGGGATGACTCACAATGGTGTATCTATAGGGGTTGTAGCTATGATAGGGCCCTTAGGCCAGGGGGCCCAAAGACCCCTTGCCGCAGTAGCACACAGGCCCCTCCCGGTCCCTGAAACTCCAGTGCGAACACCATGCCTCCCAACCATTCCAGATTCAATGGGACAGTCCCGGATTTGGGATGCTATTCCACAGTCCCGGGTGGCAAGAGGCATGTTCCATCTCCCCACCAACAAGTATTTAACTCACTGTTAGTCCAGCAGCTGAGGCCCCGACTGCTGTAATCAGTGCAACCCTTGACCTCTACCCCGGCGTCTGCATTTCTGCATGTAGACGTCGGCGGAGTTAACTATTACTACTGGGACCACTATGGGGTTACTACTGGGGTTACTATGGGATCACTGTTACTATTGGGACCACAATAGGGGGGCACTATTACTACTGGGGCCACGATGGAGATCATTATTACTACTGGGGCCACAATAAGAGGCACTATTACTACTGGTGTCAAAATGGGAGACAGTATTAAAACTGTGGCCACTATGGAGGTTATTATAACAACTGGGACCACTATGACAGTCATTATTACTACATGAGCCACTAACAGGATCACTGTTACTACTGGGGCCACTAATGGGGGCACTATTACTACTTGGGCCATGTAGAGGGTCACTATTACTAGAAGGGAGTCACTGAGGGTCACTATTACTGTGAGGGGGGTCACTGAAACGCATTATGATGGGACCCAGAGGATGTGGCATTGTGTAAAAGGGGCGTGGCTTGTCATAAAAATTTGCCTACACATACCGATACAGTTGTCTTTTTTTCATTGTTCAAAAGTTGGGAGGTATGTTTAACACCTATTCACGCCACCATCTGATAGGTCATACCGCAATACAGCATTTATATGAGAGATGCGGAGGGCAGATTCTGAACATATGACGGAAGCAAGGGGCAGAGTGTGAGGATGTGGGGAGAGGAGAGCAGGGGACATATTGCAAGAATGTGAGTGTGCAAAGGGGGGCACTGAGAGGAGCATTCTAAATGTCAGCCGGACGGGGCGAGTTTCCAGAAAAAAGTCATGGCTGGAAGAAATCATCATGGTGGTCTGCGCCTAGATAAAGAAGAAAAGAAAAAGTGGATGACTCCAAAAGGATAAAATGGCATCACATAGCTGCACTATAATCACCATCTGTCATTGGAATTAACTGCACTGTAATCATTATCACTGGAGGTAACGGCACTGTAATCATTATCACTGGAGGTAACGGCACTGTAATCATTATCACTGGAGATAACGGCACTGTAATCACGATTGCTGGAGGTAACTGCACTGTAATCGCTATCACTCTGTAAAACCAATATATGATTATTATATGGTGACTGCATTATTTCTAGGTACTGTATACTACGATACAAAGAGCTAAGACACAGTATCTGAGCCAGTGGAGGGAGAGCATACCAAACTTTTGCATCGGAGTCCATGAAACTTTGACTACTCCTCTAATGACACAGATAACCTATTAGATCCTCAGTGTACAATAATAGCAGCAAATATTATGATGCAATTAATAGTGGATGCCATGTGTTCTGTATGGATGGAGAGTGAACCGTCAGGATTATCTCCTCTGATGGGACCAGGACGTACATCCGACACTACCCACATACAACATGTATGGGCTGTAGAGTCCCTGAGAAGGAGGAGGGTTGTTACCATCACTAAGCCCCTGAACATGGCTATAGAATATCTACCCCTATGTCTCCAACATGACTTTTTTCACATTCTACTCACATAATGCAAAGTACTATAGTTATTGAGAAGTATCGTTCTCAGTAATCAAAAGCACGCCCCACAGTGCTACAACTCAGAATCTGAGAAGGTGCATCATTGTCCTGCAACTTTGTGACAGACGATCATTGTAGCTGTAAGCGCAGTACTACTTTTCCAGTTTTAAAGAGGTTTCCAACCTTTGTCTAAGCTGTATTTATGTTATGAGCTTGGTTCTGGTCCTATATTAATGTACTGACCTTGATTCTGGTGCTGTGTTTATGTTATGAGGTTGCAGGTTGGTTTTGAGACTGTATTTATTTTATGAGCTTGGCTCTAGTGCTGTTCTTATGTAATGAACTTAGTTCTTCTGCTGTATTTATGTATTTAACTTGGTTATGGTATTGTATTGATGATATAGCCTTGGTTCTGGTGCTGTTCTTATGTTATGCACTTGGTTCTGGCACAGTATTTATGTTCTAAGCTTAGTTGAGGTACTATACGAATATTGAGTTTGGTTATGGTGCTGCTTCCACCTTATGAGCTTGGTTCTTGTGTTGTACTTATGATATGACCTTAGTTCTTGTACTGTATTTATGTTATGAGCTTGGTTCTAGTGCTGTATTTATATTTGAGGTTAGAGCTTGGTTCTGATTCTGTATTCATGCACTGACTTTGGTTCTGGGGCTGTATTTATGGTATCAGGTTAGACATAGGTTCTGAGGCTGTGTTTATATTATGAGCTTGGTTCTTGTGCTACAATTATGTACTGAGTATGGTTCTGTCATTGGGTATTAGTGTATCTTGACGCCACCAGGAAGCTAGGGGTTTGACAGGGCTTTGATGCAGGAATGCCCCTGTCACACCCCTAGCTCCTGATTGGTGAGTTGTCAAAGGTCCTAGCAGCACAGTGTTTAGTGATTTTACCCATGGCTGGACAGCTTAGGATCAGTGTACCTGCTAGGCATACAGTATGCACTGAAAAGAGTTGCATGTAACGGAAAAAAGAATGCAAGGCTAACCCCAATTCACGCCACTGTTATGGCGGAGAACAGGCTGCTTATTGATGTGGTGGGGCGTTACTGTGCCGTCGGCAAGCAGATCTGATTCGGCTCCACTGGCGCTGTTCACCGGTTACATGTACAGACCAATGGCTCTGCGCAGGGGCGTAACTATATAGGATGCAGGGGATGCGGTTGCACCCGGGCCCAGGAGCCTTAGGGGCCCCATAAGGCCTCTCTTCTCCATATAGGGAGCCCAGTACTATAAGTAAAGCATTATAGTTGGGGGCCCCGTTACAGGTTTTGCATTGAGGCCCGGGAGCTTCAAGTTACGCCTCTGCGCTTCCCCCTTGAAGGTAACAGAGCTGATTATGTTAGCAGTACAGCCGGCGGGGACAGTCACAGGGGCCCTGGGAAGGGGAAGCCACAGTCAGTGCACCGCTGATGCCGGGAGGCCGCTGCCACCGGAGACAGGGACAGCGGGAAGAATGACAGGGAGAAGCCACTGGCGCAGCGCTGCCCAGTCAGTGTAGCGCTGCTGCCGGTAGCCTGCTGCCGCAGATGGCGCCAGGAAGACTCACTGCAAGAAACCACCGCCAGTGCAGCGCTGCCCACTGTCAGTCTAGCGCTGCTGCCGGGAGGCCGCAAACACAGCCGGGTACAGTGCCGCCAGAAAGAGTCACGCGAAGAAGCCGCCGGCGGGGACACTTGCACCGGTGCAGCGCTGCTGCATGGAGCCTGCTGCCGCCTTGCTGAGTCCCAGGACCTGCTGTGAGGATGTCCAATAACAGCCTATCAGGAACAGGGGTCGTCAACGCCCTGTCAAGCACCTAGTATCCTGACACCACCCACACTTCCAGTGGCATCAAGATACACTAATACCCTGTCATTGTATCTATGTACTGAGCTTGGTCATGGATGGTTCTGTCCGTCCCAGTGGAAGAAGCAGAACACCTAACAGAACAATTAAGAAGGGTCAACTAGACCCATTAGACGTGGTTAAAAAATAGCATACGGTGAGGACAAAGCCGCACCGCACTACAACCCTCAGCAGCTATTGCTTACTAACTGTCATTAAAATGCTGCTTTGCTTTTTCAATGGTGTTTTCCAGATGAATGCCCACAAGGGATGAGTGATGTACCGTTGCGATGCCAGGGGGACATCAAGGGGTGCAGTAGGTAGGTGAGCAATTAGGAACGCACCCCAGAGCTGATGACACCGACACGGGGGGGGGGGGGGGGGGGTGCAACATGTCCTGCTCCGATTATTCTGCCACTTGCCAGGCTCTAGTAAACACATCTATAATATCAGAGGGGGCGTCATTACTGGATGCTGTGAGAGGCTGCGGTGCGGTGGGGTACCGCTAGGGAAAAGGGATATGGAAAAAGACCTGGGGGTACTAGTGGATTGTAGATTAAACTGGAGTAACCAATGCCAGTCAGCTGCTGCAAAGGCAAATAAAGTCTTGGGGTGCATTAAAAGAGGTATAGGGGCGAAGGACGAGAACATTATCCTTCCACTATATAAGGCACTTGTCAGACCTCACATGGAATACTGCGTACAGCTCTGGTCACCGGTGCTCAGAAAAGATGTTACGGTGCTGGAGGGGATTCAAAGAAGGGCAACTAAACTAATACATGGAATGACGGGACTGGAATACCCCGAGAGGCATCAAAACTGGGATTATTTACTCTAGAAAAAAGACGGCTAAGGGGCGACCAAATAACTATGTATAAATACATGAGAGGACAATACAAGGATCTCTCCCAGGATCTGTTTACACCCAGGACTGCGACGGTAACAAGAGGGCATCCTCTACGTCTAGAAGAAAGAAGGTTTCATCACCAAAATAGAAAAGGGTTCTTTACTGTAAGAGCAGTTAGACTGTGGAACGCTCTGCCTGAGGAAGTGGTGATGGCAAAATCCATAGAAGAGTTTAAAAGGGGACTTGATGTCTCTCTGGAGAGAAAGGATATTACAGGATATAAATCTTAGGTTAACTATTAATCCGGGTATATAGGAAGGTAGGAACTATTAGGGGTTGATCCAGGGAACAGTCTGACTGCCATTAGGGAGTCGGGAAGGAATTTTTTTCCCCAAAAGGGCTATTTGGCTTCTGCTCTTGGGGGTTTTTTTTTGCCTTCGTCTGGATCAACAACACAGGAGGCTAGACAGGCTGGACTAGATGGACATTGTCTTCATTCAGCCTTACGAACTATGTTACTATGTTACTATGTAACACTGATGAGACGTACAGTAATAATAACCAGAGAGTGCAGCCGGGGGTCGCTGACTCCGCACTTCTCATTTTTTAGAGCATTTGGAGTCTCATTTTTCTGACTCAGGATCCCGGACCAGAAACCAAACTTTCTGACTGCCTATAGTCACCACTAGGGGCAGCGCATTATCATGTACCCCAATTATCAATGTGTCATTATCCTGTACCCCAACTGTCAGTCTGTCATTATCCTGTACTCCAAGTATCAGCACATTATTATCCTGTTCCCAAATTGTCAGCCTGTATCACAAGTGTCAGTATGTACCCCAAATATCAGCATACCATTATCTTGCACCCCAAATATCACTGTGTAATTATCCTGTACCCCAGATATCAGTATGTTATTATTCTGTACCCCAAATATAATATCTTCATTATCCTGTACCCCAAATATCAGCGCATCATTATCCTGTACCCCATATCAGTGTGTCATTATTCTGTCCCCGAAATATCAGCATGTCATTATTCTGTACCCCGAATCTCAGTATATTATTATCCTGTACCCCAAATATCTGTGTGCCATTATTCTGTCCCCAAAATATCAGCGTGCCATTATCCTTTACCTTAAATACAGCGCACCATTATTCTGCACCCCAAATATCACTGTGTGATTATCCTGTACCCCAAATATCATCTCTTCATTATCCTGTCCCCCAAATGTCAGCTTGTCATTATTCTGTACCCCAAATATCAGAATCCCATTATCCTGTACCCAAAGTATTACTGTGCCATTATCCTGTCCCCCAACTATCAGTGTGTTATTATCTTGGCCCCCAAGTATCAGCGTGTCATTATCCTGTCCCCCAAGTGTCATAGTTTCATTATCTTGTACCCCAAATATCAGCATGCCATTATCCTGTACCCCAGATATCAGCGTGCCATTATCCTGTACCCCAAATATCAGCGTGCCATTATCCTGTACCCCAAATATTAGTGTGCCATTATCCTGTACCCCAAATATTAGTGTGCCATTATCCTGTACCCCAAATATCAGCGTACCATTATCCTGTACCCCAAATATTAGCGTACCATTATCCTGTACCCCAAATATCAGTGTGCGATTATCCTGTACCCAAAATATCAGTGTGTCATTATCCTGTACACCAGATATCAGCGTACCATTATCCTGTACCCCAAATATCAGCGTTCCATTATCCTGTACCCCAGATATCAGCGCACCATTATCCTGTACCCCAAATATCAGTGTATCATTATCCTGTACTCCAAATATTAGCGTACCATTATCCTGTACCCCAAATATCAGTGTGCGATTATCCTGTACCCAAAATATCAGTGTGTCATTATCCTGTACACCAGATATCAGCGTACCATTATCCTGTACCCCAGATATCAGCGCACCATTATCCTGTACCCCAAATATCAGTGTGTCATTATCCTGTACCCCAAATATCAGTGTGTCATTATTCTGTGCCCCAGATATCACTGTGTCATTATCCTGTACCCCAAATATCAGTGTGTCATTATTCTGTGCCCCAGATATCACTGTGCCATTATCCTGTACCCCAAATATCAGCGTGCCATTATCCTGTACCCCAAATATCAGCGGCCATTATCCTGTACCCCAGATATGCCAATCTGCGGCTCTCTGGGACCTTTTTGCCTGAACAATTTTCAATGCATTGTGGCACCAGTTATTACTATATTGTCCTATGCTCCATATTTGCGGCGGTATACGAGTATGTAATATGTTTATATTACCATAAACCAATGCACGTTGCTCGCCGCTGCTTTCAAACCTTACAGATCAGCTGGAAATCACATGAAAATTGAGAAGGGCGAATTAAAAAGGGCTTTATGCCTTTCATAACAGTTCACCTGCTGCTGGCTCAAGCAATGGGCTCGCAGGGGAAACCACGGAGATCTGCCGAAAACGTTCCACCTGCCCTAAATTATTCCGCTCTCTATCAGCTGCAATTGTAGGGAAAGCTTATGAGGAAGGAGGGGAGGGGGGGGGGGGGGGGGTTTATACAATAAAGCCAAGTGCCGCGTTTTATTTATAGAGACCGCACAGAAAATAAACCGCCCCCCGCAGACCGAGCGCGGATTATACAGAAGGCAAACCTGACTGAGCTCAGAGCCTAAAGACTGATAACCTATAGTTTACAGCAGGTCCCCCATTAACCCCTTAAGGACCAGACTGTTTTGTACCTTAAGGACCAGGCACTTTTTAGGGATTTTACCCATGTGGTGGCTTTACTGCCCTATTTTTTCCATTTAGCCATCAGAATTATTTTTGCTGCGTTTTTTCTCCCATGACATATAGGGCGATTTTTTAAAATATCTTTTTCATTGACTTTTTTTTCCCGTTTTTTAGTTTTATTGGGGGTAAAAAGCTAAAAAAATGTTTTTTTTTACATCTATAGTTATTTTTGTTAAAATGTGTATTTTTATGTTAAAATAAGGTATGGGTTGGGTTCCTCTATTTGTTTCGGACGTTTTGATGTATAATATGTATGGTTTTGGATTACAGGGCGCTTATAGCGACGGTTTTGGTTGCTGTCGATTTTGGGTTATTTTCTTTCTTATGTATGTATTGTTGTTTTATTCTGTAATTTTGTTTTACTGATTTATGTAATTATGCTTTTAACTATCTATGTCCCCCATGACGTCATATAAAACCTCTGGGGGACATTCACATGTTTTTGGTTTATTTTATTTGACACTTTCCCACTGTAGCTTGGTCATCCATAGGAGAAAAACATCTCCTGTAGTGACATTAGTGACATTAATCACTGGCAGAGCTGGCCAGGGTCTAGTATGACCCTCCAACTTTGCTGTAGCAGGGAACCCCGGCTGTCACATGACTCCCCGGGCTCCCGTAGTGGAAGAAACCCTTCCACTTTCACTTTCTAGTACACAGCGCTCAATGAGCACTGTGTACTTGGGGAGGGAAAAGGCAGAAAGGGTTAAAAAAAAACCCTGCCTTCTCCTCCGGGTTATCAGCGGGGTTTTAAGCCCAAGACGAGGCGTTGTAAATTTACTGTGCCTGGTCCTTAATGGGTTGAAGAAATTACTATTGATGATCTGTCATTAGGATCGATCAGCAAAAGTTGACCAGTGGGGGTCTACTGCTCTTGATCCCCACCAATCAGCTGATCAGCCATCAGTGCTGCAAGCCGATAGCACTTTCTACACTGCAGTGGCCTATATTGATACTATAGGCATAGCTCTCATTGAATTCACCAAAGACTTTGGGCTATTGACTTACAGCCAGGAGTTTGTGTATCCATGTAAATTACATTTAGGTTTTTCAGACTTCAAAACAACAAAAATAAAGAAGTGTGAAACATCCAGCTCTTATTAGTTTGTGGGTAATTATATTCTGGCCTCATGTCCATGAGCATAAAACGGCCCGCACGGATATTTGATGAGGTTAATTACATCTGTCTTTTCTGTTGGTATTCTACCCTTTCCATCCAGGTACGCCAGCGTCCCTTCTTCGGTCCCTAGTGAGAGTAGGGACCGCCGCCCAGTTGCCTGGGGTTAGCCAGGATTGGAGGCAAGCAGGCAGGGACAGGCATTGTGGGTGAGATCTAGGGCCCTCAGGCTGGCGTATCAAGGATAGTATACCGTAACATAATAACTGGCCCTTAAAATTGCTCTCTAATGGAGTCTATGAGTGCCCTCGCAAGTCGGTTGCAGGATTTAGTGGTCTGATCCAAGACCTGTCCGGTCGTATGGTGACCCAGGAGCAGCGGGAGTTAGTGCATGTTTCCACCGCCCCTTCTATTCCTGAGCCCAAGTGTCCTCTTCCTGAGGTGTTTTCAGGGCAGAGGAGCAAGTTTTTTTGTTTTTCAGCAGGCATGTAGATTGCATTTTTGGATGCAGCCCTGCTCCTCCGGCTCAGAATCCCAGAAAGTTGGATTGATTATGTCCTTACTTCGGGGGTTCCCCCCAGACATGGGCCTACTCCTTGCCCGAGAGTTCGGCTTGCCTGCAGTCAGTTGATTTGTTTTTTCTGGAACTTGGAGGTATTTTTGATGAGCCGGACCGTGTGGGGTTGGCGGTATCTAATCTCATGTCTCTACGTCAGGGACAGCAGTGGGTAGAGGACTATTGCTCTAAATTTAGACTGCATGCAGGTGAAACCTCTTGGTACGATAGCGCTCTCAAAGATGTGTTTTTGTTGGATCTTTCTGACGCTGTCAAGGATCTACTCATTTCTCATCCTGCTCCCGTGACACTCAATGGTGCGATGGAATTGGTAGTCAAGGCTGACAGGATGCTGAAATTTAGAAAAGAGGAAAGTCAGGCCCGTAAGGCTAGGGAATCCAGCAGACCCGCTCCCACTTCTCCCATGCCAACTTCTGGTGCCGAGCCTATGGAAGTAGACCAGCTAAGTCCCGAGGAATGACGACGGTTCCGGATGATTGATCGTCTCTGCCTCTATTGTGGGAAAGCCAGACATCGTGTAGCGACCTGTCCTCAGAAGCATCTACAACATCAGTCCAAACCGGCAGAAAACTTCAGATCCTAGGCGATCTTTGGGAGGATCGCAGGTACTCCCTAAGTTGTTGGTGCCTTGTCAGATTGACTTCCAGAATTTCACTCGGTCCAGTCAAGCTTTTATTGATTTGGGTGCGACCGCCAATTTGATTAGTTTAAGTTTTGTCAGACCTCTGATGACTGAATTCTTGGCGTTAAAGATTCCCATATGCTTCACTAGTATTGATTCTACCCCTCTGTCTGCAGGGGTTGTACAATGGAGGACTCCCATGTTACAGTTCACTGTGGGTGTTCTCCATTCTGAGAATCTGCCGTTCTTGGTAATGGAAAGAATGTCCGTTGATGTAGTGCTTGGTATGCCCTGGTTGGCACTGGACAATCCCCGATTTGATTGGTACACTCGGGAATTGACACATTGGGGGTTCTCCTGTCATAGTCAATTAGCTACTATATCCATGTGTTCAGCAGATACCATACTTATTCCTGAATATTTGTCTGATTTTCATGACGTATTTTCCAAGAAACTGTCTGAGACTTTGCCTCCCCATAGGGAGTGGGACTGTGGTATTGATTTGATCCCCAACAGTCCCATCCCTAAGGGAGCCATTTTCAATTTGTCTGGGCATGAGCACGAAGCCCTTAAGTCCTATATCTCAGAGTCTCTGTCCAAACGACATATCAGACCGTCTAGGTCACCTGCCGGGACAAGTCTCTTCTTTGTTGAGAAGAAGGATGGGACATTGAGGCCTTGTGTGGATTATCAGGCTTTGAATAAAATTACAGCGAAGAACCAGTGTTCCTTGCCCCTGATTCCTGATTTATTGAGTCAGGTGGTAGGGGCCCACTGGTTTTTCAAATTAGACTTAAAGGGGTTGTGCCGCGCCGAAACTGTTTTTTTTTTTTTCAATAGCCCCCCCGTTCGGCGCGAGACAAACCCGATGCAGGGGTTAACAAAGAAAACGGGATAGTGCTTACCTGAATCCCCGCGCTCCGGTGACTTCTTACTTACCTGGTGAAGATGGCCGCCGGGATCTTCTCCCTCGGTGGACCGCAGGTCTTCTGTGCGGTCCATTGCCGATTCCAGCCTCCTGATTGGCTGGAATCGGCATGTGACGGGGCGGAGCTACAAGGAGCCGCTCTCCGGCACGAGCGGCCCCATTCAGAAAAGAAGAAGACCGGACTGCGCAAGCGCGTCTAATCCGGCGATTAGACGCTGAAAATTAGACGGCACCATGGAGACGAGGACGCTAGCAACGGAACAGGTAAGTGAATAACTTCTGATAACTTCTGTATGGCTCATAATTAATGCACAATGTACATTACAAAGTGCATTAATATGGCCATACAGAAGTGTATAACCCCACTTGCTTTCGCGGGACAACCCCTTTAAGGGGGGCTTACAATTTAATTCGCATCCGAAAGGGAGATGAGTGGAAGACTGCGTTTAACACCTCGTTCTGACATTTTGAATGTCTAGTCATGCCCTTCTGACTTTGTAATGCCCCCACTGTGTTTCAGGGATTTATGAACGCGGTCTTCCATGACTTCCTAGGGGTATTTTTGGTCATATATCTCGATGATATTCTAGTGTATTCCCCAGACTGGCATTCACATGTGCGTCACCTGAGGTTGGTTCTGACCTGTCTGCGTGAGTACCAACTTTTTGTCAAGTTGGAAAAATGCATTTTTGGTACTAAACAAGTGTCTTTGCTTGGTTATGTGATTTCACCCACGGAGATTCAAATGGAGTCTGATAAAGTGGCAGGAATCTCCCAATGGGTGAGACCCGATAACCTGAAAGCTCTCCAGCGGTTTTTAGGTTTCGCGAATTATTCTGTTATTGCTCAACCCCTCACCGATCTTACCAAGAAGGCGGCCGACTTGGTAAGATGGTCGCCAGAGGCTTTTAGTCATCTCAAAAGGGCGTTTATTGGTGCCCCGGTGCTAGTACAGCGTGACGTGTGGCAACCGTTCTTCATTGAGGTCGATGCATCTGGGGTGGGGGCGGGGGCTGTATTGTCTCAGGAAGTCAGCAGGAGATCTGGGTATAGTCCATGTACGTTCTTCTCGCGGACGTTCAGTTCGACGTAACGTAACTGCGACGTGGGTAATCATGAGTTATTGGCGATTAAGTGGTCTCTAGAAGAGTGGCGTCACTATCTTGAGGGGGCAAGGCATCCCATTACCGTGTATACTGATTATAAAAACTTGGTATATCTCGTCATCGCTAAGAGACTCACAGCTTGTCAGGCCACGTGAGCGTTGTTTTTCACCAGGTTTAACCTCGTCGTTACATATCTTCCAGGGTATAAGAACGTGAAGGCAGACACTCTCTCACTAAGTTTCGGTTTGCCGGAAAGTGAAACAGTGGCTCCTGAGAATATCTTGGCACCTGGGGTGGTGGTGGCAGCTGTAGAATCTGATGTCGTTCCTCATCTACAAAATTGTCAGCAGGACACTTCCTCAGGGATGCAGGGGGGCAGATGGTTTGTGCCAGAGACCTTGCGTCTTAGAGTCATTGAAGAGTCTCATTCATCTGTTCTCGGAGGCCATCCGGGGGTTCAGGGGACTCTGGATCTTTGATCTAGACACTACTAGTGGCCAGGCATGTCTCGGGAGATCTGCGACTTTGTTAAGGGATGCTCTGTCTGTGCACGCAGTAAAAGTCGTCGTCGGTGTCTGGAGGGGCCTCTGAGACCATTACTGGTGCCTTCTCGTCCGTGGTCGCATTTATCGGTAGATTTTATCACCCATCTACTGAGTCTCAGAAGTTCACCACCATCCTAGTTGTTGTAGACCGCTTCTCAAAAATGGCACATTTAGTGGCGTTAAAGAAGCTACCTTCTGCGATAGAATTTTCCAAGATTTTTGTAAAAGAAATCATTCATCTACACGGGGTTCCCGAGAACATCGTATCTCATCATGGTGTTCAGTTTGTTGCGCAATTTTGGCGTGCCTTCTGTAGAAACCAGGGAACGTCACTTTCCTTCTCGTCAGCATTCCACCCGCAAACTAATGGTCAGAGGGAGCGGAAGAACCGGAATTTAGTGCAATATTTATGGTTGTTTGCTAGCGAAAAGGCTCATCAGTGAACAGAGTTCCTGCCGTTGGCAGAGTTTGCGCTAAACAACCGTACTTGTTCTTCCACTGGGGTATCTCCATTCCTTTGCGTATATGGTCAGCATCCTCGCTTCCTTACAGCTATTTCTGTGCCAACTGCCTGTCCTGCAGCTAATGTCACCACAGATGCGCTGCAGGGGGTATGGAAAGAAGTACAGAAGAACCTGGAAGCTACGGGGGCTCGTATGTAGTTGCGTAGTGGGAGGAGTCTGTCAGTATCTGACTCTTACAGGATGGGACAGAAGGTATATTTGTCTTCTAGAAATCTCAAATTCAAGGTTCTGTCTTTGAAACTGGCGCCGCGTTGCGTGGGTCCCTTTGTCATCACGCGTGTAGTCAACCCGCTCGCTTATGAACTTGATTTGCCAGCTACATGGAGGGTTCACAGGGTTCTTCATAAGTTATTGTTGTCCCTTTTGTCCCTTCGGTGAGGAGAAGGACAGTGTGAGTGAATGACTAAGCTATTTATTGCTGCCTGTGCAGTGGCCCAGAGTTAGGGGTCTCCTCCAGCACCTTAAAATACATCTTTCATGTTTGTCTTGTGCATTATCTTTAATGTGGTATATATGAGATTTATTTGTATTGAGCGTCTGCAGGCATGAATGGGTTAATGTCTGGTCATGTCTGGAAAATGTATCGTTTTGTCTCATGTGTCATATAAAAGTGTAGTCACGTGAGAGCCAAGGAGTTCTCAGGGGTTCCAACCTCAGAGAGGAAAGCTAGCAAGGGAAGGGAGACAAGGAGGAGGCTGAGAGGTCAAGCGTGCATAAGCCCGGACCCAGGAAAGCAGTGCAAGAACCGCATGTGTCCGGAGAAATAAACTGCCAGAGAGCAAGAAAGACAGTGAGTGACTGACAGGAGAGAGTGAGAGAATATGTTCCTGCAGATAACTAGGACTGCGGATGTACAAATAGCCCCATGAAACCTCCCTGCTTCACCCCTGTAAGAACTGTTTTATTGCTAATTTGTTATCAATCTTTAAGTAAACGGACAGAACCGAACGCTCCCAGTTCTTGTTCAGAAAAGACACCCTGTGTGTGTGGACTACTTTATTCCATTTTAAAGATTTACCACAAAGGATGGAACGTTGGCTTCACCAGTGACAAACAGAACTTCAGGTAACCATCACTACCCTTTGTGAACTCCCCCTGTTGGTAACGAGGTTGGGTCCCGAGCTATCCCCAGGGGAGGGGAGAGGGTAGAGCCCCGTTACAAGGTTATCTCTCTCCTCGCTGTCTCCTCTGCTGAGGGCCTGCTCTTTGTACGCTGCACCTGTGCTAACCCTGGAAGGACTACTGAGAAAGTTCTCCTGCACAAGTTCAGGTTGCAGATTCTCAAAATGTACAAACAGAGGATCATGTTAGAATAATCACTTAACCCCTTAATGACTGGCAGCTGCAGGATGTGTATGGAGGGAGATCGTGGGACGATCTCCTTCCATACAACATGGGTGCTGGCTGTTTCTTACAGCCGAAACCAGGCGGCAACAGCTCTGATAAGCCGCATGGCTCATCGGAGCTGTTAACCCTTTAAATGCCGCTGTTCATGAGATCACAGGGAGCCGTGCAGGTGTCATGGCAGCCGGTGGCCTTCTAAAAGGCCCCAGGGCTGTCATGGCAGAATGACTATCAAGCTAAACCCTTGGGGTGGCTTGATACACTGCCTGCCCGATCACAGTATTGTGTAATGCTATGGCATTACATCATACTGCAGGAGCGATCACCGCAAGTTGTTGTAACCTCTGGGGACTGAAAAAAAAGTAAAAATAAGATTAATAAAGTTTTAATAATTATTAAAAAAATAAGGAATAAAAGTTTTAAAAAAAACTTTTATCCTATTTATAATAAAATAGTCTAAAAGATAAAACAAAAATACGTATTTAGTATCGCTGCGTCCGTAAAAATCTGTTCTATCCAACTAAGGCATTATTTAACCCGCACGATGAACGTCATCAGAGAAAAAAAATAAAGAACGGCACACTGTCTCCAAGAAAAAAATGCAATAAAAAGCGATCAAAACATGTATGTATTTCAAAATGGCATCAACGCAAACTGCAGGATGTCCCGCAACAAATGACCGCTCGCACAACTATGTCGACGGTAAAATAAAAAAGCTGTTGTACGCAGAAAATGGAGACAGAAAATCATTTTTTTTAAAGTTTGGTATCACAGTAATTGTACCGACCCATAGAATAAAGTTATCAGGTCATTTTTGTGGCAGTTTGAATACATCTTATATAGTAAGCATGACTTTGGCTGATCACATCCTCACCTCATTCCCTCGGGATCCAATCATATTACAATAAGCATTTTACAGTGACTAGTAGTAAGTAGAGATGCGTAAGCATACTCAATGAGGCAAACTACTCGAGCGAGTAGTGCCTTATTCGAGTACCTGCCCACTCGTCTCTAAAGATTCCGGTGTCGGCAGGGGGCGGGGAGCGGCGGGGGAGAGCGAGGAGGAACGGAGGGGAGATCTCTCTCTCCCTCTCTCCCCCGCTCCCCCCTGCTCACCACCGCAACTCACCTGTCACCCGCACTGGCAGCCGAATCTTTAGAGATGAGCGGGCAGGTACTGGAATAAGGCACTACTCGCTCGAGTAGTTTGCCTTATCGAGTATGCTCGCTCATCTCTAGTAGTAAGGTTACTGTATGGTTATTAATAAACTTTTCATAAAGAATTTCTTACCAATAATGTTACCATTCTGTTTAGAAAATGTAGCTTTTCCGAAATATTTTACCCCATATCTGAGAAGAGTGTCTGGGAATAATGCCAGTACATCAAACAGGTTTGGCATGACCCTGGCTATGAAGACCTGCCAGCACCACCTCCCAGGTATGTTGATCAGGAGACCCTGGTAACCCTGAGACATCTGGGCTTAGTCTTGCCAGTCTGTACTCCAGCCTCTGTTGCCCTTCCTAAATTCGGGGACTACGCTTTGCCTTAGCCAGGCCTGCTATCTTCAACAATGTGGTTCCTCTGGAGAGAGAGTCCTGCACAGTATCTCATCACTCAATAGCAAAGACATTGAGACCAACCTTGCATACTGTTGTTCATGACCCAGAACAGAGGGGTCCTAGTATATGTTACATGACCCAGAACAGAGGGGTCCTAGTATATGTTACATGACCCAGAACAGAGGGGTCCTAGTATATGTTACATGACCCAGAACAGAGGGGTCCTAGTATATGTTACATGACCCAGAACAGAGGGGTCCTAGTATATGTTACATGACCCAGAACAGAGGGGTCCTAGTATATGTTACATGACCCAGAACAGAGGGGTCCTAGTATATGTTACATGACCCAGAACAGAGGGGTCCTCGTATATGTTAACAATCAACGCCTTCAGCTTCCAAGGTGACCCAACAGAATTACATACTGTAAGACTGTAGAGATTTAATTGGCTTCTCTTAATGTGCATGCTCATGACCTCGGTGACATTGAGATCTGGGATTCCAAGTTATGGAAAGCTCTGATCAAAGTCTAAAGCCGGCCATACACAAAAGAATGGTTGCCTGAAATGGCTGATTTTGATCAATTTGGGTAAAATGAATGCAAATTTTGTTCACATTGGCTGATCGCGTACTTCAATTTGCCAAGGATGTAATCCTTCTGTTTAGGAATTTTGGCTAACGGACTGAATGTGAACACTTTTAGGGACTTTGATGGAGTGACAAATATGCACTGTGTAAGTATCACCCTAGATGGGACTGTAGTAAATGAGGATTGTAACAGTGTCATCAAAGGGCGAGGCGTGCGGCCCACTGCCCAGCCGATGCACACACACACACTTATATCAACGAGGACGCGCACCGTGGAGATAGATTGAAGGACTAGAGCTGCACGTCATCAATGCGGCGGCGTAGCTGTGTTTGAATGGAAAACTTTATTGGGATAATACAGAACAAACATATGGAATCACAGAAAAAACCTATCTGTATAAATGTAAATATGATAGAAGGAAAAGAATATGGATGTGTATAGAAGGGCTATTACTTGATAATGAGGGTGAATATGCATATCAACGTTATTACATAAGGACAAGATTATATTAATTGAGTAAATGAAATTAGTAAAACTCATTAATGAAGATGTAAATATAGTGTTAAATATAATAAATAAATAAGACCGTAGAGTGGATGTGTGCGGCGGGGTAATGATATGGGACTAAAATTAATTAATTGAATAAAAAAAACCGATAGAAAATTCATTGCTGCAATGTATGAAAACTACAAGTATAGTATAAATTGATATGGGAATCAGCCCAGATATACCGTATATACTCGAGTATTAGCCGATCCGAGTATAAGCCGAGACAATAAGTTTCACCACAAAAAACTGGGAAAACTTATTGACTTGAGTATAAGCTGAGCTATATTTGAGTATATACTAGGTTAAAAAAAAAACAGTCCATATTCACCTCCCAGCCGGCGACTGTGTCTGTGCGACAAGCTGCTTGTATTCTCCCCGCTGTCATCCCCCGCCGTTCTCTCTGCTTGGCTCTGTCAGTGCTGTTTAAGTAAGCGCTGTGATTGGATTGCGCGCCAGCCAATCACAGCTGGCGCTCCATCCAATCACAGTGCTTACTTACACAGCACTGACGGCAGGGGGTTTGAAAGCCGAGCAGGGAGATGACAGTGGGGAGAATTCTAAAGCAGTTTGATTGGCTGTGAATGATGGAGCACCAGCTGTGATTGGCTGACGCTCGATCCAATCACATCGCTTACTGACACAGCACTGACTGCAGGGGATTTGAAAGTCGAGTAGGGAGATGACAGCAGGGAGAATTCTAAAGCAGCTTGATTGGCTGTGAATGATGGAGCACCGGCTGTGATTGGCTGACGCTCGGTCCAATCACAGCTCTTACTTACACAGCACTGATGGCAGGGGATGGTAGAGCCAAGCAAAGAGGACAGCGGGGAATGACAGCGGAGAGAATTCAAGCAGCCTGCCACACCGCCCCCGGAGACACAGACGCCGGCTGGGAGGTGAGTATGGAGTTTTTTTTAAGCCTTCCCTGACTCCAGTATAAGCCGAGGGGGCTTTTTCAGCACAAAAAATGTGCTGAAAAACTAGGCTTCTACTTGAGTATATACAGTATATAAAGTACAGCAGGGATGTCATAATAAAGATATTTTTATATATCGAGGGTCTTTAAATAGGTCATCTGGTTTATGTTTTGCTTGATCAGACATATCATTCTACAGCTGATTTGACATTTTAGTATGAGGTTTTTTGTTTAGAGTTATTTGTTGCAATACCATCTAACATTCCCTTTATGTGTAGTGTACTGAACATTTGGGTTTTAATTAGAGATGAGCGAGCACCAAAATGCTCGGGTGCTCGTTACTCGGGACGAAATTATCGCGATGCTCGAGGGTTCGTTTCAAATAACGAACCCCATTGAAGTCAATGGGCGACCCGAGCATTTTTGTATATCGCCGATGCTCGCTAAGGTTTTCATTTGTGAAAATCTGGGCAATTCAAGAAAGTGATGGGAACGACACAGCAACGGATAGGGCAGGCGAGGGGCTACATGGTGGGCTGCATCTCAAGTTCCCAGGTCCCACTATTAAGCCACAATAGCGGCAAGAGTGCCCCCCCCCCCCGCACTGTCAGCATAAAGATCGTTTTCCTCTGCCACAGCTGTAACAGCTGTGGCAGAGAAGAACGATGTTAGCCCATTGAATTCAATGGAGCCGGCAATACAGCAGGTTCCACTGAAAGCAATGGGCTGCCGGCGTGCGCGGGATGAATTGTCGGGAAGGGCTTAAATATAGAAGCCCTTCCCTGCAATTCATCCAGAAATGTGAAAAAATATACCGTATATACCGGCGTATAAGGCGACGGGGCGTATAAGACGACCCCCCAACTGTCACCTTATACGCCGGGAATACAGCGGAGCAAAGAATAAAAATCATTACTCACTTCCCCCGGTGTTCTGCGGCGCTGCTGCAGGATGTCGCTCCCTCCTGGTCCCCGGCAGAGCATTGCTTTCTGGACGCAGGGCTTGAAATCCCCGCCTCCAGAAAACACACGTGCCTTCAGCCAATCACAGCCAATGACAATGATGTCATTGAATGGCTGTGATTGGCTGACAGCGTGTGTTAGCTAATCACAGTAGCTTTCTGGAGGCGGGGATTTCAAGCCCTGCGTCCAGAAAGCAATGCTCTGCCAGGGACCAGGAGGGAGCGACAGCCTGCTGTATTTTACATATGGTATATCTGGGCTGATTCCCTTATCAATTTATACCATATTTTACATACATTACATCAATGAATTTTATATGGTTTTTAATCAATTACCATATTTTATTCCCATATAATAACCTTGCCGCACACATCCATTCTCCGGTCTTATTTATTTATCATATTTAGCGCTATCTATTTTCCTTCTACACTATTTTCTATTTTCCCAAAATTCCATCATTGGATTTTGCACTTTCCCTGACGCTCTCCTGTTCTATGGATGCTCATTGGCCATAAGAAGTGTTGCACTATTTCTGGCCGACCAGGACTACGGGTGTGGCAGCTCCTTCTCCCTGGGCTAGCTGTCCACACTAGGTGAGTCCTTCCTGAATCCTTGGTGTTAGGTTGTAGACCTTCAAAAGTAGAGTTTGAAGTATGACAATGACAGTTGTTAGCTATGGTGAAGACGAAGTGCCTTGTTGCTCCGATCTGTTGCCTTGATGTATATTATACGTGCAAATTGCATGTTTCGGCTAAGTTTATTTTTGATAAAATAGTGCAGCCTTCGTCTCCGTCTGTCACCATTGTGCCATCACATACTATCCACCTGTTATATATTCATCTCTATTACAGGGAGACTGTTAGGAACAAACTGTCAGACTTGGCCCACTTTTATCTACCACGTATGGTCTACGTATGAGATCAGGCTGTGTACCCTCCGCTGGAACCCCTTTGATTCAGCGTTATCTTCTGAGATCAAGAGCTTGCTTCATCCAGGACATGAAAAATTGAAAATGCCTATACATACTGCAATATCTGCTCACGTTTAGTAGACTGCAGGAAGCAACAGGGCTTCACTTATAATTCATTGCTGGCTTCTATGAAGGAAAACTAGGCCACCGTGCCAACAAAGTCACAATCTCCTTTACATAAATGAAATTGAGCAGCCTATCAAGTCGTAGTCATTTCCAGGCTGATTGATGGATTTACATGAGACTCATAATCTGCCTTCAAGGCTTCAAGGGGTTTTACTAGAATAGCAAATTATCCTCAATCCACAGGATATCCAGAGCATAGGGATCGCGGTGACATCACTCTGAATAGAGTTCTGGCCAAGCATGCACAGTCAGACTTCCATTCATTTCAATAGAGCTGATGAAAGTACTCAAGTGGGTGCCACTCAGCTATGTCAGCAGTTCCATTGAGAGTTAATAGAGTGCTAGTAAGCTTGAGTGACCAGCACTCCATTCAGTCTCCTCACTGCAGGGGGAGCAGTAACCCTGCAGTGAGGAGGACAGGGAACACAAGACCCCCATTTTTGAAATCCCACTGATCATCAAGTTATCTCTTACCCACTGTTTGTACAACCCTTTAAAAGAGATTTTTACCTTTAGCTTTCATCCTAACATGTCATAGAGCCATGCTTTCCAACTGCTTTTATCATCAAGGCAGATCAGTAGATAGCATCATTGGTGGGTTTGTTAGCATAATCACGAACTTAGATATACTATGGGTGCCATATTAGTTGTGGTTGATAGGAGCTCAGAGAAAATACTCTACATAACACAATGGGATGTGTTACCCAAGAGATCCTCTGATTTATTGTATAAAGACACAGCTTTTTATAGACCAAATAGGTAGGTTTCAAGTAGAGACAGAAAGAGGTGTTACAAAGCCAAACACATGTACATCATTCATTTGGGTCAAACTGGTTCTCCTTTAAAGTATTAAGAATGATCACATTCTGATGACTCATCTGTCTGCTGGCTCCATTGTATTGATGGTATTCTCCTGTTCCTTCTCTTCAGAGACTCTCTCTCTTTCTCAGGTGATGGCAAACAAGATAAAATTTGCATTAACATAGTGTGAGAAATTTACTCTGCAGAACATCCCCCTTGCTGACATAGCCTACATTAGGCTAAAATACAAACTAAATCATACAAGATATAATTTTAGTCCCAGGCTCATCAACAGTATCAATTGCCATTACTGTATGTAGCACCTTGACTTGAGCATTGGTTGAAAGTTTCCATTCATGTTCATGCCATATTAAAGGTTCTGGGTGTCATTCTTCAATGGCCATGTCAGATCAGGATGAAGGTGACACCAGAGTGTCAGCCCTGACCCCTTGATCCAAATTCCGGTGCATGCTCAGTGCGATTCCAGCATTGGATGCCATCATGTTCACTTCTCTGTGGGTGTATGGGTGAATTGGTCAGCTGGGAAGTATGTGCCCAAGCCAGCCAATCAGCAACCTTCATATACATATTTATTCTGGCTCCTCCTCATACTTCTAGTCTGTAAATGTTTCTGGTCACATCAGAGGCTCCAGTCCTGCTCCATTGTCAGATAGGTTTGTTTAGTAATTTTTTAGTTCTAGGGTATTGTGACATCTTTATCCTGACTACTGTTGCTATTATATTCCATCTAGTTGCTGCATGATTGTTTCCACCCGTACCATAAATATTGGATGCAGCAGACAGCATCCTTCTTTTCTAACTAGTGAGAGTCAGTGTTGCCCCAGGTTCCTGGCATGATGTTTCCCTCATCAGGTTGAGTACTCAGCTTTTAGGTAGGGTTTCATTGTATAAGGGTGCCTACCCACTAGTGATATATTTTCTTGCGATGCGAGAGCGAGTGAAAACACATTATTATGAAACCATTTTCAATGGTTTCATACTCATTTACGATTTTTACTCTCAAGCCTCGCAGCGAAGAGAAAAAATCAGCAATATCACTCAGCATTGTCAATGGGGCCGGCAGCAGCAGCGCCAAACCCATTGGAAACATAGGGAGGACATCGCAGACTTCTGCCACAGCTGTAACAGCTATGGCAGGGGATTCCTTCATCTCCACAGGGACTGGAAGAAGCTGTGGCAGAAGTCTGTGATGCTTTCTTATTGCTTTCAATGGGGTCAGCACTGTTGCGGCTCCATTGAAAGCAGTGTGTTGCAGGCAACCCCCGCAGTGATGATTTTCCCTAAAAATCCTCCCTAGCTGTAAAAAAAGCAAAAAAAAGAAAAAAATCATACTCACCAAGAAGAGCTGTCTGGCTCTTCTGTCTGGCCACGGCAGTGGTCTTCCAGAGGCCAGAGTTTGATCCCCAGCCCCAGAAAGCACTGGTCTCATTGGCTGAATGCTCAGCCAATCACAGGCAGCTGAGTGCTGCCTGTGATTGGTAATAGCGCTCAGTCAATCACAGGCAGCGCTCAGCCATTCATTGATTTTGGCCAAAATACATGAGCTCACACGCCGCGTCAAGGCTCCTTGCGTGTTGTGAGTCCCTACACTAATATAAATATGTCACAGAAGGGGAAATATAAAACAAACAATCACTGAAAATGGCCATATGCTTACTGACTCGGGAGGTGCAAACATGTGCACAACCTCAGCATGCAGGTAGCTAAATGCCAAATGAGGGAGCCAATTACACCTGTGAGGGACACCGATGAAACAACCATTCACACTGCCTCTTAATATAGAGGGGGGTAGCTGCTTGGTGTATACTCCTGCACAGAGTGGATACAAAGTGCCAGACCATTATGATACATGTAGTGCACCATGCAGACAGACTAGCAACCTATTAATGATGCCATTTTCGGATTTTAATTATTATATTTTAGGTGGAGAATAGTCATCATGCAGAATTCTTCCCATTTAATAGAGATATGTATAAGTGTGCAGGTAACACAATGCGGGGCAGAACTGGCATCTCAGCAGGTATTACTTGTTGTATTTGGAAACCGCCAGTGGCGTTCAGAAGGATGTATGAATTGCCTTGGGCATCTGTCACACATTACCCCAGGAATGCTTGCACTGCATGCCTGTAGATGATAAGTATGTCACTTTGTCTATGTGTAGTCAGCAGATGTGCATCAGAATCGGAAATTACTTAGAATTCGTTTTGGATCATGCTTTGTGCTTGTTTACCTTCACAGGCTGTGTCATTACTGCTGATATCCCAGGTTAATGAGATCTTGAGGCGCGTCATTGTAGGAGGTGTCCCCTCACCTTTTTTATGGATGCATACGCACTTGTGAATATGCACACGCCTGAGTGTGTGATTACTTGCCTAAGTGAAACTTCTTGGACTTGAGAGTAGTTGGTAGACGGCTGGGTAGCTGATGTGTGCTGCTCCTCCTTAGGGGACGCGAGAAGAGTTTCTGCCCTGCGGGCTGTGTGGTAGCTGTCCATACATACATTCATAAGAGAAGGGACATCTGCGGCCGTCCCTGGGGGCATCTGTCCTGTGGGATATGATTGTGCTAAAACTGAACATTGCAAACCGTAAGTGGCGCGGCTGCGCTGAGTGACATTGTTAATTGCTGTCCTACAGAGTTGAGGAATTATTCTAATTACTAATTAAATTAGTGGTCAGAAACTTCTTTCCTTTTATCATTGTACCTAAGATAAGTGACTTTGGGCATTGCAACATGGCTGATTTCACGAGTTTCCCTCAGTGATCTTGCTGGGTCCCGCTTCCAAGGGGGTTCTACAATGAGGTAAAGCATCACCTCAAACCTGGCCTGAAGAGGTCTGACCCCGGGCATGAGAGCCTAGTATCCCTCCTGCCCGGAACATGGGAGCAAGGTACGATGACCCCTTTCTGGAAATCTAGCTGGGTGCAGACTGATTTAAATGACTCTGCAGCTCCCTCTATGACAGTGAGTACGGCCTCAGTCCTAGCCAGGCTTCATTGAATCCTCACCTTTTATTGCATTGGGTTTCATGAGAAATATGTTGTAATGTAACCTGTGGGATTTTAATGTTGCACCGTCCGAGGAGCAGACCCTCACTTGAGGAGACAGTGGGGTAAAGAAAGGCCTTATCATGGGTGGCTCTACTGTCTCCTCCCCGAAGGGTAGGTTGGGACCCAACCTGTTACTGAAGGAGGAGATCACAAAAGGGGTAACTTTGGTTCTCTGTAGTTCTGTTTGTCACTCGTGACGCCACCGTTCCTCCTCCTAGATGGATCCCTCAGACGGCTAAAGTAATCCAGACACAGAAGGATATCTTTTAGAACAGAACCAGAAACGGTCGGTCTTGCCCATTCACTTAACTCTTGCAAACTAGTAAAACAGTCTTGATACAGAAATAAATGAAGATTTGTCAAAGGTGAAGGTTGTTGGGGCATTTGAATAATCCACAGTCCACGTTATCTGTTGGATCTCTCTCCCAGCTAAACTTTCTCCCCACCAGCAAAAACTCACTCTGTCCTTCCTAAGCAGCGGTTTCCATTTTTATGGATACATGCGGTTCCTGCGCTATACATCCACGCGTTTCCAACATGTCCAGGCTTTCACTCTCTTTAGAGATGGAGGCCATAGGTAGTTGGTCTGCAGGGCTGGGCCCAGGCAGGAATTGCAGACCACCTCTCCAACTCTTATATGTCTCCTCTCTCTTCACTCCAACTCCACAGACTCTCAGATTCTCCCTCTCTCTCTGAGGCTGGAACCCCTAGAACTTCAGGGCTCCCATATGACTACACTTTTATACCAGACAAAACGATATATTTTCCAGACATGACCAGACATTAACCCATTCATGCCTGCAAACACCCAATACACAGAAATCTGACTCATTCTACATTCAAGACAATAGTACAAAACACACATATAAAAGTGCTGGAGGGGACCCCAAACTCTGGGCCACTACAGTGTCAGGGCATGCACTACCATTTCATGCTAAGAACCGCTCTTCCCACTGCTTGCTGTCATGTATTCATCGTCTTCAGTCTTATGTGATAAATGGCTGATTGGCAAAGGTTGTATTCTGCAAAAATACTGAATGGTCCCTTTATTAGCGCCTCAGTCCTTTTACAAGTGGCACTTCCCTTTATGGACATTCTCCTGGTGACCCCGGAGTGCAGCAAAAAATCACATGACAAGTTTTACGTGGATCAGTTTCGGTGTGCATCCACATTAGATGGGAAAAGCCAGCGATCTGAGCGACTTCCAGTGAGGCCGGGTCATTGGTGCTAGATTAGCCGGGGCCAGGATGTCACTGCTAACCTTTTGAGGTTTTCTCATGTAACGGTGTAGAGAGTATAATGAGAATAGCGTGAGTATCCGGCAAAAGGGGATCCTGCGGACAGAAACAACTAGTCACTGAAAGGGGTCAGAGGAGGATGTCAGGAATCATTCTCAACAGGTGTTCCACAGTAAAGCAAACTGCAGCCCAACTTATGTTTCCAAATGCACAACTCGCTGTTCTTTGGCACGGATGGGCTATAACAGCAGACGGCCAAGTCCAGCGCCATTGTGTCTTAGAAAAATGAGACTCCAGCGGGCAAAAGAGCACAAAATTGTATCACTGAGTAGCAGAAAACAATATTAACTAAAAAAATGTTGTAGAGCTCAAACAATGGACCAAGGCATAATAAGTTGGAAAAATTACAACTCACTAGAGTAGACAGAGAACACACCGGGATGTCCCCCTGTAGGCCTGTGATCCCAGCAGGCATGAAAGGAGCATCCCAAAGCAGCTCCAATATCCTGCCCTCTGGACATGCGCCTTCAAGGAGGAGAGTGCTGTCTCAAGGTCCGATCATCGTCAAGTACTGGTCATAAATATAGACACAGAAGAAAACAAAATCACAGAAAAGGAAAGTATAAGCTGACAAAAAAAAAATCACAGAAAGCGCCATATACTCAGGGCTCACACCTACTTACGTTTACGCTGTGATATCGCTGCGTTTTTTTTTATGCGATTGTCAATGGGACTTCCTAATGTTAAAATCGCATCGCACAAAACTCGCAAAAGCACAAACTTGCAATTTTTGTGTGATGCGGTTTTAACATTAGTAAGTCCCATTGAGAAAAATGCAGCGATATCGCAGCATTAAAAAAAAGTGGGTAGAAGCCCTCAGAGCACCTTCACCTTCACCGAAATTCGGCGATCTTCTCGTGCTGCAAGAGTGAGTGAAAACGCATGATTACAAAACCAATGAATTTCAATGGTTTCATTCTCATTTGTGATGTTGTCACTCCTGGGATGCTGCGAAAGAAAAAAATCGTAGCGCGCCCGTTCTTTTTGCAATATCGGTATATCAGTAAGTATATGGCCACTTTCAGAAGAAAACAAAAGATTGAAATTCTGGTCAATCTTTTGCTTCATTTTGTGTCTATATCATCGAATAGTGGAAGAAGATCGCCTGGTCTGATGAATCTATTGCATCGTGCTGATGAGAGGTCAGAATTTGGCGCAAGCAGCGTGATTGGAGAGATATGATATGAGCCTACAACAAGCTTCCTGTCCGCAGAACGATTTCATCACCTACTGGAATCTACACCACAACGAATTGCTGTGGTTCCGAAGGACGAAGTAGGTCAACACGCTACTAGATGGCGGTCTCTGATAACGTGGCCATTCAGTGTTTACAGGATGGATGTGTATGGCTCTTCGTACACATATGTGGCGCTCTGTAATCTCTGGCGCTGTGACTCCATTTATAACGGAAGGAAAGTGACCAATGTATTTCATGATGTAATGCAAGTAGACACTGATGGACCCTATGGACTTTACTGGCCGCCCATCAGGATGCACCGGGGTCCCCCCAGGAATAGCGGACTACTGTTGTTGTCATCAAATGTACCTACTCAATCCCCAATGGAAGCTCTTAACCCTACATCTACCACACTGCCACAGCATACAACGTCTCAAGGACAAATCCAAGACTACGTCATCTGCACAGCGGTCTTCTAGCGGAGCTACACAGTGTATCTTATATGTGAACACGATCTGCTTTAAACCCATTCACTTTAATACTAATAACTTCTACTGTGGACTTTCCATAGCGTTTCCAGGTTGGAAAAACAGCAGCGTTTAGGCAACATGGGCACGTACCCTTGAAAGGTAAATACAGGCAGATCTATCACTACTGGGGCTTTTTTTAAACTTTACCTTGAACTCCAGAATTCTGGCACTCAAAAGTTGCAAATTTGATGCACACAATAAAATTGTATTTTTTTTTAGCAAGTATGCCATGCCCCACCACTTTTTCAAAAGTGGGTGTGGTCTAACGTTAGGGGGTGTGACTGCATGCAAGTCATCACTTTTACTTTGATGTCAGAAACTGGTGTAAATTGTTGTAAAAACCTAATCCAGCTAGGAGTTGGTCTAGGTCTTCATTTGGAGTACGGAGGTGCCACTAGATGAGAGAAGTAGATGAAGAGGCTTGCACCTTTTAATACATTTGTTGCTCATATCTGGGCACAGGGTTTATTTAGACTGCTTAGTTTGCTTAGTTTATGCCAAATATTGCGCCAAACTTTGACACCATTTTTGGGGTACAAGTTTACATTTAGGTCATGGTGGTGGCTACTCTGCATAGAGTGATGGCCGCACAGTCAACGGATTGCACAAGGATGACTGATGTCAGCAATAGATAATAGTTCAACGTGACGCCAGTGCCTCTGAGTGTGATGGTACCGGAGAAATAGAGTCCAGACTGAAGAGCTTTTGTAAAAGTGGGGCACACAGTTTTTAGTCACTCTTTCAAATAAACAGAAAATAGCATTCATTTGGCATTTCCAGTAAGCAATAGAAATCTTCATCAGTAATTGGCATGGACAAGTATTTTGCATTTCCTTAACTCTTTTTCTCGCACTTTGGGTGGATGAGATGGCCAGGCTAAGTTATCTGGCCATTGCATGCGAGGGACTATTTGTGGAGGAATGGAGGAACTAGCGTGGGCTTGCTGGATGGCACACTGACTTCTGACTAAGCAAGATTGCGAATCACTCACGGTTACAAGTCCCGTTTTTCTTCCAGTTACACGGGGTTTGCCCTGACTCAGATGCCTTCTGGTAGGGTGGAAAAATATACTCCTATGACTGGCTTCACAACTCACTTCCCCCAGACACGGCGTCTTATGATCCTGCCTTTGTTAAGCTGGACTTGACATAAGCTCAGACTTACCTTGAGCTCGGGCTTAAATTGATTCCTCCAGGGTTTGACTCTCCTCGTTCCTCCTCTTCAACTCCTTCTCTCTCCTACTCCCTTCTTTCTTCTCCTCCATTCCCTTTTTCTCTTCTTGTCCCCTTCTACACCCAAGAACTGATGCAACATCCTATATGGAGACCCCAGACACCTAACATACGTGGGGAGCTGGGAGGGTAGAGTGCTGCCTTGTCACGGCGGCACTTACCATGCTCCTTCCCGGAGGGACACATGCAGTCAAGGCCAGAATAACACTACAGTCCATCTCAGACACCCCTAGGATAGGGAATGCCCACCAACTAGATAACGGGGGTAATTGTCACGTGTGACACCCCTGTTCCTGCATATGCCGGTATGACCCTCGGCAAATAAGAAATGCAGTCACATACAGTCTTTGAGTACCATAGGTCTCTGGGAATGTTCAGAGCCCAGTATAAACTTTACTTGAATAATAATCAGTGAAACAATACAAGGCAGTTTGATAAAAGACTTCACAGTGCAGGTAGATGAACAGGCTTCAGGGATTATTAACTTGCAGTACCTCCACACGGCTCTTCTTGAGTTTAAGACGCACATGTGTGAACAGAGATTATTGATTTGAAGTACCTGCACCCAGCCTTGGAGGCACATGGGTGTTGAGAAATGAAGGGTGTACCTCTACGTGGTGATCCAGATTTCAGACAGCCGCGTAGGAAAAACAGAAGAGGTAGTACCTCTGCACTAACCTTAAATAAACACAGATTAGACCTTACAGATGCTCTCTCTCTCTCTCTCTGAGGCTCACTCTCCTTAGATCTAGCTCACAAGCAATGCGGGAAATCTCTCCTCCTCCTCCATGCTTCAGCACATGAGGGCTGAAGGTGCCCCCATGTACCTGGACCTCCTGAACAGCAACACTCCTGAAGACATGGACTCTTTCTCGCTCTCAGTCACTCATTTTTATAACCTTCTCTCATATCATATGACATGACATACTTGATACATTTACATGCAAGCTTTGGATTTTATTAAAAGTTAACCTCTCAAGCGCTGCAGCTGTGCACCACACATACTAGAAATAACAAGACAGCTTTGCACAGTGCATCAACATAAGACATATATGTATGACATTTATGGAGGGGACCAGGATGAAGTACTGGGTCACTACACTGACTTTTTATATCACTCCCCTAACCAATTTGGAGCTAGAGGAAGTTCCCAGTACCCAATATCAGGGCTAGCTAGAGCTGATTGACAGGCCATAGAGTGGGTTAGGGTGAATTATGCTAGGTCACACTCAGGTTAGATAGAGCAAACACCAGACATAAACAGTATACTTAAGTTAATACAATTGACAACACACACAGATGTACAGATACACACACCACATGAGGTAGCTATTAAAGTGATGTAGGGGGCCCATATAAAAGGTCCAGATGTCCACCCGCCAAAATTCTTCTTCTTCAGTTCTATACACTGGATCTCCTTTGTAATGCACTCATTGATCAGGTGGGCAGGTCAATCAAGACCCTCACAGAGGTTCATCCTTCACAGACCAAGGAGGAAAATGTGCTAATCTATGTGAGCTCTCCAGTAAAGCCGGCTTGGTTCCGGACGGACCACCAGGACCATAAATCACTGTCTAGAGGTGGACATCTCAAAGTAAATTAAAGGTCTAGGACAAGTTCTGAGTCATAAAATTGGAGTTTTTCTGGATTGCTCACACAGTCCATTGTGACTTTTTTTCTATAGGGAACCATTGAAGTTGCAAAGTAATCCAGCAATTTTACATTTACTTGCACCATTGAGGAATACTACAAGTCAAAAATGATGCACACTACGATTAGCAATTCCAAAATAGAAAAAAGTCAGCCAGGAGTTTAAGATGCAAAATAAAACCGAAGTTTATTCCTCCATGAAAGCTAAAGAAACAACGTTTCGACCACTTACTGGGCTTTCTCAACTGGTATTAACACTTCCTTTGGTCGTACTTTCTTATAAGCACTTTCCCTTTATAGTTCACTGTCAGTTAATTTGTGACTCTGGGGCAAGAAAACATGTCTGCAGTGATGCGCTTTTTGAGCCTGAGAGCAAACAACAGAGTATGGAATAGCAATCTCCACAGTTACCGACCAAGAAAAAGTTCAAAGCCAACCATCAGCTGGAAAATTGATGCTTACTGTTTTCTGGAAAATTATTTGCCTATTCATCCCAGTGCTTCCTGACATCCTCCTCTGACCCCTTTAGTTGATGAGTCTTTTCCCTCCACAGTATCCCCTTTTGCTGGATGTTTTTCTAGGCCTCGATGGAAATTACTCAGATTGCTGCTTTTACCCATCTAATATGGAATCACACTGGATCTGATCACTTGTCACATGATTCGATGTTGCACTCCGGCGTCACGGGGAGAATTTCCATACAGCGTAGCGCCAATCATGAGAGGGCCGGGGCTCTAATAAGCTTCCCTGCTGGATACCAATTAATGGGTTGATTATAATAAATGCTCCGATTCTCTCTATAGTATATACGGTATACGTCTAATGTTTCCTTTCCTTGGACACTACTGCTGGGTATGTATCTTCTCTGTGAAGAAGCTTCCTCTCCTGATGGGATTTCAGCCAACCTGATATCATTTTAAACTCTATATAATTGTAGATTCTAATGATCTCCTGTTGGATTTTGTCCTTTTTTATATCCACTTTTTTTTCTGAAGCCCAGAGCCCCTTTAATCACCTCTGGCTGCCTTTGCTCTTTGAGTAAGTGTTGGCACAGTATGGAAGGATTTCTGTAAGGGTATGGCGACTTTTACAGCCACCATTGTTTATTGCTCCACTGCATGCGAAATGAAAGAGATGAAGCAACTGTGCAATTAGTCTTGATAGAAAATATCCTATTGTTTTCTGTATACAGCTCCTCTGCAGAATGATGGGGCTACAGACTACAAGCAAAGCTCATGAATTAAAGGTGTTGTCTCATGGGCAGTGCCGAGCGAACTCAGATAGTAGAACCTTGTTTTATGTCGAACTTTGCTAAAAGTTTGGTTTGGTGAGAACCGGAATTCCCATGCAGAAGGTCCACTAACAGAAGGAGGAAAAAGAAGAAAAAAGAAGGAAAAAGAATCATTTTTCTTATTCTCCTGCTTTTTCCTTCTTTCTTCACCTATTTTTCCTTCTTTTACTACTTTCAGCTTCTTTTCCTTCTCCATCTTTTGCCTTATTTTCCCTTCTTTTTATACTTTCTTCCTTCGTATTCTTTTTTTTTTCTTTTTTTCCTTCATTTTCTTTCTTCTCCTTCTTTTGCCTTCATTTTAGATCTTTTTAAACTGTTTTCTTTTTCTTCTTTTTCCTTCATCTTACTAGTTCTTCTTTTCCTTCTTTTTACTTTTTCTTCTCCTTATTTTGATTTCTTTTTCCTCTTCTTTTTTAATTAGTCTTTTCCTTCATTTTCTTTCTTCTTTTTACTTCTTCTTCTTCTTCCTCCTTTTTACTAATTCTTCTCCTTTTTGCTTCTTTCCTTCTTCCCTTCCTTTCTTTGTTTCTTTCCTTTCTTCCTTTCCTTTCTTTCCTTCCTTCCTTCCTTTCTTTCCTCTTCAATATCTTTGCTTTAAAAACATCTCAAAGTTACTTAAATACACTCCTAAGTGACCTAAGACTGTTACGTCGGACTCTTATGGCTCTTAGACAGTCTTACACATCAGTTTTAGAGGTATGGGTGAAATTTCACTTTGGTTCAAACTACTTTGGACTTAACCAAACTTTTTAACAAGAACTTTTTAAAAGTTAACTTATCTCTACTCATGACAGGTTTTACCTGCATGCAGAAACCCGAGCCAGGGCTTGGCATGTAGCAAATGATAGCAGGTGGCGACACATGCACACCACCGCACTGTGCACTTCTATGGGACTGCCAAAGTTTCATAACTCAGTTATCTCCAATAGACCCATTGAAGTGAATGGAGCAGTGGTGCACATGTGACCTGCCACTGGCATTCATTTCAGGACGAGCCGCTGTTTGGGTATCTGCACAATAGGTAAAACCTGTCATGAGAAAGCCCACTTAAAGGGGATATCCCACAAAATTAAGTTAGCCCTTATCCACAGAATACAAGATAACTAGTTGGGGATTTGACTGCAGAGACCCCTCAACATGATTACAGGAGTTGAGAGTGTCCCAAAATAAATGATGCGATGGTCTTGCCTGCATATCCCCACTTTACCAGATATGGTTGAGTGCTTGAACTCCACTATCTCTTGCAATCTTACTGACATGAATGGAGTGGGGGTACACTTGTGCATCCATCGCTCCAGTTATTGGAGACTGGAAGTGATATGAGCTATGTCTCAGTACTGTGGAATATCTTGGCTCCATATAAATCAGTAATAATCATGACGAGAGTCCTTGTACTATAAACACATAAGGTCTTATAAAGGTAGAGCGCCCCCTATGTTGATTATTGAGAGGGTACTTTGTGTGTCCTGTACTCGGGAGCTGTTGTAATTAGTGATGACAGCTGTAGGATTTACGTATCTTAAGCAATGATCAATTATTTGGCCTCTTAGCCTATATTAATATATGCCTAGTAATTGGGAATGCTGTCAGACTACAAAGCCGGCTAATACTCTGCGGCCGCTAATTGAAAGAAAGGACACAGGTATATCAATATGGCAGACAGTTCAAAGGAAATCACTGCCTTTCATCATCTGCCTTCCGTCTTGGCCCGGCCATTTAATCAGCTTCCTTTTCTTTATTGTTGTTCTCCTAAACCTGTCATAGAGCTTCACCTCCCATATGGACTAGTAGAGTCAGGAATGGTGTTAGGTATGTACAAACTGTGTAGTCTCATCACCCACCCCTACTGGAGGGGTGCAACAGGTGACTTGATACCCAAAGCTTGTGACCATTGTAAGTCTGATTTTACCAAAGTGATGAGACACCTGAGTAAGAATCATAAGTAGTATTTATTCCCATATGTTAATACTTAGTGGGGCTCCTTTGGCCCTAATGACATTGGATACTCACTGTGGCATACTTTCTACTAACGTCTGATACACTTCATAGAATGGTCTTCCATTTCTCAACTTCCAAAGATGACACTCTTCGCACCATTATAGATGTGCCGATGCATCTTCTTTGAGAGAACTTTCCAGACATTTGCAGGATGAATAGAGGGAAATACCAGCTAAAGTGTATCAGATGTTAGTAGAATGTATGCCAGGGAGAGAATCCAATGTCATTAGGACCAAAGAGGCCTAATAAGTATTAAGAAATAATACTACTTCTGATTCTTACTCAGGTGCCCAATTACTCTTGGTAGGAGAATGTATGAGGTCATATGCCCTAATAGGTGTTACACTTCTTGTTTTGGGCCAAATCTAGAGGCAACAGCTGAGGTACCCCAGACTTCACCCTTTAACTTCACTGCAGGGTCTGTATTCCGTTACTCTGGAAGTGGTCCCATTAATGTTGTAGCTGTCTCTACTACAGATCTACATCTACCGCGGCATGTAAAGGCTTAGCAGCGTTGATCGGTGTTCTCACCAATCCTTGCTGTTGCAGCAGGAGGCCGGTAGTCAGTCAGTCCAGCCAGCTTCTACTGTGGATGGAGCAGGTTCAGCTTGTGAACCTGCGCCATCCACAGGATGTAAATTTACGTCCCGTAGCGGGAAGTGATTAAGCAGAACCAAAAGACCACCAACTCAGGCACCCTCCATAGTAAGAGGAAGCCTTCCTGCGGTGATCCAGATTGAATAGCTTTATTTCAAAAAGTGTTTTTTTATAGTACAAAAGTAGTAAAAAAATTTTAAAAACCTATGTAAACTTGGCATCGCAATAATCATTCTATTTTTACTAAATGGTGAGCGCCATGAAGACAAAACCGAAAAACAAAGGATTGAATTTCCGGAACTTTTTTTTTACCCTTCCCCCCCCCCCCCCAAAAGATAAAAAAGTTCTACAACACATTATACGTCCCCCAGAGTGGTTCCATTAAAATAAACAACTCATCCTAAAAAAACCAAACAAAAACAAGCCCTCATACAACCATATCAACGAGTTATGGCTCTTGCAATGCGACAATGCAAATCGCTTGATCCTTAAAGGGGTTCCGTCACTAAAAAAGAAAAATGCTCTACTTATCTATTCCTCTCCCATCAGTCTACTTACCAGATCTTCACCTCCCTTCTTTTCTCCTGTCTCCTGCAGTCCAGGGGGTCACTTCACCTCCAGCTGCCTGATTCTTCTCCTTCCTGTGAGGTTACATACATTTGGTTGGCAGTCTTCCAATGTACGTTACGCCACAGCTCACAGGCCAGCAGGAGGACTGCCTATCTTCTTCAGAGATTGCTCATGCGAGCTATCTCTGAAATAGATTACAATTCCTTCCTAGGCAGTGAAGCTACAGCACAGGGATGTGACCTTCACTGACCCAGCCGGAAGGAATTTGTGATAAGCAACCCTCATAACAAGCTGGGCCCAGCCTGCAGTGAGCTGACCTGGGGCACTGGAGAAGCTCAACCAGGAGAAGATGTGATAAGGAGACAGACAGGGAAGGAATACGTAAGTTTAGATAAATTTTTTTTTAACGACAAAACCCCTTTAAGGCAAAAAAATAGGCTGGTCACTAAGGGGTTAATAGACCTGGCTTTCTGTAGAAAGAGAGGTAATCTGACAGCCATTGAAAGCAAAGAAGTGGAGATATGGCACCCTCATAGTGTGAACTACATTTTGCAGCCATTTATCTCAGTTACATTTTAATGGCTTTAATGTGTCCCTTAAACAAAGGAAGGCTTTCCTCGCTTTGATGAAATATTACCCAGAGAGACATTTTTTTCCCCCGTCTAAATTACTTGCACTTGGATTATCTATATTATGCTTTGGCAGTCAGAAATAGCAAATTAGGATCTGCCGGGTGGGGGTTCACTCCCGAAATGACTTGGCATTTCTAAGTATATGAGACAAAACAAGAGCTAAAGTATGGAAAAAAATGGAAAAAACTTTCTAATCACTCCATTGTCAGCCCCAAGGACAACACGCCGAGCCGTATCTAGGTCTAAATCTAATATGCCGGAGCGTCTCTGACGGTGATGGATGTATCGAGCCCTATCCGGTGCCAAGTTTGATAGAGGGATTATTTTGATAGCATCTGATTAGGATTTTCGCTGAACGCGCGCAGAAGTTGTCTGCCAGGAGAAGGTACCATGTTGTACCGACTCCAAGGTTTTCTTTAAGGTGAGTGTCAGGAAATGTGCGTTGTGCCTGCCTGCCATAGTTACTGTCCTATATTGCTAGGTAATAGAAGGAGAATGTGGTGAAGAACCGCAATGTCAAGACAAGAGGAGAAGAGGGCATAATTGGAAGCAAGTCGTGGTCAAGAATTACAAGGGAAGGCTAAGGCAGATTATAGGGGAATTCCAGGAATTCTTTTCTATTGATGACCCATCCTCAGGATGAGTCATCAATAGTTGATTGGCTGGGGTCCGCCATTCAGATCAACTGGACATCATCATCGGTGGTCAGGATCGGAAGTGTAATAGCCAACTTCTCTCCTACTGAAATCAATGGAAGCGATGCCTTCTATTACACTTCTGGCTCTGACTGACTGATTTATTATCCCAAGTAAGTAAGTTAGTAACTAAGTTAGTAAGTAAGTTCCCCAAGTAAGGGTCACATGACTGGGCCATATGCTTGGGAAATGGGTGAAGTTACATCCAGAAATGCGTTGCATCTGTGGTGTATATGCTTACTCCATGTATGGATTATCAATAAATACTGTAGACCTGGTAATGCTAGGCTGCTGTTTTGCTGCTTGTGAATGTTCACCCTCTACATATGGACCCTGGTTGGACAATCACAACAGTAAGGGACTGTTTTCCTTGAACTTCGTTGATATATGCATTATGATACCCTGAGTGCTAATCTTGTATTTGTTCCCTGTGAAGTAAGGCTCCTCTGGATGGGACCTGAATGGTACCTCTCTCGGCCATTAAAGGGGTTTTGCCACTCTTGACTATAAATGACATACCCTCAGGATAGGTCATCAATAGCAGATCGGTGGGGATCCACAGATTGGGATCCTGACCAATGGAACTAGACATCCACATTGATGACCAGGGCTGGAAGTGTAATAGACAGCTGGCTCTTACATTTCCGACCCTGGCCACCGAAGCAGACATCTGGCCCCAAAGAAGTGACAGTGGACCAGAAGATCAGCTAATCGGTGGGGATCCCGAGTGGCAGATCCTTGTCGATCAGTTATTGATGACCAATGCTATGGATACATCATCATTAGTAAAAAGTGGCAAAACCTCTTTAATGAAAATTGCTAAAATGGAAACCAATTTTCTCCTTTTCAGTAATTTTTTTATTGGCTTCCAGCATGTTGTGCCAGAAAGAACAACATGATGGACTGCTAGATTCTTTCCGGCACAAACTGCAAGAAATTAATGAAAACCTGACGAAATGGGAACCTATTAGTCTCCGTTTCAGCAGTTTTCGTCAATGGATGATATAGCTTCCATCCCGGTCTCGTCCAGGGGGGTCTTTTTGGGGGATTTTAAATGGAATCTCCAACGAAACCCCTTGGATGCAGCCAACAGTAAGGTCTAAACAGGCTCTTAAAGGGATCAAAGAAAGAGCAGCGACTCAAGAACAAAAGAATATTCGCAGTGTTAACAAAGATGCTGCTAATGCCAAACAAATCAATACATAACGTGACGCATCAGGCAGAATATTTACCAGTAACACGACGTTCGGGTTCCTCTGTGTTATTATGTTAAAAGTTCAAAAATTGAAATCATTAATAAAAGATTAAAAACTGAAAAAATAAGGAAAAAAAATCAAAAGCTTTGAAAGCATGAAATGTCAATACAGATATCAAAAAGCCTGGGAGATAGTGAAATTGATGAAGCGTAATTATTTATTTAGATGTCGGGGGGGGGGGGGGGGGGACCGCCTGGGAGGAATTGATCAGGAACATTTTCCTTCCTTTAGTACTGTTAGTCTTGGTATTTTCTCGCTTCGTCTGAGGGCTTCTGTTTGCAATGTTTGATGGAACATGCTCTATCGCTTTTATGGAAACAACACTAAATTCGCAGTAAGGTCATATTTACACAGGCGAGTTTTGGGAATTGTGAGATGCACAAAAGTCCCATGTGAATAGAACTAGAGATGAGCGAGCACCAAAATGCTCGGGTGCTCGTTACTCGGGACGAAATTATCGCGATGCTCGAGGGTTCGTTTCGAGTAACGAACCCCATTGAAGTCAATGGGCGACCGGAGCATTTTTGTATATCGCCGATGCTCCCTAAGGTTTTCATGTGTGAAAATCTGGGCAATTCAAGAAAGTGATGGGAACGACACAGCAACGGATAGGGCAGGCGAGGGGCTACATGTTGGGCTGCATCTCAAGTTCCCAGGTCCCACTATTAAGCCACAATAGCGGCAAGAGTGGGCCCCCCCCCCCAACAACTTTTAATTCTGAAAAGCCCTCATTAGCAATGCATACCTTAGCTAAGCACCACACTACCTACAACAAAGCACAATCACTGCCTGTATGACACTCCACTGCCACTTCTCCTGGGTTACATGCTGCCCAACCCCCCCCCCCCTGCACGACCCAGTGTCCACAGCGCACACCAAATTGTCCCTGCGCAGCCTTCAGCTGCCCTCATGCCACGCCACACTCATGTCTATTTATAAGTGCATCTGTCATGAGGAGGAACCGCAGGCACACACTGCAGAGGGTTGGCATGGCTAGGCAGCGACCCTCTTTAAAAGGGGCGGGGCAATAGCCCACAATTCTGTACGGAAGCAATGAGAAATATAATCCTGCGCCACCGCCATCAGGAGCTGCACACGTGGGCATAGCAATGGGGAACCTATGTGCCACACAGTATTCATTCTGTCAAGGTGTCTGCATGCCCCAGTCAGACCGCGGTTTTTTATAAATAGTCACAGGCAGGTACAACTCCGCAATGGGAATTCCGTGTGCACCCACAGCATGGGTGGCTCCCTGGAACCCACCGGCTGTACATTAATGTATCCCATTGCAGTGCCCATCACAGCTAAGGTAACGTTCGATTAAATGCAGGTGGGCTTCGGCCCACACTGCATGCCCCAACCTGACCGGGCTTTTTAATTCATAGACACAGGCAGGTACAACTCCCTATTGTGAAGTCCCTGTGGACCGACAGCATGGGTGGGTGCCAGGAAGCCACCGGCGGCACATAAATATATCCCATAGCATTGCCCATCACAGCTGAGGTAATGGCATGTTAAATGCAGGTGGGCTTCGGCCCACACTGCATGCCCCAGTCAGACTGGGTTTCTTTAGAAGTGGACACATGTAGTTACAACTCCCTGTGGACCGACAGCATGGGTGGCTCCCTGGAACCCACCGGCGGTACATAAATATATCCCATTGCAGTGCCCAGCACAGCTGCTGTAACGTCAGTTGTAATGCAGGTGGGCAAAAAATTAATTGGATTACACTGTAGGCGAGGGCCCCAAAAAATTGGTGTACCAACAGTACTAATGTACCTCAGAAAAATTGCCCATGCCCAACCAAGAGGGCAGGTGAAACCCATTAATCGCTTTGGTTAATGTGGCTTAATTGGTAACTAGGCCTGGAGGCAGCCCAGTTAAAATAAAAATTGGTTCAGGTGCAAGTTTCAATGTTTTAATGAGCATTGAAACGTATAAAAATTGTTTACAAAAATTATATGACTGAGCCTTGTGGGCCTAAGAAAAATTGCCCGTTCGGCGTGATTACGTGAGGTTTCAGGAGGAGGATCAGGAGGAGGAGGATGAATAGAATACACAGATTGATGAAGCTAAAAGGTCCACGTTTTTGATGGTGATAGAGAACGATGCTTCCATCCGCGGGTGCAGCCTACGTATTGTTTAGGTATCGCTGCTGTCCGCTGGTGGAGAAGAGAAGTCTGGGGAAATCCAGGCTTTGTTCATCTTGATGAGTGTTAGCCTGTCGGCACTGTCAGTTGACAGGCGGGTACGCTTATCCGTGATGATTCCCCCAGCTGCACTAAACACCCTCTCTGACAAGACGCTAGCCGCAGGACAAGCAAGCACCTCCAGGGCATACAGCGCGAGTTCAGGCCACGTGTCCAGCTTCGACACCCAGTAGTTGTAGGGGGCAGAGGCGTCACCGAGGACGGTCGTGCGATCGGCTACGTACTCCCTCACCATCCTTTTACAGTGCTCCCGCCAACTCAGCCTTGACTGGGGAGCGGTGACACAGTCTTGCTGGGGAACCATAAAGCTGGCAAAGGCCTTGGAGAATGTTCCCCTGCCTGCGCTGTACATGCTGCCTGATCTCTGCGTCTCCCCTGCTACCTGGCCCTTGGAACTGCGCCTTCTGCCACTAGCGCTGTCGGATGGGAAGCTTACCATCAGTTTGTCCACCAGCGCCCTGTGGTATAGCATCATTCTCGAACCCCTTTCCTCTTCGGGAATGAGAGTGGAAAGGTTCTCCTTATACCGTGGGTCGAGCAGTGTGTACACCCAGTAATCCATAGTGGCCAGAATGCGTGTAACGCGAGGGTCACGAGAAAGGCATCCTAACATGAAGTCAGCCATGTGTGCCAGGGTACCTGTATGCAACACATGGCTGTCCTCACTAGGAAGATCACTTTCAGGATCCTCCTCCTCCGGCCATACACGCTGAAAGGCAAGCAGCATGTGTAACCTCAGCAGTGGGCCAAGCTGTCTCTTCCCCCTCCTCCTCATGCTCCTCCCCCTCCTCCTCCTCCTCTAGGTGCTGAGATATAGACATGAGGGTGCTCTGACTATCCAGCGACATACTGTCTTCCCACGCCTCCGTTTCCGAGTGCAAAGCGTCTGCCTTTATGCTTTGCAGGGAACTTCTCAAGAGGCATAGCAGAGGAATGTTGACGCTAATGATTGCAGCATCCCCGCTCAGCATCTGGGTAGACTCCTCAAAGTTTCCAAGGACCTGGCAGATGTCTGCCAACCAGGCCCACTCTTCTGTAAAGAATTGAGGAGGCTGACTCCCACTACGCCGCCCATGTTGGAGTTGGTATTCCACTATAGCTCTACGCTGCTCATAGAGCCTGGCCAACATGTGGAGCGTAGAGTTCCACCGTGTGGGCACGTCGCACAGCAGTCGGTGCACTGGCAGATTAAACCGATGTTGCAGGGTCCGCAGGGTGGCAGCGTCCGTCTTGGAGTTGCGGAAATGTGCGCTGACCCGGCGCACCTTTCCGAGCAGGTATGACAAGTGTGGGTAGCTTTTCAGAAAGCGCTGAACCACCAAATTAAAGACATGGGCCAGGCATGGCACGTGCGTGAGGCTGCCGAACTGCAGAGCCGCCACCAGGTTACGGCCGTTGTCACACACTACCATGCCCGGTTGGAGGCTCAGCGGCGCAAGCCAGCGGTCGGTCTGCTCTGTCAGACTTTGCAGCAGTTCGTGGGCCGTCTGACTCTTCTCTCCTAAGCTGAGTAGTTTCAGCACGGCCTGCTGACGCTTGCCCACCGCTGTGCTGCCACGCCGCGCGACAGCGACTGCTAGCGACGTGCTGCTGCTGACACATCTTGATTGCGAGACAGAGGTTGCGTTGGAGGAGGAGGAGGAGGAGGAGGGTGGTTTAGTGGAGGAAGCATACACCGCCGCAGATACCACCACCGAGCTGGGGCCCGCAATTCTGGGGGTGGGTAGGACGTGAGCGGTCCCAGGCTCTGACTCTGTCCCAGCCTCCACTAAATTCACCCAATGTGCCGTCAGGGAGATATAGTGGCCCTGCCCGCCTGTGCTTGTCCATGTGTCCGTTATTAAGTGGACCTTGGCAGTAACCACGTTGGTGAGGGCGCGTACAATGTTGCGGGAGACGTGGTCGTGCAGGGCTGGGACGGCACATCGGGAAAAGTAGTGGCAACTGGGAACCGAGTAGCGCGGGGCCGCCGCCGCCATCATGCTTTTGAAAGCCTCCGTTTCCACAAGCCTATATGGCAGCATCTCCAGGCTGATCAATTTGGCAATGTGCACGTTTAACGCTTGAGCATGCGGGTGCGTGGCGGCGTACTTGCGCTTGCGCTTAAACAGTGGCGCTAGCGACGTCTGGACGCTGCGCTGAGAGACATTGCTGGATGGGGCCGAGGACAGCGGAGGTGAGGGTGTGGGTGCAGGCCAGGAGACGGTAGTGCCTGTGTCCTCAGAGGGGGGTTGGATCTCAGTGGCAGGTTGGGGCACAGGGGGAGAGGCAGTGGTGCAAACCGGAGGCGGTGAACGGCCTTCGTCCCACCTTGTGGGGTGCTTGGCCATCATATGCCTGCGCATGCTGGTGGTGGTGGCTCCCCAGCTGATCTTGGTGCAACAAAGGTTGCACACCACTGTTTGTCGGTCGTCAGGTGTCTCTGTGAAAAACTGCCTCACCGTAGAGCACCTTGACCTCTGCAGGGTGGCATGGCGCAAGGGGGCGCTTTGGGAAACAGTTGGTGGATTATTCGGTCTGGCCCTGCCTCTACCCCTGGCCACCGCACTGGCTCGGCCTGTGCCCACACCCTGACTTGGGCCTCCGCGTCCTCGCCCGCGTCCACGTCCTATAGGCCTACCCCTACCCCTCAGCATGGTGTATTACCAGTAGTACAGAAACAGAACGCTGTAATTAAATGTGCCGCTTATTGGCCTGTGGTTGGAGGCTGACTTCGCTTCCTGAATGCACAGCAGAGCCAGGAAATAATTTTGCGCAAGCCTGCTGTAACACTTAGCTGGCTGCGTATGAATTAGGAGGACAACTACACCCAGCACAGACCCAGTACACTGAGGACAGTCACAGGCAGCCCAAATAGATTTTTTTTCCAAAATGTTTTTGGAAAGGCCCACTGCCTATATTCAATAAATATATGTCTTCTGTCCCTGCCTCACCACCACTACTGGCCCTGGACTATGTATAATTACTGCAGGGCGCAATGCTCTGCACGGCCGATATACAAAAAAAAAAAAATGTGCAACACTGCAAAAAGCAGCCTCCACACTACTGCACACAGTTAGATGTGGCCCTAAGAAGGACCGTTGGGGTTCTTGAAGCCTAAAATACTCCTAACGCTCTCCCTATAGCAGCTCCGGCACCAGCAGCACTGTCCCTGAACTATGTCAGAATGCATCTGTGGCGAGCCGCGGGAGGGGCCGATTTATATACTCGGGTGACACCTGATCTCGCCAGCCACTCACTGCAGGGGGGTGGTATAGGGCTGGAATGTCACAGGAGGAAGTTGTAATGCCTTCCCTGTCTTTCTATTGGCCAGAAAAGCGTGCTAACGTCTCAGAGATGAAAGTGAAAGTAACTCGAACATCGCGTGGTACTCGTTACGAATAACGAGCATCTCGAACACGCTAATACTCGAACGAGTATCAAGCTCGGACGAGTACGTTCGCTCATCTCTAAATAGAACCATTACTTAGAATAGGGCCAGGGGCGTAACTATAGGGGATGCAGGGGATGCGGTTGCACTCGGGCCCAGGAGCCTTAGGGGGCCCATAAGGCCTCTCTTCTCCATATAGGGAGTCCAGTACCGTGAATAAAGCATTGGGGCCCAAAAGCTTCAAGTTACGCTTCTGAATAGGGGTCTATATACATGGGCGATTTTTAGAAGTGTGATGTTGGTCTAATTTTTTTTGACCAATATCATGCTCGCCCGTGTGAATATGGATCATAGCTAGAGATGAGCGAGAACCCAAATGCTCGGGTCCGCATTATTCGAGTCGAGCTTTTCGTAAAATTCGAGAGCTCTACTCGAGTAACGAACCCCATTGACTACAATGGGAGACTCAAGCATTTTTGTATGGGGGACGCCGGGTCCCGAGGTTTTTTTCTCTCTCTCTCTCTCTCTTTCTCGCCTGCCAGCCAAAAAATTTGCCGTTGACGCGCACTGCGTTACGGTGGGGAGGGGCCAAAACAGGCACGTCACAGTGGGGAGGAGCCAAAAGCAGGGGCGGGGTCGAACACGCCTTGATGTTCATTCAAGTAACGAATACCATCGAGTACGCTAATACTCAAACGAGCATCAAGCTCGGCAGAGTATGTTCGCTCAACTCTAATCATAGCAGCAAGTCTGTAAAAGCCATATTTCATAAATCTGTAGGTTGTTTTGGTTTGGAATTGATTCATTCCAATGCAAGCCTTGGGTGGTCCTTCCTAGGTACTGCAGGTGGTACTATAGGTGGTGGGGACATCACCTATTCTGAGCAGCGGTTCATCAATGATTCAGTTTGGAAACTATTCCCTGTGGAACTACTTTTATAGTGAGTTTCCTTATTCCTAATGTTCATGAAGCATTTGCATTTACTGCTCGGGGTTCCACTCCCTGCACACATATGCCTGGCACTAACACACTCCAACCCGTCAGTCATCTGGTTTTCCAAGAACATCTAGTAATTCCCTGAACCTTCCATTCACTGGTAAATCTCATAGAGCATGACAGGGCAGTTTTGTGGCTCAGTGTTTAGCATTGTTGAGCTCCTGGGTTCAAATCCCATTAAGGACAACATCCTGTATGGAGTTCGTATGTTCTCTCCATGTTTGTATGTGTTTCCTCCAGGTACCTATATTCCAAAAATATACTAATAGGTTAATTACACTATAAGCCCCAATGGGGATATGAAGTGACCTACAATGGTGTGAAATACATATGTGCTATGTAAATGAGTCAAATAACTAAACTAAGTGTTCCCTACAGCCAAATGCCTCCTTATAGGGCAGGACCTGAGTATTAATTTATCCTCATGGTTTTGGCCGCCTGTACATTTATTTGCTTTTGTATTGTTTTTTGATTTTGCAACATTCTTAATACTTCAAATACAGTTCTTTTCCCATTGACCCTATGTTTTCTTTGATCCATGGGTGTAACTATAGAGGATGCAGTTGCACCCGGGCCCAGGAGCCTTAGGGGGCCCATAAGGCCTCTCCTCTCCATATAGGAAGCCCAGTACTATGAATAAAGTATTATAGTTGGGGGCCCTGTTACATGTTTTGCATTGGGGCCCAGAAGCTCCAAGTTACACCTCTGCTTTGATCCCTTTAATTTCCACAGTCCAGTGTATCTGAGGAAGAGGCACCTGCCTGGAAACGTGTCATACTCAATGGTTTTCAATAAAAGAGATGTCCTGTTTATCTCTTGACTCTGTTATTTGCCTTACACAAGAAAGGTTCGGCCGAGTTCAGGTGCTTTTTGCATCTTTGCATGAGACTTCTAACTCTCATGGCAAGGACAGCACACCATTCGGCAACAGTCTTGCTGTCAAACGTATGGATTGCACAACAGAATCCTGACAGACCACATTATGAGTCAATGTGATCAATATTGGTGTGGCAGAATGACTATCTGATGTGTATAGGGGGGCGCAACTTTCCCCCAACAGATGATGTCAGGGAAAAAAAGAATTGGAAATGTTAAATTTCAGCCCCCTATCCTTTTGTCCTCTGGGAGATAAGCCACTGCCAGAGCTGTCTGGCTGCAACTTACATCCCTAAATAATGAACACCCAATCCAAACATTCAGAGCTGGCTCTAGGATTACATGGGCCCTTGGCCAACAGAGTCACAGTGGGCTCCCTTAGCCATTTATAGGCCCCGCTGTGCCCTCTTAGTATCTTATAGAGCGTGATGTGCTCCCTTAGTAAATCTTATGGCCCACTATGTCTTCTGTCCAGCCCTTTAGGAATTTATAAGTTTCAATGCCCACTCGGGATTTTATAAATCCTGCTTTGCCCCTTGAGTGATTTATAGGCCCCAATATGTCTGCTGACTCATTTATAGACCCCATTGTACCATTTGAGTCATTAATTAGGCCCCACTGTACCCTGGCAATAAAATAATAAACTCATTCACCTCTATCACACTACCACAGTGTTCTCCATACTGTGCCTTGGCCTCTTCTGGCCAGGATTGTGTGGAATGACGCAGACGGCTCAATGACGTCATCACCTGACCTACATGACAGAGAAGGCACTGGGTGGCAGAGCAGGAAATACTTGGCATTCTCATGGTCAATTGTGTCTGCATTTTAGGACCAGATTGGACAAGATTGATCCCACCCCTGAGTGGGCACCCCAGGCTCATTGGCCCCCGGCACTTGCTCTGATTTGCTGGGTGGTGATGCCAGACCAGTAAACATTCATGTGAACGGGGTAGCCTGGGGAAATCGCTGTCTTTTGTCCGAGAGTTGTTCAATGGGCAGCTTTAAAGGTTGGGGATCTCCACAGTAGATGACTAAAAGTGGTGGTAGGGACTTTGTGGCCCACACAGATTTCTACATCAATCAGAGTCTATGGAAAGCTGATGCCACCACTAGTAATCTGCTAGGATACCGCCACCATGATTGGGATACAATAACTTGGGGACCTCCACTCTTATTACTTGAGATGCGAATCGTTGGTTTTCGCCTCCTAAAATAATAGCTTCCTTTTTCAATCGGTCTATGAAATGGTGGAGGGAGCGTCGCTCTGGAAAGGTCACGTTATTTAGAATAAAACTGATTTAATGACTGGAATTAGAGTGACCTTCATATTTATTACTGATTTTCTCAGCGCCTGAGAATCTGCGCCAATTATGAGCAAAGAAGGAGTGCAGATGGCAAGAAAAACACAGTAAGAAAATGACTGCATATTGTGTAAATTCCTCAAACTGCAGACTAATCTCTGCATACAGGAAGAGCTCTACAATTTTCTTTAAGAGTTCATGATCCAATTCTTCACCATATTCAAGATAAGTGCTTGCTGTCAGTGAAGGAGAACATTCTTGGTTACATTTAGAGGCAGTACTTCTGTACATTTCTAGAGCTACTCTCAGCAGAGAAGTGAATACAATGTATCCAGTCCACACAATGCTCTGTGAGCTAAGCAGCCCGGACTAAAAGAGAGCTCATAGACTCGTCTAGACATGATAGAATTGTATTGAGTGCAAACAATGCTCTGTGAGCTAAATACAGCTGCCGCTGCTCAGATCTCACGGAAGGCTGCTACTACTGTTGAGCGAATTGAAACAGTAGAACCTTGTTTTGGGTCGAACTTTGCTAAAAGTTTGGTATAGCGTGAACCTGAACCCCGGGCAGTTCTACTCAGCCAAACCTACTAGAATAATTCTTTCTCTTTTTCTTGTGCTTCTTCTTTCTCTTCTTATTCTTCATCTTCTTCTTTATTTTCTTTTCGTTCTCTTCTTCTTTCTCCTTTTCTTCTTCCTCAGAGTGTTATACAGGGCTTTTATGGCCCTTAAACACTCTTATACACCAGTTTTAGGTGTATTGGTGAAGTTCCTGTTCAGTTTGAACTAATTCGGACCAAACCAAACTTTTTGACGAAATCCGAAAGGGCATCAGAAGGGGCATTTTGTGTGTGGGCACTAGGGTATGTTTACTGTGTGGGTCATCATACTGTTTTGGGGCTTCACTGGGGGTACTTTGTATGGTGCTTCATGAGCAAATTTCTGTAGTCATGGTAGGCACCAAGGGAGCATCATTATAGGGTCTTTGTATGGGGCTTTAAGAGGGTATTTCTATTGTGATGGAGTACTAAGAGGGCAATTCTTTTTCGTGTGGAGCATCATACTGTAGTGAGGGTACTAAGTGGTATCATATTGTGGTGGGGGGAAATAATGGGGGCATCCTTACTGTGTGTGGATGCTATTAGTGTGTCTCACAAAGAGAAGACACTATAAAAGTGTCTCCTAAGTGGTTTCCTTCCTAGCTTGATGGAGGTCCCACACCTGGGGCACATTGTGAGAAGCCTCCACTGGCACTTGCGCAGTATACAAATAGAGCCGAGGCCAGTACACTGCTCTTCACTGCACTTATGGAGGGGACTTGTCATGACATACCCAGCCTGTGGTGGTACATTATGCACTATACTCATTGGGGTTGCCTTAGGTGTTCATGAACCAGGAGGCTAAGGCCGCCTGCACACGGGCGGAAATCCCACGGCGGGATTTCCCGCGGGATTTCCGCCGCTCAAAGCCTGCATAGGAGTGCATTACAATACGCACTCCTATGCAGACGGCCGCGGTTTGGCCGCGCAAAATGTCGCGCGGCAAACAAACCGCGGCATGCGAGCCCCGCACAGAAACGTCACTCACCCGGCCGCCGGCTCCGGTCTGCGCATGCGCCGGCTGCCCGTCAGCCGGCACATGAAAGAGCCGGGGCTGCCGGGCGCGGGTGAGTCCGCGCTCCTCCCTGCAGGGGCTGGGGTTGGGTCCCGCGGCGAGAATTCTTGCCGCCAGATCCGACCCGCTCGTCTGCAGGCGGCCTAAGGGTGAACAATGTTTTGGATCCCACAAGATAAAGCACTGGTATACAATGTCATTCATTGTTGTACCAATAGGGGTTATCTGCCAGGTTTCCATAGGTGCTGAATGAAATATAAATTGACACTAATACATAGCATTACACATCTCAGTCTTCACCATACTTCTAGCTAATTATGAGGGAACTTTTCAAAAGTTTGGTTCAGCTGATTTGCCAATTTGGTCAAAAAGTTTAGTTTGGTCCGAATTAGAATTGAACCGGAACTTTACCAATACCCCTAAAACTGGCGTATAACACTGCCAAAGAGCCACAAAGGTTCTGTATAACACTCTGGGGATGTATCTCAGTACTTTTGAACTATTTTTAAGGCAAAGTTAATGAACAAGAAAAAGAATGAGGAAGAGGAGAAGAAAAAGGGAGAATAAGAAGAAAGGAAGACGGAATAGGAATATCAAGCAAAGTTCAACCTGAAACAGAGTTCAACTATTTTAGTCTGCTCAACACTACTTCTAGCATTCTGTTCATGAACCAGGAAGCCCAGGCTGAGCAATGCTCTAGATCCCACCCTGTTTGCAGAACATTCTTCAGCCCCTCTCCGTCTTCTTATCACTCTCCTCCAGCGCACACAGATGCAGGCTGAGGGCTCCTAGAAGTCATTTGGCAGTATAATCCGCCTGCTGTTTGCTCTGATCCCCGATGCAGCCACAGACATCTGTCTTCATTTCATCTCCCCTGTCTGTAAATATAGTTCTTTTGTGCGCTATGCAGTGGTGCAATTAAATTTGATGTTGTAAATGACTCCTGTGCCTCATTAACGACGCATTTAGAAACTTTCCAAGTAAATGCAGCCGGAATATGATATTAATGAAGACTTCTCTTATGATGATAAATATCCCGTCTGGCCTCGGATTCGCCTTCAGCGATGAATTTTAAAACTGAGCTAAAAGAATTTAATTTTAAAATAAGTGATTTCTGACCTTGGATGAAATAGAGTGCAAATAAAATGAAAGTAATTGTGCTGTCAAGTATTGCAGATGTCCTTCACGGAGGCTCTGCTCACGGTGCGGATAGCATTAGCAGATGATAGATAATGGGAATCAGGGGTAATGGGGTGCCGGCAGATAAACCTTATTCATTATATGATGGAAAGGTCTGCAGTTTTCTAAGACCCTTTAATCCTTTTGCACCATATTTGCATTGGTATATAAGTATCTCAGCCATCAGATGGCTTGTCCAACATGCTTAGTGACTTACGCCAAATTTATGATTTGTGCTGTCTTGTTAAATTTGGTGCAATTGGCATAACTTTTGCTGACTTCTGAAGGGGTTATTCCACCAAAAACATTCATCACCTATACACAGGGTCCCAGTGGTCAAACTGCCAGTGATCATAAGAGTCCCCCTAGTGACCGGATCAGCAGGATGACCACTGGTCCATTCAGTTCTATCTGATTGAGGAGCTAGCCGAGCTATTTGCTCAGTTATCTTCAGGAAAAGGAGTGATGGTCACACATGTGTACTGCCGCTAGGGAAACTTGAAGTCTTCTCGTGATCACTGGGGATTAGTGTTGAGTGAACAGGAACAGCAGAATCCTGTTTCTGAATGAACTTTCTTAAAATTTTGGTTTGGCGCAAACCCAAACCCCAGGTATTTCATTTCTGCCAAACCTACTAAAATGGCTTTTTCTTTTGGTTCTTTTTCCTCTCCTATTCCCTATTTCATTTCCTTCTTCATCATCTCTTTCCACTTCCTCTCTTTTTCTCTTTCTTCATCCTCTTCCTTGTCTTAATCTTCCTCTTCCTTTTCCTCTTTCTTTTTTCTTCCTCGTCCTTTTCCCTCTTTTTCTTCTTCATTCTCATTTTCCATCACCTTCCTTCTTTTCTTTTCTTTTTCTTTTTCATTTTCCTCTTCCTTTATTCTTCTTTTTCTTCCTATTCCTTTCTCTCTTCCATTTCCTTTACTTTATCTCTCTCTTCCTTTTTTCTTTTTCTGCTTACTCTTCCTACTCATTATCTTCCTTTTCTTTTTGCTCTTCTTTTTTCTTCCTCTTCCTTTTCTTTTTCTTCTTTTCTCCTTTTTCTTCTTCCTCTTCCTTTTCTCACTTTCTTTATCCTCTTTGTTCTTCTTTTTCTTCTTTCTCTTCCTTTTCTTATTCATCTTCCTATCTTCCTCTTCCTTTTCTTTTTCTTCTTCCTTTCTTTTTTTTCTTCTTTCCCTTTCCTCTTCCTTTTCTTCTTCATCTTCCTCTTCCTTTTCTTTTTCTTCTTCCTTTCTTTTTTTTCTTCTTTCTCTTCCTTTCCCTTTCCTCTTCCTTTTCTTCTTCATCTTCCTCTTCTTTTTTGTTTTTTCTTTACCTCTTTACTTCTTTAACCTCTTTTTCTTCTTCATCTTCATTTTCCATCACTCTTTTTTTCCTTTCTTTCTTTTTCCTAATTAACTTTAATCTTCAAGAAAAGCTCAAAAGTACTTAAATACCCTTCTAAGTGACCTAAGAGTGTAATCCCGGGCTTTTATAGCTTTTAGATAGTGTTATACAGCAGTTTAGTGAAGTTCTGGTCCATTTCAAACTAATTTAGAGCGGACCAAAGTTTTTGCTGAAATTCGACAAACCGTACAAGCTGAATATTTGAAGGGTTTGTTCTTGACTAATGGGTCAGAGCATCAGTGACCGCACCTTTACACGTACATAAATGTTTTGGGTGGGATAACTCCTTTAAATGCACAGATCCTGTTACACACAGAAGCATAGACGAGGGAGGTACAACATACTAGTAGGCACCAACAAACAACTCCACCTTGTATGGGATATTTAGATGCAGTGCTAAGGCAATGAATACGATGCCAGAGGAAAGCCCAGAATGTGTTAATAAAGTGAACTTATGAGTCATCATATCTGGCATGGGTGAATTTAGGTGCGGGTGAATGGGACAATCCTCCGCCCCAAAGAAGAAAAAAGTGCCAACACATTTTTTAACCTGTCGGATAAAGACCGGTGTTACTTATCCTTGTCGCTTTCGGGTTCCATTTAAGTCTCAAGTGACATTGCACTGTGAATTGAAAGCCTCCATTGTCAAGACTTAAAGTAGGTAGCGTTCCTGCAGCGTTTTTTCACTATGCTGAAACAGTACTATGGTGGAACCCTTGAATGGAAATAAACCTTTTCAAACAGACACCAAAGGGGTTCGTGTTCAGTAATGACAGTGACTGGTTCTGTTTGCTTCTGTTTGGATGCCTCAACACAATGTTGTTTTCAGCACTTGTGAAAGGACCTCCAAACGGAACCCTGCAGCATAGTGAAATCGCAGTAGGAGCGCTCCCTTAGTGTGTGGAGGGGCTCAGTGCCGAGGAGAACTATGGGAGTGAGGATGGTAAATAGATGGAGGAATTTGCTCAACTTTCTGAATATTCTGGGGTCTAAATTTAGGGGTTCGAAATAATCAAGGGGTGTGGTCTCATGGCTGAATTTATGTGTTTTGCTACAGAGGCTGGGGGTGGCTATAGAGGTGGTTACCCCAAAATGTCTGGGCAGCAAACACTACAGTGGTCAGGAGAAGTCATCAAAGTGGTCTGGGTTGAATAGAGATGAATCGGAAAGAACATGTGCAATCAGAATAAACATTTCCTGTGAGTTACTGGATGTAATTGTGGTGTATTCTATCTGTGACTCAGTCTGATCAGTTCTGTACTCTCTTCTATGGTCTGCAATAAAATGATAATCCGCAGAGCACCTGTGTGGCGATATTATTGGTTATATTGGCCATTGAATAGTGGTGATGTATGCTTATCCCTCACTGCGTAATTAGGTGTTTCATCGTTACACTTTTATTTTCTCCTTTGGTTGATGGTGTGTTTGATTAATATACAATATTAGTTAGTTGCAGGACAACTTTTGGACGTTCACTTACTTTTTCTCCCTGCTGCAAATTACTCAATGTGCCAAATCTGACCTCATTCACACAAGTGTCTTTGATTACGGTGTTAAAAAATAGCCTGATACGATTGTATTTGCATGTAGCATCCATATGCTTTGCGTATCTTCTGTCCGTTTTTTACGCCCATGTCTCGTCTGTTTTTCGCACAAGCAAAAGGAAGAAAAAAAGACAGAAGCATGTGAAAAAAACACCCATGTGAATAAGCCCTGAAAGGTAGGAACGATATAACTGTATGTTTGCTATTAATGACATTGGGGCATAATTACTTAGAACCGGCATTTCACATGACAGTCTAAGTAAACTGTGTGCTTATCTCCCAGCAGCAAATATACTAAGCGGAGCAAACATCATAATACACTTGTTTCTTCTGGCGGCAGTTCCGCTCCGAGCACCGGATGAAAAACCGACATCAGCTACGAGCTGCAGAAGGTTTTTGATATAATCTATACCAGTTTTTAGAGTAAATTGTAGTAAAAGTGAGGGGCTGTGGCCCCCTATAGATCAGTCCTGCCGACTTTTTGAAATACCGCAGGAGAGGGAGGTGGGCATGGTCAGAGGCGTAACTTGAAGCTCCTGGGCCCCGATGCAAAACCTGGAACGGGCCCCCAACTATAATGCTTTATTCATAGTACTGGGCTTCCTATATGAAGAAGAGAGGCCTTATGGGCCCCCCAAGGCTCCTGGTCCGGGTGCAACCGCATCCCCCGCATCCTCTATAGTTACGCCCCTGGGCATGGTCTATAAACCGAAAGGTGCCGTTTTCTTGTGTGTATCCAGTGTTTCTTATCTATAATTCTAACAAACCCCATTTTATTAGTAATTACTGCAGAAATCCAGGGAATTCCATAGGGCGCACTTACTTTTTCTTGCAACTGTATCATGCTCCGACTGGTGAAGATACTACAACAGAGAAGCCAAGCTAATTATTAACACAAAATCTATCATGAGTCTGTAACCTCCTGCCTATGACATATATCACGGCGTTACGTAAGTGCTGCATTGCTTTATGGAACAACAGTGGCAGAGTCTATTAAGGAACATGGCTATTACTGTCACGCACTTGGCCACTGGAGTCTGGAGCTGATGAATTGGCCACCTGCATCCTCTCACCACATATCCATCACCATCAGTCCTTCACAGTCCGCACATTCATCATACGGAGGTGTAATAGGACTGTCATAGCCTTAAAGTTGGATGAGCTGTCGCAAGTATTATAGCAGCGCCTTAAGGCCTCCATGAACATTAGACTCTAGTCGTCCGAACCTGGAGATAACGGTTTGGCCAGATGCTTCTGTGATGTGTATGGGGACGGTTCAACTTCAATAGATGATGTTAGGGAAAAAAGGATCAGGAATGTTGATTAGTGTTGGGTGAACCAAAACAATCGGATCCTGTGTTGGGTTGAACTTTGCTAAAGGTTTGGTTCAGCGTGACCCCAGACCTTGGGCTGTTCATTATGGGTGAACCCACTAGAATGGAACCTGCCACAAATGAGAAAAGAGAAGCAGGAAGGACAACATAACTGCAGGGTATCCCAAAATGCCTTGCAAACAATTCTACTTCTTCCTTTTTCTCCTCTTCTTCTTCCTCATTATCTTCTATTTCTTCGTTCCCTTCTATCTCTTCTTCTTCCTGTTCATCCTCTCCTACTTTTTTGTATTCCTATTCTTCCTCCTCTTCCTCTTCCTCTTCTTTCCCCTCTTTTTCCTAGTCTTCTTACTCTTCTTCATCATTTTTTTCCTTCTCTTCTTCTTCCTCCTAAATTTTACCTTAAAACAGCTCAATAGTACTTAGATATCCTCCTAGGTGACCTAAGAGTGTTATGCATACAAAGCTGTTATGGTTTGGGTTCAGTTCAAAATGATTCCGACCAAATCGACCTTTTTGGGGAAATTCGCAGAACCAGACAAACCAAAGTTTTCAAAAGTTTGCTTGGCACTGACATTAAACTTGTGTCCGATCCCTGGGAGATAAGCTGCCACCAGTGGTGTCCGGGTACACCTGAGTCGAATGCTAGTGTGTATGGGGAAGCAGAGGAAATGGCTGTCGAACGAAGCCATAGGTTGGGGAACGCTGCTCTAGACCCCTTTATGACATAGACAAACACTGAGCAGCCATAAAACTAACCTGCATTGGTAAGGGATTCTGGAACCAATGTGGCGTGTGTTCAATTTCTGTCTTTCAGAGAAGGCTTTTGCAACCAGTTCATTATTGGGACAATGCACCTAAAATGAAGACAGGTTTGGGAATTGTTGTCGGGATGCATGTTGCAAAGCCCCACGTACCAGCCAGAAGAGACTGTGTACCGTGGAAGTCGCAATTAGTGCCTATTGTATGGCGTAGAGACTGTTGGGTGAGGCATGAACGGACCAGAGAACCACACACTTTGGATATAGCAATCTTTAGGCACAGCAGACCTTCTTGAACACAACAGGGCTCAGTTACAGTAAGGCTTTATGCAGTAGAGCTTGGATACAGCAAGACTTGGATACAACGAACCACGGACAATGCAAACCTTGGAAATAGCAGGCATTGGACACATCAGGTCTTGGGTACAGCCAGGTTGGATACAGCAAGGCTTGTCTTGGATACAGGGGAGCTTGGACACATTGAAACCTGGACACAGGAGACCTTGAATACAGCTTAAATTGGGTAGAGCCAGGTTTGGATACAGCAAAGCTTGGATTGGATACAGCAGAGTTTGGATACAGCGAAACTTGCACATAACAGACTTTAAACACAGCAGGACTTTTGTGCAGCCAGGCTTGGATATAGCAAAACTTGGACACAGCCTGGCTTGGTTATAGTATGGATTGATACAGTAGAACTTGGATACAGCAAGATTTGCCTTGATACAATGTAGCTTAGACATATTGCACTATAGACTCAGGAGACCATGAAGGCAGCTGGTTTCATAGCGTCAGGCTTAGATACAACAGAGATTGGATTGGATACAGCAGTGTTTGGACACATTGAACCTTGAACACAGCAGGGCTTGGGTACAGGCAAATTGGATACTGCAAGATTTAGATAAAGCAAGGCTAAAGCAGGGCTTGGATATAGTCAAGCTTGGATGCTGCAGAGCTCCATGTAGTCCGAGAGTTTGGAACAATTGTCTTGATTAAAAAACATTTTGGCCAATGATCATACTGGCATTCTCCCATGTGCCATAGGGGCCATTGGGTACTGTTAGCCAACCATGGCGGGGGTATGACTGCAAACTCTGCACCTCCTATAGCTATCTTAGTAACCATGATTCTGCATGCCCATCTACTGGGTTGTCATTCCACTTTTGGCCACAGAGGTACCGCTTGAAGCTCCTAGGCCCTAATGTAAAGTCAACTGGTGGCAAAGGGTCCTCTGGGCTGGCACCAGGGCATGAGTGCATCTGCATTCTCTGCACCTCCTATGGATACGTTACCTGTTTGGCAGCTGGACTGTTTGGCAGTGATGTACAGGAGCCAGGAGTGGGGTTGGGGATCATTCCTGCATGTAATCTGCATTATCTAATAAATGTAAATTCTTTCCATTTAATCCAAATCTACAGTATAAATAGCTACAAGCCAAACAATGAATCACCGCTGTCACTTCAGCACCTTTAGCGTTCCCGAGGCATTTTAAAGCAATCATGCTCCTGCTCCTGACAGCCCATTATATATATGGAATGTGCTGTATAGACGTGTCCTCACTCTCTATTCCCCGATGAATCTGCCGCACATTGCTGGAACCGAGCATTCCTCTCACAAACAATGTGCAAAAAATAGGAGAACAGGGGCGACAACAAAGGCCGGAGCTATCAGCGGGAAGACAGATATTAAAAATGTATCATGCAAGACGATACAATGTATAACTCACAAGTGTGCCATATCTTCTTCTATGTAATGACGTAGCAGAGCCGGGACATGATATACCGGTATATACTAAGTGACCACTTTATTAAAGGCCCCATCTAGTAGTGCATTGAACCTCCTTTGGCCTTCAGAACTGTAACAATTCATTATGGTGCCCTCTAGTGGTGGTTGCAGACAGACAGAAACCTTCCCTCTGAGCTTTATGCAGATACAATGAATGCCACTTTATTAGAGACCCCATCTAGCAGCACGTTGGATTCCTTTCGCTTTCAGGTCCACAGCAACTCATTATGACGTAGATCCCATTAGGTGATGAAATCCTTCTGCAGGAATACCGGCCCCAGCGGACAGGAAGCATCTAATAGTTGCTACAGATTAGACTGAGGTGCTGACATGTACTGATCAGCTGACAGGAAGGGGTCATCGGTTCATGCTGCTTGCACCAAATTCTGACCTCCCATCAGCACGGTATCTGGATCCATCTGACCAGAAGATGTTTTTTCACTGCTTAGTGATACAATTTTTGCGCTCTTTTGCCCCCTGGAGTCTCACCTTTCCGTTTCTATTAGACACAATGGAGCTGGAACTGGTCGCCCGCTGTTATAGTCCACCTGTGCTAAGGAATGACAAGTTGTGCATTTGCACATGATGGTTAAAGCATCTGTGTCGCATTCAGCTGTGGTTTGCTTGCCTTTGCAGCACCTGCTGGACAGAGTGATTCCTGACATCCTCTTTTGACCCCTTTTTGTGACAAGTTGTTTCCATCCACAGGATCCCCTTTTGCTGGATGTTTTACTCTATCACTCCATTCACATTATACTTTCCACACCATTACATGAGAAAACTGCTGCTGGCAGTGACATCCCGGCCCCGGCTAGTCTAGCACCGATGACCCGGCCTCGTTGGAAGTCGCTCAGATCGCTGGATTTTCCCATCTAATGTGGATTCACACTGAGACTGATCCACGGAAAACTTGTCATGTGATTTTATTCTGTACTTCGGGGTCACGGGGAGAACTTCCAAACACGGAAGTGCCAATCGTGAGAGGGCCATGGCTCTAATAAAGGGGCCATTCGGTGCAGTTATAACTCTGTCCATGGTGCTGAAATAAACTTTCCTAGTGGATACTACTGCAGGCTATTGCAGTTGATAGATTATAATTAGAGATGAGCGAGCATACTCGTTAAGGGCAATTACTCGAGCGAGCATTGTCCTTAGTGAGTACCTGCCCGCTCGGAAGAAAAGATTCGGGTGCGGGCGGGGAGCAGCGAGGGAGAGCAGAGGGGAAAGGAAGGGAGATCTCTTCCTCTCTTCCCCCTGCTCACTCCCGCAACTCACCTGTCACCCGCGCCGGCACCCGAATCTTTTCTTCCGAGCGGGCAGGTACTCACTAAGGACAATGCTCGTTTGAGTAATTGCCCTTAACGAGTATGCTCGCTCCTGTCCTGGACAAACTAACATGGCTGACTGCTTCTGACTACCCGATGCATGCTGTACATTGGTATGCATCATTAGTCTAAGACACTACACCTACTTTGATTAACCAGTGCTGACCAGGCAGAGCAGCATGTAGCGTCTTGGACTACATACTAATACACAGTGAGCATCAAGTAGTCACAGAAGCAGCATGGCCATATTTGTTTCTCCAGGATCGGAGAATTGTTTTAATGCAACTGTCTCTTAAGTGAGTCTAGTGTGATTGTCCCCAGTAAGAAAAACCAAGTAATCTTGTAGATATGATACTTTTTAATGGCTAAAAGATACATGGTGTTACAGCGAGCTTTCCGACCTACGCAGGGCTCTTCCTCAGGCTTAATGGAACAAATCTAAAGATGTTTTTATATAAAAACATTTATGTCTTTAGATTTGTTCCATTAAGCCTGAAGAAGAACCCTGCGTAGGTTGGAAAGCTTGCTGTAACACCATGTATTTTTGATAGCCATTAAAAGCTATCATATCTACAAGATTACTTGGTTTCTCTTACTGGGAACAATCACACTTTGCTCTACTGGGTAACACCGTACCAAACTTTTTCCGTTTTAATTGAGTTTTGGATTTCTGGCTCCAAGATCTGACCATCAAGAAGATGATGATGGACCTCTCAAAGAGCAAGGAGACAGCTGCCCCGACTACAACTTTGTTCCTTCATCCGAGGTTCTAATGATATTTTTGGCATTTTTCAACATTTATTGACAGTTTCCTCGGGGTCAGTGGTGGATAAGTTACAGATATCTTTGTAAGGACGGGGTGAGGACACTTTGGACAGCCAAGGACTGAAGCTAAATGTAATCTTCTGGCTTATTAAAAGCCATGACTTGTGAAAAGGCATCAAAATATATCTGCTTAAGGTTAAGTACATGTTAATTAGGAATATAATGGTCCCATTTCTTGCACATATATTATAAGACGAGACAACTTTATTACAGAGGATGCCATCAAGACTGCTACTATTTAATAAACGGCTTTATCACATCTTGGGCTGCATCTGCTGAAGTCATCCATATATGAATGGCTTGCTGTGCATTGTGATGGTATAGTCAGTGCAAGGGCAGATCCAAGATTATATAGTAGGGGGAGGGGGAGTGTGCTTCGCTGAAAATATTTCTACATTAGTATCCTTGATGCGACACTTAAATATGTAAACCTTGACTAAATATTGCCGCCACGTAATAGCAGTGGAAGCTATCACTATACCTTAGGTAAATAATACCAATGCATAGTGATCATATATTGGTCAAATACCAGCTTTCGGCAGAGAATCATCAAGCTATGGATAATGCAGGTCAATAATTGCTGCTTTTTGGGGTTTTTACACCAGTCTCATTCAGTTTTCTAAAAGTGGGTACGGCCAGCTGAAAATTTGGGGTGGGGGTGGGGTAGTCACATGCAACCTGCCATACTATACTATACCTACCTACTATAATGTACATCTGAAACTGGCATACATTATAGCAGAAACCTACTCCAGCTCATAGGTGATGTAGGTTTCCATCTGCTGCATGGAGGTGCTGCCACATGTGAAACAGGTTGCAGGTGCGGAATATGACTCCAGTTATGGAGAGTCTTTACAGCGGGTCAGCTGAACAATCAATGTGTACTAAAAGGACAATAAAGAATAATATGGCAGTAACATACAGTAGGATTATTTGGATACAATGCCAACAGTTTAGTAACTCGGTCCGTATCCTATGAATAGGGTTTTCTTAACCCCTTAGTGACCAAGCCTGTTTGCGCCTTAATGACCAGGCCAAATTTTGGAAATCTGACATGCGTCACTTTAACATACAACAGCACCTTAAGGCCTTATTCAGATGACCAAGTATTAACGCCGGCTGATATACGGTGTCCCTCTCTGCAGGGGGAGGAGGCTGGTAGAGCCAGGAGCAGTGCTCTGAGCTCCCGCCCCGTCTCCGCCCCTCGGCACTATTTGCAATGGGGGAGGGCGGAGCTAACTCCAGGAACTTAGCCCCGCCCCCGCCCCCTCTCATTGCAAATAGTGCCGAGGGGCGGAGAGGGGGCGGGAGCTCAGTGCACTGCTCCTGGCTCTACCAGCCTCCTCCCCCTGCAGATAGGGACGCCGTATATCAGCCGGCATAAATACCCGGCCGATATACGGTCATCTGAATAAGCCCTAAAGGTGTTGCATATCCAAGTAATTCCCAATTTATTAAAAGCGCCATTTTTTCACATTTTCAACTGCAATGTGTCAAATATGTGCAAAGATACTGTACACATTTTTGATAAGATATATATTTCCATCTGTTTATTTTATTCTGGGCAAACATTACAAATTTAACATTATTTATTCAAATTTTGAGGAACACTTTATTTTCCTCCACCAAGCCAAGATTGTAAAGGCTGGTAGGTGTCAGAATGATAGATACCCCCACATGTGACCCCATTTTAAAAACTACACCCCTTATATATTCACTGCAATATTTTTGCAAATCTGTCATTTTAAAGACAGGTTTTTTTCTATAGGAAATTATGATTTTCATTTCTTTGGTATTTGTATCCTTTTAGAAACAGCTTTTTTGTACAGCACACATATGGATGAAGACTTTCACCCCAACATGGATCCCCCCGTTTGTCCCGTGTTCAGAGACATACCCATTGTGGCCCTAATCTTCTGTCTGTATGCACAACGGGGGCCCAAACTGAACGGAGCGTCAACCTTCAACTGTCTGTTAACTTTCATGTGCGACTTTGTAGCGGCACAAAATCGCGTTAGCGCCGCGAGAAAACGCAGTGATATCACACAGACCGCTGATGCTGTGATTTTCTCGCATCCATATCATGGCGCCCGTGTTAATTCTGATTGCGGCAGTAACTAGCGGCTGTCAGCTATCAGAAACAGCTGATAGCCGCCAAGTATGGAGTGAACTCAGCATTCATCCCTCTCCATACAAACTTCAGAACTGCAGGATGTTTGTAGTTGCTTGGCGGTCCTGAAGTGGTTAAACGTGACCTCCCATATGCTGAAAGTTTGTAATATACATATTGCCAGCCATTTCCAATTCATAGCGCCTGTCACATGATGCTTATCCCTCTCACTTTCATGATTTCTGGTGACACCCCTCCGATGAAGTACTTGGAGCCTTTCCCAACCTCTTCAGTGTACGATGCGTTTGGGGGTCTAAAGACCCCTTTATCATAAGCTCTTGATACATGTAAAAGTAGCTGACATTCTAGACAATGACAATGATGTGCTGCTGACAATGTGGCAATACTCTGGGAATGATCAGCCATGCTCTCACCAAGACAACGTCACAAATCCAACGCTGTTTTACCTTGATCTGAGGATATGGATGTTCCATGATTGGACTAGCTGACCTGAACCTTCTGAACATCTCTTGCAGGAACTGAAACATCAGGTCAGGAAATATGAACCATCTTCTTTAAGAGAACTTGGCCGATGTTTGCAGGATGAATGGAGGGAAATACCAGCTAAAGTGTATCAGACATTAGTAGAAAATATGCCACAGGGATTATGTTATGTCACTAGGGCCAAAGGAGCCCCACTAAGTAGTAACATATGCAAATAAATGCTACTTCTGAGTACTTGCTCAGGCGTCCAGTTACTTTGGGTAGGATAGTGTCTATAAAAGAGGCTGTGTGCCTAGTGGTTGGTAGGTCATTCTTCCAATATGGTGGCACCCGATGGTATGAACTGTCTCTGCTGGCACTGTACAGATGACACTTTTCTTCTAATCTGTTGCGTTTCCGTCTGTTGTACTCCTAATGTGCTGCTTATCACTACCAACCTAAACAGAGTTCACTAAATGAATTCTGTCACCCACTTGAATGATTACACCCGTGCAATTAATTATAAAGCATCCACAAGACGGAACGTACAATGGAGATCGCCGACTCCTTCAGTGTCCAAGGTAACGTCACTGTCTGCACTTCAAGACGTCTTATAAACTATTAATTTATGGTGTTTTTCTCCGTCTCCAATTTCTTTCTCTCACCATCTCCCCGGAATATAGAGATGACAGAATTACTTTTGTCAACTGGTTTGAATGATTGCTTGTGCGAAATTACCTGTAAATAACTTTATTACAGAGAAAAAGCATAAAAACACCAATGGCAAATAATACGCAAGAAACAAAACTGTGAGCGCTGACATTTCGGCAGAAACCATTTAATATTCCAAGGTGACATCGCTTCTTATACTTCACAATGTCAATTTATTAAAGGGGTTGTCCCGCGCCGAAACGGGTTTTTTGTTTTTTTTAACCCCCCCCCCCCGTTCGGCGCGAGACAACCCCGATGCAGGGGTTAAAAAAACAACCCGCACAGCGCTTACCTGAATCCCGGCGGTCCGGCGTCTTCATACTTACCTGCTGAAGATGGCCGCCGGGATCCTCTGTCTCCGTGGACCGCAGGGCTTCTGTGCGGTCCATTGCCGATTCCAGCCTCCTGATTGGCTGGAATCGGCACGTGACGGGGCGGAGCTACACGGAGCCGGCATTCTACACGAGCGGCCCCATAGAAGACTGCAGAAGACCCAGACTGCGCAAGCGCGGCTAATTTGGCCATCGGAGGGCGAAAATTAGTCGGCTCCATGGGAACGAGGACGCTAGCAACGAAGCAGGTAAGTATAAAACTTTTTATAACTTCTGTATGGCTCATAATTAATGCACAATGTACATTACAAAGTGCATTAATATGGCCATACAGAAGTGTATAGACCCACTTGCTGGCGCGGGACAACCCCTTTAAGTTTCAGCAATTTAAAGGGGTTATCAGAGGAGGTAAATACCCACTCTGGTTCAGCTGCAGCGGTGCAGGCACCTCCACTTCCAGTCCACGCATGGTCATATGGTTTGGATTCTTCCTCCATCCTCTTTCTTGGTGATGTCATTGCAGGGGCCCAAGTTATTTCAATAACTGAACCAGCCCAATGTTCTGTCTCCGCATGGTCAATGTTTTCCATTAGGCTACTCCCTTTAAACCATGCCCTTTGAGTCACTTCACAGTGATGATGCCTTTTAGTGACCCCCTCACAGTAATAGCACCCCCACATGCCTCTCTCTGTAGTAATAATACCTCTGGAAGCTACCACTCAATAATAATTCGCCCACATGTGCCCATGAGCAATGGTGCCCCCACGTGTGCCCCTCAGTAACAGTGTTCCCACATGTGCTCCTAAGTAATAGTGCCCTTGCATATGCCCCTCTGTAATAATGCCCCAACATGTGTTTATTGGTAGCAGTGCTCCTACATGTATCCCTCTGTAATAGTGCACCTAGTTGTGTCTTTGATAATAGTGCCCCCATGTGTCCCTCAGTAATACTTTTATGCATATGCCCATCAGTAATTGTGCCACCTACATGTGTCCCTCAGTAATAGTGCCTCCACATATGCCCCTCAGTTATAGTTCCCCTACATATGTTCCTCAGTAATAGTACCCCCACATGTGCCCTTCAGTAATAGTGCCCCTGCATGTGTCCCTTAGTAGTAGCGCTCTTACAACAAGTACCCCTCAGTAATAGTGTCCCTTCATGTGTCCCTCAGTAATAGTGCCTCCATATATGCCCCTCAGTAATAGTGCCTCTGCATGTGTCCCTTAGTAATAGTGCCCTTACCTGTACCCATCAGTAATAGTGCCTCCACTTATGCCACTTAGTTATAGTGCCTCCACATGTGTCCCTCAGTAATATTTTTCTGCATGTACCCTTCAGAGATTGTGCCACCTGCATGTGTCCCTCAGTAATTGTATCCCCCCACATATGCCCTTCAGTAATAGTGCCCCTACATATGTTCCTCAGTAATAGTGCCTCCACATATGCCCCTCAGTTATAGTACCCCTACATGTGTCCCTCTTAAAATAGTTAGCCGCAGGTGCCACTCGGTAATAGTACTCCTGTATGTGCGCATCAGTTATAATGCCCCACATATGCCCTCAATAACAGTGCCCCTGCATGGGCACCTAAGTAATAGTGCCCGGACATGCTCCTTTACATGCAATAAATTAAAAAAAAAATCCTGACCATGTCACTATTGTCCCCCCATCACTTCCGGGAAGCCGGATCACGTGATCACTGCAGACAATCACCAGCTTCAGCAGATGAGGCCAGCAATTGGCTGCAATAATCACATGATCCCGCTTTAGGACAGTCCCACTGCATCCCGGACATTCGGGAGATATGTCTACACGAGACTAGAGACTTTCTCCGAGTTGTTTATCTCACCTTCTGTCTGTAAACCTGTGGAGATGTTTGTTAACCCTCTATCTGCTGCAGCATACATAATATGTAGCGACTAGGTCACCGCTCGAAAATACAACACGCAACAAGGAAATATTGGAAAACACTTTCAGGCATAATAAAACCGTATTAAAGCACCGCATCACATGGATATGGAACCCCTCGATGTACGGTTCAGTTGAAATCAATTGAAATATGGGTTCCTCGGGGCGGAATAGAAATGTCTGGCTAGATTTGTGGCGCGGCTTCCTTCCTTTATAAATAAACAATGAGTTAATAAGTCTCCGCGATTTGCATAACGCGATCACAGAGACGACACATCCTCCGAATTAATTTGTTGTTAGCGGCGCGGTGAACGCTTACAGCCACGTGGCTCATACTACATCCTAACTAATGGCGCTATCTTTCTACCGGTCTATGACGAGAAGCCATAAATTCCGCGTAAGAATTCTGCAAAACTAATAAAGCAACAAAAGACCATAATAAAGAAATGCTAGACCGGAGTTTATGGCTTTTGGGAATTGATTTGCTAAAAATAAAACAATCGACCTAATGTTATGAGTCATTCTGCAGGGCGAACGGCGGGAGATGTGAGTGCGCAATCCATGAATGCAGAGACATCGCTGTTCTGCGGCATGCAGGTAATTAACAATGATGGAATTTACTAACAATATACACTGACATGCCAAAAGTCCTGGGATAGCGGTATGTAAATTGATTATGATGTGGCGGTATCTTGTGAGTGAGGTTGAACTGGTCATGGCAAGGTGACATGAATTCTTGGAGTTGGAACGAGGTATGATAGTGGGTGCCAGATGGATGGGACATCCCATTTCTGAAGGTAAGCGTGCATTAAGCGTTCCTCGGTCCACTGTGTTATGTGTGTACCGAGAATACGTCATAGAATGTATTACTACCCACAGTGGACAGAACAGTGACTACCTAGGGTGCTTAATAATCAAGACCAGTGGAATCCGACTAGAATTGTCCGTACGAGCAGGCAAGCAACTCTGGCAGAAATCACTTCCACATTCAATTCAGAAAGCCCCACACGTATATCCCATGGGTCTTTGCTTCGTTCTTTAGATTCCATGGGATATGGAAGCAGGAGGACCCACCAGAATGCCCCTGTTTTCACAGCAACTCTTGTTACGTCATTCATGCTTACGAACTGACGGAACTTGGAAACAGCTGACATAACTAAAAAACAGACATAAATTATGACTAACAAACACCCAAAACACAACCAAGCATACCCACATGCATAAACAGATCTAAATAAATATGATGCAAGGTATTGGTTCGTATTTTGGCCAAGATACATTAGCCCGCAAGACCACTTCAAGGTCCTCGTTGTCTCGCGGGTCTCTACTCTAACGAGAAAACTTCCACATGAAACCTGCCTGCAAGCAGGGCGATCGTCCCAACAAGGACGGCCCCACACTGGAACCTAGGGACCTATCTAGGCCTAGATGACAAAGGAAACACAGCAGGACTGAACGCAGCTCCCACCAACTCACAAGGGATTTGCATACAACACAGCACACAATGAACCCTGAACAGGACTATTTACACCACACATCTGGCACATGCACCGACACGTAGGAACTTGACACTATTCACAATGAACAAACAGAGGAAAGCCCAGCAGCCTCTAGCAGAGGAGCTGGTATATATGAGCAGCAGACCGGTGGTGATTGGCTGGCTGGAGAAATCCACACCCAGCCAGCTCAATCTATTCCCACCTTTGTGACTGCCTGCTGGAAACCCATGTAGAACAACAGACCCGAGCAGCACACCCTAACAACAGCAAACGCAGTGTCTCACTTATGAGGTTATAAGTGTACCCTGGAGGAGTAGCAGCATGTGGCGAGTTATGTCAATAAGCAACTGTGTAGGCTGGTGGCGGTTTCATAATGGTGTGGCGTGTGTTCTCATGGCATTGCTTGGGTGCATTGGTTCACCAAAACATTTCATTGGTCAGTGCCCTCTACGTTTCACTGATTGGCGACCATTTTCAGCCCTTCATGGACTTCCTGTACCCTTACAATATTGGGATATTAGAGCAGGATAAAGCACCATGCCACTGGGCTGAAGTTGTCCAAAATTGGTTGGAGGAACACTGATTCCTATGAGTGGTGGGGCCTGCATGTTCCACCTAACATGAGCCCAATTGAGCATTTATGGGACATGGTAGAAAGATTCTTTCATACCTGAGATCCTGCACCTACCATGGAGCTGTGAGTGGCTATCCAAATAGCCCAACACCCCACCAGACGTCTTCCATCCCCTTGTGGAATTGATGCCATGTCAAGTTGCTGCACTTCACCAGGCTAGAAGAAGTCCTACATAGAAGTCCTATTAGTTCCTGCCCCATGATTTTTGGCATGCCATGGGACATAGGATAGGTCATCGATACTGTAGTTCCAGAAAACCCATTTAGTTCCTGCGATGCTCAGAAAAAGAACCAGCCAGATGACACAATTTCCCCTATAGCACCCCTCTTCCCATGACTTTGGTTAGGGTTGAGGTGCTTAGAGAGCCCCAGGACTTAGGTACCTTGAGATGTTCCAGAAAACCCCTTTAAACCATTGCACTCACAAGTTCTCTTTCTTCAGAGGTGTCTGTTGACTACCGTTACCTAAGGCTAAGGTTCTAGGCTATGAGAAGGCAGATATCATGCTGTTGCCATCTCGTTATATGACGGCTCGCATCAGTACAATAAAATGATGTGTTCTTGTGATGTCTGTGAAGTGAAGCTGTCAGGAGATAGTGAGCTGCATATTCAGTCGAAGAAATATAACTGGTGTGAAATGCGTCAGGGGCTTCAGGATTAATTATTGTGAGAGCGGAGAAATCTATTGGAGAAATCCATCTGCATAATCATTCCAGATAAAAAGCCTGGAATTAATATAACAAATTATACGGGAGTTAGATGGAGCCGTAATCTATTGTGCTGCATCTCAACAGCAAGTCCTTTATTTAAGTCTTTGACTTTTAATGGGTTGTACCGCGATAATTCTTTGTTTCATTTCATGACCATAAATATGACAGATGGCGTGCGGCCATTCTCCGGAGAGGAGCACTTATGTTCAACTGCTTCTGACAGTTCCATTAGTAGCTGAGACTTGAGGGCTTCTTGCTCTTGGCATCATGGGGGTTTGCCAGGTTGTCCCCCTACTTCTAATACATTTTATGACCTACTTCATTTCCATGTCATGGGCTATGATCAATGACAGGGCACATGGCATCGACTTTAAGGCTTTGCGGTCAAAAACATAGAAAATCCAACGACACAGTGCCAACCACTGAGCCATTACGCCATACGATATTATGCTATAGATTATGGCCCATCGACTGGCCACTCTGCACTCTCACTAATCAGCTGTTGGAAGAGGTTGCAGCACTTGGGCATGCACAGCCATCTCTTTACTGCATACCTGGCACAGCACCATTCATTTTGTAGTGGTGATGGCTGGTACAGCAGCTTAGTCCCATTCACTTGACAGCTGACTAAAAACGGCATGCCTCACCTTCCATATTCACCCAATCCCGCTTCGTGCGACTCTTTTTTACGAGTGCTTTGAACAGTGGAAAAGGAAACTAAATTTCCCACCTGCACGTTGTTCATATGAATCCGACATCACAAAATAGGCGAAAGACTGAACAACTTGCTAAAAAGAAAAAAAAAATCACTGGAGCCAAACGCAACCTTCCCCAATAACGTTGGCTGGCGTATCATCTCAGAAGGGATCCACAGACATTCTTATACCATAAGAGGCCTGTCCTGGTAACACCCCACCCACCAGGAGAAAATTCCTGCCTTTTTGGGTACCCCTTGTATTCTGAGGGGATAGATACATAACAAATTAATTTTAGAAAATCACCCGAGTGGGCCTTTAAGATGAGCTGGGTTATACATTGAACCAGTATACAATACCAGTGCTATACAGGGCCTAACTCATGAATATTTTGCCCAGATAAATGATGAGTAGCATTCCCAAAAAGAGACTTTCATTGCTTAAAAAACAAGAATATAGCGACAAAATATTGTACATACAGATCAAAGCTGCCATCAACTATCCACATAAATATTGAACACATTGCTAAGAACATGCTGTATATTACTTAGGTTCATGGAAAGGGAGGCAAAGAATAAACAAGCAACAAACTTTTTGGTCTTGAGCAGTTAAACTATAAAGAGGGGAACGTTTTAACCCTTTGCAATCCAATTTTGGATTCAGGGTTTCCTAGGGGGGTTTCTCTTTCTGTCATTATACAATGGCGCCATCTACTGCTTAGAGCCAGTACTGCGGTATGGGACATGCTGGAGAGGCCCCCAATAACAGAGCTGCCAGTAATCTACAGTAAGAAATATCCTGCTGGACGTCTTCTGACATCTGAGCTGTACAGCCTTCAATCAGAATGTCTTCAGACATCAGACAGTGGATTGGAAAAAAATAATTTTTGCTGCTGAGCCTCTCCTCTTCCACATAGGCTACTGGTTGTCAGCTAGCAGGGAGTGGTAAAGGGGGTACATGTGACACCCATTTTCATGATCAGTGGGGACCCAGCGTTTGCAACTTACTAGTCATTTATCATATATTCTATGGAGTTATGATTGCTACTTCCAATGACTCAAACTCTTTAAAGGGCCAATCCAGTAAGAAAACACATTTTTCCATCCTTGCCCCCCTCACCTGATTGTCTGTCACACCCTGGAGGTCTCCTCTGTGTATTGTAGCCACTTTGATACAGTGCAGTCACCAGTCTGATACTCAACAGACACCAAATTGATTTTTGAAAATTTTCCTTTCACTTTCAGTCAATCCCAAAATGCATCAGCACAGCATTGTCTAGCAGCTATACCATTTCTAGCTGCTGGAAGGCCGTTTAATAATAGTTACCTACTATATTCACCTAAATAAGTGACAGAACATAAGTATACCGTCAGGAGGATGATCTGTGATCTCCTCTATTATACCCGTGTAACAGGAGCTGTGTGATCATCCACAGTTATTGTGACAGGACAGTCTGTATAACCCTCTAGGCTATTTCTGTGGTAGGTTCATGAATCAGTATCACACAGACTGAGAAGCTGACAATAAACGTCACACATAAACCCAAGTAGATCTCTGGTCAGAACAGAGATCACATGGCTATCCGAGGAAAAAGTTTCAGAGAGAAAGAAATTACCAAGATAACACCAGCTGAATTATATACACCGGGCGACCAGCTAGATAGTCAATGGAAAAAAAATCACCCTTTAATAAAATCCAGGGGTGATTACAGTCTGATTGGTCCATCACCCTTCAAGACCACTGCATTCAGCAAGAAAGAGGGTGTACGATAATACGTGAGCTCAGACGCACATTGGTGTTGTATATTTCATCATTTCTGATAAAACCACTAAAAGAAAAAGTAATAGACCGAAATTCCTGGAATCTTCCGTGACCTTCTCACCTGTGAGAGCAGATAGATCTTGCCAAGATGTCACCGGGATACGACCTTCACACATTATATGGAGGATTTACACTACGGCAGAGACGATGTCAAATGTAAATTATGACACAAATGTTGCTACAAATTGAGAAAAGCTTATTTAAATTAATAGTATTATAGTAGTTATATTCTTGTACATAGGAGCGGTATTATAGTAGTTATATTCTTGTACATAGGGGGCAGTATTATAGTAGTTATATTCTTGTACATAGGGGGCAGTATTATAGTAGTTATATTCTTGTACATAGGAGCAGTATTATAGTAGTTATATTCTTGTACATAGGAGCAGTATTATAGTAGTTATATTCTTGTACATAGGAGCAGTATTATAGTAGTTTTATTCTTGTACATAGGAGCAGTATTATAGTAGTTATATTCTTGTACATAGGAGCAGTATTATAGTAGTTATATTCTTGTACATAGGGGCAGTATTATAGTAGTTATATTCTTGTACATAGGGGGCAGTATTATAGAAGTTATACTCTTGTAGATAGGGGGCAGTATTATAGTAGTTATATTCTTATACATAGGGGGCAGTATTATAGTAGCTATATTCTTGTGTATAGGGGACTGTATTATAGTAGTTATATTCTTGTACACGGGGCAGTATTATAGTAGTTATATTCTTGTACACAGGGGGCAGTATTATAGTAGTTATATTCTTGTACATAGGGGGCAGTATTATAGTAGTTATATTATTGTACATAGGGGCAGTATTATAGTAGTTATATTCTTGTACATAAGGGGCAGTATTATAGTAGTTATATTCTTGGACATAGGGGGCAGAATTATAGTAGTTATATTCTTGTACATAGGGGGCAGTATTATAGTAGTCATATTCTTGTACATAGGGGGCAGTATTATAGTAGTTATATTCTTGGACATAGGGGGCAGAATTATAGTAGTTATATTCTTGTACATAGGAGCGGTATTATAGTAGTTATATTCTTGTACATAAGGGGCAGTATTATAGTAGTTATATTCTTGGACATAGGGGGCAGAATTATAGTAGTTATATTCTTGTACATAGGAGCGGTATTATAGTAGTTATATTCTTGTACATAGGGGGCAGTATTATAGTAGTTATATTCTTGGACATAGGGAGCAGTATTATAGTAGTTATATTCTTGTATATAGGAGGCAGTATTATAGTAGTTATATTCTTGTATATAGGAGGCAGAATTGTAGTAGTTATATTCTTGTACATAGGGGGCAGTATTATAGTAGTTATATTCATGTACATAGGGTCAGTATTATAGTATTATATTCTGGTACATAGGGGGCAGTATTATAGTAGTTATATTTGGGTTCATAGGGGGCAGTATTATAGTAGTTATATTCGGGTTCATAGGGGGCAGTATTATAGTAGTGATATTCTTGTACATAGGGAGCAGTATTATAGTAGTTATATTCTTGTACATAGGGGGCAGTATTATAGTAGTTATATTCTGGTACATAGGGGGCAGTATTATAGTAGTTATATCCTTGTTCATGGGGGCAGTATTATAGTAGTTATATTCTTGTACATAGGTAGCAGTATTATAGTAGTTATATTCTTGTACATAGGGAGCAGTATTATAGTAGTTATATTCTTGGACATAGGGGGCAGAATTATAGTAGTTATATTCTTGTTCATAGGGGGCAGTATTATAGTAGTTATATTCTTGTACATAGGTAGCAGTATTATAGTAGTGATATTCTTGTACATAGAGGGCTGTATTGTAGTAGTTATATTCTTGTACATAGGGGCAGTATTATAGTAGTTATATTCTTGTACATAGGGGGTAGTATTATAGTAGTTACATTCTTGTACATAGGAGGCAGTATTATAGTACTTATATTCTTGTACACAGAAGGCAGCATTATAGCAGCTATATTCTTGTACATAGGGTCAGTAGTATAGTAGTTATATTCAGTAGTTATAATGTTGTACATAGGGGGCTGTATTATCGTAGTTATATCCTTGTACATAGAGGCAGTATTAAAATAGTTATATTCCTGTACATAGGAGGCAGTATTATAGTAGTTCTATTCCTGTACATAGGAGGCACTAATATATTAGTTATATTCTGGTACACAGAGGACAGTATTGTAGTAGTTATATTCTTGTACATAGGGGGCAGTATTATAGTAGTTATATTCTTGGACATAGGGGGCAGAATTATAGTAGTTATATTCTTGTATATAGGAGGCAGAATTGTAGTAGTTATATTCTTGCATATAGGAGGCAGAATTGTAGTAGTTATATTCTTGTACATAGGGGGCAGTATTATAGTAGTTATATTCATATGCATAGGGGCAGTATTATAGTAGTTATATTCTGGTACATAGGGGGCAGTATTATAGTAGTTATATTCGGGTTCATAAGGGGCAGTATTATAGTAGTTATATTCGGGTTCATAGGGGGCAGTATTATAATAATGATATTCTTGTACATAGGGAGCAGTATTATAGTAGTTATATTCTTGTACATAGGGGGCAGTATTATAGTAGTTATATTCTGGTACATAGGGGGCAGTATTATAGTAGTTATGTTCTTGTTCATAGGGGGCAGTATTACAGTAGTTATATTCTTGTATATAGGTAGCAGTATTATAGTAGTGATATTCTTGTACATAGCAGCAGTATTATAGTAGTTATATTCTTGTACATAGCGGGCAGTATCATAGTAGTTATATTCTGGTACATAGGGGGCAGTATTATAGTAGTTATATTCCTGTACATAGGGGCAGCATTATAGTAGTTATATTCCTGTACATAGGGAGCAGTATTATAGTAGTTATATTCTTGTACATAGGAGGCAGTATTATAGTAGTTATATTCTTTTACATAGGGGGCAGTAATATAGTAGTTATATTCTTGTACATAGGGGGCAGTATTATAGTAGTTATATGCTTGTACATAGTAGCAGTATTATAGTAGTTATATTCTTGAACCTACGTAGCAGTATTATAGTAGTTATATTCTTGTACATAGGGAGCAGTATTATAGTAGTTATATTCTTGTACATAGGGGGCAGTATTATAGTAGTTATATTCCTGTACATAGGAGCAGTATTATAGTAGTTATATTATTGTACATAGGAGCAGTATTATAGTAGTTATAGTCTTGTACATAGGGACAGTATTATAGTAGTTATATTCTTGTACATAGGGGGCAGTATTATAGTAGTTATATTCTTGTACATAGGGGGCAGTATTATAGTAGTTATATTCTTGTACATAGGGAGCAGTATTATAGTAGTTATATTCTTGTACATAGGGGGCAGTATTATAGTAGTTATATGTACCTAGGGGGCAGTATTATAGTAGTTATATTCTTGTACATAGGGGACAGTATTATAGTAGTTATATTCTTGCACATAGGGGCAGTATTATAGTAGTTATATTCTTGTACATAGGGGGCAGTATTATAGTAGTTATATTCTTGTACATAGGAGCAGTATTATAGTAGTTATAGTCTTGTACATAGGGACAGTATTATAGTAGTTATATTCTGGTACATAGGGGGCAGTATTATAGTAGTTATATTCCTGTACATAGGGGCAGCATTATAGTAGTTATATTCCTGTACATAGGGAGCAGTATTATAGTAGTTATATTCTTGTACATAGGAGGCAGTATTATAGTAGTTATATTCTTTTACATAGGGGGCAGTAATATAGTAGTTATATTCTTGTACATAGGGGGCAGTATTATAGTAGTTATATGCTTGTACATAGTAGCAGTATTATAGTAGTTATATTCTTGAACCTACGTAGCAGTATTATAGTAGTTATATTCTTGTACATAGGGAGCAGTATTATAGTAGTTATATTCTTGTACATAGGGGGCAGTATTATAGTAGTTATATTCTTGTACATAGGAGCAGTATTATAGTAGTTATAGTCTTGTACATAGGGACAGTATTATAGTAGTTATATTCTTGTACATAGGGGGCAGTATTATAGTAGTTATATTCTTGTACATAGGGGGCAGTATTATAGTAGTTATATTCTTGTACATAGGGAGCAGTATTATAGTAGTTATATTCTTGTACATAGGGGGCAGTATTATAGTAGTTATATGTACCTAGGGGGCAGTATTATAGTAGTTATATTCTTGTACATAGGGGACAGTATTATAGTAGTTATATTCTTGCACATAGGGGCAGTATTATAGTAGTTATATTCTTGTACATAGGGGGCAGTATTATAGTAGTTATATTCTGGTACATAGGAGCAGTATTATAGTAGTTATAGTCTTGTACATAGGGACAGTATTATAGTAGTTATATTCTTGTACATAGGGGGCAGTGTTATAGTAGTTATATTCTTGTACATAGGAGCAGTATTATAGTAGTTATATTCTTGTACCTAGGGGGTAGTATTATAGTACTTATATTCTTGTACATAGGGGGCAGTATTATAGTGGTTATATTCTTGTACATAGGGAGCAGTATTATAGTAGTTATATCCTTTTACATAGGGGGCAGTATTATAGTAGTTATATTCTTATATAAAAGGGGGCAGTATTATAGTAGTTATATGCTTGTACATAGTAGCAGTATTATAGTAGTTATATACTTGTACCTAGGTAGCAGTATTATAGTAGTGATATTCTTGTACATAGGGAGCAGTATTATAGTAGTTATATTCTTGTACATAGGAGGCAGTATTATATTAGTTATATTCTTGTACATAGGAGGCAGTATTATAGTAGTTATATTCTTTTACATAGGGGGCAGTAATATAGTAGTTATATTCTTATACATAGGGGGCAGTATTATAGTAGTTATATGCTTGTACATAGTAGCAGTATTATAGTAGTTATATTCTTGAACCTACGTAGCAGTATTATAGTAGTTATATTCTTGCACATAGGGAGCAGTATTATAGTAGTTATATTCTTGTACATAGGGGGCAGTATTATAGTAGTTATATTCTTGTACATAGGAGCAGTATTATAGTAGTTATATTCTTGTACATAGGGACAGTATTATAGTAGTTATATTCTTGTACATAGGGGGCAGTATTATAGTAGTTATATTCTTGTACATAGGGGGCAGTATTATAGTAGTTATATTCTTGTACATAGGGAGCAGTATTATAGTAGTTATATTCTTGTACATAGGGGGCAGTATTATAGTAGTTATATGTACCTAGGGGGCAGTATTATAGTAGTTATATTCTTGTACATAGGGGACAGTATTATAGTAGTTATATTCTTGCACATAGGGGCAGTATTATAGTAGTTATATTCTTGTACATAGGGGGCAGTATTATAGTAGTTATATTCTTGTACATAGGAGCAGTATTATAGTAGTTATAGTCTTGTACATAGGGACAGTATTATAGTAGTTATATTCTGGTACATAGAGGGCAGTATTATAGTAGTTATATTCCTGTACATAGGGGCAGCATTATAGTAGTTATATTCCTGTACATAGGGAGCAGTATTATAGTAGTTATATTCTTGTACATAGGAGGCAGTATTATAGTAGTTATATTCTTTTACATAGGGGGCAGTAATATAGTAGTTATATTCTTGTACATAGGGGGCAGTATTATAGTAGTTATATGCTTGTACATAGTAGCAGTATTATAGTAGTTATATTCTTGAACCTACGTAGCAGTATTATAGTAGTTATATTCTTGTACATAGGGAGCAGTATTATAGTAGTTATATTCTTGTACATAGGGGGCAGTATTATAGTAGTTATATTCTTGTACATAGGAGCAGTATTATAGTAGTTATAGTCTTGTACATAGGGACAGTATTATAGTAGTTATATTCTTGTACATAGGGGGCAGTATTATAGTAGTTATATTCTTGTACATAGGGGGCAGTATTATAGTAGTTATATTCTTGTACATAGGGAGCAGTATTATAGTAGTTATATTCTTGTACATAGGGGGCAGTATTATAGTAGTTATATGTACCTAGGGGGCAGTATTATAGTAGTTATATTCTTGTACATAGGGGACAGTATTATAGTAGTTATATTCTTGCACATAGGGGCAGTATTATAGTAGTTATATTCTTGTACATAGGGGGCAGTATTATAGTAGTTATATTCTTGTACATAGGAGCAGTATTATAGTAGTTATAGTCTTGTACATAGGGACAGTATTATAGTAGTTATATTCTTGTACATAGGGGGCAGTGTTATAGTAGTTATATTCTTGTACATAGGAGCAGTATTATAGTAGTTATATTCTTGTACATAGGGGGTAGTATTATAGTACTTATATTCTTGTACATAGGGGGCAGTATTATAGTGGTTATATTCTTGTACATAGGGAGCAGTATTATAGTAGTTATATCCTTTTACATAGGGGGCAGTATTATAGTAGTTATATTCTTATATAAAACGGGGCAGTATTATAGTAGTTATATGCTTGTACATAGTAGCAGTATTATAGTAGTTATATACTTGTACCTAGGTAGCAGTATTATAGTAGTGATATTCTTGTACATAGGGAGCAGTATTATAGTAGTTATATTCTTGTACATAGGAGGCAGTATTATATTAGTTATATTCTTGTACATAGGGGGCATTATTATAGTAGTTATATTCTTGTATATAGGGAGCATTATTATAGTGGTTATATTCTTGTACATAGGGAGCATTATTATAGTAGTTGTATTCTTGTACATAGGGGGCAGTATTATAGTAGTTATATTCTTGTACATAGGAGCAGTATTATAGTAATTATATTCTTGTACATAGGAGCAGTATTGTAGTAGTTATATTCTTGTACATAGGAGCAGTATTGTAGTAGTTATATTCTTGTACATAGGGGCCAGTATTATAGTAGTTATATTCTTGTACATAGGGGGCAGTATTATAGTAGTTATATTCTTGTACATAGGGGGGCAGTATTATAGTAGTTATATTCTTGTACATAGGAGCAGTATTATAGTAATTATATTCTTGTACATAGGAGCAGTATTGTAGTAGTTATATTCTTGTACATAGGAGCAGTATTGTAGTAGTTATATTCTTGTACATAGGGGCCAGTATTATAGTAGTTATATTCTTGTACATAGGGGGCAGTATTATAGTAGTTATATTCTTGTACATAGGGGACAGTATTATAGTAGTTATATTCTTGTACATAGGGAGCTTTATAATAGTAGTGGATATTTTTACTATTATTGGGGTTACCATTTGTGAGAATAAACCGGTATTACACCTAACTAATACCTTTTCATAAGTAATTGTGATTGATTCCTCTAAGTCTTACTTCTTGATCCAGGTTTAATTTTCTCTCTGGCCTTAATTATTATTTCTAATTTAATGTTGGGGGACAGGCACATCGTTAGCTTTCTTGAGTTGCGGTCTCATATCACCTACGGGGGTCACTGAGTCTGTTTCATGTGTCGTTGTCTCTTTGTGCTGCTCTTCGGTTCGCTCATCTCGCTTCATATAGGAATGGGATCTGCTAGGTATACGGAGAGGATGCCCCTAATCAGTTCCCATTCACATCATTGTCACGGAGATCTACAGAATAAAATCAGCTTCCTTTATCACATTTTTTGTTTTACAAGGCGGATAGCATATTCCTTGTAAGAGGAAATGCACCTATATGAAATCTCCATGACAACTGACTGTTTTACCAAACTGGAGTGCAGAAGAAAGGTTCACTTCCATCTGTTTGAAGATCTGGTTATGCTGATAAATGGCGAACAATGTCTCACTATGGTTCCCTGTAACAGGAAATAAGGGGGAACCCGATGGTCATATTACATTTTGAAAAGTGGCAAGGGCTGTCGTAAACCATTCAAGAGTTATCTGTGCCATAATTCTGACATATGCTGGATAATAAGTATGTGCTATTCACTGACAGCAAGCATAAATCTTGAAAAATGTATCTAATTTAAAATGCAACACATTCATGAAATGCTGCATGATGCTGATACATTTGTCGTATCTTTTACTATGTCTGGAGATATGGAGTCACTTTGTGCCCCGTCTGACTACTGGAGGAAGATTGCAACACATTTAGCAACTTTTTTAAAAAGCTGTAATGCTCAAAGTTGTCTAAAAGTAGTTTTCCTTGTGGAATCTAACTGCATCAAAATCCACATGTCTGACATGCGGATTTGGGGTGTAATCGCCATTGCAAATTCTGTCAAAATTGACATCAAATAGATTTTGATGCTGATAGCTTCTGTGCAGAATATTACCGCACCTGTGAAAACACCCTAAAAGCTCACTCCACTCAAAACACCTCCTCTTTTCTAGACACTTTAGAAAAGCGGAGTGAGAGGTTTAACATTTGTTCTTTTGGTACAAATCAATAGGAAATTTGCCTAAATTAATTTGTGCTCCAAAAAGGCACAATTTACAGCAGAATTCTTGCACAATACCAATAAAATTCTGCTGCAAAGTATATTAGTGACCATAAAGCCAGACCATCTCTGCTGCCTGCAGTGCCTTCCCATCCCCAGACATCTCACTCTGATTGACAGGTCCCCTACCTCAACCACAGTCTCGTCCAAAGCTCATGCATCCACCATGCAACTGTAAAGGGTTAAATGCCTATACACATGTATATTATTGATGGACTTGATACCTTATATGTTCTTGCTAGAAGCTTCACAGAGGTCAAATCTCTGTGCTTTTTTTTTTTACGACAACTTTAAGTCCTGTTCCTAGGCTCTGGTGTTACTCATTTTTTGCAGAGAGCCTTGTGAGGAGTGAGCTGCTCCAGTGCTGGTGGAGAGCCTGGTTTTCTTGTACCAGAGAGAGAGCCCAAATTGGATTCCTGGAGTGGTGCTACACAGCAGTTACCATGCAAGTGCCAGAGGGAGGTCTGGCGATTGTACAAGGAAATGTCAGTTGCAGTTGCCGACCACAAGTGCTGAGCCATCACAAGGAGAGAGACCACCAGTGAGAGCAGATCGACCAACACCCAAATCTGGATATTGAGGTTTTGGTGGTGTGTAATAGTGACTACCATCACCCTGGCTCGTCAGCTGGAAAAACAAATTGTTTTGCGTTCATCACTGTACCACCTCCCCAAAGGTACTGTGCTAATAATTTGTTCAAAGGACAGTGACTACATATTTCAGTTACTTCAGAGTATTAAACCATTTTTCACAGTAGGTACCAGGTACTAATGTACGAAGCGACCACCAGAATTAAAAATATATATATTTTTATTATAACTATTAAATAAATAATAATGGATAATGATGATGCAGGTTTTAGCAAACAGGTGGAAAAGTTACATAACTTTTATGGTTCTGTTCCACTATCCTAACTACCGCTAACCAGCAACAACAACTACTACTATATACATATAGCAGTTTAACAGTAATCATATTATCAGTAATGCGCTTCAGTAAAAGAATAAATGGTACTTCAACAACAGATGACTCAGTAATTGCGGCTTGCGCACGCCGTCTAAGCTTAACCAAAGATTTGCCCATAAGGATAGTCCGCAACTAGTAAATAGGCAAGATTAGCGAATATGTAAATGCTCAAAGTTCCCAAGAGTCTCTGACTTATGTACAGTAAAGTCTCATTCTTTTTCCTAACTGTTTGAGCTAAACTTTACTGATGTCCTGCCGAATGGTGTTGTGTGACTAGCAGGCCTGCATAGTCCCTAACAGTATTTCTATGTGTGCACGCGTTCAGCTTTTGTTGAGGCCAACCTCACTTACGATCTGGTTCCAACGCCGTTTGTGATATCCTCTGTTGGGATTTGGCCTATAATTTGGTAACACCGCATTGAGCTCTCTGTCATGGATCCAGTCTCTCTGAAGCAGTCTCTCGGCTTGTTACCCTATAGCCTTCTGCAGACTAACACCCTCAGAATCTTCAGCGTCTCTGAGTTCCTGTAGCTCTCCTTCACACAGAAGCTCTGAATTCCTTGCCGAAACCTTTATATTCAACCTCTGAAAAATTTGGTTTGCAGATGACGTAAGATGCGTTATCCACTTCACCAATCAATCAGAGAGAGAACAACTGGGGCTCGGTGGGCACTGAACGCAGCACAGATAGTCTAGGTCCATCTACTGGACTGTTGGGCATTTAATTACATACAGCATGGGAAAGATTAAAGGGAACCTGTTACCTTGAAAATGATTTTCAATCTGCCATCATAGCATTAAGTCATAGAAAACAAGTAAGGCAAACATGAGTGTATGCAACAAAAGCATTTGCATTTGCAGGAAATCTTATTTTGAAGGTTGCACACCTATTATGCAAATACGCTACCAAATACAAGTCAAAGAGGGGGCGCTGTCTTTTCTCTGAGTCAAGGCATCACTACCTAATCTCACCTGTGCACCATGCATCTCTTTTGCCATGTATTGCCGTGCACTGAGCCCGGTGGAATCAATGGGGGTCGGGACCATCTCTGCTACCTTCAGTGCCCTCTGATCTATGGCCGTCCTCTCTCTGTTTGATCGGAGGGGACTGAAGGTGGGTCCCACTGAGGGCACTGAAGGTAGGTCCCACTGAGGGCACTGAAGGTAGGTCCCAAATCTGTATACACCTTGACGTTTTAACTGGCACGGTGCGCATGCGCAGCAATACATGGCAGGAGGAGCACACAGTGCATGCGCAAGATTTCCATGCTTACCAGTGCTGCCATCAAGAGAAAGTGGGTAGAGAGGCCGAGTTTAGGCGGTGGCTCGTGCTATACCGCGTAATGCTAGGTGACAGGTCGCCTTTAAACCTCACTTCTACCAGGTATGTGGGCTTTAATAAAAAAAAAAAACACGTTGGCATACGCTCTGTTTTAGTGTGCCCCTAGATGCCATTGGTGTCACCAGTTCCAAGATGATGACAGGATCCCTTTAAGGAAAGCATATAAATGAATGGACCCAGCAGAGGCGAGATCTAACACACGGAGAAATGCTGAAACCATCGCATTATATACAGAGACAGCTGGAAGAGATTTTCCTATAATCCAAAATGAGATTCCATTACTGGATCGTCTTCTCCGGACACTACAGAGAGGATGAGGTTAACGACCGATGGGGACGGAAAGACGAAGAAACTGCTTGTAGAGCGTATGTAAAGACTGCGCCCCGGATCGCCCGCTCTGGGCACAGCCAACGTTTAGTTCCATGTCAGCTCTTGGAATGAGAAGTGAAGGTTGTGCAGTTATTTATATCCCAAACGGCTGCGGTCTGCAGGACTCTTACGGTAGTAACCACGTAGTGCCAGGCAGGGAATTATTTCTTAATGGGCGCAGGTGGCACCAAGGCTTCCCAATGAGAAAGGTTATGTGTTGGCTATAGGAAAACGTCAGCAACAGAGTAACAAGATCCCGGACTGACATATCCATGTATGAAATGTGAAAATAACAGACGTCACACAAGAGGGATTTATCAGAAGCGGAACGGAATTGGTTCAGGAATCGAAAATCTGCAAGAACAGTATGTGAGACGTGGATTCAAATCACTATAAGCAAGAAGTGGGAAGAAGTCTGCTGAGCAATCAGGGAAGAAGTCCAATGGAAAATCTCCATTTCATCTTAACGCACCATGATGACTATGCCTTGCTGCCCTTAGGTCAGATGGTGCCCTGTGCAGAATGTTCTTGTGCGCTCCTCATCCCCGGTCATAAGAAGAAAAAAAATACATATATGTATATTGCACTGATAGGCAGTATGACTGTATTCTGCTGGTGCAGAAAGCAGTAAGATAGCAGTATACCCACACCAGAACAACTCAGTGAATAAATACTGATTATAACATAAATTCAGCACCAGGACATAGTTCAGATCATAAATACGGCACCAGGACCAACTTCAATACATAAATACAGCACCAGAACCAAGTTCAATACATAAATACAGCACCAGAACCAAGGTCAGTGTGTACATACAGTAACAGAGCCAAACTCATAACATAAAAATGATACCAGAACCAACCTCATGTCATATATACAGTACAAATTAAACTCAGTGCATAGATACAATACCAGAACCAAGCTCATAATATAAATACGGCATAAAGGCTAATGCCAACGGCTGGATTTTTGCCATGTTTTACGCGGCGGAAATCCGTGGCATTGTCTCGCAGCTATTAGGTTATAGATCAATATTCACGCTGCCGAATTCCACCGCGGAATTCTGCAGCGTGAAAGAAACTGCGGCATGCTCGGAATACGCACGGCTGGCTTCCATTGTAGTCAATGGAAGCTGGCCGTTACGCTATAGTTCCGCTGTAGCACAGCAGAAGTATCTCGTGAATACGCGTCCCAGCCGGCCACGCCATCCCGCACTGCCGTCACATGCTGTACTGCGCATGCGCGCCAGCCTGCCAGGCGATACACGTACAGAGGATCCGGAGTGGGGAGTATGGGGGTTTTGGGGGGCGCTGTGGCAGACTCTGCTGCGATATTCCACTGGCGGAGTCTGTCAAGGCCACCTCAGTACATAGAAACAATAGCAGAATCAAGCTCATAATATGAATACAGCACCAGAACCAAGCTAATAACATAAATACAGTAGCAGAACTAAGCAATTGTGTTGCGAGGGCTCCAATGGGCTGACAGCGGCACCTTGGAAATATCAGAGGGGAGGAAACAGAGCAAGGAGGATGATTCAGGCAGCTCCACAAGATGCTGCCGCTTGGAGGAAGAAGATCTGGCCAGGCAGATCTAAGAAGGTGATTGCCTCCCACCTACATCGAGCTGGTGTCCACCTACAAGCCTGTGCGACTCCAGGGCTCGCACATAGCTAAGTCCGGCCATGTGAATATGTTTACCATAATATGGCCACTGAACATACACTCAATGTGCATCTGCAATCAGTTAACCCTTTCCAATCCACTGTCTGACCTCTGAAGACATTCTGAGTGAAGACTGTACAGCTCCGATGTCGGAAGACGTCCAGCAGAGTATTCTTACTGTATATTACTGGCCGCTCTGTTGTCGGGGGCCTCGCAAGCATGTTCCATACCGCAGTACTGGCTCTAGCCAGTAGATGGCGACATTGTGAAATGGCAGAAAGAGAAAGCCCCCTAGGAAACCCTGAATCCAAAATTGGATTGCAAAGGGTTAGAGGAACACTCCAAGCAAAACTAATAGACTACCGGTATGTTTTGCTGAGTATGGGCCTCGGGGGGCAAATGACTTCTCTATTCAAAGGATTGTGCCAAGACGGCACCCCTCTTCATATACCCCATTAGAGCATATGAACAGCATAGAGCGGGGTCACCTACCAGAATGAAGGGAAGGACCTACATTTTCAATGATTCTCCTTGTGGAGGGCACTGCAAGGGTGTAGAGAGTGTTATGAGCCATGCAATGCTCCCTGGGAAAAAATGTATGCAAATGAGCGATGGAATAATCCTCCGTAGTGCCACCTATTGGAAGGTAGCTCCCCAATGGGTCAGTATCCAACCTTTCAACAGGCCTTATAATATTACTAGGGACGTAAGCCAAACTAGAGTATCCATGTGCCGCTCATCAGTGCACAATAGGGTCCTGGTTGGCCAGACGAAAGGCCATCAATGTGAGTCCAGGGATGAGTGAATTGGTTCTCCTTGTTGAGAGCAGTAGAAGGGTGAAGGGAGCTTTATGGGCCATGCAATACTTCCTGTGTAAAAAAAAAAACTAAAACCTATGTGAATAGTGATGGAAAAATCCTCCACAGCGCCACCTATTGAAGGCCTTGCAACATGACTACAGGTGAAAGCTAAACAAAATCTGGAAACAGCTGTATGTGCATGGGTGGGTTACATTGCTAGTCATGTAAGGCCTGTTAAGAGGTTGGATATTGACTCGCAGGGAAGCTACCTTCCAATAGGTGGCGCTGTGTAGGATTACTTCAGCACTCATTTGCATGGCTAAAAAAAAGAAACTTGTGGCTTTCTTTGATTAAAAACCGATCATTTATCTGCTGTAGTCTCGGCTCAGGTTAATGTCTACACAGCAAAGGAAAATGTCATCACGACGGGGGTCAATTAATATCTGCAGGAGTGGCAGTCTGATCTACTGGTATGAATGGCACAGGTGTCCTCTGTCACATCTCAGCCACCATGCTGTGATATTTTAATGTCACGCTCCTTCTCTCCACTGATCCACCTCCTCCTCCTCAGATCTCTCGCTTTACGCTCTTTGCCGGCTCCTTTTCGAGGAGGATTTTTATATTTCAATATATTGTAATTCATTTTAAAATAAGATTTTTTTCAGTTGATGGCATCGAGATGTCAATCAATCTGGGCCAGATTCCAAGCCAGTTTGAGTCTGGGTGGTGGGGCAACAGGCCCTGCTCCGATTTATAGGGTTATATATGGAACCAAGGATTTAGTGATACCCCATTGGGCCAGCACTGCCTGGGTGGCTCTCTTAGATCCAGCTTTCCACAATGTTTTTGGAAGCCCTTACTTTTGCTGGGAAGGATTTCTTAATGCACAATGGCCAAGTTAATTGGGCTGTACAATAATGTTTAGTGATACCTGCTTCCAGGTGTGGTGCCTATGAAGTGGGCTGTGGACTCATGTCTTCCTTCCTCCACATTCATTAATCATAACTATGATGGACGTCCTTGCAATCCCTTGTTGACACCTTATTCTTTAGGGACACTTGTGTTTCCCAGTTATAAGCATCTATATGTATCTCCTTGGTTACTCTAATTTTATCTATGGTTGTAAAAAGATGACCAGATTTTCCCAGGGTCAAAGCAGGACAGAGGGGTGTGGTCAGAGGCGGGGCTTATCACAACATATGATTCTATCTCAGTCGCTATATCTGTACCATTGGTGTGGATTTTGATTGGAATTCAGCCACGTATCAGCAGCTGATTTCATACTATGCGTCGCTCCCCTCACCTCCTCCTTCGTAGGCTTCCCGCTGTTAGCACTCCCCAGCTTCCGGTTCCCAGGGGCCTGTAGTGGCCTCACCCTGAACAGCAACACCTGACCAGGCTGCTGGGAACCAGAAGTCGGGAAATGCTGACAGCAAGAAGCCTTCGGAGGAGTTCTGCTACGGGCGTTCCGCAGCATTTCTGCCACGTGTAAACATCTCCTAAATCAGCTAGAGGTATGCTGCCATGTACAAAGCGGCCTCAGTAGTAATAGTGATCCCCACAGTATCTTCAATAGTAATAGTGACCCCCATAGTGGCCTCAGTAGTAATAGTGACACCCACAGCAGCCCCAGTAGTAATGGTGACCCCCACAGTGGCCTCAGTAGCAATGGTGACCCCAAGAGTGGTACCAGTTTTAATAGTGACCCTCATAGTATCCTAAGTAGTAATAGTGACCCCCATAGTGGCCCTCAGTAGTAATAGTGTCCCCCACAGTGGCACCAGTAGTAATAGTGACTCCCACAGTAGACTCAGTAGTAAAAGTGACCCCCCCCCCACAGTAGCCTCAGTAGTAATAGTGAACCCCACTGAGGCCCCAGTAGTAATAGTGACCCCCACAGTGGCACCAGTAGTAATAGTGACTCCCACAGTAGACTCAGTAGTAAAAGTGACGCCCCCCCCACAGTAGCCTCAGTAGTAATAGTGAACCCCACTGAGGCCCCAGTAGTAATAGTGCCCCCTACAGTATCTCCAGTAGTAATAGTGACCACCACAGTATCCTCAGTAGTAATAGTGCCCCCCACAGTAGCCTCAGTAGTAATAGTGTCCCAACAGTGGCCTCAGTAGTAATAGTGACCCCCACAGTGGCACCAGTAATAGTGACTCCCACAGTAGACTCAGTAGTAAAAGTGACCCCCCCCCCACAGTAGCCTCAGTAGTAATAGTGAACCCCACTGAGGCCCCAGTAGTAATAGTGCCCCCCACAGTATCCCCAGTAGTAATAGTGACCACCACAGTATCCTCAGTAGTAATAGTGACCCCCACAGTAGCCTCAGTAGTAATAGTGTCCCCACAGTGGCCTCAGTAGTAATAGTGAGAGAATAGAAAGAAAAAATAAAGAACTTCTCCTGCTCCTGCCCTGGCTGACCCACACTCCACAGGCAAACAGATCTAATATTTAACCCTTTTGGGACCCACCAATTGCCTGTATATTTTAAACACCAGCTGAACTGACGAATGGGTTATCCCCGAAACGCGTATTCACAAGCTGTCCACGTACTTTATTAAATAAAAGGAGAAGTTTCACATACATTTGGTCACTCTTATATTGCTTTAATCTGGAGTGTTGCGCCGTCTCCATTTCCATTTCTTTTTCCTTTCTATTCTCTCACTCTATCACGCCCACCCAGGTGGTGCGTCATCTGGTCTGGCAGCACTTCCACTATTGAAGTTACCACTTCACTTCACGACCTTTATAGTATCATTGTTCACAATAAATACAACTGTACGGGTTTTGCTCCACCCCTCTTTTTTTCCTCCTCGTCCACATCAGTAGTAATAGTGACCCCCACAGTGGCCGCAGAAGTAATAGTGACAACCACAGTGGCCCCAGTAGTAATGGTGACCCCCAGAGAGATGCCAGTAGTAATAGTGACCCCAACATTACCCCCAGTGGTAATAGTAACCCAGTGTCCTCAGTAGTAATAGTAACCCCCACAGTTGCCTTAGTAGTAATAGTGAGCCCCCACAGTTGGTGTTGTTGTTCATTCCCTGTAAGGAAGTCTAGGAGTCAGGGATAGGAAAAGTGGCCTGGATCTCTCCACCTTCAGGAGCATCTCCAGGGTTCCAAATGCCCCCCCACCATCACTTCCCCCGCAATGAGTTCGCAGCGTGCCATTCAGTTGTGTGGTTTTCCAGGCCCCGAGGGTTGCGTTAAGCAGTAGCGCACCGAGACAGAGGCACGAGCGGGGGACATCGGAGCAGCGCGGCAGCGCAGGAGCCGATACCGGCGCCGAAGCAGGTGCGGAGGCAGTAAGGTGAGCGGAGCAGAGAAGTAGCCGGCGCCAAGAGGCCACCAGGAGTCCAGCGCCAGCAGCAGCGGAGGGGACCGGAACGGAGCAGCAGAGCAGCTGAGACAGGAGGGGAGAGTGAGCGGCCGCCGGGAGAGCGGGTGACGTCACCAGGAGGAGCGGAGGAGCGGAGGAGTGGAGGAGCTGATAAGTATCTTCTGTGTGTGTTTGTGAGCTAAGTGTGTGTCTTCTGTGTATCTGGTGTGCCCTAGTTGGTTCTTCTGTGTGTGTGTGTGTGTGTGTGTCTGTGTCTGTGGGTCTAAGTGTTTGTGAGGGGGGGGGGAAATAAAATATTTTTGAGCGGTTGAGCAGAGGCAGCAGCGTGTGAGCGGTTGTAGCAGCGTGTGAGCGGTTGAGCGGTTGCAGCAGCGTGTGAGCGGAGGCAGCAGCGTGCAAGTGGTTGTAGCAGCGTGTGAGCGGTTGCAGCAGCGTGTGAGCGGTTGCAGCAGCGTGTGAGCGGTTGAGCGGTTGCAGCAGCGTGTGAGCGGTTGAGTGGAGGCAGCAGCGTGTGAGTGGTTGCAGCAGCGTGTGAGCGGTTGAGCGGAGGCAGCAGCGTGTGAGCAGTTGAGCGGAGGCAGCAGCATGTGAGCGGTTGAGCGGAGGCAGCAGCGTGTGAGCGGTTGAGCGGAGGCAGCAGCGTGTGAGCGGTTGAGTGGAGGCAGCAGCGTGTGAGTGGTTGCAGCAGCGTGTGAGCGGTTGAGCGGAGGTAGCAGCATGTGAGCGGTTGAGCGGAGGCAGCAGCGTGTGAGCGGTTGAGCGGAGGCAGCAGCGTGTGAGCAGAGGCAGCAGCGTGTGAGCAGAGGCAGCAGCGTGTGAGCGGTTGCAGCAGCGTGTGAGCGGTTGAGCGGAGGTGGCAGCGTGTGAGCGGAGTGTGAACAAGTCTATCTTCACTACTTCCACAAGTAAATTGTAGATCCCCATTAGGATGAGCTCCATGCCTGGCAATGCCATCCAGTATGCTACTTGTGCAATGTATGCGGTCCTTGATCAGCTGATCGAGGGTGCATACTGTTGCGCAAGATGCTTGCACGTCGCACATTTAGAAGCCCAAATTCTGGATCTAAATCAGCAACTGGCAACACTGAGAGCCATTGACAACATGGAAAGGAGTTTGCTGCTCACTGAGCAGGCACTCGCTGGGGTAGAGGTTGGGGCGGATGGTGCTACGGAACAGCAGGGGGAGCAGGCAGTCAGCTGGGTGTCAGATAGAAGGAGCAAGGAGGGAATAGATCCAGGGAGGCTGGTCCTGAACTGGCACAACCCAACATGTCTGCAACGTTGGCAGATGAGGGCGATGCCATTACAGAGCCAGCACTGCTGCAGCACGACATGCCCTCTGAACACCAGGGGGATGACTGCTCCAGTGAGACGGGGACGGGGAGTGCAGGGCAGGCTAGACAGGTTCTAGTGGTGGGGGACTCAATTATTAGGGGGACAGAGAGGGCAATCTGCCATAAAGACCGGGATCGTCGAACGGTGTGTTGTCTTCCTGGCGCTCGAGTTCGACACATCGCGGATCGGATTGACAGATTACTGGGAGGGGCTGGTGAGGATCCAGTGGTCATGGTGCACGTTGGCACCAATGAACAAGTTGGAGGTCAATGGAGGGCCCTCAAAAATGATTTCAGGGACCTAGGGTCCAAGCTCAGGGCGCGGACCTCCAGGGTAGTTTTCTCGGAAATACTACCTGTACCTAAAGCCACACTAGAAAGGCAGCAGGACCTTAGGGAGGTAAACAAGTGGCTCCGGAGTTGGTGTAAGAAGGAGGGATTTAGGTTCCTGGAGAACTGGGCTGACTTTGCTGTCGGCTACAGGCTCTACCGTAGGGACGGGCTGCATCTTAATGGGGAGGGTGCAGCTGAACTGGGGGATAAGATGGCTAGAAGGCTGGAGGAGTGTTTAAACTAGGGACTGGGGGGAGGGCAAAAAGAGAAATAGTGGGGTAGCCAGTGTAACTAGCGACCCGGGTCCAAGCAAAGGGAATGGGGGTCGAGCAGGGGGTGGGGTTAGTACAGTTAGAACTGATAGATCAGCCATAAGTACGAATAGCAACAAAACAAATCTAAAAAACAAAAAAAAAAATGATATAAATTGTATGACCACGAATGCACGAAGTCTGATTGGTAAAGTGGGTGAGCTTGAAGCGAGAATGACTGATGAAAACTATGATATAGTCGGAATTACGGAAACATGGCTTGATGATAAGTGCGATTGGGCAGTGAATTTGCAGGGGTACAATCTCTTCAGAAGGCACCGAAGGAACCAGAAAGGGGGAGGGGTATGTCTGTACGTCAAATCAAACTTGAAGCCGAGGCTACGGGAGGATATAGGGGTAGGAGACGAACAGGTGGAATCTCTGTGGGTAGAAATACAGGGAGAAAAAAAATAACAAAATCCTGATAGGGGTCTTCTATAGACCACCAAAAGCAACAGAAGAAATCGATAACTTACTATTAAGGCAGATAGAAGAGGTGTCAAACCGCAACGAAGTAATTATCATGGGGGACTTTAATTATCCAGATATAACATGGGAAAACGAAACCTGCAAATCTCACAGGGGTGATAAGTTCTTGAGAGTAATTAAAGACAATTACCTGAACCAACTGGTACAGGAACCAACAAGAGGGAGGGCCATTCTGGATCTAGTACTAACCAACAAACCGGAACGTATAAAGGGGGTACAGGTTGAGGGCCACTTGGTGAACAGCGACCACAATATAATCAACTTCCAGCTGTCATTCAATAGGAAGCCTTATCAGGGAGCGACAAAGAAACTAAACTTTAGTAAAGCAAAATTTGATCAGCTTAGAACTACTATCAGTAACATTAATTGGGACAACATCCTCAAAAATAACGGTACGGAGGACAAATGGGAAAAGTTTAAAAGGATCCTAATCGCCTCATGTGAGCAGTTCATTCCCTTTAAAAATAAAAGAAACTCAACTAAAAGGAAACCAATGTGTCTCGACAAGACGGTAAGAGGGGCAATAAACGAAGAAAAGAAAGCGTTCAAACTACTAAAGCAACAAGGCAGCGAAGAAGCGCTAAAATCATACAGGGAAGAAAACTAAATATGCAAAGATAAGATCAAAACTGCCAAGGAGGAAGCAGAAAGACGGATCGCCAAAGAGAGCAAAAACAACCCGAAGCTATTTTTCAACTATATTAACAGCAAAAGTATTTGCAGGGAGAGCACTGGCCCTTTAAAAAATAATGCAGGAGAGATCATTGATGATGACGGAGGGAAAGCAAATCTACTAAACAGTTTCTTCTCAAGTGTATTCACAAATGAAAAGGAAATGCCACACGAGATGCAGGGGAATAAAACGAACCCCTCACAAAATATCTCATACCTAACGCAGGAGGAGGTGTGGAAGCGACTAAAGAAAACTAAAATTGATAAATCGCCGGGCCCAGATGGATTACACCCAAGGATACTAAGGGAACTAAGTGACGAGATAGCTAGGCCGCTATATCTAATATTTCTAGACACTATCAAGACCGGTGTAGTACCATTGGATTGGCGCATTGCCAACGTGGTTCCAATTTACAAAAAAGGGAGCAAAAGTGAGCCTGGTAACTACAGGCCAGTAAGTCTCACTTCAGTAACGGAAAATTTTTTCGAGGGGATTCTGAGAGACGCCATCGATGAGCACCTCAATGAGAACAAGGGAATAACTCCTCACCAGCATGGATTCATGAAGGGTCGCTCATGTCAGACAAATCTGATCAGTTTCTACGATGAAGTAAGCTCTAAGCTGGACCTGGGAGAATCTATTGATCTCGTATATCTGGACTTCTCTAAAGCCTTTGACACCGTGCCACATAATAGGCTAATATACAAAATGATGCAGCTCGGACTGGGCGAAAACGTGTGTAAGTGGGTAAAAAATTGGCTCAACGATAGAAAGCAGAGGGTGGTAATAAATGGTTCGTACTCTGATTGGACCACAGTCACTAGTGGGGTGCCACAGGGTTCTGTATTAGGCTCTACTCTGTTCAACATATTTATCAATGACCTGATAGAGGGGCTGCACAGCAAAATATCAATATTTGCAGATGACACAAAATTATACAATATAATTAATGCAACGGAGGACAATGTGCGGCTACAAACGAACCTGGATAAGCTGGGGGCTTGGGCAGAAAAATGGCAAATGAAGTTCAATGTTGAAAAATGTAAGACTATGCACATGGGCAGGAGAAACGGATGTCACCAATATTCACTTAATGGGGTACCACTAGGGAAAAGTGATATGGAAAAGGATCTGGGGGTATTAGTGGATAATAGACTAAACTGGAGTAACCAATGCCAGCCAGCTGCTGCAAAGGCAAATAAAGTCTTGGGGTGCATTAAAAGAGGTATAGGGGCGAAGGATGAGAACATCATCCTTCCATTATATAAGGAACTTGTCAGGCCTCACATGGAATACTGCGTACAATTCTGGTCACCGGTGCTCAGGAAAGATGTCACAGTGCTTGAGGGGATTCAAGGAAGGGCAACTAAACTAATACATGGAATGACAGGACTAGAATACCCAGAGAGGCATCAAAACTGGGATTATTCACCCTGGAAAAAAGATGGCTAAGAGGTGATCAAATAACCATGTATAAGTACATGAGGGGACAATACAAGGATCTCTCCCGCGATCTGTTTACACCAAGGACCGCGACGGTAACAAGAGGACATCCGCTACGATTAGAGGAAAGTAGGTTTCATCACCAACATAGAAGGGGATTCTTTACTGTAAGAGCAGTTAGACTGTGGAACTCTCTGCCGGAGGAAGTGGTGATGGCAAAATCCATAGAGGAGTTTAAAAGGGGACTAGATGTCTTTCTGGAGAGGAAGGATATTACAGGATATAAATCTTAGGTTAAGTGTCAATCCGGGTATATAGGAAGGTAGGAACTATTAGGGGTTGATCCAGGGAACAGTCTGATTGCCATTAGGGAGTCGGGAAGGAATTTTTTCCCCTAAAAGGGCTAAATTGGCTTCTGCCCTTGGGGTTTTTTGCCTTCCTCTGGATCAACACAGGAGGATAGACAGGCTGGACTAGATGGACATTGTCTTCATTCAGCCTTACGAACTATGTTACTATGTTACAGTTGTCTTAGTATTAACAGTGACCCTCACAGGGGCCTCAGGTGTAATACTATTACCACTGGGGCTGATATAGGAGACACTATTACTAAAAGGGTCCCCTATTTCGAACCCTGGTAGTAATAGTGGCCCCTACAATAGCCCCAGTAGTTATAGAACCACCCCCCTGAAACCCATATACTTACCCTGCTCCTGGTCATCCGAGCACCGCTGCTACCAGTAAAAGTCTGTGCACCCACAGCAGCGCCTCCTGCTTTGACCTCCTCTCCTGCGGAACTAAGAAGAAAAGGTCAATGGGAGAGGGAGAGGAGTGTGTGCATCCGGCAAGAGTGGCACAAAGTGATTACCAGCCGGAGCGCTGCAGTACTCCGACTGGTAATCACCTACTTGGTGACCAGACGTCCCGAAAGCAGGACAAAAACTGAACAAATCTCCCAAAAGCGGGACAAAGGGGGAATGTGTCACCTAAATCAGGACATATGGTCACCTTATTTGTAACAAAATTTATGTTTTTGGTTCTACTCTGTGATTGGTTTTATTCTGGTACATAGGGGGCAGTATTATAGTAGTTATATTCTTGTACATAGGGGCAGTATTATAGTAGTTATATTCTTGTACCTAGGGAGCAGTATTATAGTAGTTATAGTCTTGAACATAGGGAGCAGTATTTTAGTAGTTATATTCTTGTCCATACGGGGCAGTATTATAGTAGTCATATTCTGGTACATAGGGGGCAGTATTTTAGTAGTTATATTCTTGTACATAATGAGCAGTATTATAGTAGTTATATTCTTGTACATAGGGGCAGTATTATAGTAGTTATATTCTTGTACATAGGGGGCAGTATTATAGTAGTTATATTCTTGTACATAGGAGCAGTATTATAGTAGTCATTTTCTTGTACATAGGAGGACTGTATTATAGTAGTTATATTCTTGTACATAAGAGCAGTGTTATAGTAGTTAAATTCTTGTACATAGGGGGCAGTATTATAGTAGTTATATGCTTGTACATAGGAGGTAGTATTATAGTAGTTTTATTCCTGTACCTAGGAGGTAGTATTATAGTAGTTATATTCCTGTACATAGGGGGCAGTATTATAGTAGTTATATTCTTGCACATGGGCGGCAGTATTATCGTAGTTATATTCTTGTACATAGGGGGCAGTATTATAGTAGTTATATTCTTGTACATAGGGGGCAGTATTATAATAGTTATATTCTTGTACATAGGGGACAGTATTATAGTAGTTATATTCTTGTACATAGGGGGCTGTATTATAGTAGTTATATTCTTGTATATAGAGGGCAGTATTATAGTAGTTATATTCTTGTACATAGGGAGCAGTATTAGAGTAGTTATATGCTTGTACATAGGAGCAGTATTATAGTAGTTATAGTCTTGTACAAAGAGGACAGTATTATAGTAGTTATATTCTTGTACATAGGGGGCAGTATTATAGTAGTTATGTTCTTATACATAGGGGGCAGTATTATAGTAGTTCTATTCTTGTACATAGGAGGGCAGTATTATAGTATTTATATTCTTGTACATAGGAGCAGTATTATAGTAGTTATATTCTTGTACACAGGGGGCAGTATTATAGTGGTTATATTCTTGTACATAGGGGCAGTATTATAGTAGTTATATTTTTTTCTATAAATGGCAGTATTATAGTAGTTATATTCTTGTACATAGGAGGCAGTATTATAGTAGTTATATTCTTGTACATAGGGGGCAGTATTATAGTAGTTATATTCTTGTACACAGGGGGCAGTATTATAATAGTTATATTCTTGTACATAGGGGGCAGTATTATAGTAGTTATATTCTTGTACATAGAAGACAGTATTATAGTAGTTATAGTCTTGTACATTTGGGACATTATTATAGCAGTTATTTTCTTGTACATAGGGGGCAGTATTATAGTAGTTATATTCTTACACATAGGGGGCAGTATTATAGTAATTATATTGTTTTGCAATGTAAGCTATATTATTTATCAGTTTTACTGTAGGCTCTGATCACAGTCCCAGTATTTTTTTTGGAATGTGAAAGGAAAGCATAGTACCTGGAAGAAACCTGTTCAAACTGTATGCAGATGTTGCTCTTAGACTGGATTTCCGTGTAGGACCCCAGCGCTTCAAGCAACAATGCTAGCCACTGTGCTGCCCCCATCAAAGCTAATGGGAGACAGAATATGAAGTCTTTGATCAAACCTGATGTATGATGAGAATTATATGGAAAATAGAAAAAATGTATTTAGGAGATTCATCCTTTCAACAAATCGTTGCTATCCATCCTTCGCTTGAACCTGCTTGCTGACTTTCCACAGACACTGTCTCTAAAGAATCTTCAGACTTCAGTCTCAAAAGGCTTTTGTTGCCTGACAGCACATTGTAAGTCAGTGGATAGGGCATGCAACCAACCAAGAAGCAACTGGATAGTAGACAATGCTGTCGCTTGGCTTGTCTCTTGCACTGCTTACTTGGCTCTGTTGATTTCGAGAGGCCAGATGGCGGAGGTGGTATTAAAATTTAACACAGGTGTCATAACAACTCAAGCAAAATAGAGATCATTACAATGCCAGGGAAATCTGCCCGGGTAATTCAAGCTCCGCATCATGTATGGCAAAATAGACTTTCCATCACTTGCTACAAATGAACCTGAGCTATGTGTGCTGCCCGGGCGCCAGGCGTCCTATCGAATGATCAGCGCATGTCAAGATAATGGCCGGTTTAGAAAATGACATAACTTAATCATGACGGGTCAGACTGGAGATTAGTCAAAGTGGTAAGAGGAGAAGTACGTCTTGTCAGGGGAGATACCATATTTTGAATTTACAAGGGGTGGTCAGTCTTACAAAAGAAAGAGCTTAACCCTTTAATGACGCAATCATTTTTTTTTTACTTTTGTTTCTCCTCCCCACTTTCCAAAAATCCCAAGTCTTTTATTTTTCCGTCCGTCTGATGGCTTGTTTTTTGTGCGACACATTGCATTTCTCAATTAAAACCATTTAATGTACAGAAAAATGTCAACATTTCTAAGTGGGGGTAAATGGAAAATAACACAATTCCTCCATCTTGAGGGGGAGTTATTGTTTTTACGGTGCACACGCTGTCGCAGAAATAGTGTGAAAACTTTATTCTAAGGGTCAGTAGAATTTTGAGAATGCCAACATTTTTTTGTTCTAGTACTTGAAAAAAAAAATATTTGAAAAAAAAGTAGTTTCTGTCGCCATCTTTCTTTTTATAGTTGTCCTTCGATATCGCCGTGCGAGGGCTCGTTTTTTGTGGCTCTCCCGTAGTCTCTAGTGGTACCTTTTTTGATTGCTTTTTATCACATTTTTTTTCTTAGAGACAGCGTGACCAGAAAAGTAATTCGGATCTTCTTTTTTTTTTCAATTTTCCCACGTTCACCATGTGAAATAAATAATGTGTTATTTTGAATATTTACGAATGCAACAATAGCAAATTAGTTTTTTAGGTTTTTTATTTTACAACTTAAATATGGTAAAAGGGAAGGATGAAACTTTTATTATCTTTTAATGTCTGCAATAATTTTAAAAAATTTCCCTTAGGCTGGATTCACACAGGCGTATTTTGGCCGGGTTTACGCTGCCCCTCTGATGCACTGGCTTACAATGCATCAGTGCACATGGGCGTATTTCCACAGCATATAAGCACCCGGCCGGCCAAGATAGTGCATTTTGTCTGGGTGCTTTTACGCTGGCGGTGGCTGCATAGACTCCTATGTAACCCTATGACAGCTGCCAGAGAAGGGAGGTGGAAGGCAATTTAGCAGCGTGACTGCTAAACTCCCACCCCCTTCCCTGATCCTCTCCACCCCTTGTTGGCTGTTTGCAATGGAAGGGAGCTGGACAAGGGAGGGGCTAAGCTTTGCCCTGCCCCCTTACATTGCTGGCTGCAACAAGGGGTGGAGAGGGGGTGGCGCTTAGCCTGCTAGCTTCCACGTTGTCCCGCCTCCTCTACTTGCAGACAGCCGGCGAGGGAAGGGGGAGAACAGTTTAGCAGTGCCCGTTCACACATTTTTACGGCCCCAGGGGGCGCACGTAAAAACACCAAAGGCCATGTGAATAAGCCCTTATCTCTTTTTCATATTGAACTTGTGATTGTTTGAGCGCTTTCACCATACTCTGCAATACTTAAGTATTGCAGTATATGGTAATTCTGCCAGGATCGTATTACAACGCACCCTATGGAACCTCTTGATAGACAGAAATATATGGCAGTCCTTCAGAAGGCCCCCAGCTGCCATGACTCCCTGATAGCAGCTTGCGATCTCACCACAAGGGGGCCATTTCGTAGCTCCCATCAGAAGTTTAAATGCCACTGTCAGAATTGACATGGTTAACAGCCACGAGCAATGTGAACTCTGATCAGAGCTGTTGTGGGAGGGCATCCGCTGTTAAAGACATCTTACACTCGCTGTGTATGGAGTGGGCTACCGATCCTGCTGCAATCAAACTCCATGCACCCAGGATGTACATGTATATCCTGGGGCATGAAGGGGTTAAAGGGAATACCTCATCAGAGAAAATCCCTTTCAGTTTGGAGGTGCTTTTTAGGTACCCTAAAAAATAAGAGGAAATATAGTATTATTTAGTGGCCATTCAGACACAATACATGGATACATTGATTCCACAGACTGGCTTTCCATTCTGGCTCACAGAGTGGTCCTGACCAGGAGACCCTCTCTGTAATCACCATATACCTTAGTAGGGCATATGCACAGGGTGGTCTTCATAAGACATTCACTTTAAAGGAGCCGTGTCCCAAAAAGATAGGCTACATTGACATCATAGATGGTGTTGGGTCTCTTGCCTACTGGATGGAAAACGGATAAGAAAGCATCCAGTATGTTCTACCTAGCTTAAGTGCAAGCGTGTCCATATTATTGAGACAGTCTGTGGAACTGCTATGCTGCCCCTGGTGATATGGGGTCCAGCTTGGGATGTGCACATCACTTTTTAATCACTGGGCCTGCAAATATGTGGAGATATGCCTATGACTTGTGAAGCCCTTGGCAAGTCTATTATAACTTTCCTTGCCTGCTTCGGACACCTTTTTGCAACTTCACTGTACAGGCGCAGGTGCTATTCAGGGGCGTAACTATAGGGGGTGCAGGGGATGCAGTTGCACCCGGGCCCAGGAGCCTTAGGGGGCCCATAAGGCCTCTCTTCTCCATATTGGGAGCCCAGTACTATGAAAAAAGCATTATAGTTGGGGGCCCTGGTACAGGTTTTGAACCGGGGCCCAGAAGCTTCAAGTTACGCCTCTGGTGCTATTCACTGTATTACTGGTGTATTGAGGACTCCTTATGACTTCAACCTTTTTAAATAAGACAAGGCTCAACTATTCCAAATTCTGTTCTGCATGCTGCACCAGGTTTTGGACAGACCAATATAACAAGAGGATATTGTTATCTCTTTGCAGTTTAGTCAGTGCTTAGAGGCATTTAGAGAATTCTACTAATAAAATGTATTGTTCCTAACTGGTAGACAAAAGGGGTAACTTGCAGCTCCTGGAGCCCCAATGTAGAATCTGTAAGAAGGCCTATACCTTTACCACTGGGCTCCATCAGGTACCAAGGTGAGTGCTACCTTCTAGTAAAGTCTGGTGGCAGAATCTCAGGTTGGATGATGGTTTTATTCAGGTATAACCTATTAAATAGGACAGATAACTATAGGGCTCCATGCTCACATGCACGGAAGAGAAATTAGCGCTTTTCTGTAAAGGTCGTATGTTATATACATCATACAATGTACCATCTGTAATGTAACGTATTGGGGGTGCCAATGTGAGGTGTTATGATGTCACACATCATAGCTTACTATTGCAGTCTTGTGTCTTCTATGACTTACTCCTCGGGGGTGGCGATCAGAAGCAACTGGCCTCAATATGTAAATATTAAAAATGCAATATACTGCAATACTGAAATATTGAAGTACATTGTAGAAGTGATCGAGCGATCACAAATTCAAGTCCTCTAAAACAAATGTATGGTTCAGAACTGGCTGCACCAACCGTACTGTCCATCCAGCTTTTGTTAACATGTAACCAGCCGTTGAACTTGATTTAAGGAGATAAAGGTTGCACCTACACATTTTGATCTAAAACCAAGTTCACTTGATCTGTGATCAACGCTTCTACCTGGATTTTTATCCTCGCTTCATCTTCCAATAAAAGTGATCAAAAAGTCATATGTACCCAAAAACGGGTAGCAGCAAAAACTGCATCTTGTCCCTCAAAAACGAGCCCTCAAACACCTCCATCAACGGAAGAATTTACAAAGTTATGCAGCTCAGAATATGATGACAAAAAATTATTTTTTTATGTAAGGGTTTTTCATTTTTTTAGTAGTAAGTAGTAAACTATTACAAAATCTCTATCGCCATAATGGTACTGTCTAGAGATGAGCGAGTATACTCGCTAAGGCACATTACTCGAGCGAGTAGTGCCTTAGCCGAGTATCTCCCCGCTCGTCTCTAAAGATTCGCGAGTGACAGGTGAGTTGCGGCGGGGGGGGGGGGGGGGGGGGAGAGAGGGAGAGAGAGCTCTCCCCTTCCTTCCTTCCTCCCTGCTCTCCCCCGCCGCTCCCCAGCCCCTGAATCTTTAAAGACGAGCGGGGAGATACTCGGCTAAGGCACTACTGGCTCATCTCTAGTACTGTCCCATAGCATAAAGTTAACATGCATGAATGCAACAAAAATCGGTCAGAAAAAAAGCGGCTGTGCGCATGTCCCCCAACACAAATAACGTTTTCCGCATTTGGATGAACAGGATGGTCAGTAGATCCGTGAGATCCATTCTTGCACTCGTCTTCTATAGATATAATTGTAGGAGCTTCATCAGCTTCTTAGCTTCACGCTTGAATGGCTAGACGCACGTATCCCTCTTACCTATGGAGAACTTGTCGGAATAGAGTGTGGAGTCTACAGCAGATGTTACGTGTGACGCCTCACAGCTGCAAGACATCTTGATTAAACATTAATTAGGATTTTGCATGTTCGCACTTCCATCACAGATCACTCCAGGGACCGGGAGAAAAAGACTTGAACCAAATTCATCAGATTTACGAGAAAGTAAAAGTTATCTCTTCAGAGAAAACACAGAAATCCACAACTGTCAACTATCCTTGAAAGTTGTTGGCACACTGGGGGTGCTTAAAGGGGTTGTCCCGAGGCAGCAAGTGGGTCTATACACTTCTGTATGGCCATATTAATGCACTTTGTAATATACATTGTGCATTAATTATGAGCCATACAGAAGTTATAAAAAGTTTTATACTTACCTGCTCCGTTGCTAGCGTCCTCGTTCCCATGGTGCCGACTAATTTTCGCCCTCCGATGGCCAAATTAGCCGCGCTTGCGCAGTCCGGGTCTTCTGTAGTCTTCTATGGAGCCGCTCGTGCCAGAGAGCGGCTCCGTGTAGCTCCGCCCCGTCATGTGCCGATTCCAGCCAATCAGGAGGCTGGAATCGGCAGTGGACCGCACAGAAGAGCTGCGGTCCACGAAGACAGAGGATCCCGGCGGCCATCTTCAGCGGTAAGTATTGAAGTCACCGGAGCGCGGGGATTAAGGTAAGCGCTCCGGTAAGCTTCCTTTACTTCCCTGCATCGGGGTTGTCTCGCGCCGAACGGGGGGGGGGGTTGAAAAAAAAAAAAACCCCTTTAACTCAAAACTCGCAGAGGAAGTAACTATTAGGGACCTTTTATACGGGACGGAATCGTGCGCAGGACGCAGCGCAGGAGCGGATTTTGACACTTAGTGTGGATTTTGTTGTGTTTTTATCGTCTTGTAGAATTATTGTTTTTTTTCCCGCAGACTTTAATTGCATAATTACATCTGCTGTATGTCAGAAATATGCAATAACAATTACACAAGACGCCCTTAATTCCGCAGCAGAAAGCTTTTCCGCTACAGAATTTAATCTTGTGGTTTTGGCTACCTAGAGATAGTTATTAGGAAATAGGCACAGGCTGGGCTTATCCAATACAAGGGCACTGTAGCTCGGATGGGACATTGTGGCTAGCAACTGGCTGTCACAGGGACAAAATGGACATTATAACAAACTGTGGACGGCATGAAAAAAATCCTGTCCGAAATGGGGGGCAGCGTGCTTGTCACTGGGAGCATTGTGGTAGGCACAGGGCTGTCGCTGCAGGTGAGCATACTCTGCTCCCTGGCTCTCGTGTTCCATTTGTACACTGTGCAGTGTACTGTACGCAACCCCATATTTACAGGCATATACACAGGGCACTGCTGCAAGGGGGCTACACTACTGGGATGTATGAAAAATGCACAAGTAATGAAGCACTAGAATTGGTAAATTTTTAAGGGACAAGGTGAAACTTGCTATTACAGTGCTGTTAAGTGGCCAGTTAGTATAACATCACCTTTGGATTGTTTCACCCTCGACAATTTTCATATGGGCGGTCTTCAAATCACCTAATCATATAATAGAGGAATAGGACTTTTGAGCACACTCTGAGAGGACTGGTGATGCAAGTGTAAGTAGAGACCGGTCTCTAAGACTGGTGTGTATCACTGTAAGGAATAGAGATGAGCGAACGTACTCGTCCGAGCTTGATATTCGTGCGAATATTAGGGTGTTCGGGATGCTCGTTACTCGTAACGAGTACCACGCGATGTTCCGGTTACATTCAGTTTCCTCTCTGAGACGTTAGCGCGCTTTTCTGGCCAATTGAAAGACAGGGAAGGCATTACAACTTCCCCCTGTGACGTTCAAGCCCTATACCACCCCCCTGCTGTGAGTGGCTGGGGAGATCAGATGTCACCCGAGTATAAAAGTCGGCCCCTCCCGCGGCTCGCCTCAGATGTCTTGTGAGTTAGCTGAGGGAAAGTGCTGCTGCTGGTGCTGCTGTAGGGAGAGTGTTAGGAGTGAGTGTAGGCTTCAAGAACCCCAACGGTCCTTCTCAGGGCCACATCTATCCGTGTGCAGTACTGTGGAGGGTGCTGTTAGCAGTGTTGCACAAATTTTTTTTTTTCAAAATCGGCAGTCTGCAGAGCATTGCGCCCTGCAGTAATAGTCCAGGGACAGAAGTGGTGGTTAGGTAGGGAGAGTGTTAGGAGTGAGTGTAGGCTTCAAGAACCCCAACGGTCCTTCTTAGGGCTACATCTATCCATGTGCAGTACTGTGCAGGCTGCTGTTAGCAGTGTTGCATATTTTTTTCTTTTCAAAATCGGCTGTCTGCAGAGCATTGCGCCTTGCAGTAATACTACAGGGAGAGAATTGTGTAGGCAGGGCCAGAAGACATATATTATCTGATTGAATATAGTCAGTGGGCCCTCCGTTTCCCAAAAAGGGAAAAATTGTATTTGTCCTGCAGGCTTGCGCCAATTTATTTCCTGCCTGGGAAAAGTAACCGCTCTGCTGCACTTCATATAACTGCATTTCTGTGCAACACATATCTTATCTGATTGAATATAGTCAGTGGGCCCTCCATTTCCCAAAAAGGGAAACATTCTATTTGTCCTGCAGTCTTGCGCCAATTTATTTCCTGCCTGGGAAAAGTCTCCGCTCTGCTGCACTTCATATAACTGCATTTCTGTGCAACACATATCTTATCTGATTGAATATAGTCAGTGGGCCCTCCGTTTCCCAAAAAGGGAAACATTCTATTTGTCCTGCAGGCTTGCGCCAATTTATTTGCTGCCTGTGAAAAGTAACCGCTCTGCTGCACTTCATATAACTGCATTTCTGTGGAACAGATTTCTTATCTGATTGAATATAGTCAGTGGGCCTTTTCTTTTTAAAAAAAGGGAAAAATTCTATGTGCCCTGCCTCTGTCAGTCCTCAGCGTTCTGTGTACGTGTGTGGTGGGTGGAGATAGTAAACAAATCATACGCAGCCAGCTACGTTTAACAGCAGGCTTGCGCCAATTTATTTCCTGCCTGGGAAATCAAATCACTGGTAATACACCATGCTGAGGGGTAGGGGTAGGCCTATAGGACGTGGACGCGGGCGAGGACGCGGAGGCCCAAGTCAGGGAGTGGGCACAGGCCGAGCCAGTGCGGTGGCCAGGGGTAGAGGCAGGGCCAGACCGAATAATCCACCAACTGTTTCCCAAAGCGCCCCCTCGCGCCATGCCACCCTGCACAGGTCAAGGTGCTCTACGGTGTGGCAGTTTTTCACAGAGACGCCTGACGACCGACGAACAGTGGTGTGCAACCTTTGTCGCGCCAAGATCAGCTGGGGAGGCACCACCACCAGCATGCGCAGGCATATGATGGCCAAGCACCCCACAAGGTGGGACGATGCCCGTTCACCGCCTCCGGTTTGCACCACTGCCTCTCCCCCTGTGCCCCAACCTGCCACTGAGATCCAACCCCCCTCTGAGGACACAGGCACTACCGTCTCCTGGCCTGCACCCACACCCTCACCTCCGCTGTCCTCGGCCCCATCCAGCAATGTCTCTCAGCGTAGCGTCCAGACGTCGCTAGCGCCACAGTTTGAGCGCAAGCGCAAGTACGACGCCACGCACCCGCACGCTCAAGCGTTAAACGTGCACATTGCAAAATTGATCAGCCTAGAGATGCTGCCGTATAGGCTTGTGGAAACGGAGGCTTTCAAAAGCATGATGGCGGCGGCGGCCCCGCGCTACTCGGTTCCCAGTCGCCACTACTTTTCCCGATGTGCCGTCCCAGGCCTGCACGACCACGTCTCCCGCAACATTGTACGCGCCCTCACCAACGCGGTTACTGCCAAGGTCCACTTAACAACAGACACGTGGACAAGCACAGGCGGGCAGGGCCACTATATCTCCCTGACGGCACATTGGGTGAATTTAGTGGAGGCTGGGACAGAGTCAGAGCCTGGGACCGCTCACGTCCTACCCACCCCCCGAATTGCGTGCCCCAGCTCAGTGGTGGTATCTGCGGGGGTGTATGCTTCCTCCACTAAACCACCCTCCTCCTCCTCCTACGCAACCTCTGTCTCGCAATCAAGATGTGTCAGCAGCAGCACGTCGCCAGCAGTCGGTGTCACGCGGCGTGGCAGCACAGCGGTGGGCAAGTGTCAGCTTAGGAGATAAGAGGCACACGGCCCACGAACTGCTGCAGGGTCTGACAGAGCAGACCGACCGCTGGCTTGCGCCGCTGAGCCTCCAACCGGGCATGGTCGTGTGTGACAACGGCCGTAAGCTGGTGGCGGCTCTGCAGCTCGGCAGCCTCACGCATGTGCCATGCCTGGCCCATGTGTTTAATTTGGTGGTTCAGCGCTTTCTGAAAAGCTACCCCCACTTGTCATACCTGCTCGGAAAGGTGCGCCGGATCTGCGCACATTTCCGCAAATCACACACGCACGCTGCCACCCTGCGGACCCTGCAACATCAGTTTAATCTGCCAGTGCACCGACTGCTGTGCGACATGCCCACACAGTGGAACTCTACGCTCCACATGTTGGCCAGACTCTATGAGCAGCGTAGAGCTATAGTGAAATACCAACTCCAACTTGCGCGGCGCAGTGGGAGTCAGCCTCCTCAATTATTTACAGAAGAGTGGGCCTGGTTGGCAGCCATCTGCCAGGTCCTTGGAAAATTTGAGGAGTCTACCCAGGTGGTGAGCAGCGATGCTGCAATCATAAGCGTCACCATTCCTCTGCTATGCATCTTGAGAAGTTCCCTGCAAAGCATAAAGGCAGATGCTTTGCGCTCGGAAACAGAGCCGGGGGAAGACAGTATGTCGCTGGATAGTCAGAGCACCCTCCTGTCTATATCTCAGCGCGTTCAGGAGGAGGAGGAGGAGCATGAGGAGGATGAGGAGGAGGGGGAAGAGACAGCTTGGCCCACTGCTGACGATACCCATGCTGCTTGCCTGTCATCCTTTCAGCGTGTATGGCCTGAGGAGGAGGAAGAGGAGGAGGAGGAGGATCCTGAAAGTGATCTTCCTAGTGAAGACAGCCCTGTGTTGCGTACAGGTACCCTGGCACACATGGCTGACTTCATGTTAGGATGCCTTTCTCGTGACCCTCGCGTTACACGCATTCTGGCCACTACGGATTACTGGGTGTACACACTGCTCGATCCACGGTATAAGGAGAGCCTTTGCACTCTCATTCCCGAAGAGGAAAGGGGTTCGAGAATGATGCTATACCACAGGGCGCTGGTGGACAAACTGATGGTAAACTTCCCATCCGACAGCGCTAGTGGCAGAAGGCGCAGTTCCGAGGGCCAGGTAGCAGGGGAGGCGCAGAGATCAGGCAGCATGTACAGCGCAGGCAGGGGAACATTCTCCAAGGCCTTTGCCAGCTTTATGGCTCCCCAGCAAGATTGTGTCACCGCTCCCCAGTCAAGGCTGAGTCGGCGGGAGCACTGTAAAAGGATGGTGAACTAGTACGTAGCCGATCGCACGACCGTCCTCCGTGACGCCTCTGCCCCCTACAACTACTGGGTGTCGAAGCTGGACACGTGGCCTGAACTCGCGCTGTATGCCCTGGAGGTGCTTGCTTGTCCTGCGGCTAGTGTCTTGTCAGAGAGTGTGTTTAGTGTGGCTGGGGGAATCATCACGGATAAGCGTACCCGCCTGTCAACCGACAGTGCCGACAGGCTTACACTCATCACGATGAACAAAGCCTGGATTTCCCCAGACTTCTCTTCTCCACCAGCGGACAGCAGCGATACCTAAGCAATACGTAGGCTGCACCCGCGGATGGAAGCTACGTTCTCTCTCACCATCCAAAACGGGGACATTTCTGCTTCATCAATCTGTGTATAATATTCCTCCTCCTCCTCCTGCTCCTCCTCCTGAAACCTCACGTAATCACGCTGAACGGGCAATTTTTCTTAGGGCCACAAGGCTCACTCATATAATTTTTCTAAAAATTTTTTATACGTTTCAATGCTCTTAAAAGCGTTGGAACTTTAACTTGAAACAATTTTTCGTTAAACTGGGCTGCCTCCAGGCCTAGTTACCACTTAAGCCACATTAACCAAAGCGATTAATGGGTTTCACCTGCCATCTTGGTTGGGCATGGCCAATTTTTACTGAGGTACATTAGTACTGTTGGTACACCAATTTTTTTGGGCCCTCACCTACAGTGTAATCATAGCAATTTCTATGTTCTTCGCCTGCACTCATGGTACAGAAAGGTGTGTGGGGTTGGCCTACACTTTAGCTACATAAATGTAACTTGGGCCTTGGCTATACTGCAGCTACTGAAATGGAACTAAGACTGCGCTCCCACTATACTGCTGCTTCGGAATTGTTCCTGGGGCCTGTGTAGGCTGCTACTATTACTTAAATGGAACTTAGACTATGCTCCTCCTATACTGCTGCTTCGGAATTGTTACTGGGGCCTGTCTTGAGTGCTACTATTACTGAAATGGAACGAAGACTGCGCTCCCACTATACTGCTGCTTCGGAATTGTTACTGGGGCCTGTCTTAAGTGCTACTATTACTGAAATGGAACTAATACTGTGCTCCCCCTATAATGCTGCTAGTGATATGTTAGTGGGGCCTGTCCTAATGCTACGGCTGAAATGTTACGAATTATGGGCTCTGCCTATACCGCTGCTAATGGTATGTCTCTGGGGTGTGGAAACAGAGGCTTCACAAAGACATGATGGCGGCGAGGCCATTTCCCACCAACGCGGTTACTGTTAAGGTGCATATAACCACGGACACGTGGAGAGGACACGTAGTGCCTCAAAAACATCCCCCTCCTCCTCCAACAATGAAAACATTCTTGGCAAATGCCTTTGCATTGGTTCGTCTGGTGGCAGTCCAAGAATTTCACCTTTACCGACACAACAAGAGAGCCCCCCCACCATCCCCCCGCCACGGCCCACTTAAAGGGGTTGTCCCGCGCCGAAACGGGTTTTTTTTTTTTTCAACCCCCCCCCCGTTCGGCGCGAGACAACCCCGATGCAGGGACGTACAGACAGCTTACCGGAGCGCTTACCTTGATCCCCGCGCTCCGGTGACTTCTATACTTACCTGTGAAGATGGCCGCCGGGAACCTCTTGCTCCGTGGACCGCAGCTCTTCTGTGCGGTCCACTGCCGATTCCAGCCTCCTGATTGGCTGGAATCGGCACGTGACGGGGCGGAGCTACACGGAGCCGCTCTCTGGCACGAGCGGCTCCATAGAAGACTACAGAAGACCCGAACTGCGCAAGCGCGGCTAATTTGGCCATCGGAGGGCGAAAATTAGTCGGCACCATGGGAACGAGGACGCCAGCAACGGAGCAGGTAAGTAAAAAACTTTTTATAACTTCTGTATGGCTCATAATTAATGCACAATGTATATTACAAAGTGCATTATTATGGCCATACAGAAGTGTATAGACCCACTTGCTGCCTCGGGACAACCCCTTTAATCCTGGCCACATTCCGAAAACCAACAAAATAAAACCGCGCTACTAGGTCCGCAGTCACCACCACATTACCACCAACGCGGTTACTGTTAAGGTGCATATAACCACGGACACGTGGAGAGGACACGTAGTGCCTCAAAAACATCCCCCTCCTCCTCCAACAATGAAAACATTCTTGGCAAATGCCTTTGCATTGGTTCGTCTGGTGGCAGTCCAAGAATTTCACCTTTACCGACACAACAAGAGAGCCCCCCCACCATCCCCCCGCCACAGGCCCACTTAATCCTGGCCACATTCCGAAAACCAACAAAATAAAACCGCGCTACTAGGTCCGCAGTCACCACCACATTACCACCAACGCGGTTACTGTTAAGGTGCATATAACCACGGACACGTGGAGAGGACACGTAGTGCTTCAAAAACATCCCCCGCCGCGGCCAACTTAATCCTGGCCACATTACGAAAACCAACAAAATACAACCGCGCTACTAGGTCCGCAGTCACCACCACATTACCACCAACGCGGTTACTGTTAAGGTACATATTACCAGTCTGACTGGGGCATGCAGACACCTTGACAGAATGAATAGTGTGTGGCACATAGGTTCCCCATTGCTATGCCCACGTGTGCAGCTCCTGATGGCGGTGGCACAGGATTATATTTCTCATTGCTTCTGTACAGCATTGTGGGCTATCGCCCCACCACTTTTAAAGAGGGTCGCTGCCTAGCCGTGCCAACCCTCTGCAGTGTGTGCCTGCAGTTCCTCATCATGGCAGACGCACTTATAAATAGACATGAGGGTGGTGTGGCATGAGGGCAGCTGAAGGCTGCGCAGGGACAGTTTGGTGTGCGCTGTGGACACTGCGTCGTGCAGGGGGGAGGGGGGTTGGGCAGCATGTAACCCAGGAGAAGTGGCAGCAGAGTGTCATGCAGGCAGTGATTGTGCTTTGTTGTAGGTAGTGTGGTGCTTAGCTAAGGTATGCCATGCTAATGAGGGCTTTTCAGAAGTAAAAGTTGTTGGGAGGGGGGGGGGCCCACTCTTGCCGCTATTGTGGCTTAATAGTGGGACCTGTGAACTTGAGATGCAGCCCAACATGTAGCCCCTCGCCTGCCCTATCCGTTGCTGTGTCGTTCCCATCACTTTCTTGAATTGCCCATATTTTCACACATGGAAACCTTAGCGAGCATCGGCGAAATACAAAAATGCTCGGGTCGCCCATTGACTTCAATGGGGTTCGTTACTCGAAACGAACCCTCGAGCATTGCGAAAATTTCATCCCGAGTAACGAGCACCCGAGCATTTTGGTGCTCGCTCATCTCTAGTAAGGAACCTTCTGAGATGGTTAAAATGTAACTTTTATTAAATATCAATTTTAAAATAATACCCCACCAATACAAACATACCCTAAACAGACAAAACAAAATAATGTCATAGAGGACTACCAATTGTGTCTACTACTCTCTATGATGACATAGTTGTCCTTTATTGGACTCTAGTATAGGGGGCAGTATTGAGCTGTTATTATTGAGGTATTAATGATATTATATCGGCAACCTATGATATCAAGCTACGACGGATCCCCCCATCTGTACTCAACAGGTCTATCTAATGCAATGGCTCCAACTGCGAACATGGGGCCATGGAGATTGATGAAGTCTCTGCCCGTATTACGAAACTAGCTAGGTAGGTCTATTCCCAAAGAGATGCCTCCTAATGCTCTTATGTGCTATACTAGGGCGGCCCCCTGAAGGGTGGGATTGATCCTGTTTTTATTCTACTAAATTACTTGTAGCCATGTCTTTAAGACACAGATACTATGCGAGCAGCACTACAGTAAGCCAAGCACTTCCTGTTCTGCTAGTTGGTGTCTTTTCTGTCACACCATGTACGAAGATTTCATCATGTAGGCCTGTGGTATTCCACATGAGCATGAGCAAAAGAGGCCAAGGCAGAGGATGGGGGATGCCGTAGGATGGTGGTGGAGGTGATGGAGTGGACCTATAAATAACTTGGGGGACACAACGAGGTCTTATTAATGACTTAGAGGGTACTATGGGGCCTTATTAATGACTCAGGTTACAGAATGGGGTCTATAAATTACTAAGGTGGCCCACTGAGACTTTGTTGCCCAAAGGCCCATGTAAACCTAGAGCCGACCCTGACCAAGACTCTTGGTCACTCCTTCCTTGTGCACTCATGCTGCAAGAGTCCACTACAAGTCCATTCATTTTTTTTAAATGTTTTTATTGGGTAGAGAGTTATGTGGGTGGAGGACAGGAGGAAGATTGGGGAATGGAGCCGTGCACTGCAATGAATGGATTAGCATTTGTTCAGTGTTGTTTCTTTGTCACGACTGCCCCTTACCTCTCAAATGTGATTTCTGTTTGTCCCATCTGTATCCATCCTAGTACAGACACTTACCAATCATCAATTACCCATCTGTAATGTAGTGTAATATGTGGTATCCAAAGCCCCTTTTACACGAACCGACAGTCTGTGAAGTGACTGCACGATCGCTGACGTCACCACTACGGTCGTTAGTGCTCATGCAGTGCTTTCACACTGAAAGACTTGCCGGCCGCTAGTGGGCTTCTTGTTTGCTTCTCGCTCCCTGCTCAGCACTTCCTACACATAACATATATATTACAGTTATAAATATCTATAATGCAGTGTAATATATGGTGTACTTAAACCATAAGCACATTGTAGGTGATTCTGCCCTTACAAGCTGATGTTAGCGGATCCCTTCTCGATTGTTTCATTGATGAGTCCGGTCTTGATGATCGGTCTGGTGGAGGCATCGGCACCTTTGTCCTCATCTTCTACTCTGTGGAGTAACACATCACATATATAGAAATTTAGTTCTGGCAGCTAATGTGACCAAAGGATAATATATGTTATATGGAATTATAAAAATGAAAACCAATAGCTGGTCAGCTTAACCCTTTAAGAACCCTTTTTTTAGGCTTTAAGGATGAAACAATTTTTTATATTTTTTAATCCCCACATTTTAATTACTATAACTTAGTGATTTTGCCATCAGCGGCGCCCAATGAGGGCAGAGTTTTATGGGATAATTTAATTATTTTTCTGTGCACCATTTTGGGATAGATGGGGGTTTATTTTTTTAGGAGGAGAAATAACAAAAGAAACAGCAATTGCAAAAACAGTGGAGAAATAGGGTGATTATACTGGAAGATAATTACTGGTAATAGGTGCAGTCACTCCAGTCTAGAGTCTGACACCATCTGCGGAAGAAGGAAAAGAAGAAAGAATTATAAATATGACAGTCACAGGTTATAAAATGGTCAGAAAAGCAAGATTTATATACTAAAATCTAAGGGCGCGGTCACACGAGCGTAGGCGTATTTACGTTCGCACATGCGCAGCGTTTAATCGCCGGAAAGAACGTTTTTCGCCGATCATGACCAGAGCTAGAAAGCGTATTATCGTTTGTTCCTACTTTGCAAACTATCTTTTCGGCCATCGAATATGCGTTGGCGCGTATTTCGGTCGCATATGTTCCGTTTTTTTTTCGGGTTGCCGTTTTTACGCGCCGTAAAATCGCCTGTGCGAACGAATCCATTGGAATCCAATGCCTCAGATGGTCACGTATATACGTTTGGTCGCAAAAACGCGCCGTTTATGCGCTCGTGTGAACGCACCCTAAAACAGATAAAACAAGGAATTTCCTGCAATAACCAATCAGACTGTAGATGTCATTTTCTGGTGATTATATGAAGGGCTATTTAGTATTATTTGCCTGTCATGGTTGGACACGACTATCAACTTCTCTCCACCTCTAAGAGGGTAATGAGGATGAATCACCTGATAATAGGGGCTGCTGGGGGGTCAGGGACATTTGTACTATATTTCCTTCTACATTCCCACTGCTACTAAAGTGTTATATATGGCCCCTTGTTCATGAGGTCTAGTCTTCTGATGCATGTGGAGGTCATGTCTGTGAGGGCTAGCACCAAATATTGGGGTAACAGTCACTATCATGGAGGTCCGGTAGTCAGATACTTACATGTTCTTCAAGAAGTATGCAAATTCTTGATGCTCATCCAAACCATGTGGGACGACATCCACATCCTCTCAGGTCCTAACAGAGAGTAAAGAAGATGGTGACAATCACGGACATCATCTCCCTACTATAAGATGTATGATCAGGAAAATCAGTGCCGGCCGTGAATGTGTCTCGTGTACCGACTCGACGCATCATCTATGAACTATCTGTAATGTAGTGTAATATATGGTGTCTGTATACAAGAAGCACATTGTAGGTGATTCTGTACTTACACATTGGTGTTAGTGGATCCATTCTCGATTGACTCATTGATGAGTCCGGAGGAGGCACCTCTGTCCTCATCTTCTTCTCTGTGGAGCAACACATCACTTATATAGAAATTTTGTTCTGGCAGCTAATGTGACCAAAGGATAATAAATGTTATATGTAAGTATAAAAATAAAAACATATAGGTGGTCAGGTTAACCCTTTAAGAACCCTTTTTTTTTAGGCTTTAAGGATGCAACAATTTTTAATATTTTTAAATCCCCACATTCTAATTACTATAACTTTGTGATTTTTCCATCAGCGGTACCCTATGAGGGCAGAGTTTTGTAGGATAATTTAATTATTTTTCTGTGCACCATTTTGGGATAGATGGGGGTTTCATTTTTTTAGGAGGAGAAATAAAAGAAACAGCAATGGCAAAAACAGTAGAGAAATAGGATGATTATACTGTAAGATAATTACTGGTAATAGGTGCTGTCGCTTCAGTTTAAAGTCTGATGCCACCTGCGGAAGAAGGAAAAGAAGAAAGAATTATAAATATGATATTTAGAGGTTATAAAATGGTCAGAAAAACGATATTTTTATACAAAAATCTAGAACAGACAAAACAAGGAATTTCCTGCAATAACCAATCAGATTGCAGCTAAGAATTTCTGCTGCTTATATGAAGGGTTACTTTGTATTATTTGCCTGTCGTGGCCGGACATGGCTATCGGCTTCTCTCTACTTCTAATAGAGTAATGTGGACGAGTTACCTAATAATAGGGCCTGCTGGGGGTCGGGGACATTTGTATTATATTTCATTCTACATTCCCACTATTACTATATGGTCCCTTGTCCCTGAGGTCTAGTCTCCTGATGGGTGTGGGGGTCATGTCTGCGAGGGCTAGCATCAGATATTGGAATAACAGTCACTATAATGGAGGTCCTGCAGTCAGATACTTACATGCTCTGCAAGAAGTATATGCGTTCTTGATGCTCATCCCTCAATTGCGGAACGTCTTCCCAGGTCCTAACAGAGAGTAAAAAAGACGGTGACAATCTAGGACATTGTCTCTCTATTATAAGATGTAGAATTCAGGAACACATTGCATATTCCCAGGGATATACGTAATATTTTGGGTGTTCTGTGGTGACATCATTTTTCAGGATATACCATAGGAGGCTTTTAATCTTAGATTGTTAAAATGTATTTTTATATGTCGGTTTGAGCCCCTGTGGATGCTTTATTTTCCCTTTCTTTTGGTAGTTTGAGTAATGATGGAAGGATGGCACCGTAACCAGAAGGAATTTTTCTTCCCTCTACCTTTTTTTTTTTTTACTTCTCTTGGACAATGTCAAATAGGGACTTGCAGACCATTTTATCATTTCAACAATACTCTGCACTACCTATGTGTTATTATCTCCATGTAGCTATAGGGTTGGCCCCTAGAGTCAATTTCACTGGAGGACCCAAGGAGCTCCAGTCCGGCACGTCTAAATACTGTTTTTCTGTTCATTCTGTATGACATAACTTTTGTTATGTTTGTCACTTTTGAGTGACAGGATCATCCTCATGGACACTTTGCTTTTCACTCCATTATCCTGGTATTTGTAATAAGTTGGTTTCTCCTTGTTTCTCATGATATCCTTCCAACTATCTAAATATCATCAGGAGTCATATAAAAGGATACTTACATCATAGCTGGGTATTGATGTTCAAAAACTGCCATGGTAAAATGCTTTGTATTTCTCGAAATCACTCTCCACACTATTAAAGAGTAAATAGGTTAGTGAGACTCCTGGTGTCTGGCTCAGCCATTATTATATATAGGACTGGACATTATACATAATACTATTATATATTCATTCATTTTGGGCTTATATCATTTCTGTGTTGCCCCTTCCAGATATTGAGGACCTTTATAGCCCCCAAACTCACCACATAGTATGTACAGATAGCGCAAGCATTAACATACTTGACATATTAACCCGACGTTTAGACTCAGTAGGAGAAATTATCACAATGCGTTAAAAAGAATGGATTAGGTGTAATATCCCACTTCCACCACAATAGCAGATGAAGTTAGATGTGTGTCCTGCAGTGCAACTATAGATTACCGTCAACTAAATAGTAATCAAGGAGAAGAAAGCATTTGTTTCATGGGTTCTGGCAATAAGGGATCAAGTTCTTTATATCTAGTCATCGTAACTCACTTTAGATACCAAAACCTAATAACCAAGCAGCCTGATGAGTCGTGTAATTAGCCGCTGGGTAGTGAGCATTAGAGATGCTGAAGACAAATGTTGCATATGATCATTAATATGTGGTATGTTGTATGTTATTAATTACAAAATTAACCTGTTGCTTCCATTGAGGCTTTATTTAGTTCTAACAGCTAAACTGAAGCCGTTATTTTGCCTTAGGCTTCTCTCCCCTGAGTGTATATAGGCCCGCTGTTTTCATAGCCGGCCGATATACGCTGTGATCTGATGCATTGGATTCCAATGCATCAGATCACATGGCCGTATTCTAGTGATGTACAAGTCCCCTTCCAGCCAATATATCGCCGGGCGCTTTAATGTCGGGCCCAAAAGGTAGACCTGGAACTATTTTTTGGGACAGAATATGTCGGCCGCTGCATAGGCTCCTATGGGAGCCCATGACAGCGGCCGGAGGTGGGAGGGGATTTAGCAGCGTGGCTGCTAAACTCCCTCCCTCTGCTTTCCTCCTCATTTGCTCTTTGCAATGAGAGGAGGTGGGATGGGGTGGAGCTAAGCGCCGCTTTGTCTTGTCTCCTCCATTGCTGGCTGTGGACAAGGGGTGGAAAGGGGCAAAGCTAGGCTCCACCCCCTCCTGGCTGCCAGCAATGGGGGGAGGTGGGACAGGGTGGCGCTTAGCTCCACAACCGTCCCGCCCCCTCCCATTACAAAGAGCAAGCGGGGAGGAGAGCAGAGGTGAGGCTGCAAGGAGGAGGGAGGGGAAGGGGTTGACGGCATGGTGACCTCGGTGTATATGCGCCATGGCCCATGCCATGTGATTGGGTGTACAAACATTAGATTTGTGTGCCCATTCACGAGTTTTAACGCCACAGATGGTAGCGTATATCAGCCGACCGTGAAAAAGGCGGCTGATATACGCTTGTGGGAAAGAAGCCTCATACAGTGTTTTCACATTTTTTTTTAATTAAATCCCTTTTTATTCAAAAGATTTTCATTTTACAAAGTAATTACAAACATATTCTTGCATTTTTGTATTTGTATAATAACATAGATGCAATTCTGCTTTCAGTTGAAATAACAAAGTAACGACATCAACATGACTTTATGGAAGTCCACAACGTCAGATTTATAGTAATTCCTGTTGGTTACAATATTAATTTTAGACATGATCCCATTATATGCGCAGGAAATTGTCCTAATTAAAGAGAAGTAAACAAAAAGGGATCTTCACGAGAACTGAAATTGCAATTACCAATTTCCCTGTTATCTTAGTGACCTCGGGAGCCACTATAATTTTGCCCACCAGACTAACTTTCAGGCACCCACCAGGCCCTCTTAAGCAGAAGGTAGGTCCCGTAAAGCCAGAGAGGCGGCACAATCGCGGCATACCTGGCAGGGAGAAGTAAAGAAAAATGGGGAGTACGGTGGTACAAACTAAATGAAAGATAGTAGGGGGATAGAGGGGGGATGAAGAGAGGAAGAGGCAGGGGAGAAGGGGTTGAGGGAAGGGAGGGGAGGGCTCCCAAATGAGATAAAGTATCCTTTATTTGTTTAAGAACCTGAATGTAGGGCAGTTTTAAGGAGATAGCGTCACTCCTATCCTGTTCATCACAGATCAACCTCAGTATAAGAATGAGAGGAAAGTGTCATGAAAGCATTTAGTTTATTCTGTTGGTAGTCTTAGTTATCACATGAGGTGTGATAAGTATTTTTCCAGGGTGTCCATATTTTGAGAAATGCAGTGTGTGACAAACTAGCGCAGCTAAGTAACTCTTCAAATATGTAGATTTGTTTTAGCTTATCCTTTCCCATCTCTAAAGATGGACAGTATGTTTTTCCCCTAAGGAGGGGGATTAATGCTTTAGCTGCAGCAATCATATAAGAAACCATCTTTTTGCGGGTTGTAGGACGCTTGAGGTCTGCTAAGGATGATTATGTCCGGGGACAGCTGTATGTTTTCCTTGAGTATAATGCCAATTTCCCTCTCTACCTCTGCCCCAAAAGTCTTGATCTTAGTACAGTTCCACCATATAAGAAGGTATGATGCTGTGTGTTCTAGGCACCTCCAACATCTGTCCATCTCCGAGAGTCCATATGCATGTAACCATTCCGGAGTTTTGTACCACCTAGTAAGCAATTTGTAATGATTCTCCTGAAGACGGACACGAGGTGAGATCCCATATGTGTTTTTAAACATTGTCCTAATTTCCGCACCCATTATTTTTATGCCCAATTCCTTTCCCATGACGAGATGTAAGTTGGTCTGCTTAATGCATGAGACGAGGTGAAGTTTCTTGTCAGGTGTGAAATCTTCCTGGAAGTTTTATAGTTTGATATACCGGCTGAAAGATGTGTGAGGTGGAGGCCCTGAACCTTCCTGTGTGGCAAGAGTTTTTTCACGTTTTTTTAATGCACCCAATCACCCATCACAGAGGGGGAACAGATAAGTATGAAAAGCGGCTCCTGGGACTCCATGTCACGTAAACTAGAAGCCCCGGAACTGTGCTGCCAGGTGACATGATGACACTTGTTACATCCCTACGATCATCTTGTACCGGCACCCCATCACATCACATTATACATTTATATCACATATTACTGCAGGAGTAAAGAAGAGATTAGAACTGAAGAATAGGAGACATGATAGAATATAGCGGGGGACAAAACAGCGTACATACCTCCAGCAAGTGTAGTAGACATGATAATTAGTTAGTATAAAATGTCTATTGATTTGTATAAACCAAATGTATTACGCTACTGTAATGACTTTTAACTCTGTGGAGGTTAATGGCCACACAATCTCATCATGGTAGTTGCTGGACAATGGCATGGTGAAAGATGTGTGGTATAATGTTAGCTGAATACATAAAGTTGCACAAGCAGCCTCTAAGAGTTAAAAGTCCTAGTACTACATGTATACCTGTATTCAATACTGAGTGTTTTCCCAGTCCTTTCCCATCCCCCACACAGAAACTTCTCCAACAAAGAGATACTTTCAGTTTCAGTTTTGACCACATGTTGTTAAGACAAAAGGCTCCTACTTGAGAGAGGCGGGGAGAGGGGGAGGTGGGGAATTCTATATAACCCAGCAAATAAGAATATATATATGTTACTGATGTAATCTGTTAAACGCCCATAAAGGGCAGGTGTTATGTCTTTCAATAAAAGAGGCTGTCTGGACGTTCCTGCCCAGAGAGCCATTTTGGACATGAGACTGATAACTTACGTCTAATTTGGTCAGTGTGCGCATACTGTTTTTTTTTTACACAATTAGGAGGCTACAGAATACCCTAAAGCCTGCTGGAGAAAACCATATTCCAGCTCACAAGAACTACAATTCTCAACGGAATGTTGGCGCTGCAGCTCTTTATATAACCTGGGTGATGTCATAACGTGATAATGGGAGGGGGAGGAGCCAACAACTGCAACATTCCGTGACATCACACGCTGCAGCCGTTAGACACCAGATGAGGCCAAGCAGCCAATCAAATTCCATATAGATAAAATGGTCTCTAAATTCACCCCCAGCCCCCAAAACCTTGTACATTGCACGATAATGTCATTATTTCCTTGAAGACTAATTTTGTAGTCATTTCGGCCTTAGTCACAGGGGCGTTTTTTGCCGCGATTTGCGGATCGCATGACGGATGCGCATCCGCAAATCGCGTGACCGGGGCCGAAAAAGCGCCCGAAAAAACTGCTCCTAGCCGCGTTTCAATAGCCGCGTTATATATACTCACCTTGTCCCGGCAGACAGAGTTCAGCGCGGCCGGCCGGCAGTTCTCCTGAACTGCTCAGAGAATGAGCTGCCTCTGATTGGTCACAGCCTGACCAATCAGCGGCAGCTCTCACTCCCACCCATTCATTAATTCATGAATGGGTGTGAGTGAGAGCTGCCCCTGATTGGTCCCTGCGCTGAGCCAATCAGAGGCAGCACTCACTCACCCATTCATGAATTGATGAATGGGTGTGAGTGAGAGCTGCCTCTGATTGGTCAGGCTGTGACCAATCAGAGGCAGTTCATTCAGCAGGCGGGGATTTTAAATCCCCGGCTGCTGAATACTACAGAGAGCAGTTCAGGAGAACTGCCGGCCGGCCGCGCTGAACTCCGTCTGCTGGGACAAGGTGAGTATATATATATATATATATATATATATATATATATATATATATTTTTTTTTTTTACACTTTTCTGGATGAATTGCAGGGAAGGGCTTATATATTTAAGCCCTTCCCGACAATTCATCCCGCGCTCGCCGGCAGCCCATTGCTTTCAATGGAGCCGGCTGTATTGCTGGCTCCATTGAATTCAATGGGCAAACAGCATTCTTCTCTGCCACAGCTGTTACAGCTGTGGCAGAGGAGAATGATTTGTCTACTATATGTTCCCAATGGGGTCGGCGCTGCTACAGCCGGCCCCATTGAGCGCATATAGAGAAGAGAACAGGAATCGCAGATCACAGATAGGTGCGATCTGCGATTTCTGTTCCATAATTTATCGGACGAGCTCATAAAAAGCGCTCATGTGTCCGATACCATTGCGAAGCAATGGTTTTATAAAACCGCCGGACGCATGTGCATGCGCAAATCGCGCGAAAAAACGCCCGTCTGACTAAGCCCTTCTAGTGATTATAACACTTATAGATCAACAACTGTCACTCATATATGCCTGTAGTGTCCCAGTATATCATTTACTGGTACACTCCATAAATGTCATACATGTATGTCTTATGTGGATGTGCTGTGCAAAGTGTCCTGACCTTAGTGGTAACCTAAGCGCTTGTGCAGACATTTAAATGACTGTTGGCCCATGTAAGGACAGGCCATCATTGTCAGATTATTGTCGGTCCACAAGGAGTTAGGGCTCCTGCCCGCGGATGGAGCGGGGTACACCTGCAGATATACACCGCGGGAGTACTGCGTTTAAAAACGCTAGTGCCCATGAGTGATGGGGGAATTTTGCCACAGATTTTCGGGGTCTCCATTAATACTATATTATTGGAGACCTCCCCCTGTGGAAAAACATGTTGAAGTAGAACATGTCACGATTTTTTTCACGCAGCCGAAGTCCGTGGCAGAATCACGCATGTGAGCACCGACAGGCAGAAAAGCTATTGGGTTTAATAGAACCTAATAGCTGCGTTATTGCGCTGCAGATTTTTACCGTGAGGAACGCAGCAGAGATCTGTCTATTGACATTAGCCCTTAGGCCAGCTATCCACGGGCGATGCGGGAGCTGCCGCCCGGGGGCAGGAGCCGCTGCCAAATCTCCGCCAGTCAGTCCTATCTACTAGATAGGCTGACCGCGGAGAATCGGGGCAATTCGCAGCATGCTGGTAGGATGTCACCATTACTACCTGGGGCCACTGTGGGATGTCACCATTACTACTGGGTGCCGCTGTGGGATGTCACCATTACTACTGGGGGCACTGTGGGATGGCACTATAACTACTGGGGGCCGCTGTGGGATGTCACTATTACTACTGTGGGCCGGTCTGGGATGTCACTATTACTACTGGGGGCCGCTGTGGGATGTCACTATTACTACTGGGGGCCGCTGTGGGATGTCACCATTACTACTGGGGGCCACTGTGGGATGTGACCATTACTACTGGGGGCCAGGATGTAAAGGGTGAATTGCTGGAAATTTTATTTTTGTTTTTTCTAATACCTCGACCACGAAGTGGTTAATACGCCATCCCAAATACTAACCAAATATAGACAGCTCTGTAATGACAGTCTTTACTTGACCATCAGTAACACATAGGGATCTATTTCAGCTCTCGGTGGTTTGTCTATATGAGTGATACACCTTTGATCTACAGAACAGTCTTCAGCGTCCAATTACACTCTCCACAGTCTCTGCGGCTGCTGACTGGTAATATTCAGAGACTGAAGGTTCACAAATTCTTATTATTCATCAAGTTGACTCTGCAGGAGAAGAAGTAAAAGCCCATCATTAATACTGCCTACCTTCCATGATTCATCGGTGCCCTATGTCTCAACTCTGCTTGTTGGCACCACAGTCCTCATCATGTGCAGTATCCAATGGCAAATGGTCTAGACAAACTATATAGCTGGATTCTGTACAGATGGGTTATCCTCTAGCTTGACATTTACCGCGATGTGATATCATGGTGTGCCGTGCTATCAGGGTGGTTGATTTACATTTTGAATTGCTTTACAATGAGTTCTGTTGTGTTAAGATAAGAGAACAATAGCTTTTTAGTGGGTCACAATCAAGGTAAAATGTCTCTCATCTGTATGTCACTGTCGCTATTGTTCTTGGTCTGGAAACAAGACAAGATTAGAGATGAGCGAGCACCAAAATGCTCGGGTGCTCGTTACTCGGGACGAAATTTTCGCGATGCTCGAGGGTTCGTTTCGAGTAACGAACCCCATTGAAGTCAATGGGCGACCCGAGCATTTTTGTATATCGCCGATGCTCGCTAAGGTTTTCATTTGTGAAAATCTGGGCAATTCAAGAAAGTGATGGGAACGACACAGAAACGGATAGGGCAGGCGAGGGGCTACATGTTGGGCTGCATCTCAAGTTCCCAGGTCCCACTATTAAGCCACAATAGCGGCAAGAGTGGCCCCCCCCCCAACTATTTTTACTTCTGAAAAACCCTCATTAGCAATGCATACCTTAGCTAAGCACCACACTACCTCCAACAAAGCACAATCACTGCCTGCATGACACTCCGCTGCCACTTCTCCTGGGTTACATGCTGCCCAACCCCCCCCCCCTGCATGACCCAGTGTCCACAGCGCACACCAAATTGTCCCTGCGCAGCCTTCTGCTGCCCTCATGCCACACCACCCTCATGTCTATTTATAAGTGCGTCTGCCATGAGGAGGAACCGCAGGCACACACTGCAGAGGGTTGGCACGGCTAGGCACCGACCCTCTTTAAAAGGGGCGGGGCGATAGCCCACAATGCTGTACAGAAGCAATGAGAAATCCAATCCTGTGCCACCTCCATCTGGAGCTGCACACGTGGGCATAGCAATGGGGAACCTATGTGCCACACACTATTCATTCTGTCAAGGTGTCTGCATGCCCCAGTCAGACCGCGTTTTTTTATAAATAGTCACAGGCAGGTACAACTCCGCAATGGGAATTCCGTGTGCACCCACAGCATGGGTGGCTCCCTGGAACCCACCGGCGATACACAAAAATATCCCATTGCATTGCCCAACACAGATGAGGTAGTAATGTCATGCTTAATGCAGGTGGGCTTCGGCCCACACTGCATGCCCCAGTCAGACTGGGGTTCTTTAGAAGTGGACACATGCAGTTACAACTCCGTGTGGACCGACAGCATGGGTGGGTGCCAGAAAGCCACCGGCGGTACATAAATATATCCCATTGCATTGCCCATCACAGCTGAGGTAATGTCATGTTAAATGCAGGTGGGCTTCGGCCCACACTGCATGCCCCAGTCAGACTGGGGTTCTTTAGAAGTAGACTTATGCAGTTACAACTCCCTGTGGACCCACAGCATGGGTGGCTCCCTGGAACCCACCGGCGGTACATAAATATATCCCATTGCAGTGCCCAGCACAGCTGATGTAATGTCATGTTAAATGCAGGTGGGCTTCGGCCCACACTGCATGCCCCAGTCAGACTGGGGTTCTTTAGAAGTGGACACATGCAGTTACAACTCCATGTGGACCGACAGCATGGGTGGGTCCCAGGAAGCCACCGGCGGTACATAAATATATCCCATTGCATTGCCCATCACAGCTGAGGTAACGTCCGATTAAATGCAGGTGGTCTTCGGCCCACACTGCATGCCCCAGTCTGACCGGGGTTTTCAATACATAGACACTGGCAGGTACAAATCCCTAATGTGAAGTCCCTGTGGACACACAGCATGGGTGGCTCCCTGGAACCCACCGGCGGTACATAAATATATCCCATTGCAGTGCGCAGCACAGCTGATGTAACGTCAGCTGTAATGCAGGTGGGCAAAAAATTACTAGGATTACAATGTAGGCGAGGGCCCCAAAAAATTGGTGTACCAACAGTACAAATGTACTTCAGAAAAATTGCCCATGCCCAACCAAGAGGGCAGGTGAAACCCATTAATCGCTTTGGTTAATGTGGCTTAATTTGTAACTAGGCCTGGAGGCAGCCCAGTTAAAATAAAAATTGGTTCAGGTGAAAGTTTCAACGCTTTAATGAGCATTGAAACGTATAAAAATTGTTTACAAAAGTTATATGACTGAGCCTTGTGGGCCGAAGAAAAATTGCCCGTTCGGCGTGATTATGTGAGGTTTCAGAAGGAGGAGCAGGAGGAGGAGGATGAATATAATACACAGATTGATGAAGCTAAAAGGTCCCCGTTTTTGCTGGTGATAGAGAACGATGCTTCCATCCGCGGGTGCAGCCTACGTATTGCTTACGTATCGCTGCTGTCCGCTGGTGGAGAAGAGAAGTCTGGGAAAATTCAGGCTTTGTTCATCTTTATGAGTGTAAGCCTGTCGGCACTGTCGGTTGACAGGCGGGTACGCTTATCTGTGATGATTCCCCCAGCCGCACTAAACACCCTCTCTGACAAGACGCTAGCCGCAGGACAAGCAAGCACCTCCAGGGCATAGAGCGCGAGTTCAGGCCACGTGTCCAGCTTCGACACCCAGTAGTTGTAGGGGGCAGAGGCGTCACGGAGGACGGTCGTGCGATCGGCTACGTACTCCCTCACCATCCTTTTACAGTGCTCCCGCCGACTCAGCCTTGACTGGGGAGCGGTGACACAGTCTTGCTGGGGAGCCAGAAAGCTGTCAAAGGCCTTAGAGAGTGTTCCCCTGCCTGTGCTGTACATGCTGCCTGATCTCTGCGCCTCCCCTGCTACCTGGCCCTCGGAACTGCGCCTTCTGCCACTAGCGCTGTCGGATGGGAATTTTACCATCAGCTTGTCCGCCAGGGTCCTGTGGTATAGCATCACTCTCGAACCCCTTTCCTCTTCGGGTATGAGAGTGGAAAGGTTCTCCTTATACCGTGGGTCGAGCAGTGTGTACTCCGTAGTGGCCAGAATGCATGTAATGCGAGGGTCACGAGAAAGGCATCCTAACATGAAGTCAGCCATGTGTGCCAGGTTACCTGTATGCAACACATGGCTGTCCTCACTAGGAAGATCACTTTCAGGATCCTCCTCCTCCTCCTCAGGCCATACACGCTGAAAGGATGACAGGCAAGCAGCATGGGTACCCTCAGCAGTGGGCCAAGCTGTCTCTTCCCCCTCCTCCTCATGGTCCTCCACCTCCTCCTCCTCCTCAACGCGCTGAGATATAGACAGGAGGGTGCTCTGACTATCCAGCGGCATACTGTCTTTCCCCGCCTCCGTTTCCGAGCGCAAAGCATTTGCCTTTATGCTTTGCAGGGAACTTCTCAAGAGGCATAGCAGAGGAATGGAGACGCTAATGATTGCAGCATCGCCGCTCACCATCTGGGTAGACTCCTCAAAGTTTCCAAGGACCTGGCAGATGTCTGCCAACCAGGCCCACTCTTCTGTAAAGAGTTGAGGAGGCTGACTCCCACTGCGCCGCCCATGTTGGAGTTGGTATTCCACTATAGCTCTACGCTGCTCATAGAGCCTGGCCAACATGTGGAGCATAGAGTTCCACCGTGTGGGCATGTCGCACAGCAGTTGGTGCACTGGCAGATTAACCCGATGTTGCAGGGTGCGCAGGGTGGCAGCGTCCGTGTGGGACTTGCGGAAATGTACGCAGAGTCGGCGCACCTTTCCGAGCAGGTCTGACAAGCGTGGGTAGCTTTTCAGAAAGCGCTGAACCACCAAATTAAAGACGTGGGCCAGGCATGGCACGTGCATGAGGCTGCCGAGCTGCAGAGCCGCCACCAGGTTACGGCCGTTGTTACACACGACCATGCCCGGTTGGAGGCTCAGCGGCGCAAGCCAGCGGTCGGTCCGCTCTGTCAGACCCTGCAGCAGTTCGTGGGCCATGTGCCTCTTCTCTCCTAAGCTGAGTAGTTTCAGCACGGCCTGCTGACGCTTGCCCACCGCTGTGCTGCCACGCCGCGCGACACCGACTGCTGGCGACGTGCTGCTGACACATCTTGATTGCGAGACAGAGGTTGCGTAGGAGGAGGAGGAGGAGGGTGGTTTAGTGGAGGAAGCATACACCGCCGCAGATACCACCACCGAGCTGGGGCCCGCAATTCTGGGGGTGGGTAGGATGTGAGCGGTCCCAGGCTCTGACTCTGTCCCAGCCTCCACTAAATTCACCCAATGTGCCGTCAGGGAGATATAGTGGCCCTGCCCGCCTGTGCTTGTCCACGTGTCCGTTGTTAAGTGGACCTTGGCAGTAACCGCATTGGTGAGGGCGCGTACAATGTTGCGGGAGACGTGGTCGTGCAGGGCTGGGACGGCACATCGGGAAAAATAGTGGCGACTGGGAACCGAGTAGCGCGGGGGCCACCGCCGCCGCCATCATGCTTTTGAAAGCCTCCGTTTCCACAAGCCTATATGGCAGCATCTCCAGGCTGATAAATTTGGCTATGTGCACGTTTAACGCTTGAGCGTGCGGGTGCGTGGCGTCGTACTTGCGCTTGCGCTCAAACACTTGCGCTAGCGACGGCTGGACGGTGCGCTGAGAGACATTGGTGGATGGGGCCGAGGACAGCGGAGGTGAGGGTGTGGGTGCAGGCCAGGAGACAGTAGTGCCTGTGTCCTGAGAGGGGGGTTGGATCTCAGTGGCAGGTTGGGGTACAGGGGGAGAGGCAGTGGTGCAAATCGGAGGTGGTGAACGGCCTTCGTCCCACCTTGTGGGGTGCTTGGCCATCATATGTCTGCGCATGCCGGTGGTGGTGAGGCTGGTGGTGGTGGCTCCCCGGCTGATCTTGGCGCGACAAAGGTTGCACACCACTGTTCGTCGGTCGTCTGCACTCTCAGTGAAAAACTGCCAGACCTTTGAGCACCTCGGCCTCTGCAGGGTGGCATGGCGCGAGGGGGCGCTTTGGGAAACATTTGGTGGATTATTCGGTCTGGCCCTGCCTCTACCCCTGGCCACCGCACTGCCTCTTCCAACCTGCCCTGCTGCTGCACTTGCCTCCCCCTCTGAAGACCTGTCCTCAGTAGGCTTAGCAAACCAGATGGGGTCAGTCACCTCATCATCCTGCTGCTCTTCCTCCGAATCCTCTGTGCGCTCCTCCCTCGGACTTACTCCAATTACTACTACCTGTGTGATAGACAACTGTGTCTCATCGTCATCGTCCTCCTCACCCACTGAAAGCTCTTGAGACAGTTGCCGGAAGTCCCCAGCCTCATCCCCCGGACCCCGGGAACTTTCCAAAGGTTGGGCATCCGTCACGACAAACTCCTCCGGTGGGAGAGGAACCATTGTTGCCCATTCTGGGCAGAGGCCCGGGAACAGTTCCTGGGAGTCTGCCTGCTCCTCAGAATGTGTCATTGTAATGGAGTGAGGAGGCTGGGAGGAAGGAGGAGCAGCAGCCAGAGGATTCAGAGTTGCAGCAGTGGACGGCGCAGAACTATGGGTGGTCGATAGATTGCTGGATGCACTTTCTGCCATCCACGACAGGACCTGCTCACGCTGCTCATTTTCTAATAAAGGTCTACCGCGTGGACCCATTAAATGTGCTATGAATGTGGGGACGCCAGAAACGTGCCTCTCTTCTAATCCCGCAGCAGTCGGCTGCGATACACCTGGATCAGGAGCTCGGCCTGTGCCCACACCCTGACTTGGGCCTCCACGTCCTCGCCCGCGTCCACGTCCTCTAGGCCTACCCCTACCCCTCAGCATGGTGTATTACCAGTAGTGCAGAAACAGAACGCTGTAATTAAATGTGCCACTTATTGGCCTGTGGTTGGAGGCTGAGTTCGCTTACGGAACGCACAGCAGAGCCAGGAAAGAATTTTGCGCAAGCCCGCTGTAACACTTAGCTGGCTGCATATTAATTAGGACTACTACCCCCAGCAGAGACACAGTACAGTCAGGACGGTCACAGGCAGCCCAAATAGATTTTTTGTCCCAAATTTTTTTGGAAAAGCCCACTGCCTATATAGACAGTATATGTCTTTCACGGTTTTCACTGTCCCTGCCTCAGCACTACTGGCCCTATACTATGTAAAATTACTGCAGTGCAGACTGTTTCCCTCTGGACAGGATGACAGCATTGATGTAACGGACAACGCAGAGCCAGGAAAGAATTTTGCTCAAGCCTGCTGTAACACTTAGCTGGCTGCGTATTAATTAGGACTACTACCCCCAGCAGAGACGCAGTACAGTCAGGACGGTCACAGGCAGCCCAAATATATTTTTTTGTCCCAAATTTTTTTGGAAAAGCCCACTGCCTATATAGACAGTATATGTCTTTCACGTTTTTCACTGTCCCTGCCTCAGCACTACTGGCCCTATACTATGTAAAATTACTGCAGACTGAGGACGCAATGCTCTGCACGGCCGATATACAAAAAAAAAAAAAAAAAAAAGGTGCAACACTGCAAAAAGCAGCCTCAACAGTATTGCACACGGTCAGATGTGGCCCTAAGAAGGACCGTTGGGGTTCTTGAAGCCTAAAATCACTCCTAACACTCTCCCTATAGCAGCTCCAGCATCAGCAGCACTCTCCCTGATCTCTGTCAGAATGCATCTGTGGCGAGCCGCGGGAGGGGCCGATTTATATACTTGGTTGACACCTGATCTCGCCAGCCACTTACTGCAGGGGGGTGGTATAGGGCTTGAACGTCGCAGGGGGAAGTTGTAATGCCTTCCCTGTCTTTCTATTGGCCAGAAAAGCGCGCTAACGTCTCAGAGATGAAAGTGAAAGTGACTTGAACATCGCATGGTGCTCGCCTCTAGTAACGAGCATCTCGAACACGCTAATACTCGAACGAGCATCAAGCTCGGACTAGTACGTTCGCTCATCTCTAGACAAGATGGAAATAGTTTGCATTGGCCAATTATTTTTGTGTTCAGTTAAAGAAATATTATCTATTACAGTGTCTTCAAGGTGGACCGTCAGTGTATGATCTCTGGGAAGTCTCACCTCCGGGACCATCCCTTGCAGAACCCAACAGGTCTGCTCTTGCTTCCCGTAATGTATGCCAAGTCCGGAAACCCCAATATACATTAGATTGGCACCACCTCTAAGGGTAGTGTCCTAGTACCCTAGTCAGATATCTAACAGATTATAGTATGTAGTATGAGTCGTTTCCCTATCTGAAGGTAGAGAGTTCAGAGTAAAATAATAAATGAGAAGTAGGTCCCATAGCCTTGATACTTGGGCTTCTTTTGACCAGCTTTGAATTTCAGATTCAAAATCATTTGATAGGAGGCATAGGGGGATAGGCTCCTGCTCCACAAAGCTAGCCTCACTAGTCAGACCCTTCTAGTATATGCACTAAATTGGTGTGTACTAGAAAGTTGGAGTCTTAGGCATCTGTGATCATACTCAGGACTATCTCTATTTTTTGGAGTCCTGATTGATGTCTTGTTTCCTAACCTTAGAGTAAATACTAAGAGCATATATTTTATTCAGGACTAACATTCTCACTCAAGTTTATCATTTGGGCCCCAATTCGAGTCCAGTGAAGCTCAATCTGTATGCAATCATATCATCTGCACTAAAGAGTAAAGTGCTAATTCTCCTGAAGATCCACTCACATGTAGTGGTGAAACGCGTTGAGTAAAAGTACGGTGTAACAAGCCGACCACTATACAATACTAGTGGTCTGAGAGCTATTCTATTATGAGTGTCTCACTTGAACTATGATCTATTGGGTGACTATTAATTAGATTCACCTAAAGCATCATACATCTGACCGGACTCACTTTATGAGCTCATTATTTGAGCCAAGTACATAAGGACTGTGCGACCATAAGACTGGCCATCCGGGGGTTAACTCTCCATAAGAATGGTCGCATAGTGATACCTTAAGTCCGAGTCACTATATGAGAAACATCTCTATGAGTGAATGTCTACAATCTCAGTATCCTCATTTAAGTCCCCACATTGTGCTATGATTCTCACATGACTGGATATAGCCAGTCCTTAAGTGGATCATTTTGACTCAACTAGTACTCCATCTACCTTATCATAACCCATTATAGTGTCTATACATGAAAGCATATTGCTGTTAGTGAAGGAACCAAATTGATATTGTTTCCCTCGAACACTTCCTAATCTTGGATGAGGGATACATCTGTATCTCAAATGCTTTCACACTAAGTGATCCAACTTCTATTGGTGGGGACCATACCTACATGTGGTCTGTCGTTGTTTGTCGTAGGTTGGTTTGATTGTGCCACCACTCCGTAGTTTGATCATCTAAGAAGTGGATGAGACACCCCCAACTTTTTATTCTATGTTGTGCCCTAAGTGTGGTTTTTAAAGGATTATTAATAAAGTTTATTATTTTACTTCAAGTCTTTTCTGTGAATAGAGCATTTTACTGGCAAAATCTAATGGCCATTGGCCACTGTGGGTCAGGTTGCAGCAGCATTGGGATTGATGCAGATAATTTATATGGATAGTGTGGAAAATAAAAAGGGTGGAATTTAATGGTGTGGCAAAAGATATGTCAAGAAATTAGCAGCCACAATATAGATACCATATTGTATCAGTGATTAGAGGAAGCAGCAGCCTTCATATTATGATATACAGACCCCACAATATTAGGGAATGAGCAATTATTTTTATGGACTTTTCCTTTAAATTGTATAACAGCTGCAATGCATGGACAGCATGTGACCACAGCCTTATAATAGTCCACCCATGTCTTCTGCTCTATTCTTCAATTACGATGGATAATAATATATGAAGGGATGAAATATACCTCGTCCTCTCCCTCCCATTACCGATGAGCTGAGAAATGGACAGAATCCATCATGTAGAATCTCCCTCGGTGTCGGTGACTTTGCTCTTTTGAGAAGACAGAAGTTTTCTGTCCCATTTTTCAGCGCTGTGCCAGCAGTGACTGCAGATAATGATGGCGGAGACGCTTCTCATCCTGCCCGTCTGGAATAATATTGAATTTCTATTATAAGGGGGAATTGCATTAACACTTCTTACAATTTATTCTGCAGGAACTGGAGGAGGAAGGAGGTTTGGGATTATTTCAAGTTGATACAGAAAAGTGATTTGATGCTTCCATGCCCAGAATAGGCCCCAACCATCATGTGTTATTAGTAATACCCATGACCTCTTAGATGGCAGATATAACATTGGGGCCCTCAGACTACAGGACCCGTATGTGACTGCAACCTCTGGGATGATATTGCATAGTTGGTGGAGTTTGCAACTAGGATTCACAAGCCCATTGCCAATGGGGAAGGGACCTTGGCTATGGCCTGGGGTGTAGGTAGTGGGGTGCAGAGGTAGCAGTCATATCTGGACCCTGACTGCAACTTTTACAAGGTTTATCAGTTACATTTCAATAGAAGTGTATAGGGAGTAAGTGTGGTGGTTGAGCACAGAACTTTACTGGGAAGATGGAGGGGAATAAGATGGTTGTCAATGGTGGTTATGCCATCCCTCTTCGGAATGTCTGGCAGCACACAGTGTTAGTAGAGATCACAGCAATAATGGCGGGTGAAATTTAAATGTTCTTATGACGCCAGTACCTTTTAAGTGATAACCATCTGGTTGGGTCGGAATGAAGAGTCCACACCATCTTTGATAATGTAAACCAAAGGTACACAGTTTACTCCACACTTGCAAAAGATTTCAACAAACAGTTCCAACTTTGCAGTTTTCCAATTAGTAGTAACTCTAACAGTTTAGCAGTTAGTAGCCATCACCCGTGCCGATTTCTTACTCTTTCTCTGCTCTGGAAGATGCGCCAACCAGTCTAAGTTATCTGACGGTTCTTCCGTACAGATATAATTTGGAAAAGACTTCTCCCCTCTGAGTTCCGAGGGATCTGCCCTGTCTGGGATTCCTCTTCCAGGGGGTACCAAAGACACTCCACTCAGGCCTACAGAGTTTGGCTTGAGCCCAGCTTGTTTAGGCTTCACTTAACTCTTCTTTTCTTCTTCCTCTTTATTTTCTCGCTCTTCTCCCTTTCTTTCTTCTCTTTTTCACTCTTCTCTTTTTTTCTCTTCTTCCCTTTCCTCCCCTATGCTCTGGACTTTTATAGTTGTTCCAACAACCAATCCCAAGCTATAGGGTGATTTACCTAGCCAATCCTAGGCCTCCTTAGGGTGACTGACAAGATACACAGGGTTAGGATAATGCAGACACCAGACAATGACCTAACATTAACCCAGACAGAGCCACTACACATAACAACACTCAGTCTACCACATCCGATGATACAAACACATAAACAGGAGACAGATATTAAAGTGCGGGACGGTCCCTACTCTGGGGACCCTACTCTCCTATCTATCTATCTATCTATCTATCTATCTATCTATCTATCTATCTATCTATCTATCTATCTATCTATCTATCTATCTATCTATCTATCTATCTATCCTATCACAGTGTTTCTCAGCTTCAGACCCCAACAGGTCATATTTTATCATACTTAATCGGCTTCAGCAGTCACAAGCCTTCAGGAATTAAATATATTTCACCGTACATTTCCTCTATGATCTATGAGGTCCAATTCGATTGTTTTTTGGGGGGCACATTATTTAAAAGGTCATCAAGCTTCACTCTATTGGGAAATTTCTTGGTGGTGCACAAGGGCACCTCTATGATGAGTGGCCGCATGATTTATACTGAGCTGATTACCTAGCCAGGAGCCGCAGAGCAGCGGGCTCGGCCTGGCACTGAGGTCCGGCCATATATCTTCCAATATACTATTAATATGAAAGAGAAGCCTAACCTGAAGCTCCAGAGTAATGGCCGTCGGCGCACAGCATTTTATTATTTCTATCATGGCCAGTGAAATTATGAACTGTGTTCTATTGAAACGAAAGGACACTTCATTCTGATAGACGACTGCAATACTTTTCAGGGTCCAGGAGCACAAATTTGCCTGCACCATATACATATATACAGAGTGATTGAAAAAGAATGATGAAAAAGTAAAGCTGATTTCTTCATACATGAATTGACACAAAGCAGCCAGAACGATGTGAAAAGATACAAAAACTTCCACATGCAATATCTGTAAGGTGCAATAAAAACTTGAAGAGTTCTTCTATGCTTCCATGTCATTCTGGCTGTTTGTCAGTTTGTCACGAATGGAGGACTTGCAACGCAGAATTCAGGATACGATGCAGCAGAAGGAGACACCAAAACGTACAATATTTATTTAAAACAAAAGAAAAATAGAACTGACCAATATTTAACAGCAATGAGTATGCAGTTGAACTTTCACCTACGAAGAGTTGGCACTAGAGTTGAGCGAACATACTCTGCTGATCTTGATGCTCATTCGAGTATTAGCGTAATCGATGGTGCTTGTTACTCGAACGAGCATCAAGCCGTGGTCGACCCCGCCCCAGTTTTTGGCTCCTCCCCGCTGTGACGTGCCTGTTCTGGCCCCTCCCTGTCGTGACGCATTGGCAAATTTTTTGACTGGCAGGCAGGGGAGAGAGAGAGAGAGACGAACCTAGGAAAAAAAAAAAAAAGCTCGGCACCCGGCGTCCCACATACAAAAATGCTCGAGTCTCCCATTGTAGTCAATGGGGTTCGTTACTCGAGTAGAGCTCTCGAATTTTACGAAAAACTCGACTTGATTAACGTGGACCCGAGCATTTGGGTGTTCGCTCATCTCTAGTAGGCACTATAAACTGCTAGCGAAAACGTAGGATTAAGAACACTTTGAGAGCAGATTATAATAACAGCAATACTTTGTGAGCAATGTCGATACTGCTCGATTATTAACAACACTGTCTCAAAGAATAATAGATGGAGGAACACCATACGCAAAGTTTTGATAACACCACCCCAAAACAGTCTTCCCGAAAACCCATTTCCCGTATACGTGTTTAATGTCTCTTTAAACAACATAGTCCATGTCCCAGGTTTAAGCACAATATTAGTGTCTGTAATATGAGCCCCACGTCCTATAGCAGGGCTGCTGACAGACTGTCTTTACTTGGTTTGCCCACCTAGCAGTTTTATTTAGGCCGGCCTCACTTACAATTTTCTACTGAACCCAATAGTCCCACTGTGCTGTCTGGGAGTGAAGACTGCTCCTCTCTGCTTCTCTCTCTTGTTGTTGTTCTGGTTTGCAACAATTTGCCTCCTGTCTTCTCTCTCCCAGCGGTTTCTGGTACTCCTGTCTGCCATTTCTTCAGTCCATCAGGCAGCAGCATCTCTAACTTTACTTTCTGACCTTGCTCTGTTGTTGCACAGCAAAAAATTGTTCCTTAGATGGCTATGCATCAGACAATCAATTAGTGTTCATGAAGCATATTCAGTCATACTGCGCCAAAATCTGGCGCATGCAACGATTATGGCACAATTTTTGGCATCTTATCCAGTTTCTTCCCATGACAATTTTTAACCCTTTAAGGGGAATCTCTTACAAGTTCAAAACATCAGCTATACTTTTGTACCATTCTGTTTGAATCACCTTATACTTTATATGATATACCGCTGTAAAAAAAAAAGCATGCATTGGCATAGTTTGATGGCTCCACACCGCAGGGGACCAATGTAGAGCAAGTGTAACTCCCCTCTCTGCACTCCAGCAATGCCCCTGTGTGCAGCCGCACCTTTATATTTCCATCCAGTCCTATGCAAAAACCACACTCTTCCTCCCTACATCTCCTCCATCATCTAGGTCCATTCAAGGAAAGCTCACTCAAACAGTCCCAAGTACGTTAGTGGAGGAGGAACGAAAACTAGCAGCGGCTCCTTACTCTGGTCCAGACAGCTGGCAGACAAGGTCCACATTCAGACCTTAGTCCACCTGTTGAATATCTCTGGCTTAGCAGATCCACTTTTCTTAACACTTCATAATGTATTTCTGCAATCTTCTCAAACTAAACATATTAAGCATTTGTTTGCTGTGCACAATCCCATCCCCTAATGATAAACCAATCACAATGTGTCCTACTAATAAAATCCCTAACAATCAGCTGTAATTCATGGAAAAATCCAGCTAGAAGTGTTTATTTTTTCAACAGCACCACTACAGGTGAAATGAAGCATTACACCGTTACCATTGAAATCAATGCATTGTCCTTGTAAACCATGGACATGTTGGGTCTTCCAGAGCAGGAGACACTCTTTGAAGCCACAATATAACTGAGGATGCTAAGGCCGCCTCTGGATTCCCCAGCAAATCGAGCCCATAGCATGCTATGGCAGTATGCGATTTCATGTCCACGACTGAAAATCGAGTGTGATTTTCTGCTCGCGGAGAAGAAATCGCAGCATGCTGTACTTTTGTGCAAGCTACACACGGGCGGTTTCCATTGAAGTGAATGGAAGCCATCTATCCCGCGGCCATTCTGCAGTTATCGTAGCAAAATGGTCGTGGGATCCTTGTCATCGCCTAGCGACGGCGTGCAATCATCTGCACTGCGCATGTGCGCCAGCGTGTCAGCCGGCACATCTGCAGTACAGGAAAGAAGATGCCGGACAGGTACTCAGGGGTCACTGGCTGGGCACTGGGCACTTTTTTTTTAACCCTAGACTAGTGTTGAGCAAACTCTTTAACACTTTTTGGTGTGTACACCCATAATCCCTTATGAGGCCAGACTCACTTACGGTTTGATGCATAGGAGTTGACCCAAATGACTCTGCAGCATTGCCCAGGGGTTGGGAGAATTACTTTCTGCTCGTCTGTGCACCTCTTTACTGAGGTTGGGCCATCCTGCTCCTTTCTGATCGTAGGCAGAGCCATCCCCCCGATCTCTCGGGCTTACTCCTATGTCACCTCTTCGCTGCTCTCTCCTCTCTGGTCTTTTCCTTTCCAGCACTGTGCATCTCTTCCTCACAGCCATTCCTTCCTCTGACCAGCAGTTGCTAAACTCACTATGCAGCAAAAATTGCCCCTTTTAATATCAGGGCATCAACTAATCACAACCAGTCAAGTGAACCTGCGGAGTCCCGTTGCACCAACATTTGGCACATGTCGTTATTTTGGAACAGTTTTTGGTATACTTTCTCAGTCTTTTTTTAAGGAAACATTAACCCCTTAGGGGTGAGACCCTTGCAATATAAAAATGTGACTCTCTCATCACTATGCTACTAGGGAATAAATCAGCACCCGATGATTGCCAGCTGGCTCAAGGCTGAAGAATGACAAAGAGCATTCAATGGACTCATCAGAGATGTATGTCTATAATTCACAGAAATAGTAACAATCATGGTGCCCAGAATGTTGTATCACATGTTTGACTCTACCATCTTGACATCTGGGGGCTTTAAACAGCTTAAGGAAAGGAGGGCACTCCCTCTTGCCCTTCTAATATCCCACCTCTCGATGAGATCACAGGGTGCCGTTCTGTAGCCATATTGTCTCAAATACTTGTATTCCCAGTGCAATCCCTAATGGTGTGTTGGGACCACAGCACTTACCTGACACAATATCTGGTGGTTGCCAGTTCCTCTCTCCTCTGGAATGGGGATCACCGAATAGAATATTCTGGAGCTAACAGCGTCAGGAACCAAGGAGCTGAGCATTCTTTTCTTTATATTGACCAACAGAAGTGAATAAAGTTATGCATGTTGCTGTCAGACTGGTGGCTTCCTCAGGCCTAGTGATGAAAGAATTTTTGAAAAGTTGGCCAATTTTGTCAAAAAGCTCAGTTTGGTCTGAATTTGTTCGAACCGAACCAGAACTGCACAAATACCCTTAAACAGGTATAAAACAATGTCTATGAGCCATCAAAGTTCTGTATAACACTCTTAGGTCATGTAGGAATGTATCTAAGTACTTTGAGCTCTTTTTAAGGCAAAGTTGATGAAGAAAAAGAATGATAGAGAAGATGATAAAAGAAGGAGTAGGAAAAAGAAGAAAAAAGCAGAAGATGGAAAAAGAAGCAAAAAGCAGAAGATGGAAAAAGAAGAAAAAAGCAGAAGATGGAAAAAGAAGGAAAAAGAAGAAAGAAAAAGATTTTCTCCTTTTCCCTTCCTTTCCTTCTTCTTCTTTTTCCTGTTTCCTTCTTCTTCATTTTTCATCTTCTCCATCCTTTTTCCTACTTATTATTCTGCCTTCTTCTCCTTCTTTATCCTTCTTTTTCCATCTTCTTTATTCTTTTTATTCATCTTTTCTCTTCTTCTTTCTTCTTTTTCCTTAAGTTTTTTTTGTTTTTCCCCTTTTCCTTTCAGCAGGTTCAACCATGACAAACCCGCAACCCAAAAAGAGGTCCAACTGTTTTGGTTTGCTCATCACTACTCAGACCAGACAACCAAGCGGAGCCTGTTTTTACATGTGGCCTCAGAAGCTACAAGCACTGCAGTATTGTTAAGGATTGTGGGGATTCTTGTTCTGCCTCGGGGTGCATATGATGCCTTATGTATGATTGTTTTCAGTAAGAGAAGCCAAGTCATCTTGTAGATATGATACCTTTTATTTGGCTAGCAAGAATATATGATGTTACAGCGAGTTTTTGGATCTTCTATGGACCCTTCGGCAGGCTTAATGAGCCTTATCTTACAGGAAACATCGATTTATCTCCCTGTTGTAATTACCACCATATATTATACATAGAGGGTATAGTCAAAAAGCCGGATCCGGCGCTATATCTCACTACTGGTGTTCTATAATTAAATAATAGTTGTGCACTTGAATAGGAAGGCATGGATGTGCTACATGATAGTATGCCACACGGGCCTCTAGGGGCCCTGGATCATGGATTTCAGTTTTGTGTTGTGGCCCCTGTAAGAGATAGAGAGTAAAATCCAATTGTAAAGTTGAGAGCAGCATTTGAGAAGCAGAAATCTGCTTTCCGCACCTCTCTAAGTGCCGTTGGACCGCTGCTATGACTGACGTAAGGAAAGCATACTCGAATAAGGGCTCCTTCTGCTATGGTAGGGCTGGTCATCCACAAAGTCATCCACTGTCATCTGCTGGCGATTCAGGTACCGATCCGCATTGAGAGTCTCTAGAATGAAAACAGGTCCAACGAGACGATTGCAAAATTTGCATTGTCTTCTGATTGGCCACGCTCTTACTAGTAATTTGCATTGCATCTGCACTGAATTGGCTCTTCGCCATTTACTAACACGGTCCTGCAAAGATAGCATCAGCGCTGGACTGCTCTGTAGAATGGCTCCATGCATGTATCATGGCGAGAGAAGCTCTCTTCCAGAATGCTTACCTTACTTCAGTTATAGCGGCAGTCCCACGGGACTTAGGGAAATGCGGAAAGTGGATTTCTGCTTCTCACATGCTGCTCTTCAACTTTGCAATTCTGTTTTACTCTCTATCTCTGACAGGGACCACAGCACAAAAATGAAACCCATGTTTCGGGGCCCCCAGGGGCTTTTGCGTCATACCATTGTGTAGCACATCAGTGCCTTCCTATGTAAGTACAGTACTATACATGTTTGCAAAAATGAGAGTCTGATGTCCGTTAGTCAGTCTGAGTCAGTCAGGAGAGTCTATCAGATCGGTCCATGAGTGGAGGAAATGGAGGAGGCCGATCGATTGCCTAATGGTCAACCTGGGCCCGCTCAACCCAGGAATCCTCAGTACTACTGCTGAGTGCTTAGAGAAAGAAACTGCTTCATAGCAAGAGGTGGAAATTGTGAGTGTTTTGCCAGTGGAGAAAGTGAGTACCAGGAGTGAAGGACCCTGCGGATAACTTGGACTGTGGATTGTACAAATACCCTTTGAGCTCCACCGAGATATAATTCTTGTAAGCTGTGACTTCTGCAACTGTTCTGCAACTGTTATTGACTTTATTGAAATGTTTAAGTAAATGGACAAGATTGACCTTTCCCAGTTTTATACTCTTCTGGTGGTGGACTATTTTACTCATCTGCAATATTCATTCCTGGAGAAAGAACGGTGGCGTCACGAGTGACAATTGGACTACAAGTAACCCCCGGTTACTATCCCTGTGATCTCTCCCAGCAGTAACGTGGTCGGGTCCCGAGCTCCCTTTAGGGGAGGATATAGTACAGCCCTTTCTCTACCCCGCTGTCTCCTCAGTTGTGGCCCTGCTGATCGGACGCTGCATATACTCTGTGCATGATGCTGCTCAATAGTGTTAAAATGACAAATTCAGCTTTGCTACATGTTATGTTTTAGTTAATGTACCTGATATAATAAATCAGTGGAAGGTTGCCAGACACTTTATTCCCCTGACAGGCCGCAAATAAATGGACAGTGCCCTTCTTAACATAGGGATGTAAGCCAAGATCTCTCGCTGGCAGCTTAGCATAAATCAGTGCTGATAAGTTGGGAGAAGAATGCACGGTCATGTGTGACAATTGGAAAATTTGGCGGTTTGGCCGCCCGATTGAAGGTGACACGTCTCAAGCAGACACGCAGCCTGGAAGTGACAAGGTAACATTTGGGATGAGCATTATGTGACAAATTCCGAAAGTAAAGTTGAAAGCGAGAAGAAAAACTCGACTTAGAAGATGTAATTGACAAATTGCTATGAGAAAGTAGGACACAGACTAACGACACTAATGTTACTCGTGACATCACGTCCAAGCTTCAGACAAACTGCATTATTCGTATCCAGTCCGTCCGCCTCATACAATCCCTTTCTGCTTAGAAGAGTCTCCTCTAATAGGTTGATCAAAGGTTGTCCAGAGACCCCAGCCGATCAGCTATCATCTGTGTGTTTAATCTTCCTACAGCGCCTCCGCAGGGGAAATATAGCTTTGCACAGTTCCTATAGAAATCAATGAGCTTTATGGAGGTCCTCCAGATGCCCTCTGTATTTGCTCTCCACACTGACTAATAGATAAGGGTCCCCTGCTCTACTAACTTGGAATTCCCAAAGAGGGTACTTGAAAATGGGTTGAAAGAGCAATTCCAGTTCGGGTAGATACTAACATCAATGGTGCAGTGAATACAGTGGGGCGGCATGTATAAGAAACTGTTTATGCCTCTTTTACACCCAAATTTTTGACTTTTGCCTTTTTAAATAATAGTGGAAATTACACCAACTATGATCTCTTAAAGGGCCAGCACACACACCCAACTTTCTTATCTCCAGCTTATCCCAGGTTATTTACATATTTGGAGTACTGTAAGATCCATTTTTTCCTCTACATTCTTGATTGTTGACTTTGGTACCACTCTATGGAGCCTTTTGACCCATCTGTGTCAGCTGTCACTGCATTGAGACTACTGGAGAAACAACCTGCCCAGCAGCGAAGACCAGATGCCTCAAAAAGGGGTTAAAGTGTGAAGACCAGGGACCTCTTTGAGCAGTTTTCAGAAGTCGCTCAAAGCCAAATTAGTCAGTTATACAGTGTGACCAGTAGAGGAGATTACTCCCTGATCGGTTGGGGTCTGACCAGTAGGACAACCATTGATCCTTAGAATGGGCAGTCCAGTGCATTCATGAATGATTGGAGTAGTGGTCACATATGTGGGACAGCCCCTGTAAGTTGATCACCTCCAAAGCTGTGTCCTAGGAAGAAACTTCTCATGACAAGTAGAGATGAGCAAACCTACTCGTTTCGAGTAATTACTCGATCGAGCACCGCGATTTTCGAGTACTTCAGTACTCGGGTGAAAAGATTCGGGGGGCGCTGGGGGGCGGGGGGAGGCGTGGTGGCGCAGGGGGTAGCAACGGGGAACAGGGGGGAGCCCTCTCTCTCCCCCCCCCACTCCCCGCTGCAACTCCCCATTCACCCACGGCGCCACCCGAATCTTTTCGCCCAAGTACGGAAGTACTCGAAAATCGCGGTACTCGGGCGAAAAAGGGGCGTGGCCCTAGTAGGCTCGCTCATCTCTAATGACAAGCCAAACTTTACCTTGCTGATGGTACCCCAATATTCATTCCATTCTGAATGTGACTAATGAAGTGAAGATATTTTATGCCCCCACTATATACGAGCCTTCTTCCGAAACTAATGCCTCCTATCTTATTACATTGGCACACAACTTCAGAAATGGATGGTGGCGGTATGGCAATAAAGTTTGAACCTTAACACCAATATCTGATATTGGCATGAAGGGGCAGTCTGAAAAAATGGTAACATAGTAACATAGTATGTAAGGCCGAATAAAGACATATGTCTATTCAGTTCAGCCTATTACACCCCAATGTTGATCCAGAAGAAGGTAAAAATAACCCAATGAGGTAGACATGAAAATGCATATAAAAAAGGTGTGTAATTAAATTCCTTCACGTGAAAAAATTGCACCCAATGACATTGATGCTTGCTGGATGTTTACAGAGAATAAACAGTGAATGTTAGCACCATGAGGTAGTGGGTGGCCCGTGACAACAGCGGCGTGAAAGAGAAACCATGGCTGACACATTACGAAATGTAGATTGTCTCCCTCAGCTGTTCCGTGCGAGTCAGTGGATCATCGCTCCCAACGCATTGAAGCCGATATTCATCTCCTTGCACAGTTTCCTGATTGCAATCCAACGATTTACGCAGATCAGCTGATCGAAACGCTCTTCATTTCTTGGTGTGACAGTTGGCATGACTGCCCAGAATGTCGTTTGACCTTCACGTCAATGTTGAGACATGCCACGCACCGCCTCACGGTGCTAACCTCCAATGTTTGGTCTCTGTAAATGTTCACGAAGCATCAATCAATGTTACTGGGTGCAATTTTTTCTGCATGGAGACATTCAATCACACACCTTTGTTTTATACGGACAGCCGCCATTTCATGTCAGCCGCCATTTTTTCGGACTGCCCCTCAACTGCCATCTGTCGCATGGCAACAAAATTTACAGGATATTAGCAGGAAGGTTCGAACTCTATAGCCATACTGCCAACATCCCCTTCTGATGTCGTGTGCCAGCATACTAAGATAAGAGGCATTTGTTTCAGAATAACCCTCACAATTAAAATGACTTAAAGGCTACGTACAGTTTTGCACTACTTTTTATAATCAATGTGTTTTTGGAGAGCAGAGAAACCTACTATTACAGAGGGCTGTAATTCACCCAGAATGAATCTTCTGCTCTTATCAGCAGTGATGTAGAAGGGACCAGCAGCTACTCAGAGAGAAGATGAGATAGATGAGTAACAGCTGTGTAGTATTGAGTGGGCGTGGTTATGCTACACAGCCTCTGAAAGAAGAGAAGAGAGGGGTGCTGATCTTGTGCTGGTTCATGAGAGAGACCAGCCGATGATACTGGGAATGCCCCCTTCCTCCCTCAAGCTGGAAACTTGAATGTAGGAGAGCCTGCAAACCAAGTATGAGGCTTTTTAAATCTATAAGAAGGAAAACTAAATGCAAAAAAAAACAACAAATAAGTGCATCACTATTTTCAGCAGAGACTTAGATATGTGTGCATTGATTTTTCAAGCACAGAGGTTTATAGGTTGTGGTAAATGGGTTTGTCAATGACTGGAAAAAAAGTCTCCTGTTTAAAGAAGGCTGTCTGAGGGCTATGTGTCTAGTATGGCTGAGTGTCCACGGGCGGGACGGAATATTGCAAGCAATATTCCGCCACGGGGGAGCACTAATGTCACCTTAATGATAGGTTCAGCACAGAGAATCACAGCATGACGCAATTTTTAGACATGAGACGGCTGCACTTTCCATAGTTATCCTATGGAAAGCCTGTCATGCGTGTGATTTATCACCGCAGATCACGCTACGACAAATCACTCATAGACAGCCAGCCTATAGCAGTTGAGCTTCATGCAATACCAGACACAGCCCATAAACAGGGGTGGTGCAGTTTCTGCAAAGAGAGCAGACTCTTTTTCTAGTCCCGGACAAACCCATGTAGTTGCCCATTGCAATGCTATTTTTGATAATTTATCCGCACCTCTCGCTTTACCCTGAATCTACATTTCAGAGTCAATTGCAAAATAAATGATTTACAGCAATGCAAGAAGAACGGCGAGAGAAACCGGGAGAAGTACAGCACGTTATAAATAGCTCTCCACACCTAAGGAGATAGTAAGACTGGCTGCGGCGGTGGCTCCTCCAGGAGAGGAGCGGAGTCTGCAGTTATGTTATATAAGCACCGTGGAGTTGTTAGTAATATGTGCGGGACTGTGAACTGCAATCAGCGGGCTGTAATAATGGCCCCCAATCAGTTATGAGGGCATTTAATGAAGTAGTCAGAACAAGTGAGAGAGGGGTACTAACATAGTCAGTGAAGGCATCTCCACCATTCAGTCCTGTTACAAAGACTCAAACTAACTGCCATGAATAGTCAGCTAGAACACTTTAGAGACAGCGCCACGCTATATCGTAGGCTGCAACTAGTATTGCAGTCCAACCACATTCAATTTGCAGAAAAGATCAGTGATTGTATATCAAAGAGTATCATTGGGGAATATGTAAAGTACTGTATACACCACTAGGATACCAGGGACTTGATACTGTATATAGTAGGCAATGGACCTTTCACATATCAGTAGGCCACCAAAGACTTGTCAAGATCAGTAAGGGCAAAAGTTAACAGCACTGTATATTCAACAGCATCATCCAGGAATGGGTAAATTATATACCACTTGGACACCAGGGACTAGATAGTGAATATGGCAACAAAGGGCATTTTATATATTAGTAGGTCACCAAGGACTCAACCAGATTAGTAAGGAAAAAAGGGAATGGTACTTAATATTCAATAGCATCATCCAGGACTAGGTAAACTATATAACCACTAGGTCACCAGACTCTAGATACTGTATATCATACGAAAACTGTCCCTATATATACCACTAGAGTACGAGGCCTTGTGTGCAGAATATACAAGTGGATATGCAGCAACAGAACATTGGATGACCTGGGAATGAACACTATGTAAAATAATTGTGCAGAACTGGGAACTGTACATGCCACAAGCCCAGCTGGCTCACACACTAGGTATCACTGAACCACCAGGGACTAGGTGCATTTCATACATGTTTGTGTCATGAAATGCAAACATTATATGTCACAGGTTGGCCAGGAAGTGAACTATGTACTATGTATTACATAGGTTAGCAGGGACTTGGTATTAAATCAAAGTGTTATGACAACTTGTCCGTGAGTCTGTGTGTGAAAGCGTTACATGCTTCGTCCTAAAGTATAAAACATGCAGAGCTTGACTGCAGCCATGTGCTGACAGGACCTGTGATATCATCATCATGTGATTAGTCACCTGCTCTTAGCTCCGCCCCTGATCACATGATGGCGACGTCATCACAGATCCTAAACCAGCAAAGGCCAATGAACAATGTGTGTAGTAGAGCCGTGTCACGCGCATGTAGCAGAGTCATGTGCACTGTGTGTCACGTGCATGTAACAGAGTCATGTGCACTGTGTGTCACATGCATGTAACAGAGTTTGTGTGCTGTGTGTCACACGAATGAAGCACAGCTGTGTGTGCTGTGTGTCACGCACATGTAGCAGAACCGTGCGTGCTGTGTGTCACACGCATGTAGCAGAGCCATGTGCGCTGTGTGTCACGGGCATGTAGCAGTTGTGTGTGACGCGCATTTAGCAGAGTCATGTGCGCTGTGTGTGACACACATGTACCAGAACCATGTGCGCTGCGTGTAATGCGCATGTAGCAGAGCCGTGTGCGCTGTGTGACACGCATGTGCACTGTGTGATGCACAAGTAGCAGAGTCCTGTGCACTGTGTCACGCAAATGAAGCAGAGTTGTGTGTGCTGTGTGTCACATGCATGTAGCAGAGCCGTGTGCACTGTGTGATGCGCATGTAGCAGAGCGACGAGCGTTGTGTGTGACGCACATGTAGCAGAGCCATGCACTCTGTGTGTGATGCGCACGTACTAGAGCTGTGTATGCTGTGTGTCACATGCATGTAGCTGAGCTGTGTGAGTTGTGTTTCACACGCATGGGGCAGAGCTGTGTGCACTATGTGTCCTGCGCATGTAGCAAAGCTGTCTGTGTGACATGTGCATGTAGCAGAGCTGTGTGCGTTGTATGCACATGTAGTAGAGCTGTTTGTGTGGGACACGTGCATGTAGCAGAGCTGTGTGCATGGCATCCACATGTAGCAGAGCTGTGTGCATGGCACGCGCATGTAGCAGATCTGTTTGTGTGTGACCCACATGTAGCAAAGCTGTGTGCATGGCATGCGCATGTAGCAGATCTGTTTGTGTGTGTTACATGCATGTGGCAGAGCTGTGTGTGTGACAATGCATGTAGCAGAGCTGTGTGGGGCTTTGCACATATAGCAGAGCTGTTTGTGTGTGACACGCACATGTATTAGAGCTGGTGTGTGCTGTGTTACACGCATGTGGCAGAGCTGTGTGTGTTGTTTGTCATGCACATGTAGCAGAGCTGTATGTGCTGTGTGTGACATGCATGTAGAAGAGCTGTGTGATGCACATGTAGCAGAACTGTGTGTGCTGTGTGTGACGCGCATGTAGAAGAACTGTGTGTGCTGTGTGTGATGCGTATGTAGCAGAGCAGTGTGTGTGTGATACGCGCATTAAGCAATAACTGTGACATCATCACAGGTCCTAAATCAGCAGGTCCTAAAACAGCAGCTGTGTGCTTATAACTCCAATCCCTTTCACTATATTATATCAGTCAGGGGCGCACTGTGCCACCAGAAACACTGGTACTATAATTTCCTAATAATTACTAGTATAGCACTATATACATTACTGGTTACTGTACATACTACCAGCTAGGCCTAATATATATATTGGCCACAGTATAAATCAATATATGATCAGTAGACAGGAGCAGTAACTGAATGCCGAAAACTCTGAAGGGTTATGTGTCACCAGCCAGCGGACTGCAGGTACTCCACAATGTACCTCTGGGTTGCAGACACTGGTACCATAAATACATCTGGTCACTATGTATACCACATGGTACTATATACATGACAGACTGGATATTGCAGATGCCCACAGGGTACATATCTCAGTGAAGGGGAAATGGTGTAGTTTGACAATTCATTCCCTTTATAGTTGATTAAGGGGTTAATATTTGGCCACGTATTTTTTTACTTATCTATTTACCTGATTGGCCGGGTACCATGTGATAAGGAGGAGTTAAGGGATAATAAAACTGCCCTCAGAGGGCAGGATTTACTTTTTGGATCATCGCCTTAACAATGCAGCGGTTTTCTTGCTCCTCCCTCTTATGGATAAAATGATATTCTGACTATTCTGACTTTGCACTTCTTTACATTGAGGCTTGTTAATGTCATTTGTGTAGATGCATCACAGCTGGTGGCAGGAAAGACCTTGCTAGGAGCAGTCAAGTCTTCAGCAGTCACCAAGAGAACACAAAACAAGGACATGCCCGCCGCGGGTGCAGCGGCCCGGCGTCCTGGGGCAATGTGAGGTTAATTAGTACTAATTACGCACAAGGTCCTCTTCTGGCAAACACATAATAGCGGCTCCTGCGCATGTGCAGTAATCAGCGTGTCCTCTCTTTACTGACAATCTTATAACTTACTCTAATCCCCCCCCCCCCCCCCCACATTCAATCACTTGCTCGCTCATGTCACCTGCACCTCAAAAACATCCCCAGAATCAGACCTTTTCTTACTGTGGATACACAAAAACTCTTAATGTTGCCATTATTCATTCTCAGCTTGATTACTGATTGGGCCACCGTTGCTAGTGGGGGGCCACAGGGATATACGCTGCCCCTCTCTGCAAGGGGAGGAGGCGGGACAGGAGCTAGTACACTGAGCTCAGGCCCCCCCCCCTCCGCCGCTCGTCACTGTTTGCAATGGGAGGGCCAGGACGAGGGCAGAGATAATTCTCACCCCGCCCCCTACCATTGCAAACAGCGGCGAAGGGCGGAGAGGAGATGGGAGCTCGGTGCATTAGCTCCTGTCCCGTCCCGCCTCCTCCCCTTGCAGAGAGGGGCACTGTATATCAGCCGGCTGTGAAGACATTAGGTGACCAGCGGGGTTGTTGATCCGTGTCTTGGAGTCAGGTAGGAACGTTTAAACATTGATGCAGGGATTATTCAGACTGCCACTATGGGGTCAGGAAGGAATTTCCCCCCCCAAAATGTCTTCTTTCACCCTAACATACTATGTTACTGCAACTTTCTACTGATTAGTCTTCCCATCACTAAACTCTCTACAGTCCTCCCTGAATGCAGCTGCCAGGCTTAACTGTTTGTCCAGTTGCTACTTCATTGATGCTTCCTCAATGTGCCAGTCACTACACTGATGCCTCGAACCTGTGCCAGTTACTACACCAATTCCTCTACCCTAGATCAGTTACTACACTTATGCCTCCAGCCTGTGCCAGTTACTACACCAATTCCTCTACCCTAGATCAGTTACTACACTTATGCCTCCAGCCTGTGCCAGTTACTACACCAATTCCTCTACCCTAGATCAGTTACTACACTTATGCCTCCAGCCTGTGCCAGTTACTACACTGGCTTCCTGTACACTACAGAATACAATTCATACTTATCACTCTCGTCCATAAAGCTCTCCACAGTGCTGCACCACCCTATGTCTCCTTCCTAACCTTAGGATACCACCCTACCCATGTTATCTATTTTGCTAATGACTTTAGACTGAACTCCTACATAATCCGAACCTCTCGCTTGCAAAATTTTTTCTTGAGCTGTACCATTTCTCTGGAATGCACTACCCGACATAATCCTCCATAATGACCATCTGATCCCTTGGTGTGATGTCAGTAGGACACCATTGGAAGCAGATTTAGTTTGGCACTACAGTCACAGCTCCCACTGAATTCAGTACCAGAAGGGACCACTGCAATATGGACAGCGCTGTCTACTTCCAACACTCTGCGCACTGACAAGGGGCCTAAGTATCAGCTCATTGGTGGTGATACTGAGTAGCAGACGCTGATCAACTATGGATAATCTATCCTAACATAGAGTAAAAGTCCTGGAATACCCCTTTAAGATGTTTGCTCCTTTTAATACATGTGTTGTACTTGGCCTGCTGCATGCTTTACCTAGAGCAGTGTATGAAGCACCAGTCTATACAAACACATGCCAATGTTGTCAGAAACGGGAATCTAAAGTACTTTAAACGGGGTGATTATCACCCAAATTATCACCAGAAACAGCAACTTTCGACAATAATCGTTCCCTATTCAAGCAGCTGCTGGCAGGGCAGAGAGAGAACTCACTCACCTGTCGGAGTCACTTGGTTTTTAGCGGAACTGAAGACCAAGTGACTGTCGGCGGTGTAAGCTGGAGCCGCTCAATGTTCACTGTGGATGGAGGCAGGCGAGCCGACACGATCCCCGATCGCTCCACCTCCATACACTGGAACGTCTGTCGCTCCTGTGTAAAGCCCAAGAGCGGTAGTCACGTGCTAGCCCATGGGGCAGCCTATAGGCACTATTTTCTGCGGGGGCACATACATTTTGGTGGGGAGGGGGGGTGCACATACTTTTTCGAGGGCGCACATTTTTTGAAGAAAAGATATTTTTCAAGGGGAACACACAATATTTTCAGTGGTGATGTACTAACAGTTTGAAGGAACGCACATTATTTTTGGTGGGGTGCATATATTTCTGTGGGGGTACACCTACTAGATGGGAAGGTGGCACACATATATGTCTTAGGGGGATGCACATATTTTTCAAGGGACTACGCATACTTTTTGGACGCATGCACATACTATTTAGAGGCTACATATTTTTGGGGGGAGGGATACAAATATTTTGGTGGAGCACATACTTTTCTGGAGCTGCGCTGGATTTCCCATTGCCCATATTTGCAGCGATATATTATTTGGGGGCCACAGATACTTTGCTAATGTCCAAAAAGTGAATTGCCACCAATGGACCTCACCCTATACAATTTATATATGTATATATATATATATACACACACAGTGCAAAGATGGTTAAATGCCCCAAGTTCTGTCTCTGACCTGGTTTGCTAATTTACATAGTGTGAAATTAACACTTTAATGCAAAAATCCTGGGCATGAGACTAGAAACACTGGTATTGTATGGGAGTTTGTAAAAAATGATATCACCCATCAAAAATACACTCATCCCATAAAACCCGTGCTTGGAATGAGACTTTATTACAGTGGTGTTATTTTATCATGCTCAGAACTTCACAGTCTCGGTGGAAGAGTTAATTGCACTGACTGATGTATTGCACTGAGCTCTACAGATCTGCCGTCTCCCAATTAGATCCATGTCAATTGATTTTATTGTTTGGCAAACCCAAAATAGTGCGCAAGCTGGATAGATTCTGCAAAATGTTCCTGCGGCGCTCTCCGCAGGATCTTTTATTGGGTTCTGTACAGCTGCCCTCTGGGGCGCAGAGAGCCAATTAAGTGATGCCCTCTAATAAAACATCTCAGAGGGTGACCTGCAGATCACTTGTCATGGTAGACAGACATCAATGCACAGAGAATGAAGTGTAGGAGAGGTCACTTCTATGTACTTCAAATACGAACTAATATATATATATATACACACACACACATAAGCCCCGGCTCATAGTTACTGAAGCCTTATACAGTTGCAGTCAACGTTCTTTAACCTCCATTGCAAATTAGGTTTATTTCCAAATTTATAAAATATTTGAAAAAAACAAACACGCAGACAAAAACAATTTAAATAGCTGAACACAATGAATATGACAAGGGGTTTCTCCAAATTCACCACAAAATGTCACTTTTAAGAACCACTGCAGCCTCAGAATTATTCAACCCCCTAAATAGAATCTTTAATGAGAACATGCAGTCGAAAATCATTGGTTGTTCCAAGCGCACCTGATGCAACTAATCAAGGGTTTCATTAGTTGCATCAGGTGTGCTTGAGATAAAACACAAAAGATACCTAGACTGGGGCGAGGGCTTTGCTGACTGTGATGTTTAACTGCATGTTAGAAATATGGAAGTCAAGAGTAGTACAAAAAGTTAAAAGAAGAGATTACCACCTTGTACAAATGAGAACAAAGATACAAAAACACTGACTGTTCCTAGAGATACAGATGGAAGCATAGTTCTCTACAGAAGTGTAACTTGAAGATTCTGGGTCCCAATGCAAAACTTGTAACAGGGCCCCCAACTATAATGCTTCATTCACAGTACTGGGCTTCCTATGTGGAGAAGAGAGGCCTTGTGGACCCGGGTGCAACTGCATCCTTTGCATTCCCTATAGTTTACTAATTCAACAGTAAAGGAATACTGTCTACACTACTTGGACATGGCAGAAAGAGGAATTTATCACCAGCTGCCATCAGATTCCTGAGGAGGCAGGTGGCTAAAAACTCCTCAAGGGGCTGCAAAAAACCTTCAGCAAAATTTGTTGCAACAGGCATTAAGGTTTCCATTTGTGCAGTAAAGCGCTTCTTTTTTAGCGAAGGGCTTATATGTAAAGCTCTTCCCTGAAAAAAGAATGCAGGGAGCCGGCAGAGCATTGTCTTCAATGGAGCCGCCGGCGGAAGCCGCGGCTCCATTGGCAACAAGCATGCAGCTGTGTTCACGCGTGTTTTTCCTCGTACCTAGGTGCGCACATATGTACGCACCTAAGTACGCACAAAAACACGCTTGTGTGAACCCACCCTTGGGCTGAAAAGAACACCCTGCCTACAGTAAAGCATGGTGGTGGCTCAGTGATGTTCTGGGGCGACTCTGTTTCCTCTGGAAACCTGCAATGTATGGAGGGCAAGATGGATTTCATCAAGTATCAGGAAATTCTAGGAGGAAACATCATGCCTTCTGTGAGGAAGCTAAGGCTTGGACGTCATTGGACCTTCCAACAGGACAGTCAGCCCAAGTATATCCCAAAGTCCACCAAGACTTGGTTTCAGAAAAAGTCCTGGAAGATTCTTTAGCGGCCGTCACAGTCACCTGATGTGAACCCATGGAAAATCTGTGGTGGGATGTGAAGAAGGCTGTTGTATTATGCAAACCCAAGTATGTTAATGAACTGGAGGCCATTGTCCCACGAGGGGTCCTGAAGGTTCATCGGGAACACTGTTGAGCTGTACATCATGTCTGCAAAGGATCATAACAGCAAAAAGTTGCCCTACTACGCACTAAATAAACTTGTCATGTAGGGCGGGAATAACTCTGAGACTGCAGTAGTCAGTAAGAGTCGCATTTTGGGGGTAAATTTGGAGAAAATGCTCGTTACATTAGTTGTGTTGAGCTATTTAAACTGTTCTTGTTTGTTTAAGAGCTGTAAGTTGGTAAATGTAACAAATAAACTTAATTTGGGGTGAATCATTTTGATTGTGTCATAAAGGGCAACAAATGTCAGAATCCGGGGTGGAGGGGACCCACCGGTCTACGTGGAGCGTACAGGCGACTCCCCAAGGTGGTTGTGTTTGGCGCTATAACCTGTAGGAAAGTGTGCGGCCCCTTCTCTTTCCATGAGGAAACAATCTGGGGGATTTCGTACCCGGATGCTACAGATACGGATTCTGCCGCAGCCAGAACAGGAAATTCCAAGTTTCTTCTTCCAACAGGGCAAGCCCCCCCACCCTCCCAATTGTCTCAATGAAGTCAGAAATGAGCTCAATAGGCAACTACTAAACAGATGAATTGGCCGTGAAGGTGATGATGATACTGAACTTCTTCCTTCACCTCCATGTTCCCCAGATCTTACGCCTTGTGGTTAGAGTCTACATGCCCCCCTTACCGCCCACCATGATCTGCGTCATCCCAGAGGCCATTGCATCAGTCAGTCGTGATCCGCTACAACTGTATGGCGGGAACCTGACTACAGGCCCCATGTGCATCCGATGACAGAGGGGCCACACCGATCACCTCTGATGGGGAAAACAGTTTTGATGTCCTGCAACAAAATCTTCGGGGTTTCTGCTTTCATTGGTATCAAATTTCTGTATCCGAGTCATTAAACGGGAGTCATGAGCCGCAGGCACCACTTCTCTCTCTCTGTCCTTGATATACACCCCGGTCTAATCTAACTTTGGATAGACACCGAAGGGGCTCTTTCCTTCTCTGCCTTCAGGCATTTACCACCAATGGGGTTCTATCCCTGGACCTAATACAGACAGGTCTACCTTTTTCTCTTGTCTGAGGTAGCCACTGTTTGACTGGGGTGCATATTGCCTATGACCTCAGTCACCCGCCTTACGGGGTATTATCCCCTGACATACACAGACCGGTATTACACCAACCTGTGTGCCAGCGGATTTTCATTGATTGCAGAGAATCATTTGATATAGCAGCTACTAGAGGGCTGTATTAGACAAACTAACCTTTAGTTTAAACAAACGGGTGCTACATTAACCCGTGTCTATCTTAGAAATCTCTAGACCGTGGGGAACACCATACTGATTATTATATCAGTGATGCTCCAGTGATGCATCAATTTAGTTACATCAATGATGCATTGAGTGACCAGCCAGGACCTGGAGGTGTGAAGCTCCACACCTGGGTGTGATTTGATTTACCCACAGAAGGGTTGGAGCAAACCAGATTATAACGCAGCACCAACCAAGTTCCCCTTAGGGTATATATACCTGGGAAATCCGACAGTGGTGACAATACAGACACCGCGTCGGAAATTGAAACATTGAAGTGGTAACCGTAACTTACGCAAAAAATCAAGCAGGTGATATTACCCAAAATTGGGCCCCACCATCTAAACCAAAGACTTGATTAATTACCGAACCCTGGTGACTATCGGTCTACTTTACAACCATTATACATTAGCTTATGGTGACAATCACCGTCGCTTCTGAGGAACTGTCCTGTATCAGGACAGGGAAACGCGTCGAGCCTTTTCGTTTAGCACCATTGACGTGTAATGAGCTTTTTTGTTCAGCACCATTGAGGTGCAATATAATATCGTGTTACAAGTGGGTACTCATATAGAGTCTTCTCGTTCAGTACCATTGATATGCAAAACAATATCATGTCACAATTGGTACTTATACACCATTCATGTACCGCATAATTATTTAAAAGATCTAATACCCATCTTGTGGACGTGGGTACATTTTGTGAATTGTGGGACCCAACCCTGGGCCCAACTATCACACAAAATTCTCTATCACCTATATCTATTAGCGGTACTTCGAAGACCCGTATAGATACACCCACAACGTCTTAAGTATACCTGCGAGTGAACAAAGC